>NC_135928.1:2547500-3747500 GCF_964058835.1 Carex rostrata
GCATGGGCGGCTGGTCAGTGCTCCAGCCAATCTCAATCAACCGGCTTGATTCGTTGGACTGCGACCTGAAGAAGCCAACCAAAGAAGAGATAGATAAGGAGATAGAGAAGACAGAGAAGGAGATCAAGCGGCTCACCTGCCGGCTTGAAGAACTCCGATCAAAGAAGGCATCTTTGTCTCAGAAGCCAGGCCGGCTTGTGCCATCTAAGTTCATGGAGGTGTCTAAACTCAAAATTGAAACACCAGTGAGCAATAAGTTTAGGCAAAGAGGCGTTAGCCTAGGGCCTTTAGAGATACAAAAGGGATCAGCACAGAGTTTAAATAAATTCAGTTCCAAGAGAGCTCATGGAATCAAAGAAGAGAAGGAGAAGTCTCTACCATGGAAATCGGCTTGTCCCAAGATTGCCACTGATTCTCGACCTAGCCGCAGAGGCGTTAGTCTTGGGCCCACTGAAATATCAGCAATTGCCAGAAAAACCCCATCTAAGCCAGGCAACAAACTTGAAAAGATCGATGAGAAATCAGCATCTAGCAGAAGACTCTCGCGGGGGTCACGTAAGCCGAGAGTTGTGCCGAGCCGGTACAGCCTAGCCCCAGCAAAGGTTGTAATCAGAGAGGAGATGGTTTCGAATTGCAATGTGAAGAAATCCCCTGAATCGATAACAAAGATCGCTACCTTGTTGCCTAAGATAAAGGCTGTGAGGTGCACTGAACAGAGCCCCCGCGACTCAGGCCGGGCCAAGAGAGTTGCGGATCTGATTGGGAGGAAGCCATTCTTTCAGTCCAAAGAGGGAGAACAAGGTGTTTCTTCTTTCCGGGATTTGTCTGAAGATTAGGTGTGCGTTTTTCATAAACTTCTTTGTGTGCTCGCCAAGTGTTTGCTGTTTTGCCACAGAGAGTATGGCTTGTTTGTTTGTCTGGTCATTGGTCATGACTTGTGGAGTTGGGGTGCTCTTTAACAAATGCAAGGTATTTTGTGTGTTGGTTTTTTGAGGGTTCATTAGGCATGAATTTGAATAAGGAATATATAGATAACTATAGAAAATTGTAAATGTGTCTTTCGTACGATCTCATTCTAGTTTTCAAGCATAAACTTTTGGTCATGCGAGACTTCTGGCTTTTCACGGTCTTGTAATTTTTTTTGTTTTTTTGTTATAATAATATTTTCTATCTTTTGTTCCAAAAATTGTGAACTTCACACTGACTTGTAATTTTTCATCCCAAGGTCTGATTTCCTATGCAAGGACTAAGCATATTGGCAATTTCATCTGCATTTTATTAGCGAAACTTTTTTCTCCTGTAGTGTATTATCTGTACTTTGTGAACAAAAAAGAGCAATTTTTTTTATTTCGATAAAACTATGCTAAAAGTTTGATCAAAAGTTTGCTCTACATGTTACTCTACTCTTAGATTGTCCCGAAGAAGTACCTTTACCGTGTCAATGAAAAAAAAAAGTTATGTAAGTTCACATCTTTTACAATTGATAAGCCACCAAATAACATCAAGTGGCAACGCTACAACCAGAGATTTTTTAGGCTACAAGGTTTATGTTGTCATTTTGAAGCATGTTGTTGCATCATGCAAGGCAGTGCCGCAATCGAAGAATTGCTCGCGTCAGAATTTAAGTCAAGTTGCTACTGGTCGTGTTACGGCATATCTCGTGTGACGTAACTGTTTTCTATTATTTTAAGGAAGCGTCTAATTGTCCACAGTCTTTTGTCCACCATTTGTCCACAGCTTTGACTTGCGCGAATACTGTAAAATTATTTCTACATGCTGTATAATTATACAATATATTACATAAAATATATCAGTTAACTACAAAACATTCAGCAACTATTTTAAGTGATCACATAATAGTTAGAAAAAAATTGCAACTTGCACAACATGACAAAATAAATGTACTTTCAAACTGTACTTTCGGAAATTGCAGTTATAGAAACTTATTGGCAGTTAGAGTTAGTTATTAGCGGTTATTGGCACTGAGTTGAATCTTGTATACTGTAAAATTGAATCTTGTATACAGTAAAATTTTCAATTTAATCTTGTATACTGTAAAATTGAATCTTCAACATAGTAAAATTTACAAATGAATCTTGTATATTGTAAATGTACAATTGAATCGTCTATACTGTAAAATTTTCACATAATATTGTAAATTTTCAATTGAATCTTGTATATTGTAAAATTTCTAAAACTAAACCATAAAATATTACCATCTATACTGTAAGATAAAATGTAAAAAATGCTACATTTCAGTTTAAACTACAATCTGCAAACAATCATGTATACTGTAAAATTGCAAAATATAAACCATAAAATAATACCATGTATACTATAAAATTGCTAAATCTATATATACATCCATCATCACACACAAAATCTATTCACCACAAAATAACATCCGTTCACCACAAACAACATCTGTTCAACACAAGATAAAAATATTCACTGCAACATTCAGAATAGCATAACAACAACAAAAAAACTATGGACAAATAACTTTTACATTAAAAACCTCCTGTGTTCATTGTTCAGATGAGTAAGAAGCCTCTCTATCATCTCTTTCCTCCAGGATTTTCACAAGATGAATACTGTAAAATTACAAGATGAATACTGTAAAATTACAAGATAAATACTGTAAAATTAACAAATCATCTCTTTCTTCCAGATTTCCACAAGATGAATACTGTAAAATTAACAAGGCAATACTGTAAAATTAACAGATTAATACTCCATCACCTCTCTATCATCTATTTCCTCCAGATTTTCACAAGATGAATACTGTAAAATAACAAGATGAATACTGTAAAATTAACGGGGCAATACAGTAAAATTAACAGATCAATACTCCATATCGCCTCTCTATCATCTCTTTCATCCATATTTCATTTGAAATGCTAGATCTGTTACTGCATACAACGAAAACAACAAATTCAACAGAAAACTTACTAGATTTGAATTTTACCGTGCTCTTCAACAAAAACAACTTCTATTCGATCGCGCTCCACGATTGAAGGTTCCATTGCGATCATGTATAAAAAATGAGATCGAGTCAGTAATCTCAATTAAAATCGACATTGCAAAGAAAAAATGAATCAGAAATATACAATATTTCTTACCAAAGCTTGAAACAATGCATTCACTGTTCGGAGTAGCGAGCCGAAATCGAACCAGTACTTGATTGAAGCAAATGAAGGACAGAGACAAATGAAGAGCGAAGGGCTTGATTGAAGGACGGAGACAAATGAAGGACAGAGACAAATCGAACCAATACTGTAAAATTACAAGATGAATACTGTAAAATTACAAGATAAATATTGTAAAATTAACAAATCATCTCTTTCTTCCAGATTTCCACAAGATGAATACTGTAAAATGACAAGACGAATACTATAAAATTAACAAGGCAATACTGTAAAATTAACAGATTAATACTCCATCACCTCTCTATCATCTATTTCCTCCAGATTTTCACAAGATGAATACTGTAAAATAACAAGATGAATACTGTAAAATTAACGGGGCAATACAGTAAAATTAACAGATCAATACTCCATATCGCCTCTCTATCATCTCTTTCATCCAGATTTCATTTGAAATGCTAGATCTGTTACTGCATACAACGAAAACAACAAATTCAACAGAAAACTTACTAGATTTGAATTTTACCGTGCTCTTCAACAAAAACAACTTCTATTCGATCGCGCTCCACGATTGAAGCAAATCGAACCAGGTTAATCGAAGCCCTTGTGACCCTGATCGGAGATACTTGATTGAAGCAAATCGAACCAGCTCACTATTAGTGAATATCTCCTCGGTTCCTGCGACTGAGACACGCGAACGAAACAAAAATGAGATTCGCGATCGAGAATTTCATTTGGATTTGAATAGGCGATTCGCGAACGAAGAGAGAAAGAAGAGAGAGAGAAAGAAGAGAGAAAGAGAGATCAGAAAGAAGAGAGAAAGAAGAGAGAAAGAGAGAAAGAGAGATCAGAAAGAGAGATCGGAGAGAAAGAGAGAGAAAGAGAGAGAAAAGAGAGATCGGAAAGAGGAGAGGAAAGAGAGATCGGGTGTTTAAATAGCAAGACGAAGTGGAGGTGGAGACCGACAGTTGAACGGGAGTTGGATAAGGTGCTGTGGACAGATGGTGGACAAAAGCCAGTGGACAAGAACCTTTTCTCTTATTTTAATTACATCACAATACACCAATTAATTTAATTCATGACACATAATGTGATTAATTTTTTTTAACATTACTTTTTTTCTAAAGTTTATTTTGTAATAATTCTTTTAATATCTTTGTTGTTATTTTTATGAATTAGAAAAAAAATAATAATTAAACATAATTAGTCACGTCATATGTTACCACGGCTTGGCCACACATAATGTGATTGTTCTCTATTATTTAGTCACGTCACGTTATATAAATATATTTTAATTATATAACTTGATCAAGTGACTATTGAATGGACAAGCTGGCACCAGAATTATTTGCAGTATCAAGCCAAAGAAGGAAAGCTGAAGAATAAAGGAATGAAGCATCCAGCCTTTGTCCGATATTTAATAGAATATAGAAAGATATATATTGCGTGAGCTGTTAAAATGTAAAGGAAGATTTGTAATATTTAGATTCTGAATATAGTGGTTACAGAAACCATAAAAGAGAAGGTGTAGAGAAAATAGAAAATTAAGAGAGTAAAGAGAAAGGTTTTCTCCTCTGTAATACAATTTCTTGATTAAATAATAATTGGGTGGGAAGGGAGTTTTCACGGGAGTGCTTGTGTCTCTGTGATTTGCTTTTCTAACAGTGACGATGTATTCGTCATGTCACGGCCCTAGCAAACTCACTCCTTCTACAAACCACTATTGATCATAATTCCAATTCAGTAAAAAGATACTTTTAACATTTCTCGATCAACATGAGAAAGCTTTTTAAAAGAAACTAATATATCTTCGGATAAATAAAAAATATTATAGAATTGTAAAATATGTTCTCCAACGTTTTTAATCTTACTTTCCCCATCAATTTCCAAATAATTAATATCATATAATATTTATTTATACCCTTTAAAACCTCTATGAACGAATTAAAGATGTATTTGCACCTCCTTTTAGAATCGATCTATATACTTTAAAACCTTGTCTGATTTTTCTTTTATTTCAATTTAATATTTAATCTCTTCATCAGTTTTTTTTAAAGTCAGTGGTTTTAAATACCATCATATAACCGTCGCTCATCGACGGCCGAATCTACTCACCGCTGCGCTTCGACGGCCGGATCTACTCACCGCGGCTCTTCGACGGTCGGATCTACTCACCGCGGCTCTTCGACAGTCGGATCTACTCACCGCGGTGCTTCGATGATCGTATCAACTCACCGCCTCGCTCCAATCGAAATGAGTAAAGACTATACACTCCAAGCTCCGATGATACCACGCTCTCGGCTCCCTACCCTCTCTCTCATTTTCTTCTCCACTCAAAGAGATAGAGATGGGAGAGGGGAGTATACTAGTGTGTCGGATTGAGATCTATAATAAAATGAGAGATGAAATAAAGGAGTAGAGAAAGGATGCGTCTAGGTTAAATCTCCCTCTTTTTTTTTTTTTCTTTTTCCTCTCTGGACGAAAGAGCAAAAGAAAACCCCTCTTCATCAGTTAACTACCAATTTTCTTCCAATTTTTCAAATGATCTAATGTTCTTAACAATACTTTTTAACCCTCCTTTTCTGTGCCAATCAATTTTATCTCTTTAATTTTTTTTTTCTTAAAACATACTTTTTTTATTTCCTTTTTTCCCCTCATTTAGGTACAGTACCTGGAAGGATACTCATGACACACCATGTGTGTTTTCCCTTCATGTCATTTGAATGCATAACGCTAAACTCATTCGATTTCATGCAGCTATAAACACATTATGTATTTTTCTACAAAGAGAACTCATATTTCCATTAAACAATATTGATGCATCAAATAACAAAATCCAAAATTTATGGATTATTTAATGCAAGTTTATGTATAATTACATAAAAACTATCTAGCCACTTAAATTTTAACAGAAATTAACACAGACTATTATAATGACATTGGACCAAACTACGGTATAATTTTATAAGGAATTTTATGTATTATCCTTAAAAGTTTCAATATTACATATTTTTCTCTAAAAGTTTGCAATTTCGTATTTGCCTTTTAAAATTGTAAAAACTCATATATTAATTTATCAACTTTTGTATTAAAACTAAATCCATCACCCTTTTAAATTTATAATTTTCATTTTATCTCTATGAGAATTAGAAAAAATTAATGACTGTCATGCTAACTTGTATCTATGACCTGTTACAAAAATTACCTTGCGAATTGAACCTGACCCACAATTCTCGTGTCTGATTTGATTGAATAGTACTATTAAGCGTCCATTTCTAAGCCATTATACTACCATTATGCATGCAATTGTATATACATGAATTTAAAAGAAATGTTAATGGCTGATCATGAGAGCAACTGAAGCTACAGAAGAGAGTGGCATCTTCAACAAAATTACACAACAGAATTGTAAACTCTGTAATCATATTCTATATAAAGGCTTGTAACAAATACTAAGATATAATGGAAAAATAAAAAAATCAATTCTTGATACAATTCTGCTTCTCTCTTATCTTAGATTTTGTAACAGTATCAATTTTATGGTATCAGAGTTTCTAAGTCAAACGCCATGGTTGAGATTTCTATTCCTTCTCCAATCCCTACCTCTAACCTTTCCATTGATAAGTAATTCACATCACTATTTCTACAAATTAGATTGCCACAATTTCATTATCTGGAAATCGCAAGTAGAGCCAATTATTGACGGATTTGGGTTAACTAGCTGTCTTGATCATCCTTCTTCACCTCCCCCCAAGCAGCTAGATATCAATGACGGGTTTCTTCTCTCTATTATACATGCAATTGTATTTAAATGGATCTAAAAAGAAAGTTTAATGGCTGGTTCCAATATACTAAAATAATGTTGGGTCGTCAACGTTTGATTTGTTTACTTATTTAATTCTCACCCACAACTTTTTCTACATTTACCACTCCTTCCAAACAGAAGCATGGCATTTATTTATTTCTCACCTACAACTTTGGAGCGCTTGGAGCCAGAGGAGAGCTCATCAGATGGAGAGAGAGAACTCAGACAGAGAGAATTAGAAAGAGAGAAAGGGAAGAAGGGTATAATGGTCTATATTTTATTAATCAATATTATGAAGTGAATTTTAGACTATTAAATATTATTATTACTGTTTTGGACACATTTGATATATTACATAGTAATAATGAGTAAATATATGATTTTTTACAATTTTGAAGGATAAATATGATATTACAAACTTTTGAGGGGGATACGTAATATTAAAACTTTTGAGGGAGATACATGAAATTCCCCCATTATTTTATGATAAATTGTTACGGATATAATACTATAAATCACCTTAATCAGTAACATCTAATCTTTTTTCGTTTTCATAAATCTAAAAATTGGCCAAATTCGATACCTCAGTTATATTGAAATTATGGGGTTGCTAATAAACTCACAGTTAATTATTTCTAGAATTTGTTTATTAAAAACATAAATAACTTGAGATTTGACTTCATCAAGTCAAGTTGATTTAATGTTTGGCCTAAATTAAGTCAAACTATACTTGGCTGAACTTTTGAAATAATTTTCTTCTATATCAAATATTTTTTTAGATTCCTTCAATTCAAGTTAATATGGTTGAAGATTTTAAAAACGATGAGGGTCAAAGTTGTGAAACGGTGGAAGGAATGAGTTGATTGAAGTAATGCCCCAATATTGTTAGAGGTTTCTCAAGAGAGCAACATTCACTATACTAGCCTATCTCGCCCATCTCCATATGTTGCAACCTTTTTTACATCAATTCATTATAGAATAAATGTTGTATGTTGCAACCTTTTTTACTTGTACATGATGTGTATTTAGTTTGGAAATTTAACTTGTACATGTTCTGTACATTAATTAGTACATATACTGCATCATTTGAAGAATAGCATATACTGAACTGCAGAATTCAGAATTTTGTTGCTGTAATCATCTATCGCCAGGCCCACATATAGCAAAAAAGCATGTTGGGATATATATTTTTGTTCTTATCATTTTATTTCCTGCATGATAACAAATGATAAAAAATTCCCATCAACATCCGAAAGTAACACCAACTTTTGTTGTTAACTTGTGCTTTACCTCTTAAAATTGAAACTGCACTGAAACTGCACTAAAAGGATGGGAAATCTTTACAAGGAAAAGTTAAAAAGAGAATTACTAAAGAGAAAAAGAAAGGAGCAGTTCACAAGCTCCAGATTTTACTAAAGATGCTTTGCAATCTATTTCTAGAAAGTTTCTTCATGATATTCTTTGCATCTGATTCGCCAAATTCTGCTAATTTCTCTACATTACCAATATACCCAGAAGAAATTATCTTTATCCTTCCATAATTGCTCTCTGCTAAGGACATAAGTGCAGAGAGAAGGAATTTTGTCGTAGTAGATTTGTTTTCATTCAGATCGAGAAGCCGCATTAATTCCTTTAAGCTGTTTTCATCTTGTATAAAAGTTTCACGGACATAATTTACCGATGCCAAATTAGAGATTGTCTCGGCCGCCATTTCAGGAGCTTCAAACGATTTTGCACTTACCAAGTGTAGCAGCTCAATCAGGGATCCAGACTCACCGATTGAACATTTGTACTGATCAGAGACCTTGCAAAGTTTCCACACTATCTTAAGTGCTAATTCTCTAATTGTGCTATCCTCGATCTTTAGATAGAAAACAATGCATTTGACTAGAGCAGCATCAGGGGCAAAATAAGGTAGTAGCAACTCGATGAACTTGAGAGAAACCTCTCTCGTCTTCAAGCAAAATGATAAGTTAGGATCCAATAGTTCGGCTAGAGACCCAATCAGGCTTTCATCAACCGTTTTTCTTTTATTCATTTCATCATGGCAATATATCTCACCCAACAACTCGACCAACTGAATTTTGCAATTTTCTTGAAGTAGTTTCATGTTTATGAGATTTATGAGTACTCGAATGGCCCCCTCATCTACTATGAACCGTTTGATCTCATCAACTCTGATAAGATTTCTCATAATAACACAAATTGAACCGATCAGCTCACTGCTACTAACAATCTCATCTTCAGTGCAATCTAAATTCAACACAATTGCACTGACACCACCATGAGCTGAGAAGGACCACACATTCTCAGAATTATCAGTTAACTTACTCAAAGCATTAACTGCTCTCTCCTTTCCCAATAATGTACCGCCTTTCTCTAATGCATGAATAAGTGGGCCCATCACCCCTACTCTAGCAAGAGAGCCTTTGTATGAATCAAACCCAGCTGTTACCGAGACAACCCCCAATGCTTCCTCTTTAATACCCACATCTTCACTTTCTAGGAGATCCACCAAAATCTCAATTGCATCATCCATCTCTTGAGTAAGAATTTGCACATGTCGCTCGTCTTCAGAGAGATATTCTCCAAGTGTTGTCAGGGTTTGGGCTTTCACATCTGAACTGGCAATTGTTAGCCTTGAGAAGACATCTCTGATGTAGAATTTGATGTAGTCTAGGCTGGCACCAATTGCTGGTTTCGCTGGCACAATCGCATGAGAATGAGCCAAATAGACACCAGGAGAAAATGTTTCTGACAACTCTATAATGTGAAAGTCAAGCTTGGAGATAATTTTGTTGATATTGCTCATGAGAAGAAGCCTACCTCCATTGTATGATTTGTCGCTCGAATGAACTGCAACCAATTGGATTTCATCCAAGGTAGAAATTAAAGATTGTACAAATGGAGATGGATCTGAATTTTGGGTAAGTGTGGCATGATTGAGGCTGGAGCACAGATTTTCAAGCTTAGCCCTAATTAATTGCCATTTTAGTGGGAAGCATTGAGTGGAGTAAGAAGAGCTGATTAGAGAGGTCAATAGCTCCAGTGCATTTTCAAAGTTGGTTTCTTTTTTCATATGAACTGAACTGAACTTGGGTGTTTCTTCCATTTCTAAACATAAAGAGAGAGAGAGAGAGTAGAGATAGGATTTAGGAATGGTGGATTTTCAAAATTGGTTCAATTTTGTAATTTTGTTGTCAAAACTAGGTACAATTGCCTCACTGACTCAACATGCACGAGTCCTTCGTTGTGAGGTGCTGTATATTTTTGTATCTTTCAATGTAGCTAACGGTTCTGAGATCTGGCTTTGTTATCTTTGTGAATTTACTGAACTACCCCTTGGAGATCGGGGTCCTACATGAGATTCTTGTGAAGTTGTTTCGCGCATGGCATGGTAGGAATACCATTTTATCCCAATTTCCATTGGGGTGAAATCTATAGCGAATTACTCTAAAGTTGTACAAATTAAATGTTAACATTCTATATGGCACGTTAATACTTAATATATTATAAAAGATGCAAATAATTACTTTTAAATGAATATAAAATTGACAATATATAATACATAATTGTTTTACATATAAGGCCAATATTAGATTAATGATCCAACAGATGTATTTCATACTTTTAAAGAAAGCTTGACATCGCAATAACGACTCGCAACAAGTAATTACAAAAACTGTGAAACAGGAACTGAGAGTTAGGCATAAGTTGGTGTTTTGTGGGTATCTTGTGGATCACTGGACCTATGTATGAATGATTGGAAATTCTCTAATCTAAAATAAATGGCATCATGTGACATGTGACAAGAGTACTAGAGTAGTATGACAAGTCGTTGGCGGAAAGAAAGGAGAGATGGGGCAGGATTGCATTGCTGGTGAAAGACAACGGATCACTATAATGGGTCACCGGAAGAATCGGATGCTTCATTACTCCAATTCCAAAGGTGTAAAGCATAAAAGTTGTGCGCGTGCATACACCATACGTACAAAAACATAATGAAGGGTAATTAGAATAAATTCAGAGTAAGGTTATGTACTTTGTAATGCGCGGAACGCTCCGGATCATGATTAATATATCCGTTTATTTAGCTCAAACAATTAATTCGGATAGTTCAACTTCCACATAATCTCTATATAAAATTGTATTGGAATTTGTTATAAATTGTGACATTTTTTATTTACATTGTGCACATTATAAAAAAATGATGGAATTTGATGTAAATTTTACTGATCATCAAACAATTTAAAACTTGTAACAATATATATTTTTACGGCCTTTGATCATATATCAATTGACACTAAAATTATATTTTGATATACAATCAATCCACAAATCTATTAACGTACACTTCTATAATAATTTTAGTTTTTGAAACTTTTTAGGATTAATTTAAAAAAATGCCAATCCTTTTATAATCTAGGACCAAGTACCTTTGCTTAATAAGTTTTGAGCGGGACCAAGTTCATTATACTCTGGGCCAAGTACCTTTGCTTTTTAGCTAGAAAGTGTGCAGGTTACTCTCTTTCCCCTAATTTTTTTTTATTTGTAGCATTTTTTTTAAAGGTTAGTGGTAAGTGCTAACAAGTATTTCAAAAAAAAAAAAATTGAACACATTACACACACATTTTTTACACATTTTTAAAGTTGAATTTTTTTTTCTCCGTTCAATCTTTTCAATATTTCTGACGATCCGGGAGAAAATTTGCAAATCTAAAACCATAGACGTCTTCTACGTATTTTTCTCTTTCAAATGAGATCCATGATGACGTACTTTCGGGTTGTCCGTCGTGCAAGTATTTATACCTAGTCATGCAAGTATTCATACATCGTCGTGAATAGCTTGTTGTGTAAGTATTCATTTCTGGTCGAGTAAGTATTCATACCTCGTCGAGCAAGTATTCATATCTCGTCGTTCAAGTATTCATACCTCGTAATGCATGCGTATATAATTCATGTCTGAAGTGTTTGTACCTAACATAATTTATCATTTTTTTTTCATATGATATAGGATGACATCTAAAAATATTAATATTAAGTAGTACAAGTGTTTATATATCGTCATGCAAGTATTCATACCTTGTCATGCAAATGTTAATAGTTTATGTATCAAGCGTTTTATTTAAAATATATTATCCACAGTTTTTTTTCTTTTCTTTTGGCATCAGATGACATCTGAAAGCACTTATATAAAGTATGCAAGTATTTATACCTCCTCATGTAGGTGTAAATAGTTCATGTATCAAGTATATGTATCTAACAAATTCTATTTTTTTTTTCATATGACACTAGATAATGTCTGAAAAGTATTAAGATCAAGTATTGCAAGTATTCACACATTGTCATGCAAGTGTGAATAGTTTGTGTATCAAGTGTTTGTATCTAACATATTCTCTATTTTTTGCTTGTGGCACTAGATGACGTTTGAAAGTATTAATATCAAGTATTGTAAGTATTCATACCTCGTAATGTAAGTATTTATACTTATAACTGCAGTATGAATTGTTACATTGAAAAATATCTTAATTTAATATTTTTTTACAAATTACTCTATTTGGTGCTTGATAGTATTAATACGTAATATGGAAAGTATTTGCACCTGTGCATTTATGTACTAATATTTACATTGTAGACTATGTTGCATGGATACAGGTACGGTTATTGTATCAGATACGATACAAGTATTCATCCCTAAGGTACCTAACATATTTCTAAAATAACTGGATGCAAGTATGGATATCTATATGCACAAATATTCATACTACGTTGAGCAAGTATTTATATCTCGTAATGCAAGTATTTTTCTCTAAGGTACCTAATATATTTCTAAAAAAAACTGCGTACAAATATGAATGCTTATGTGCGCAAGTATTAATATATAATATATCAAGTAATCATACCTAAGATATCAAATATTTCTAAAAAAAAATTAATATATAAAATTTTAAGTATTCATACTTACATATTGAAGTGTAAATTTTTATGTTGTAAAGTAACTTAAATTAATTAATATGTTTGGTACTTGTACGCATTGATAGGTAATGAGAAAAATATTCATACTTATATATGAAGTATGAACTGTTAAAGTATGTTAGTTTAACATTTTTTTACAGATGATTTTGCATAAAAACAAACAAACCATAAAATAAAAAAAAACAAATAAACCCATGCATCAGCAGCAGTATTTATTCCCAAAACCTTTATTTATAGCAAGACCTTTATTTAGAACATACAAAAAACTTCAAAAAAGAGAGATAAATAATCTCTCGTTTATTCATGGTAAACTAAAAAAAAGATGGAAAAATAGGAGGAACCTGCCACAAAATGACAAGATGGTCTTTGAATATACTTTGCTGCTTGATTATCTACAAAAGTAATAGAACATAGAAGTTTGGATTCAATTCAACAAGATAAAATACTAAATACAAAATAGCAAGATAAAGCCAAGCCACTTGGGTATGAGCTCAGTTCGCTACAAGTCAATTAGTGTTTTTAGTTAGGCTAGAAGCTGGTGCTCAATCAAAAGCATAACATAGTTTTGACTGACCATCCCGTTACATAAATTGAACATTAGTCTTAGTGCAAACACAGTAAAATAATGGTGCTGGTAGATCGAAACAGGAGGTATGATATTACTAGTTTTAAGATTGTTTCAGTATCTGACTTTAATCTATCCTTCTTTGCCAGAATCAAACTGGAAAGTAAAAAAAATTAGTTAATTTAAGCTTAATAACAATAACACTCTTCTAACATGTAGAACAATTTCTTCAAAATTACAAGATTCCATTGCATTCCCATTAAATAACTAATGTAATGCACAGATCGGACCTCCAAATTCTTGCCAATTCCATATTGACCTTATAAATCCTAAAATGATTAGATCGCCATAAAACTTCTCCAAATCTAGATATTTTACTTCTCGCTCCTGTCTTAGAAGACGAAGAGAGTCCTACTGCTCAAACGGCGCGAGGCTTAGTCGTCCAAGCCGAGAAAGAAGCGAAATCTTGTCTTGGCCGGGGACTGTCCGCTCAATCGGCACTAGGCCTCACTCCTTTCTCCCTTCAGATTCGTCCAGTGAAAGAGGAAAATCGTGAGGGAAAAGATCGAAGAAGGAACCATCTGGGCGAAGTGGCAAGTTAGGCGAAGTTGAGGTGATTTGGGCCGAGAAGAAGAGAACGAGAGAGAGAGAGAGAGAGAGGGGGGCTGGCTGTTGGAGGAAAAGAAAGAGGCAGTGGATTGGGAAAGAAGCTAATAATGACAGTTTAAGTCGTTAATGACTTTTAGCAGTTCATTAGTGCACTAATCAGTTAACGGGGGAAGAATGGGGGATAGGGGTGTACAAAAATACTGTCAACCTACTCGACCCGTCTGACCCGTCCGACCCGACCTGTATTTTACCGGGTTGAGATGTTACTAGGTCGGGTACGGGTTGAATTTTAACAAACCCGTTAATCTGAGTTGGATCATAAATTTGCTCTTAATAACCCGTTTATATACCTGCACCCGGCCTAAAAAAGGCATTGATTTATTTCCAATCTCTTCGGCGTTGATTTATTCTCAATCTCTTCTCAAATGGACCACCTCTAGTAACTACTGCAAATGGACTGGCGTCAATTTACTCAGCCATTGGTTCTATCACACAACTCATGCTATCCTATGAAGATATCACTGGAGGTGTTCCTTCCTCCATATACCAACTCAAGAGTTTATCCTTCTAACAACTATATACCCGGTTCCTTCCCTCAATTCCTCTCCAATTGCACAAACCTCCAATACCTTGATCTTTCTGGAAATTATTTCGTTGGCTTATTACCATCCAATCAACGCCAATTTTTATATGCGATTGTTATATGTCGCTGTTTTTTTTAAGATGTTATATTCTCAATTTTTTTTATTATGGATGTTATATGCTAAATTATTTCTATTTTATTTATGTTTGTCACTGTACCTAGTTTTAGTAAAAATAGTAAAAAGATATATAATAGATTTTTGATCAAAATTATAACCCGTTTAACTCATCTAACCCGCATAATCCGTAATAACCCGTATATAAAAAAATAGATGGGTTGAGTTAGGTTATGGGTGGGTCAAGTAAAGAATTTTTTAACCCGGTGTAATCGGGTTGGATTCAAATTTTAATAAAATATCATCGACCCGCCCGTTGTACACCCCTAACGGGGATAAGGAAATACATCTTTTCCCTAAATTATATATCATATGCAAATCAAATGTAGACCAGATGTAAATACTAAATTTAGATTAATTATTGACTAACTAAAGATTTATTAAACTCTTGCTAGGGAATTAAAGATATGGTAATGTGTGTGTTGAGGTCTAAGGTTTTAAATGGCTATTATCACATCATAGCGGAAAGGCTAAAAAGAAACTATTGTGAATAACATAGCTATAGCGAAAGCTATTCTATATAGCGTTTTTTGTTTACAAATTTATATTTTTTTTATTTCTACTAATTATCAACATTATCTAAAGTCTCATAGAGCAATAAATAACACAAAATTAATTAAAGAATTATAATATCCACATTGAACCAGTACAAAGTTCAAATTGCTATTCAAAATATTTCTAATAATATCATAAAATATCTATCTTTTTTCCATTCAAAATAACATAGGCATCATAACATAAACAATATATGTTGTTCTATTAAAAAAAAAACATAGGCATCATGAAATAAACTATCTATCTTATTCTATTTTAAAGCAAAATCAATTTAAACTTTGAAAAAATTGATCTTTAAAATTAATTTTTAGTTTAGATCTTCATATAAAATCCTTTATAGCATAACGTGCACTATAGCACGTAGCGTGTAATGCAGATGGCATATTGCTATCACCACTATAGTAGTCGTAGCTAAAATAACACACTTTTATCCCATAGCATAGCCATGGCCGGTCCTGGGGCAGGGCACCCAGGGCGATGGCCCCGGGCCCCAAGATTCAAAGGGCCTCAAATTTTTTTTAGTATGTATATATTACAAAAAAATTATTTGTATATATTGAAAATAAATAAAATATTAAAAATCAAACTTTGTATATATAAAAGCTCTAAATTTTCTATAAATAAAAATGATTTATTGGCATATTAATAAAATAGTGTATATATATATAAAGGTAAGGGTGTAATCGGTCGGATACGGATCAGATAGTGATCAAACTGTATCTTTATCCGTTGTAATTTTTCAAATACGGATGCGAATATGGGTAGTCTCGAATACGGATACGGATCAGATATTAAATGTATATGAATACAAATTATATATCAGACGGATATGAATATAATTCGGAAAATTAAAAAAATTACTAATATACATTCGAGTAAAGTATAATATCTAAATATAGTTTTTTTTTCATTCATTAATTAGATCTAATATTTTTCATAATAAATTTGTTGGATACAAAACATACATCATATTACCAAAATATTAGTCACTATTCATCTCATAATGTTATATTGTTAATCAGGTATATCAATTCAAGATCAATAGTGTTTTTTTCTAAGCACGTAGGACAAAAATAAAAAGAGTCTTGAACCAGCCACATTAACGATTATATATCAATACCATGCAGCTAAAATATAAGTAATAAATTATTGGTATTTAACAACTCATTTCTTGTGGAGTAGAGGTGTAAATGGTCAGATACAGATAGTTACGGATAGTTAATTATTAAACTGTATCCTTATCTGTTGTAACTTTTCGGATATGAATACGGATGCGGATACAAATAGTTAATTATTAACCTGTATCCTTATCTATTATAACTTTTCGAATATGGATACAAATACCGATAGTCTCGGATACGAATACAGATTAGATAATTTAAGTAATTTTTCGGATTCAGATCCGAAAGAAATCGGATAATATCTTATTCATTTACACCTCTATATAAAGGACTCAAACTTATCTCCCGCCCCGGGCCCCAAAATCTTCAGGACCGGCCCTGAGCATAGCATTTAAAGTCCGAAAACGCTATAGCGACGCAAACGTTATTTAGAACACTGGTTGAGGCCATATCATGTAAACCAATATTTTAATACTTGGAGTGAAACTCTTGCCGGGAAAACGCTTTCTCAATCAGCGTCCATGCTGTAATACGGGATTTTGCAGAACCGTGCTATTTTTGTAATTTTCTTTTTGCAGGTATATATATATATATATATATATATATATATATATATAGGAATATGCTAGCATGCTATGCATAACATAGAGCCCCTCTATGCAACGCCTTGGATTTCGACTTTTCAAAATCCTAACGGTCGATCCGAACCGTTCATCTTGTTCTCCATATTAATATGTGTTTGGGGACCAAATTTTACATTTTTTTACTATTTCTTTAGATTTATTAAAAATCGTTGTTTTTTATGGTCCAAATTTGCTGAAAACAGCGATTTTCAATAAATCTAAAGAAATAGTAAACAAATTTAAAAAAATGTAAAATTTGGTCCCCAAACACATATTAATATGGAGAACAAGATGAACGGTTTAGATCGACCGTTAGGATTTTGAAAAGTCGAAATCCAAGGCGTTGCATGGAGGGGCACTATGCTATGCATAGCATGCTAGCATATTCCTATATATATATAGAGTTAGGCTGGGGTGCTATGGATAGGATAGTGGCCTCTATGCTACGGCTCAATATTCGAGTTTTCAAAATCCAAACGGTCGATCCGAACCGTTCATCTTATTCTCCATATTAATATGTGATTGGAGACCAAATTTTATAATTTTCTGAATTTTTTTACTATTTATTAAGCCACTTTGAAAATAGCTAATCCAACAGTGGCTTCTGATTTTACTGTTTTGTTAAGCCACCGTTGGATCAGCTGTTTTCAAAGTGGCTTAATAAATAGTAAAAAAATTTAGAAAAATGTAAAATTTGGTCTCCAAACACAATTTAATATAGAGAACAACTTGAACGGTTCGGATCAACGTTTTGAACTTTGGAAATTAAAAAACGAATTGGTAACACCAAAGCTCAGGAACTACTACTTTGATCTTAGCCAACCTCTATATATATATATATATATATATATATAGAGTACGGCTAACGCGCTTCCTCTAGCATATGGGCCGAAATACTTCCGGTGGAAATTTGAAATTTCAAAATCCAAAAAGTCGATCTGAACCGTTCATCTTCTTCTCCATATTAATATCTGCTTGGAGACCAAATTTTACATTTTTCTGAAATTTTTTACTATTTATTAAGCCACTTTGAAAATCGCTGATCCAATGGTTTTACTGTTTTGTTAAGCCACCGTTGGATCAGCGATTTTCATAGTGGCTTAATAAATAGTAAAAAATTTCAGAAAAATGTAAAATTTGGTCTCCAAGCAGATATTAATATGGAGAAGGAGATGAACGGTTCAGATCGACTTTTTGGATTTTGAAATTTCAAATTTCCACCGGAAGCATTTCGACCCATATGCTAGAGGAAGCGCGTTAGCCATACTCTATATATATATATATATATATATATAGGAATATGCTAGCATGCTATGCATAGCATAGAGCCCCTCCATGCAACGGCCCGGATTTCGAGTTTTCAAAATCCTAACGGTCGATCTGAACCGTTCATCTTGTTTTCCATATTAATATGTGTTTGGAGGCTAAATTTTACATTTTTTGGAATTTTTTTACTATTTCTTTAGATTTATTGAAAATCCCTGTTTTCAGCAAATCTGGACCATAAAAAACAGTGATTTTCAATAAATCTAGAGAAATAGTAAAAAAATTCCAAAAAATGTAAAATTTGGTATCCAAACACATATTAATATGAAGAACAAGATGAACGGTTCGGATCGACCATTAGAATTTTGAAAACTCGAAATCCGAGCCGTTGCATGGAGGGGCTCTATGCTATGCATAGCATGCTAGCATATTCCTATATATATATATATATATATATATGAGTTAGGCTGGGGTGCTATGGATAGCATAGTGGCCTCTATGCTACGGCTCAATATTCAAGTTTTCAAAATCCAAACGGTCGATCCGAACCGTTCATCTTATTCTCCATATTAATATCTGCTTGGAGACCAAATTTTACATTTTTCTGAATTTTTTTACTATTTATTAAGTATTTTACAAAATTGTTGATCCAACGGTGGCTGCACAAAACAGTAAAACTGTTGGATTAGCAATTTTCAAAGTGGCTTAATAAATAGTAAAAAAATTCAGAAAATTATAAAATTTGGTCTCCAAGCAGATATTAATACGGAGAATAAGATGAACGGTTCGGATCGACCGTTTGGATTTTGAAAACTCAAATATTGAGCCGTAGCATAGAGGCCACTATGCTATCCATAGCACCCCAGCCTAACTCTATATATATATATATATTTAAAATGCTACAATAAAAAAAAGTTAGCTTTTGCACCAGAGGACAAAGGTATATTTTTCAATCTAAACTTTTGTTTGAAGTACCAAAGCAAACAAACTCCTGTTTCATACTACAGCACTAACTTTAATTACAGAATGAAAGCAAACAAGGTTCTTTTTTCTAATTACAAAGTTTATGGTAAGCGAGAAGAGTAATTGCCCTTCATGATTGTAACGTGTTGATATAATAGTTCCAATGGAATTAACAAATAAATCCTGGTAGCTAAGAATCAAATGGTTTTTAATTAGCTAGATTGAAACAGTGCTATGCACAAAACCGTACCGCCTTTTCAGCTGGTATCGTTTTAATTTCTTTTTGTTGGGATGATTTACAAGTTTGTGGAGACTAGATGCCACTTGAATCTCTTCCAAAAATGAATCGACGAGTCCAATCAGACAGCACCAAGTATCTTGTGCGCCAACTCACTTGTTTGCTGGTGTATTACCAAAAATCAAATTTAAGCAAAGAATACTAGCATGCCATTTTATTGGTCAAAATTAAGGAAACTACGTTTCAAGTTCACAACTACATGTTCAGATTCCATATCAGCACAGAACTCACTGGCTCCAAATTAGTGGTGTATTAAGGGATTATTTGTAGTACTTAAAAACAACAAAAGAAAATGTTGTACCTGGCATAGACAGAGTACCAGAGCCACTGAGTGCTGTGGCCAAATGAGACCCAGTCTCCAGGTAACTCTGCTGCTGCTTGCTCTCCTCCTAACGGTGCAAATTGTCCAAAATGCTTGTACCTTCACATAATACGCCATAAAATCTTACCCTTAATTATATCTGATACAGAAGGGGAACAACAATTCATTAAAAATGGAAAAGGACAAACAAAAGACCTGAAGGGGCGAAAAAAGTGGCGACCAGATTTAGTGATACGAAGGGGACCTTCAGGATGCTCGTGGCATTCTTTCATTTTGTTCAAACACTGTGCCAGGTATTCGCCTTGCTGGGCTGCAACCTTATGATTTATCGGACAAGTACAAATATGACTATGAGCTCCCAGCAGATAGAGAAAGACAAATACAACCATTGTTTATGAACTAATGATTTGTGGGGGCTAAAGAAAAAATAACCATCACTAAATAATATGAGCACTTACTGGTGTTAAATTAATAAATCCATTTTGCTCTTATTTCAATAATCCTAACATGTTTTTAACCCAACTAGACCTCATATTCAATTCTCTCTAATTAAATTCTTTGCATCCAATTCCTTCATTCCCTCTTGTTCTATGCTCCATTTTGCTAACAAGACCAATTATAATTGCTGTTCGTTCGAAATAAAAGTTATGCGCAGCAAAATTAATGGAATGTTTTCTTTGGAAGTGTTTTAATTTTTTGCATGCAAAAGGATAAAAGGGAGGTAAATATTGAGAAAAACACGAACAAAGAAAAACATGAACAACGCATTAACATGGTACCTGAGCAGTGGCAGGGAGACTTTTGACTTGAGAATCAACTTCAGCAAGAGCATTCTTGAAATCTTCAATGCTGAGCTCAAAATCGTCCTTTTCATCCTTTATGAGATCATGAAAGTCCATCATGTGCTTGCTCTTCATGTAAAGCTCCAGTTGTGGGTATTTGACATATATGTCCTCTATCACGTCTTGTATCTCATCTAGTGTCAGTGTACCCGAATTATCTTTATCGGCTATTTTAAAGATCTCTGCTAAATCTTCCTGCCTCATGCAACAAACAATGGTATTTATATTAGTGGATCAGGTCTTTACCAGCATGTTACCATATTTGCATATTACACATAACATTTATGGGATATGTGAATCATGCACTCAAGATTTCAAACCAACAATAATTCAATCAGATGAAAATAAATGCTCTGGCCCTTCATATATATTTTTTTTCTTTTTTGAAAAGATGGTATAGCATCACATTTCCATTAAAAACAAAACAGATGCTAATAGTGTTGAAATAAAACAACAACATCCTAATTAGTCAGTAACAGTACCAGCCACAAAAAATGTACCACCCAGTGCCACCAGCCCTTCATAACTGTTTCAATCAATATGGAAACCAGAAGCTAAGTCTGCTTGGTTTGACCGAAGCTCAATTATGGGTTTCAAAATCAGAATAACATTAATCATTAAAAGTGGAGCAAAATTATAAAACTTATTCCAAGTACAGCCTTTCCATAATATAAACCCAAGGTTGGATATATTTGTCTAAATCATTCTGTATAAACTAATTTGCATATGTCACAATAGAATTGGGTGTTACTATATATGCAATATAAAGTAATAGACTCTTATTTTCAATAAGCCCAGAAAGCTTTGTTTCTCTTTTCCTAGAATAAGAGTCAAAATTAGAAAAGACATACCATTATTTTACGCTGACTGATGGTGGCACAGTCACCTATGGCATACACAGTATCACACTGAGGAACCCTCAGCCACTCATTTGTTTCCAGCACACGTCTTTTTCCCTGACCAATTTCGTTCATGAAGTCTCTAATGACAGGACGAGAGGCAATACCAGTAGACCATACAACCATTCCATATGGCACTGAGACTTCTTCCATGGAATGGCTCTTCATCGTCACATCTTTGTCAGAAACTTTTACTACTCTATATCCTGTCCTCACTTCTATGCCATCTCTCTGGAATTTCTCTTCGGCAAATGTTGTTATCCTCTTGTCAAACCTTTTATTTTCAGAAAAAAATAACGATAAATCACATTCCATTCAAATTAATTAGACAATTATTATTATAGCTCACATAGTCAAAATGTGCTCCGCAGACTGAATGACAGAAATGCTGACGAGGTCGGCTAGGTGAGGATAAAGGTCGGCAATATCTTCTGTAACAAAATCATGCAATTCAGCAGCAAACTCAACACCCGTGGGACCTCCACCAACAATGACAAAATGGAGGTGCTTTCTTTTCTCTTCTTCATCAAGGTAAGGAAGGCTTGCTCTCTCAAAGCATTTGGTAACACTCCTTCGGATCTTCAGCGCATCTTCTATTTCCTAAATTATATCTTCTATTTAAACAATGAACATGACAGGTACAGTAAATATAGAGCCACCATGGGTCCAGTTTAGCTAGTTTTGGCAGGTTCAGAACCAGCACAATAATAGCCAGTGGGACACAAATATCATGGCCCCAGAACACACCAACCATTAAACTATTCAACAAGGTTGACCTAATGGACTGACATTGTAAAATATGGTTGGTTTTGGATAATGAAAGAATTTGTATCTTTTGCAAAACTCAGAATCAGAAATATTAGATACTATACACTGGATATAGCTCAGTGTATACACACAAAAGTAAACAGAGACCTGAAACCCAAATTAAGAAAAATGCACATAATAGGAAATTTACAAGTAACCTTCACATTTTCACAATTTGTGACATATTAAAGGAAACAGTGTCAAATTCAAAAACAGTCAAGCTCATGTGAAAATAAGTAGAATTGTTCATGATTCCAGTGACTTGGCTAAGTAACACCAAGGGCTCCATGTTTCCAGCAAGAACCTGCTCTTCCAGGGAAATCAGGTTGAAAATGTCTTAGCTTCGCCCGGATTCGATCAAACTTGGCCCAGTTGACCTGGACTTAGCTGAGCTTGAGAACCATGTTTTCAACATATTTGTTGATGAAAATAGTCAAATACAGATATTGAAGGAAATCTGGGATCTTTTTTGACAAACAAATGTGAAGTGAATATGTCCAGTTTGAGCAAGGTTAGGATATCTTGACCCAAAACAACCAGGATCAGTAGTTGATATTTGCAAGCCCTAATATTGAAGAGAAATTATGCCAATTAAAGAGTACCTTCAAGAAGTGGCAATTTTCAGCAACACCAGGAGTGTTAAATGTATTGACAGTGGCTCCAACTGCTATGACAAGGTAATCATAGTCAACTTCAAATTCACCTGTACCATTCAAACTGGTACCCACATCTGATCTGCAATGAATTTTCTTTCCTACCGAATCAATCTTGAAGCATTCTGCCTCCAGAAACTTTACAGGGTCGGTTTTCTAGATATTTGAATTTTCAACAAAATAAATTAAATTGTTGAAGCATCACAGGATTTTTGAAAAGCAATTACATAAATGGTCTACAAAGTATAACTACTTTCTTTTTTAAGTCATTTGAATGCTCTCATTTGGATTCCTAAAAAATCCAGATCTGTACCATTTCAGTTTCAACCTAATTTCCATTCAAATTGGTACAAAAATCTTAGCTAAAGGTAAACCTGTATTTTATTTTTTTTAACAAAAAACCAACTTCATGTTAGAAATGGGACTGTTGTCAGTTTCATGACCGAAGAAATTACCATGGACCAAAACCAATATGTTAAGTCCTAGGATCGAAAGTGGGAATTCCAAAATTTGAAAGGGCCAAAATTAAATGAACATTAATGCAGTAGCATTAATTTAAAGAAGTGTTTACCCTCTTAACAATCTTGCGAATAGGTTCGACAATACTCCTTGCTTCCACCGTACCGCAAGTGACACTCGGCAACAGAGGAGTGAATGCAAAATAGTTACGGGGTGATATTACTTTGACATCATACAAGGAGGTGTCTATGTTTTTCAACAAGGATGTTCCAGCCCAACCCGTTCCTAGCACTACCAACTTCTTCTTCTCAGGTGGTTCGACTGCATTCTCTTGCTTTGAATCAGCATATGCTACTAGACCTCCACTACTGAAAAACACGCATACAAACATCATCGAAAATATTTGGCTAAATCAGTGTAAATACCGAGTCATTTAGAATTTGATAAGAAGTTTGAGCTTTAAAATTATTAAAAACAGCAGGGCCTTTGCAAACATTGCAATCTAAAACTTTTTTACAATTTGTTCGCAATGCAGGGGTTAATTCACAACTTTACCTTGGTCAACATAGATTTTAAAGGAACCCTTAATCATCCAAAATGAACCTATTAATATATAATTAGTTTGAATTACAAGCAAATTAGTTGTTTTGCATGCTCAACAAAGAATATTGCTAAGACATGTAACGGATGAAACATTGGATGATTTGCTTACCCTTTCTAATAAAATAGGTGAATAATCAACTTAATGATAAGAGCTATTAGAAGCTCCGGAGTTCTTATAAAGTTTTCCTATTTACAAAACTCCGCATGCTTTCTATTAATTTTGACATATTAACAATACAATCAACAACTTTTCGTAAGAGATTTAGAGGAAATACTTAAACAACTAAAAATTGAGAGAGGGAAAGAGAGAGAGAGGACCTGGCAGCGGAGAGCACAAGGACTAGGCGAGGAAAGAAAGATTCCCGTCGAAAGGCGCGGGAAGCTTTATCAACGAAGAAGGTAGAGAATCCCATTGATAGATCCGATTAGATTGGATCAGATTATTTTCTGATGAGGGAGATGGGAGGAGACTATGAGCAGGGGGTATCAGGTGTCGGAGATGAGAGACCTTGATAAAGACGTTGATCTCCTAATGGATAAACACTACTGCTGATTGACCTCAGATATGGGAGATGATGAAAAAAAAAAATTAAGCAGCGAGATTAAGCTGACACGTGGTGCATTTTGATAGGTGCAGTTTGAACGGATTTATTGGTTTGCAATTATTTTCTAAACCCGGTTCCTACCGGCGAGGTGGCGACCGACTTTCTCTAGCTACTCCCTTTTTTTTTTTTGAGTTAGCAGAGGCTGCCAACCATAAACTCTAGCTACTCCCATTACCGATATAAATTAAAAGGTAATAAAAAATAGAGAAATTTAGATATATATCCATCGTAACTTGTTCAATTAGATATTTCCCCATCTAAATAGAACTATATTATAAATATACCTATTTCTCAATTAAATCAACTAAAAAAATAACTAATAGTATTAAAAAAAATAAAAAGATAGATATGCCCATCTCTCATCCCTTAATTTCTCTCAATCTGCTTTGACAATTCTGTCTCTCCCCCTCTCTCTCTCCCTCCCTCCCTCCTTTCTTGCCCCTCTAATGGAGATGCAGTTCCTCCTCAAGACAAGTTGGATTAATCCTCGAGAGCTAGAGCAGTGATTCTCTCTCACGCTGAAACTCTGACCCACATCAAGGCCAAGACCAAGCTTGAAGCAGGTATTGGTATGACCCTGTTAATGCATATTTTGGTTCCTTGCATTGGCAATTTGCTTCCATTCTGGTTTATGTAGACAAGTAGAAGGGAGGTACTCTCACTCTCGGTGACTTGACTGGTGACTCTAATGTGTCAAGATGCTAGAGTTTTTTTTTGCAAATTTGATAGTAGCTCAGATTTTACTATTCATTTTCTTCTTTTATGTATCTTACATGACAAGAAATTATTGTAAATTGTAAGTCATGCTACATTTGTGAACTTGAAATTGATTGGAAGGATCTATTTTCTTATTTTGAAATTACCGAATGTAATGCACTAAGACTTCTTGCATTGATTGTATTTTTGTAAACTTAGCTGCTATTTAGTTTTCTGTTTTTTTTTTTTTTGTTATACAACTTTTTCATATATTGCACAATTTTGTCATTTCAGCTTTTTTCAGTGAGATGTTATTTTGCTTAAATACTCTGAGGTTATGTTGTTATTTAAGCTCTGATTCTCATATCTGATAATAACTACATTAGTAGTTTATCCTGTACCAAATCATTTCATGTGAAATTAGATGCCAAAAATTTTCCAATTACAAGAACTTTTTAAAGTGTTATCAAAACTGAGGAGCATTGATCCATTCAATATCAGTCTCCCGCATGCCATGGACCTGAAGAAAAATGGGGAGTTCGAATTAGATTTTTGATCTATACCTTAGCTAACATTAAATTTTTCAACAGTATTTCCTAACCAGTAAATCTACAATTAAAAAAACAACGGATGTACTACATAATGAATTGTATTAGAGCTCCAAAACCTGACTTCTCCACTTTCTGGTACATTTCCTTCATGGTTTCTAATTTGCAAATTTTTATGTTCTAAAAAAATGAGGTAAGCCTCATAATTGGAAATTTTTAGTTCTAATCCACAGCAATTTCGATCAGTCTGATACCAAAAATGAAAAATTGCAAAATAATTCAAAAAATAAAAAACCGCAACTTACAGAGATATACAATCAAAATATATTTCAGCAAAAAACGAAAAGGTCATGAACCAAAATCCGAGAGTAGAGGAGTTTCATAAATGTACCATAAAATGAGGTAATAAGGTCTATAGCCGAGGTCTCGAATCAAGCATAAAAGGCCCCAATACCTGCTTGAAGCTTGGTCTTGGCCTTGACGCAGATAATCACTGCTCTCGCCCTCGAGAATTCCTCCAACTCTGGAGGAGGAACTGCATCTCAAATAGAGGGACGAAAAAGGAGGGAAAGAGAGAGAGCCAGGGGTGTCAAAACAGATTGAGAGGGAAGGGATCAGGGATGGGTATAACTGTCTTTTTATTTTTTTATTACTATTAATTATTGTTTTTAATTGATTTAATTAAAAAATGGATATATTTATAATATAGTTCTATTTAGAGGGGATATAACTAATTTTAAAGTTCTGATGGGTAAATATCTAATTGAACTAGTTATAATGGGTATATATCTAAATTTCTCTAAAAAATATGATTAGCACGTGGCACGAGTGGCAAGATAAATCTGACTACAAGCTACCGAGCTACATTATTGGGCTAAAGGAGTCTCTATAGAAAAAGACTTGATTAATTGTAAAGAAAATGATAGAAAAGCAGGAAGACGAGGAAAGAAAATGACTGGAATCAAATCTCAATGGTTCATACTTACAAAGTTGAGATTCAATCCAATGCCCACTATGTTGACATAGTGACATTATTTCTGGAGTGAGGTACCGTACATTAATTGCAATACGCAGATAAGAAACTACATATTTTATACCAACAAACAAAGTTTGACGAGTGAGTCTATGGTACTATGCATATCACGGGTTGTTACCGTGCTACGGCTCTATATTTGAGTTTTCAAATTCTAACGGTCGATCCGAACCGTTTATCTTGTTCTCCATATTAATGTGTTTGGAGACCAAATTTTACATTTTTTGAAATTTTTTTTACTATTTTTTTTTAGATATTTAGAAAATCACTTGATCTGAAAATTCTGGACCATTCAAAAACAGTGATTTTCAATAAATCTAAAAAAATAGTAAAAAAATTTCAAAAAATGTAAAATTTGAGTAAAACGAGAAAAATCATCCACCAAAATTATATAATACCGAAAGCCCAGTCAAAATATACCATAAATTGTGTTGAAGCTTGGAGACTCATGGTTAGGCATCCATGATTTGCTTATTGAATGAAGATTCAGTCTTTCTTATTTCAGCGAAAGACTGATTTAAGGGAGTTACAGAAAGCCTGCTAAGGCGAAGAAGATAGGGATTGCCTAGCCTAGAAGCTTATAATAGAATTGAACTGGGATATAGGATAAAAAGCCATTCATTAAACATTCCAAAATACCCGCTCTCTTTTTTTTTCTATTTTTTCTTTCTGAGTTTACTCAGCTTTACCTACTTGACTCATCTACTATCTATATTTAAAACACCTTTCCATTCTAACCCGCCGGCTGGTTGCAGTCTCCACTCCAGTTCCTGCTTCAGAGTAGTGGTCGATGGATACTTTTTTAACAAAGTGGAGTGCATTTCCCTCTAATTTGCTATGGGGTAAGTCCCCCTCCTTTATGAATTGATGATGTAAATTCTTCCATGTCAGTCTTGTCCTGCAAGCAATCATTATCATTTCAGGAAGAAAATAATCTCTTTTTCGTGATGGGATGATTTCGAAATATACAATTGGCGAAGTCTCTTCATTGCAGGTGGAAGGAGAGTTTGAATCTTTTACTTGCTTGACTCTCCAAATACATATTAATATGGAGAACAAGATGAACGGTTCGGATCGACCTAAAAAAATTATGGACTATCCGAAAGTAGTGATTTTCTATCTACCTAAAAAATAGTAAAAAAAGTTCCAAAATAATATAAAATTTAATCTCCAAATATATTTTCATATGATAATAATAAAAAAAGTTCTAATTAATAATTAAAATTTTAAAAATAAAGATATAAATCCAATACACAAATTAGAACTAATTCGCACATTACAAGCTACAATAGCGTCACTCTTATTTCTGTTACCGCACTAGATGCATCTTAATTTTTGCATCGTTAATTCGTTACTCACAGGGATGAACTTTTACACCGTAATTTTACGCCAGGTCACAGTTTTAAAGTCATTTATATCACGAGAATGGTTAAAATGTCTCAATATTGGTATCTCCATTATATCTTTATTTTAAACTTTTTTAATAATTTTAAACTAAAAATTTAAATATCAAACTTTTTTCATGCACATATAATATTATATTTCAACTTTATTTTGATTGAAATCAAGAACTTATAAAAATATATTAATGTAAATATTTTTTAAAGTTACTTTTTTAAACTTATTAATTCATATAAAAAAATAACCGAATAATAATATTTTTTATATACATACATCTAACTATTTTATTTTAAAAAAAATAGGACTTTCGTCGGTATATGAAATAAAAAGTTTGACATTTTTTATCTCCTTTCCGAAGGAAAAGAGATTCGACTGCTTTTGCCACTATACTATACGAACAAACTATTTTATTTTGAAAAAAAGTAGGACTAGAAAAAAAGTTTGACATTTTTGATCTCCTTTCCGAAGGAGAAGAGATTCGATTGCTTTTGCCATTATACGAACGGGTAAGGGGGGTGTGCGATGGGCATCGGACCAAATTCTGTTCGATGAGCTGTTGGAACCGTCGGATCTGCTTCAGAATTTGTGCCCGCAATTTCGCATCTGCTTTAAAATCCGTACACACGAATCCTAAAGCAGATCCGACGGTTCCAACAGCTCATCGAACAGGATTTGGTCCGATGCCCATCGGAAACCCCCCTCTCCCTATACGAACATAACTTTTTGCTAATCCCAGTACCCAATTGCTGCTACCTTTCCGGGGGTAGGGACAAAACTAGAAAGCCTCCCAATTTATCTTAACTCTGTATTGCACGTCAAAGACTATTCCGATATGTAGACTATCTCATTTGTTGATAAACAAAAACCTCTCAACTTATTGGATAATGCTACGTCGAATACATAGAATGAAAAAAATGAATTATTTATATAATAGTCAAAGACTTACCTCAGGTTGTAGTGTCAAAGCTAGTGAATTAAAGTCGGGCAGGGACAGGGTGGGCCGGGTATATCCGGGCAGGAGCAAAGGTATTGGTCGGGCACGGGTATCATGGGTAGACGGGTATTTCGGGTATTTTTTTTCAAAAACCGTGCCATGTCCGTCCTATACCCGTGCCCGTGGTACCCTTGAGGAGTAGGGCGGTCCGGGTAGGGCGGTTCGGTCCAGTCCGGTTCTTTTTTTTGTTTTTATCTGTTTTTTTTTCCATTTTTTTTTCTTCTTTTTTTCCTATTTTTTTTTCCTATTTTTTATGTTTTTTTTTGAACCGGCATTACTACATAATAAGTGATTGTACACGGACATAAACATGGGAGCTACACGGATTTCCTGCCGTGTGGAATGCGAGGGTGTAGAAATCCTTGAATATTTACCCGTGTGCGATTATCGAGAGCTACACGGATTATTACATAAATAACCGTGTACAAACACTTGCTAGCATCGCTCTCAAAATAACTGAGCTACACTGATTATTACATAAACAGCCGTGTACGATTACTCTTTCTACACGGACATTTAGCTAAATGTCCGTGTACAATTACTTTTTCTACACGGATATTTAGCTAAATGTCCGTGTAGCTCTCTTATTATTAATTTTTTTTTATGTTTAAATACCTTTCTACACGGACTTTAGTTAAATGTCCGTGTAGAATTATTTTTTTCCAACTTTTTTTTAATGTTTAAATGCCTTTCTACACGGACTTTAGTTAAATGTCCATGTAGAATTGTTTTTTTTTTATTTTTTTTTGTGTGACTAGCCTCCAATTTTGCTAGTCATTTAAAATTAGAATTCCAAAACAAAAAAACATTAAACATAGGCCTTTTAAACTCAGAATTCAAAAACTATACAACAGTATAAATAATTCATGTACACTAAATTATACAAATCCATATTGAGCATTACAAAATTTAAATTGAAACCACCTTGCCCACATACATTTGACATCGTCGATCTGTTCCTTGGTGTAACACTTTTGCTTTGTTCCATACTACAATTATAATTTGGTATTAGTTAGTAACAAGAAAAGGTAGAAGATTACAATTCATGCAACATATATATATATAGAGTTAGGCTGGGGTGCTATGGATAGCATAGTGGCCTCTATGCTACGGCTCAATATTTGAGTTTTCAAAATCCAAACGGTCGATCCGAACCGTTCATCTTATTCTCCATATTAATATCTACTTGGACACCAAATTTTATATTTTTCTGAATTTTTTTACTATTTATTAAGTATTTTACAAAATTGTTGATCCAACGGTGGCTGCACAAAACAGTAAAACCGTTGGATTAGCGATTTTCAAAGTGGCTTAATAAATAGTAAAAAAATTCAGAAAATTATAAAATTTGGTCTCCAAGCAGATATTAATATGGTGAATAAGATGAACGGTTCGGATCGACCGTTTGGATTTTGAAAACTCGAATATTGAACCGTAGCATAGAGGCCACTATGCTATCCATAGCACCCCAGCCTAACTCATATATATATATATATATATATATATATATATGAGTACGGCTAACGCGCTTCCTCTAGCATATGGGCCGAAATGTTTCCGGTGGAAATTTAAAATTTCAAAATCCAAAAAGTCGATCTGAACCGTTCATCTTCTTCTCCATATTAATATCTGCTTGGAGACCAAATTTTACATTTTTCTGAAATTTTTTACTATTTATTAAGCCACTTTGAAAATCGCTGATCCAACGGTAGCTTCTGATTTTTACTGTTTGGTAAGCCACCGTTGGATCAGCAATTTTCAAAGTGGCTTAATTAATAGTAAAAAATTTCAGAAAAATGTAAAATTTGGTCTCCAGGCAGATATTAATATGAAGAAGAAGATGAACGGTTCAGATCGACTTTTTGGATTTTGAAATTTCAAATTTCCACCGGAAGCATTTCGGCCCATATGCTAGAGGAAGCGCGTTAGCCGTACTCATATATATATATATATATATATATAGAGCTGGGCTACGGTGAGTTGCGAAGTAAAGCGACTATTTTACTTCACGCTCATATTTTGTGATTTTAAAGTTCAAAACGTAGATCCGAACCGTTCATCTTGTTCTCCATATTGAAATGTGCTTGGAGAGCAAATTTTACATTTTTTGGAATTTTTTTACTATTTATTAAGCAATTTTGAATGCCGCTGATCTGAGGGTGCACAAAATTTTACTGTTTTTTACTGTTCACAGCAAAACAGCAGTTTTCAAAAATGCTTAATAAATAGTAAAAAAATTCCAAAAAATGTAAAATTTGGTCTCCAAGCACATTTCAATATGGATTAAACATCTAACGGTTCGGATCGGTCGTTTGGGCTTTCAAAATAAAAATACGGCGTGAAGTAAAACGCGTTTTACTTCGCAACTCACCGTAGCCTATCTCATATATATATATATATATATATATATATATATATATATATATATGTTCGCACAAAAGCGTGCACACAAAGTTTCAGGTACGGCTAGCTGTGTTAGTTTGTAATAATCTAGAAGTCAATAATACGATAAGTTAATCATAAAGCTTTGTTCATGAATTGAATGTTTATTTATATATCATTTTGTTGCCTTGAGTATTATTGCATTTGTGGATCATTTCGAGTTCATGACTGAAATTGTGAAACTCCATAATATAGATAATATATACTCTTAAAAGGTCACTGACCAAGGTAATTAGCAGGAACACTAATTACCACTATAAGGTTAGTATGTGGATTAAAAGATGGTTAAGTTTTACAAACCACCTGACACGAGATGTCATTTTAATCACATAGTTACATGTTCTAGGAACATGGTATTTGACAGACCCCGAATGAAACATTAAATAGAATTGTGTTCGTGTCATTTATGTTTTCATTCAGTGTCAAAGTTCTACAGTATGAGGTATTTATCGTTCCCACTAAGAAATATATATGAGTGAGTGTTATCTAACGCTGTCCGTAAAAAGCAGCCATAACGGTAGCATTTCCATATGTATAACTTAGCTGAGGAAGTGATAGTCTACCAAGAATACTACTTGTCCCTCGTATCTCTATACGAGCTATAGCATCACTGGGCCCCTTGGTAGAGTTAGATTATCTGCATGCAGTATAATTACAAGAGTAATTATATTTGATAATCTACTCAAGATCAAGAAAATATACAGTTAACAAGGATGACACATATCTACCTTAAAACTGATCTGATAGCTATGAGACAGAAGAACTGACACAAGTAAATTGTTTACTGGATCGTGATATTGTACAGTACAGCATCATCTGTGTAATTGGATGGTCATGATGTGTTGCCAGATGCCACCCATGACTAACAGAAGTTAAAACAGTTTTAACTCTGTTTACCAACATAACACAGATCCTATTGGGTCACACCATATAGGAGCTACTCGGAGAATCTTACTGATTAATTATAAATTGATTATAATTAATATTAAGATGGTTATAATTAATTATACGTGATATGATTAAATTATAAATGTCATATAAAATTGACAAGCAGAAACAGCGGTTAATTTATAAACGTACACGTTACGTTGTATAAAAGTTACCGAACAACAACCGAAACCGAACCGTGAGAAATATAATTGTTTGGAACAATTATATATATTTGATTTGGATTTTATTATTAATTAAAACCCTTGATTAAAATTAAAATTAAAATCCAAAAACAAAATATACATATAAATGAAATCAATTGAATTTGATTAATGGAATTAATCATGTCGGCCCAATCAAAACAAATCAATTATATATATATATATGTATATATATATATATATATATCAAAGAGGATGTCGGCAAAAATTAAAATCATAAACAAATATATTGAGATGCATGTCGGCCAATAGTTGCAAAATGAAAATTGATTTTGTTTTGCCGACCTCTTCTAAACCGCCACAATAGTTGGCATGGGCATTTTGGTAATTTTATGCATATTGATGCCTATAAATAGAAGGGTAGGGGTAGAGAGAAAATCACTAATTCACATGTATCGTATCTGATCTGTCTGATCGATTCGAGTTTCTATTTTCTCTCTTTCTCGGTTACGGTTTCGGTGAATAGTGTTTCTGCAGAATTCCGCGGTTTACGGTATTTCTGGCAGAAGAAATAAATCGCTCTCCGGTTAGTCCTGGTGAATAACCAATAGAGGTATCACACGTGTGATACTGCGAGTCGATTCCATCCCTGGTGAGGCTCTACTCGCTCGGTCTGCATTCCAACTGAGATTTGGAATCAAGGTATAAATTGTTATATTAATCTATTTAATTTGTAAATAGATTTAATGCTTTAGAAAATAAATTATGGAGTAGATCTGTAAATGAATTAAATGAGGTTTTGATGCCGAAGGAATACTGAAGGTGGACCGCCTTGGAAGGTTTCCTGACATACCTCGTTTAATTTTTAGCTTAACTTAACCGTAAATTTTTGTTTTACACACTTCCGCTGTTAAGCTAAACTAATGGGTTTGAACCGTTCCATAAGACCCAACAAGCTGTACCCTTTTAAACCGTGATTGAGCTTTTGAATTAGGTTGCAAGTGCACAACTTTCGTTCAAGAGTATAATCAGGTTTCGATCCTCAGAGACGGTACACTTCTATTCTAGATCACTACTTATCCTAGTTAGGTACTAGAAGTGAAAAGTTTGGTTTGAATTCGTTTCAAGTTTCTAAATTCAACAACAGAAGATAATAGAAAAATAAATGTTGGTTCAAATTGATTTAAAATGAAGTTTCCAGAGTTTCAGATTTCATCCTCAACCTTGCCTCTCTGGACCTTCACGTAACCCGCATGCTTTCACATGCGACCCTTGTGACGCGACCCGCGTGGTCCTCGAGTGAATGCAGCATTGAACTCGTTTCTGGATTATTTACTTGTGCAAGGATCTATTGACCGTACCTAAAGTTCCTGAACCTCAACTTTTGTTTATTGGCTTAATGAACCTAGTAAGGAATTGCAATTTCACCTTCTTAGATCTACAACCTCAAACTTTCGTTTACAAGTGTTCAATCTAAGTCATTTGATCGGTTTGCTAAAGGTATCCACTATCTCTCAATAGATGGAAATCTCACCTCTCGGTTCAATTGATCTATCTTTTCAGATCCAAGACCTACCTCAAGTACTTGATCAAATTGCAAGAAATATCAAGGTCTCAATATTAGAAGAAATGCAAGAAACATTCAACAATAGACAACAAGATTCAATCAAACAATCACAATCAAGCAATGAAAGAATAATACTCAATCAAACGAACATAAGAACAACTCAAATTCAAATTCAATGCATCACAATCAAGATTTTAGATTACATCAACCCTAGAGAAAGAGATAAGAGAAGAAATCATGATAAAACCGAATGAAGCACTCTAGCAAGAATCTTCACTCCTTCTTCCCTTTCTTGAACAACACTCCAATGGTCTTGAGGTTTTAAATCTTCAAATTCTGAACTCCCCCTCCTAATTTGAACTCCCCCTCCCGTGGCAGAGGGTGGTCTATTTATAGCTTTCCCAAAATGAATACTTCAAATTTGGGCCTTTACTGGGCTTCATTGCGCTTCCGCTGTCTTCTCTGGAAACTCTGGACGCGAGTCGCGTCACCAATGATGCGACCCGCGTTGGAAGTTGACTGATGCGCCTCGCGTCTGTGGTAGAGTCAGGGCATGACGCTACCAGCGTCAGACTTGATGCCACCCGCATCAGAGTCTCAGAATGTCAGTAACTTCCCTAATTTCGCCAGTTTTCTGCAAAATAAGAATGAAAGCGCAGCAGTACCACATTCTATATATATTCAATGTAATAGACGCTATTTGATGGTTTAAAACACATGTTTTGGTATTCAAATTGGTCAGAACAATAGATCAAATATGGCAATATCAATATACAAAGCCTTTTGTGCATACAATCCCATGTGATAAAACATAACATATACTTCTCAGGATCCAATACAATGTTTATATAAAAGTTATATCTTTACCACTTAGTAACCACATAATCAAGCTTTGGCTCAAATTATCAAAATGCTTGGTTATGATCTAGTTTGGACCGAAATTTCAAACAAACTAAGGCCTATTAGATCCAACATATCAAAAAAGAGTATGCATGTGATCCATGACATGATGTCTCTTGGTTAAAGATCTCCAACATATTGCATCTCCAAATGACATTCATCAACATATATGTGCATACATAATAGAGAATAAAAATTCTCAGTTAAAATTTTCGTCCAAAATTATAAGAAAATATTTATACATAAAACTAATTGAATCTGTATAGCTTTTATGCGAACCACTGAAAATCAATTTCATAAAAAAAAATTATTGCATATTATATGAATTTACGATTGCTCTGATATCAAATGATAGTCTTAATAATTCATGACGTGTTTTGTAGTTAAAAATATAAGCAATTCATAATCCGTAAATCCAAAATAAAATAGCAAAGTAATTTAAATCTTACAGTTCTGAAGTGCAGACATCTTTAGGCGGAAGCGTTAGTACTGATCTTCAACGGTTTTCCTCAGATCTGATGATGGAGACCTTAGGCGTTTTCTTTACTTTTCACTTTCAAAGATCGTAGATCTGGTCTCCTTATGCGTAGAAATCAGACCAACATTCAATACAGAGAGAGAGAGAGTATTAATTGATCAAAACGGCGCTAGAAGGAGAAGGCCTTTTATATAACCAAAACCCTAAAATAACATTTCTACACGGCTATTTATTAAACGCCCGTGTAGCTCTCTCAAGGCTTTCTACACTGTTATTTAAACATAAAACCGTGTACAATTTCTACCTTTCTACACGGCTCTTTATATAAAGGTCCGTGTAGCTCTGTCAAGCTTTCTACACTGTTATTTAAAAAAACATCCGTGTACAATTTCTACATTTCTACATGGTTCTTTATATAAAGGTCTGTGTAGCTCTCTCAAGGCTTTCTACACTGCTATTTAAACAATAATCCGTGTACAATTCATAATAAACGTCCGTGTAGCTCTCTCAAGGCTTTCTACACTGATTCTTTAACAAATATCCATATAGAGATCCCACAGATATTTCGGGCTTTCAAAAAATTACAATTTATACATAGTTTTTATATAAAATTGTCAAATCCGTGTACAATGTGCAGTGTACAATAACCATTTTTGTAGTAGTGCGGGTAGGGGGAAATTTGAAATTTGGGTTTGATTTTTGAATTAAAGTGGGTCGAGTATAAGGGTACGGGTATGGGTAAAGGTAGATGGGTACCCAGGTAGGGTAAAGTCGGGTACGGGTATGGTCGGTCCGGGTAGGGTCGGGTATTTGCCAAAAAAAACAGTGACCGGTCCGGTTTTTGCCTGTACCCGTGTACCCGTTTACCCGACCTATACCCGGGCTCGGGCACGGGTACCCCGAGCATAGGGTACGGGCTACCCGAGTGGGGCATAATTAATACTCTAGTCAAAGCTCGATGACATAATCGTTTAGAGTCACTAACCTGTTTCATCCAGTGAAGAAGCTGTACGTGAAAGGGAAGACGAAAGTGCTCTTTCTTGGCCATTGGATCAGCAAGGGTGTGAAACAAATAGATGGGAACTATAATTTCGGCTTAGATTCAAACCCGAATTTAAACTCAAAGTTAGACTCGCTTTGAGAAGCGTGCAATTATTATTAAAGAGGAACATATTTTAAGGATTGATCATTAATCTTTTCTAGATGTATTAATAGTATTTTCATTTTCTATGTTTGTTTATTTTTATGTTTACATTTTCGAAGTAGAAATTTATGTTTGTTTATTTCCATGTTTAAATTTAATCTGCCTATAAAAGGAGATGTTATGCATATTAGAGAGGATGAACTTTGATAAATATATTTTTTTCTTGAGAGAGTTTTATACTCGCCTTTTGCTATTTAGTGTTTCTTTGTTTCTATTCCACTAAACTGAGTTTGAGACCCGTCATTAGCGGAGTCGAGTTCTGGAGCCGAAATTGCGTCAAGTGGTATCAGAGCAAGTTCTTCTTTTATTGTTCAATATATGACTAAACCAAACAAAACATGTACACGTGGAGTAGAGTTTGGGACTTGCTGTCGTGAAGTGGTATAAGAGCAAAGTTCGACAATCACCTTCGCGCTTGCGTGAAGTTGTATCCCCGACTACCACCCCATTCGATAACCATCATTATCAACTGTTCTACTCAACAATCTTTGCAACAACAATGACCGATTCGAATCTTGTCACCATTCTCAAGCGAATGCAACAAAATCATAAAGCGTTAATTGAACGAATGAAACAAAACCATAAAGCGTTAATTGAACGAATGAAACAAAACCATAAAGCGTTGATCAAATGCATTAACGGGGTTAGAGAATGCCTTAATCCCAACGAAAATTGCCAACAACATGACAAACCAACCCTCAACAGCAACAATCCACCTTCACCTCCAAAACAAATGTCAACCATTATAATAAAAGAGCGCCAAGAACAACCAAATGAGGTTGAAAATAGACTTGTCACGGATGAAAAAAGTCAATCTTTGTTATTTGACACTTCTCTAATCTTTAATGAATACTCTGATGATGAAAACGATGTCAACACTTTGACGGATGAATTCAGAGATAAAAATAGAGTCCGTTGAGAACTCTTCAAACTTCAATGAAGACTTTGTTAGTGATTTTTCGATCCTTTTGAGTAATCTTACAAATGTTTTGTCCATGGAAGTTAGAACTGATCTTTTATTGCAAACAAAATATGTGTATTCGACCAATACTAAGGTCTTGAAATCCAACTACAATGATCCATTATTGCAATCAAATTCCAAACCAGAAAATGCGAGAATTTTGATCAATAACACTCTTGCTTTTATCATAAAATTTGAGTATGCCATGTTGGACAAAGAAATCAAATCCAACCCATTAAAAATTGAAGTCAACTCTTGTTTGTTGATTTCGAGAGCGGTGTAGTGGAAGCATTGGGACTTATTGGCAATCTATGTTTGTGTCCAAGATGAACACATGCGTAGAAAAACCAATGTGAAAGAGGTCTACAAAGATTTAATGGTGCTTGATTTGAAATTGTATTGTTTAAAAGAGATCTACGAGGAGAATAAAAAGAAGAGTCGAATTCGAGGTGAAAATACAAGCTTGAGGTCAAGCTTTCATTAACCAAGGGAGTATGACGAAAACTATAATTCCAGCTTGGACTCAAACCCGAATTTAAACTCAGAGTCAGACTCATATTCATATTCAGATTCAAACTCGCTTTGAGAAGCTTGCAATTGTTATTAAAGAGGAACATATTTTGAGGATTAACCATTTACCTTTTCTAGATGTATTAATAGTATTTTCATTTCCTATGTTTACATTTCTAAGTAGAAATTTATGTTTGTTTATTTCTATGTTGAAATTTGATCCCTTCTTATGGCCTATAAAAGGAGATGTCATACATGTAAGAGAGGATGAACTTTGATCAATTTATTTTCTTCTTGAGAGAGTTTTATACTCGTCTTTTGCTATTTAGTATTTATTTGTTTCTATTTCACTAAACCGAGATCCGTCACTAGCGGAGTTGAGTTCTGAGACTGAGATTGCATTACAGATGGATCAAGAGAAGATAAGGTCTTTTGTGTAATTTGAGAAAAAAGTGCCTTGTCCAGGAGAGAGCAGGCAGCAGTGTTGAAGGCAGATGCAATAAACCATTTTAGATAGGACAAGACAAACTATTTTATTTTGTAATATAAATTGTAAGTCAGAAAGAGTCGGAAAAACCAGTGCTAGAAATTTAATAGCCGTTCTAAACTTGTTGTCATAAAAAAAAAATTGAAAATTGAAAATATGATAGAAGCAAAAAAAAAAAAAAAATTAAGGCATTAGAGCCTCATCTTTTATCAAAACACGGGATGCCCTTAAGCTTGCCAAGTAATAATTAGTAATCTTACTATTTCATTGAATACAAATTAAAATTAACGCACCAGGCAAATAAATTGTATAATTTAGAAAGAGGAGGGTTCAAATGCCTCCATTTTTTGTGCCTCCATCATGCCTCTATTTTTTAAAACTTAAAAGTCAAAATAAAACCGTTAGATGTGATCTATGTTATTTTCTCTATGTGCTCATAAAAAATTATGACATTTCAATTTTGTTTTTATGTGAATCAATAAGTTCAAAAATCAACGTCTAGAAATCATCCAAATTAGTGCATTTTTTACAAGCTCTTGATGACAATCAAAATAAAATTGAAATGTCATAATTTTTTACATGTGCATAGATAAAATGATGTATATCATATCCAACGGTTTTATTTTGATTTTTAAGTTTTAAATTTTGAATTATTAAAGTTTTAAAAAATAGAGGCATGGTGGAGGCACAAAAAATGGAGGCATTTGAACCCTCCTCATTTAGAAATTCCCTAAAGTGAAAATTTAGATCATTAGAACATGTTGAAAATAAATAAAATGTATAATTTAGATTCCCTAATAAAGTTAAAATTTAGATCATTAGAAAATGTTGAAAATAAATGATCAATTAGATGTTAATAACATTGATATCATATCAATTAGAAATCAAATAGTATTAATTAACAAATATAGAAAATTATGTAATTAGGAAATATTTTAATAGCTCTTTTAATTTTGTAGCCTATAAATAGATACAGCATAATAATCGATTGAAATAACATCATCATTTAATAAAAATATTTTTTTTCCACTCAAAATTCAATATTGTATTAAAGCAGAATTCGATCGGACGAATCAAGAAAAATGGAAAAAGAAAAAGATAAAGAAAAGAAAAGAGTTAGATGTAAAAATAACAACAATTCAAGATGTTTCTGTCTTCCTCGACATTCCTAATTTTAAAGAACTGGCCCAAGCATCTAAGTGGAGAAATGACGCAAGACAACTTAAGGAAGACTCAAAAGTCAAAACGACCAGCCAAAGTAATAAAGATGCAGTGACACATGCTAGCTTGAAAAAGAGTCAAAGAGGGAAAACCAAAGCGGTAAAGTGTGACGAAACTAGCTAACTCGAGAAAAGAGTCAACAAAAAAGAATTACACGTTAGTTAGATTCTACAATTCCAACTTGAGAAAGAGTGTCAAAGATTTAAAAAAAAAAAGTTAGAGATCAATTATATTGATAGCATATCAATTAGCAGATATAACAAATTATATAATTAGTAAATATTTAATGACTTTTTCAATTTTGTAGCCTATAAATATGCACCGTATAAAGATTGAAATAATAATACAAATCAATAAATTATTTTTCTCTCAAAATTCAATAAAAACAAAACTCAAAATACTTTGGTAGAGACGAAACTTTTCTTCCTGTTATTAAACCGGTAAAGTTGCACATAGGAAAAAATCGTAGTTGGTGATTCGATTTGAGTTTAATTCGATTCGAAATTAGTTTGTTATGAAACAAATTAAACCAGTTCGGTTCGAATCTTATTCAAATCAATCTCAAACTAGATATAATTCGTTGAAAAATGATTCACAAACTATTTAGGTTCGAATCTCAAATAATGCAACTAATGGATTCAACCATTAATCTTTAATAATGCAGGAATCAAACTTATATCACAGCTCAAAATTGTTAATATAATAGTAATTTATAATAGAAAAATGTTTCAGCAGTGTAACAAATTAACAATGGAATAAGTTTTATTTGACTAGATCTATGCCGTGATTATAATCAATCAAGCAACGTAAAAGGTAAGGAAATCTTGAACTGGCTCATAATTCATTAGTGTGATTTCGTGAAAAGTAAAAAGAAATTGTGTGAATTTTGTTTCGCGAGAAGAAAACTAATGCATAAACTACCGGTATAACTAGGACTGCCAAAAAAATTGTAGTACGTAATTTGATTCGAAAAATTTGTAGTTCGCAATTAATTCGATTTGAAATTAGTTCGTTTTGAAACAAATCAAAAACCAGTTTGATTCGAATCTTTTTTCAAACTCAAACTCAAACTAAAGTAAGTTTGATTCGTTTATGGCCCTAGTTGCACATCAAGTTCAACAGTTTGGTAAAATGTAGTATCAATTTTACTTTATTGTCAAATTTTGAAATAAAATTCTCATATAAAGTAACGAACGATTAACTATAAGTCCACTATAGACAAATATTACCCAATAAAGACGTCGCACTGGTAACTAACTTACAGTGTTTAAATATATATATATATATAGACACCCACACAGAGAGAGACTAATTTTAAAACGTTTTTTTATAGCTTTTGGAACAAACAACTCGATTTTTCGATTTTCAAAGTTCAAACAGTCGATCCAAACCGTTAGATGTTCAATCTATATTAAAATGTGTTTGGATACTAAATTTTAGATTTTTTGAAAGTTTTTTTTTAGTATTTATTAAGATGGTTTAAAAATCGTTGTTTCTATTAAAATGCCGCACCATTGAAAAACAACGATTTTCAAATCATCTTAATAAATAGTAAAAAAATTCAAAAGAAATATAAAATTTGATCTCCAAGCACATTCTAATATAGATTGAATATCTATGGACTTTGAAAATCGAAAAAACGGGTCGAAGGCTAGGAAAAAATATTTTGAACTTAGTCATTCTCTCTCTGTCTCTGTCTCTCTCTCTCTCTCTCTCTCTCTCTCTCTATATATATATATATAGGAATATGCTAGCATGCTATGCATAGCATAGAGCCCCTCCATGCAACGCCTTGGATTTTGACTTTTCAAAATCCTAACAGTCGATCCGAACCGTTCATCTTGTTCTCCATATTAATGTGTTTGGGAACCAAATTTTACATTTTTTGGAATTTTTTTCCTATTTCTTTAGAATTATTGAAAATTGCTGTTTTCAGCAAATCTGGACCATAAAAAATAGAGTGCATGGAGGGCTATATGCTATGCATAGCATGCTAGCATATTCCTATATATATATGAGATGGGCTACAGTGAGTTGCGAAGTAAAGCGACTATTTTACTTTACGCTCATATTTTATGGTTTTAAAGTTCAAAACGTCGATCCGAACCGTTCATCTTGTTCTCCATATTGAAATGTGCTTGGAGACCAAATTTTACATTTTTTGGAATTTGTTTACTATTTATTAAGCAATTTTGAAAGTCGCTGATCTGATGGTCCAGAAAATTTTACTGTTTTTTTACTGTTCACAGCAAAACAGCAATTTTAAAAATTGCTTAATAAATAGTAAACAAATTCCAAAAAATGTAAAATTTGGTCTCCAAGGACATTTCAATATGGATTAAACATCTAACGGTTCGGATCGATCATTTGGACTTTCAAAATAAAAATACGGCGTGAAGTAGAAACGCGTTTTACTTTGCAACTCACCGTAGCCCATCTCATATATATATATATATATATATATATATATATATATATATATAGGAGTTGGCTACGGTGCTACGCGTAGTATAGAGGGTCTCCGTGCAACGTCTCAATATTTGAGTTTTCAAAATCCAACGGTCAATTTGAACCGTTATGATCTCCATATATTCATGTACTTGCAAATCAAATTTTACATTTTTTTTTTTACTATTTTTTTAGATAGGTAGAAAATCACTTGATCTGAAAAATAGTAAAAAAATGTAAAATTTGATCTCCAAGCACATTTTAATATGGATACTATGTTGAAACGGTTCGGATCAACCGTTTGAACTTTGAAATCACAAAAATGAATTATATATATATGATCTGAAATAGTAACTAAAGCAATTAATATTCTCATTATAATATAAATGATAATTCATACATAAATTAAAATTAGAATAACAAGAAATTCACAAAAAAAATGAAAGAAAGTCATTATTTGTAATTCACAAGATATCAATGTGATAATTTTTGTTGCATCAATGACAAGGTTAATTTCACCGAGGACTTAATTCTTATTATTAACTAGAAGTTTTCATTTCATAAAATAATAACTTATTTATATCAAATTGTTTCTTTTTCCGTTTACTATTGGACGGTTAATAAGTATAACTTAAAAGATGCTCTTTTGAGTTAATGCAGACGATGCGGACTCAGTTCTGAGCCTATGTTTCAGACTTTCAGTTAGAGGAAATACTGTAGGCCTACGGGCCATGTAAGAAAAAAAAAAGTTTTACTTATTTCGGTGTGTGTGGTTTATTTCGGCAAAAGTAGATCAAATATTTGGTCCGAAACAACGATGAATCTGTGAATAAAAACAAAACTTGAATATGCGCTTAAACGGGATAGAGCTCTGCTGAGCTGACAGCTCTAGGCCTCTAGCTGGATCAGATAAAGAATGGAATCCATAACAAAAATATCAATTAATCACGTCAGGGCACGTTGGTTTACATTACTCGTACAAATTAGTAGGAACACGATGGGATATTAGTGGAATGGATGAACGTGGTCCCCGGGCTCTTCACTGGATCTTTCCCATCCTTTTATTGTGGTCCTTATGGGACCATTCTTTCCAATTATGTTTTAGAGGTTAGGTGGTGATAATGGTATTGTTTAGTTGCGGAGTAAGACTTGGAATAAATTCTTGTTTTATATTTGACTTGTTAAATCAGAAGTAACATATGAGTAGTGAAAAGTAGGGGTGGCAAAAAAATTCGTAGTTTGTGATTCAATTTGAGAGTTTAGTTCGATTCGAAATTTGTTTATTATGAAACAAATCAAACAAATTTGGTTCAAATCTTATTCAAATCAAACTCAAACTAGATATAATTCGTTCGAAATTGATTCACGAACTATTTAGATTCGAATCTCAAATAATACAACTAATGGATTCAACCATAAGCGTAACAAATGAACAATATAATAAGTTCCATTGGACTAGGCCCATGTTGTGATTTTAATCAATCAAGCAACGAACTGACCAATAATCTATTAGTGTGAATTCGTGAAAGGTAAAAGAAACCGTGTGAATTTTGTTCCGCGAGAAAAAAAACTAATGCATAAACTACCGGTATAACTAGGGCTGCCCAAAAAATTGTAGTTCGTAATTTGATTGACTTCAATTCAAAAAATGTATAGTTCGCAATTAATTCGATTCAAAATAAATCAAACCTAGTTCGATTCAAATATTATTCAAACTCAAACTCAAACTAGAGTAAGTTTGATTCAGCTTAATACGTTGCCACCCCTAGTCAAAATAGTAACGGTGAAGTTAAATAACTTTTTTAATGTAAATTAACTTATTTTATATTTATTTCGTCTGTGAGGTTCATTCGTATTGACAAAGATTTATTTTCTAATATTTTATAATGACAAAACGGATAATTTAAACCATGACTTAAATTGTCAAACAAAATATAAAATAAGAGAAGTAACGTAAAGTAAGTAATTTATGTTATGAATAAATTATTAATGTGGATGTCCATAACTATTGGATATCGGTGCATGCCAGAAGGTACATTTTAAAATTTTACTGAGCGCCACATGCAGTCTTACCATAACATGCAATCAATCACACACATTTTATGGATCATGTAACACACATGATCTAGTAGAGTGTTTTAGTTCATACTTTGTCCTCTCGCGAGGTGACGGGCTTGGGTGCCTCAAGCTGCTTACTCGCGATCCGCTCGCTTCTTCTTATCTTTCCAACACAGGAAAGCCAAAAGGGTGTACACCAGGGGTTAGTTGAATAACCGGCTCGCTTGACTGCTAGATCAGCTCGCTAGTCCCAATCGATATCATGCATGGTTGATCAACTCCAACAGCAGGTTTGGATAGATCACCAACACCGTTTTCCCAATCAACACACCCAACGGATTTGATCCTGAATCCCAATGCAAGATCAAACACTTGATCTTGCATCTCAATCAATCAAACAAGAGAAGGGAGAAAAAAGGGAGAGATCGAAAAATCGAATCAAAAACAAGAAGTATCACAAACCTCAACGGATCGATCTAAATCTATCACACCCCAAGACAACCCGCCACGTATTTCTACGTAAGGCGTATGCACATCACATACATTATCAATAAAAATATAAATAAAACATTAATTTCATAAGCAAAAGAGTTAAACAAACGATCATGGCCGACATGGCTAATAACACAACACTGCCATGCCGCTCAATGTATCAATTATTGAATCATGAAAAAAGAACTAAGCAACATGTGGCAGTAATCTTCCTGCTTAGTCTCACTCTTGTCCTTGCTAAAATCCTTCCTCTTTGTTACCTGGAACTGATAGGGGTAAAATAAGTTGTTATTTACCTTATCATTTGGCCTAGATTATTGCCATTTATCGAGTTGCAATTGCTTATTTTACAAAGAATCAGATTCTTTTTTGTTATTTCACTTGATTTTAGAGAATTGCAGATTTTCAATGATATGGGAGCTAAAACAGGCATAAAACGAAGCAATTCTGACACTTAGCCTCAGTCGCACGGATGCCATCGTCCGCGTGCAACCCAGAAGTGTTGTCGCAGGCAGTTATGCCATCCGTGCGATTTACATCCAAACTGCATGTGACTTAGGCATCATCACGCAGAAACTGTTAGAACAGCGGTTACATATCTAACTTCCCAATCAAGGCCTATATAAGCATATGGATGTCAGGGAAGGATATCTTTCTCGAATCTCTGAACATCTGAAGACACATTTTACGTTAAAGAGCCACTTAGAACTACGGTTTCACTCTTATGGAGGTTATGCAAATGAGAAATCAATAGAATAGCGAAGTCTTCATTAGAAAAGAAGGAAGAGACGATACTTGAAGACGGCATGCATGAGAAAAGAGACAGCATAGGTGTCCTCCCATCTCTCACTCTATTGCTCTCTTTCTTTATGTCTTTTATCTCTTTTGTTGTTGTACCCGCCATGAGCGGCTAAGCAACTATTTTCTAGGGTGAAGACATGTAATCTTAAATTCTTATGAGTTTAATCTAGTTGTTTATTTATATTATCATTGCATTATGATTTGAATTCTTACCGAGATTTATGTCTTATGTTCTTACTTATTGTGTGCTTAAAGAGACATTGTATGCATTGAGACGTATGCTCCTTGCATACTATTGTGGGGTTAACAAATAATCATATAATATAAGTATCCTAGATACAAGTAGAATAAACTGACCGGTTGACCACTTGTATCCGAACTTCAGTTAGAAACCTATTAGGATATAGTTTGATAGACGAAAGTCACACTCTATGACTGATAGTGGAGTAGTCTTAATTGTTGTTATTATAAAAGGTTAGAGGAAGGACCGATCAAATGAACTTGACCCTTTTGTAATATTAATAATCAGGACTTATCATTAATCTTCATGCAATGTATTAACTGCCCAACTAGAACTTAGTCAATTAGGGTGTTACATTACTGACCAAGTAATCAGCACTAAAACAGGATTAGAAACTCTCAGATTGCAATTGATACCAGTACAGGCCATGCACGAATCTGATCAAAACGTATGCGATTCCGACTAGAGTGGTAACTGACGTTAGTACGGTTTGCGCAATAGCATGCAAATGGTGACAGAACCGCATGCGATTGAATTACTTTACATTGATAGGTATTAGCATTAGCACGTGGTTGGTGACAGACCGTATGCAATTGTTATGTCAACCAGAACCTATGGCAAGATAATAGGGCATTTACAACCCAAATACAATACTCCAATTGAAGGTGTTCGGAGCACTCTAGTAGTGTATATTTATGGCAATATAATAGGGCCTTTACACTCCAATTTAAGGTGTTTGGAGCACTTTAGTAATGTCTCCAGATGGTAAGATAATTGAGCATTTACAACCCTAATACAACACTCTAATTGAAGGTGCTTGGAGCACTCTAGTAATGTCTCCCGATTGTAAAATATAAGGATGTTTACAACCCTAATACAACACTCCAATTAAAGTTGTTTGAAGCACTCTAGTAGTGTCTCTGTATGATAAGATAATAGGGCATTTACAACTCTAATACAACACACCAATTGAAGGTGTTTGGGGCACTCTAGTAGTGTCTCCAGATGGCAAGATATTAGGGCATTTACAACCCTAATACAACACACCAATAGAAATTATTTGGAGCACCCTAGTAGTGTCCCCATATGGCAAGATAATTAGGCATTTACATCCCTAATAAAACACTCCAATTGAAGGTGTTTGGAGCACTCTACTAGTGTCTCCAGATTACAAGATAATAGGGCATATACAACACTACAAATGAAGGTGTTTGGAGCACTCGAGTAGTGTCTCCGGATGGCAAGATAATAGGGCATTTACAACCCTATTACAACACTCCAATTGAAGGTGTTTGAAGCACTCTAGTAATGTGTCTAGCTGGCAAGATAATATCGCATTTACAACCCTAATACAACACTCCAATTAAAGGTGTTTGGAGAACTCTAGTAGTATCCCCAATTGGCAAGATAATAGGGCATTTACAACCCTAATACAACACTCCAATTGAAGGTATTTAGAGCACTCTAGTAATGTCTCCAGATGATAAGATAATTGAGCATTTACAACCCTAATACAACACTCTAATTGAAGTTGCTTGGAGCACTCTAGTAATGTCTCCATATTGTAAAATATAAGGATGTTTACAACCCTAATACAACACTCCAATTAAAGTTGTTTGAAGCACTCTAGTAGTGTCTCCGAATGACAAGATAATAGGGCATTTACAACTCTAATAGAACACTCCAATTGAAGGTGATTGGGGCACTCTAGTAGTGACTCCAGATGGCAAGATATTAGGGCATTTACAACCCTAATACAACACTCCAATTGAAGTTATATGGAGCACCCTAGTAGTGTTATATGGCAAGATAATTGGGCATTTACATCCCTAATAAAACACTCGAACTGAAGGTGTTTGGAGCACTCTAGTAGTGTCTCCAAATTACAAGATAATAGGGCATTTCCAACCCTAATACAGCACTCCAGATGAAGGTGTTTGGAGCACTCAAGTAGTGTCTCCAGATGGCATGATAATACGGCATTTACAACCCTAATTCAACACTCCAATTGAAGGTGTTTGGAGCACTCTAGTAATGTTTCTAGATGGCATGATAATATCGCATTTACAACACTAATACAATACATCAATTTAAGGTGTTTGGAGCATTCTAGTAGTGTCTCCAGATGGCAAAATAATAGAGAAATTACAACCCTAATACAACACTCCAATTGAAGGCGTTTGGAACACTCTAGTAGTGTCTCTACATAGCACGATAATAGGGCATTTACAAGCCTTATACAACACTCCAATTGAAGGTGTTCAGAGCACTCTCATAGTGTCTCTCTAGATGGCAAGATATTAGGGCATTTACAACCCTAATAAAACACTCCAATTGAAGTTGTTTGGGGCACCCTAGTAGATTCTCCATATGGCAAGATAATAGGGCATTTACATCCCTAATAAAACACTCCAATTGAAGGTGTTTCGAGAACTCTAGTAGTGTTTCCAGATGACAAGATAATAGGGCATTTACAACCCTAATACAACACAACAAATGAAGGTGTTTGGTGCACGCTCGAGTAGTGTCTCCGGATGGCAAGATAATAGGGCATTTACAACCCTAATACAACTCTCTAATAGAAGGTGTTTGAACCACTCTAGTAATGTGTCTAGATGGTAAGATAATATCGCATTTACAACCCTAATACAACACTCCAATTAAAGGTCTTTGGAGCAATCTAGTAGTATCTCCAAATGGCAAGATAATAGGGTCATTAACAACCCTAATACAACACTCCAATTGAAGGTGTTTGGAGCACTCTAGTAATGTCTCCAGATGATAAGATAATTGACCATTAACAACCCTAATACAACACTCTAATTGAAGTTGCTTGGAGCACTCTAGTAATGTCTCCCGATTGTAAAATATAAGGATGTTTACAACCCTAATACAACACTCCAATTAAAGTTGTTTGAAGCACTCTAGTAGTGTCTCTGTATGATAAGATAATAGGGCATTTACAACTCTAATACAACACACCAATTGAAGGTGTTTGGGGCACTCTAGTAGTGTCTCCAGATGGCAAGATATTAGGGCATTTACAACCCTAATACAACACTCCAATAGAAATTATTTGGAGCACCCTAGTAGTGTCCCCATATGGCAAGATAATTAGGCATTTACATCCCTAATAAAACACTCCAATTGAAGGTGTTTGGAGCACTCTAGTAGTGTCTCCAGATTACAAGATATTAGGGCATTTACAACCCTAATACAAAACTCCAGATGAAGGTGTTTGGAGCACTCGAGTAGTGTCTCCGGATGGCTTTATAATAGGGCATTTACAACTCTAATACAACATTCCAATTGAAGGTGTTTGGAGCACTCTAGTAATGTGTCTACATGGCAAGATAATATCACATTTACAATCCTAATACAACACTCCAATTAAAGGTGTTTGGAGCACTCTAGTAGTATCTCCAAATGGCAAGATAATACGGCATTTACAACCCTAATACAACACTCCAATTGAAGGTGTTTGGAGCACTCTAGTAATGTCTCCAGATGATAAGATAATTAAGCATTTACAACCCTAATTCAACACTCTAATTGAAGTGGCTTGGAGTACTCTAGTAATGTCTCCAGATTGTAAAATATAAGGATGTTTACAACCCTAATAAAACACTCCAATTAAAGTTGTATGAAGCACTCTAGTAGTGTCTCCGTATGACAAGATAATAGGGCATTTACAACCCTAATACAACACTCCAATTGAAGGTGTTTGAGGCACTCTAGTAGTGTCTCCAGATGGTAAGATATTATGGCATTAACAACCCTAATACAACACTCCAATTGAAGTTATTTGGGGCACCCTAGTAGTGTCTCCATATGGCAAGATAATTGGGCATTTAAATCCCTAATAAAACACTCCAATTAAAGGTGTTTGGAGCACTCTAGTAGTGTCTCCAAATTACAAGATAATAGGGCATTTACAACCCTATTACAACACTCCAATTGAAGGTGTTTGGAGCACTCTAGTAATGTGTCTAGATGTCAAGATAATATCGCATTTACAACCCTAATACAATACATCAATTTAAGATGTTTGGAGCAGTCTAGTACTGTCTCCAGATGTCAAGATAATTGGGAATTTACGACCCTAATACAACACTCTAATTGAAGGTGTTTGCAGTACTCTAGTAGTGTCTCTACATAGCAAGATAATAGGACATTTACAAGCCGTATACAACACTCCAATTGAAAGTGTTCAGAGCACACTCATAGTGTCTCCAGATGAAAAGATAATAAGGCATTTGCTTCCCTAATACAACACTCTAATTGAATATGTTTGGAGAACTCAAGTAGTGTCTTCGAGATAACAAGATAATAGGGCATTTACAACCCTAATACACCACTCCAATTGAAAGTGTTTCGAGCACTCTTGTAATGTGACTAGATTGCAAGATAATATCGCATTTAGAACCCTAATGCAACACCCCAATTAAATGTCTTTGGAGCGCTCTAGTAGGATCTCTAGATGGCAAGGTAATAGGGCATTTACAATACAACACTCCAATTGAAGGTGTTTGGAGCACTCTAGTAATGTCTCCAGATGATAAGATAATTGAGCATTTACAACCCTAATACAACACTCTAGTTGAAGGTCCTTGGAGCACTCTAGTAATGTCTCCAGATTGTAAAATATAAGGATATTTACAACCCAAATAAAACACTCCAATTAAAGTTGTTTGAATCACTCTATTAGTGTCTTCGTATGACAAGATAATAGGGCATTTACAACTCTAATATAACACTCCAATTGAAGGTGTGTGGGGCACTCTAGTAGTGTCTCCAGATGCCAAGATATTAGGGCATTTACAACCCTAATACAACAATCCAACTGAAGATGTTTGGAGCACCATAGCAGTGTCTCCATATGTAAAGATAATAGGGCATTTACATCCCTAATAAAACACTTCAATTGAAGGTGTTTGGAGTACTCTAGTAGTGCCTCCAGATGACAAGATAATAGGGCATTTACAACCCTAATACAACACTCCAAATGAAAGTGTTTGGAGCATTATAGAAGTGTCTCCGGATGACAAAATAATAGGGCATTTACATCCCTAATACAACACTCCAATTTAAGGTATTTGGAGCACTCTTGTAATGTGTCAAGATGGCAAGATAATATCGCATTTACAACACTAATACAATACCTCAATTTAAGGTGTTTGGAGCATTCTAGTAGTGTCTCCAGATGGCAAGATAATAGGGAATTTACAACCCTGATAAAACACTCCAATTAAAGGTGTTTGGAGCACTCTAGTAGTGTCTCTACATAGCACGATAATAGGGCATTTACAAGCCTTATACAACACTCCAATTGAAGGTGTTCAGAGCACTCTCATAGTGTCTCTAGATGGCAAGATAATAAGGTATTTACATCCTTAATACAACACTCCTATTGATGGTGTTTGGAGCACTTGAGTAGTGTCTCCAGATAACAAGATAATAGGGCATTTACAACCCTAATACAACACTCCAATTAAAGGTGATCGGAGCACTATAGTAGTATATCTAGATGGCAAGATAATAGGGCATTTCCATCCCTAATAAAACACTCCAATTGAAGGTGTTTGGAGCACTCTAGAAGTGTCTCCAGATGACAAGGTAATAGGGCATTTACAACCCTAATACAACACTCCAATTAAAAGTGTTTGGAGTACTATAATCGTGTCTCCAAATGGCAAGATAATATGACATTTACAACCCTAATTTAACACTCTAATTGAATGTGTTTAGAGGACCCTAGTAGTGTCTCCATATGGAAAGATAATAGGGAATTTACATACCTCATAAAACACCACAATTAAAGGTGTTTGGAGCGCTCTACTAGTGTCTCTAAATGGCAAGATAATAGGGCATTATTTACAACCCTAATACAACACTCGAATTGAAAGTGTTTGGAGCACTCTAGTCGGGTCTCCAGATGGCAAGATAATATGGCATTTACAACACTAATACAATACTACAATTTAAGGCCTTTGAAGAACTATAGTAATTTCTCCATATGGCAAGATAATAGGGCATTTACAACTCTATTACAACACTCCAATTAAAGGTGTTTGGAGCACTCTAGTAGTATCTCCAAATGGCAAGATAATAGGGCATTTACAACCCTAATACAACACTCCAATTTAAAGTGTTTGGAGTACTCTAGTAGTGTCTCCAGATAATAAGATAATTGAGCATTTATAACCCTAATACAACACTCCAATTGAAGGTGTTTGGAGCACTCTTGTAATGTTTCCATATTGTAAAATATAAGGATGTTTACAACCCTAATACAGCACTCCAATTAAAGTTGTTTGAAGAACTCTAGTAGTGTCACTGTATGACAAGATAATAGGGCATTTACAACTCTAATACAACACTCCAATTGACGGTGTTTGGGGCACTATAGAAGTGTCTCCAGATGGCAAGATATTAGGGCATTTACAACCCTAATACAACACTCCAATTTCAGGTGTTTGGAGCACTCTAGTAGTGTTTCTACATAGCAAGATAATAGGTCATTTACAAGCCTTATACAACACTCCAATTGAAGGTGTTCAGAGCACTCTCGAAGTGTCTCCAGATGGCAAGATAATACGGCATTTACATCCCTAATACAACACTCCAATAGAAGGTGTTTGGAGCACTCAAGTAGTGTCTTCAGATAGCAAGATAATAGGGCATTTACAACCCTAAAACAACACTCCAATTGAAATTGTTCGGAGCACTCTAGTAATGTGTCTAGATGGCAAGATAATATCGCCTTTATAACCCTAATACGACACTCCAAATGAAGGTGATTGGAGCACTCTAGTAATATCTCTAGACGGTAAGATAATTGAGCATTTACAACCCTAATACAACACTCTAATTGAAGGTGCATGGAGCACTCTAGTATTGTTTCCATATTGTAAAATATAAGGATGTTTACAACCCTAATACAGCCCTCCAACTAAAGTTGTTTGAAGCACTCTAGTAGTGTCTCTATATGACAAGATAATAGGGCATTTACAACTCTAATACAACACTCCAATTGACGGTGTTTGGGCACTCTAGAAGTGTCTCTAGATGGCAAGATATTAGGACATTTACAATCATAATACAACACTCCAATTGAAGTTATTTGGAGCAGCCTAGTAGTGTCTCCAAATGGTAAGATAATAGGGCATTTACATCCCTAATAAAACAGTCCAATTGAAGGTGTTTGGAGCACTTTAGTAGTATCTCCAAATGGCAAGATAATAGGGTATTACAATCCTAATACAACACTCCAATTGAAGGTGTTTGGAGCACTCTAGTAATGTTTCCATATTGTAAAGTATAAGGATGTTTACAACCCTAATACAGCACTCCAATTAAAGTTGTTTGAATCACTCTAGTATTGTCTCTGTATGACAAGATAATAGGGCATTTACAACTCTAATACAACACTCCAATTGACGGTGTTTGGGCACCCTCGAAGTGTCTCCAGATGGCAAGATATTAGGTCATTTACAACCGTAATACAACACCCCAATTGAATTTGTTTGGATCACCCTAGTAGTGTCTCCAAATGGCAAGATAATAGGGCATTTACATCCCGAATAAAACAGTCCAATTGAAGGTGTTTGGAGCACTTTAGTAGTATCTCCAAATGGCAAGATAATAGGGCATTTAGATCCCTAATACAACACTTCAATCGAAGGTGTTGGGAGCACTCAAGTATTGTCTCTAGATAGCAGGATAATAGAGCATTTACAACCCTAATACAACACTCCAATTGAAAGTGTTCGGAGCACTCTAGTAATGTGTCTAGATGGCAAGATAATATCGCATTTACAACCCTAATACGACACTCTAATTAAAGGTGTTTGGAGCACTCTAGTAGTATCTCCAGATGGCCAGATAATAAGGCATTTACCACCCTAATACAACACTCCAATTGAAGGTAATTGGAGCACTGTAGTAATGTCTCTAGATGGTAAGATAATTCAGCATTTACAACCCTAATACAAGACTCTAATTGAAGGTGCTTGGAGCACTCTAGTAATGTTTCCATATTGTAAAATATAAGGATGTTTACAACCCTAATACAGCACTCCAATTAAAGTTGTTTGAAGCACTCTAGTAGTGTGTCTTTATCACAAGATAACAGGGTATTACAATCCTAATACAACACTCCAATTGAAGGTGTTTGGAGCACTCTAGTAATGTCTCTAGATGGTAAGATAATTGAGCATTTACAACCCTAATATAACACTCTAGTTAAAGTTGCTTGGAGCACTCTAGTAATATCTCCAGATTTTAAAATATAAGGATGTTTACAACCCTAATACAACACTACAATTAAAGTTGTTTGAAGCACTCTAGTAGTGTGTCTTTATCACAAGATAACAGGTTATTACAACCCTAATACAACACTCTAATTGAAGGTGCTTGGAGCACTCTAGTAATGTTTCCAGATTGTAAAATATAACGATGTTTACAACCCTAATACAACACTCCAAGTAAAGTTGTTTGAAGCACTCTAGTAGTGTCTCCGTATGACAAGATAATAGGGCATTTACAACTCTAATATAACACTCCAATTGAAGGTATTTGGAGCACTCTAGTAATGTCTCCAGATGGTAAGATAATTGAGCATTTACAACCCTAATACAACACTCTAATTGAAGGTGCTTGGAGCACTCTAGTAATGTTTCCAGATTGTAAAAAATATAAGGATGTTTACTACCCTAATACAGCACTCCAATTAAAGTTGTTGGAAGCACTCTAGTAGTGTGTCTTTATCAGAAGATAACAGGGTATTACAATCCTAATACAACACTCCAATTGAAAGTATTTGGAGCACTCTAGTAATGTCTCTAGATGGTAAGATAATTGAGCATTTACAACCCTAATAGAACACTATAGTTGAAGTTGCTTGGAGCATTCTAGTAATTTCTCCAGATTGTAAAATATAAGGATGTTTACAACCGTAATACACTACAATTAATGTTGTTTGAATCACTCTAGTAGTGTCTCCGTATGACAAGATAATATGGCATTTACAACTCTAATACTACACTCCAATTGAAGGTGTTTGGGGCACTCTAGTAGTGTCTCCAGATGGCAAGATAATAGGGCATTTACAACCCTCATACAACACTCCAAATGAAGGTGTTTGGAGCACTCGAGTACTGTCTCTGAGTGGCAAGATAATAGGGCATTTACAACCCTAATACAACACTCAAATTCAAGGTGTTCGGAGCAATCTAGTAATGTGTCTAGATGGCAAGATAATATCGCATTTACAGCCCTAATACAACACTCCAATTAAAGCTGTTTGGAGCACTTTAGTAGTATCTCCAAATGGCAAGATAATAGGGCATTTACAACCCTAATACAACACTCCAATTGAAAGTGTTTGGAGTACTCTAGTAGTGTCTCCAGATGATAAGATAATTGAGCATTTACAACCCTAATACAACACTCCAATTGAAGGTGTTTGGAGCACACTTGTAATGTTTCCATATTGCAAAATATAAGGATGTTTACAACCCTAATACAACACTCCAATTAAAGTTCTTTGAAGCACTCTAGTGTCACTGTATGACAAGATAATAGGGCATTTACAACTCTAATACAACACTCCAATTGACGGTGTTTTGGGCACTCTAGAAGTGTCTCCAGATGGCAAGATATTAGGGCATTTACAACCCTAATACAACACTCCAATTTAAGGTGTTTGGAGCACTCTAGTAGTGTCTTTACATAGCAAGATAATAGGTCACTTACAAGCCTTATACAACACTCCAATTGAAGGTGTTCAGAGCACTCTCAAAGTATCTCCAGATGGCAAGATAATACGGCATTTACATCCCTAATACAACACTCCAATCGAAGGTGTGTGGAGCACTCAAGTAGTGTCTCCAGATAGTAAGATAATATGGCATTTACAACACTAATATAACACTCCAATTGAAAGTGTTCGGAGCACTCTAGTAATGTGTCTAGATGGCAAGATAATATCGCATTGACAACCCTAATACGACGCTCTAACTAAAGGTGTTTGGAGCACTCTAGTAGTATCTCCAGATGGCCAGATAATAGGGCATTTACATCCATAATACAACACTCCAATTGAAGGTGATTGGAGCACTCTAGTAATGTCTCTAGATGGTAAGATAATTGAGCATTTACAACCCTAATACAACACTCTAATTGAAGGTGCTTGGAGCACTCTAGTAATGTTTCCATATTGTAAAATATAAGGATGTTTACAACCCTAATACAGCACCCCAATTAAAGTTGTTCGAAGCACTCTAGTAGTGTCTCTGTATGACAAGATAATAGGGCATTTACAACTCTAATACAACAATCCAATTGACGGTGTTTGGGGCACTCTAGAAGTGTCTCCAGATGGCATGATATTAGGGAATTTACAACCGTAATACAACACTCCAATTGAAGTTATTTGGAGCACCCTAGTAGTGTCTCCAAATGGTAAGATAATAGGGCACTTACATCCCTAATAAAACAGTCCAATTGAAGGTGTTTGGAGCACTTTAGTAGTATCTCCAAATGGCAAGATAATAGGGTATTACAATCCTAATACAACACTCCAATTGAAGGTGTTTGGAGCGCACTAGTAGATGATAAGTTAATTGAGCATTTACAACCCTAATACAACACTCCAATTGAATGTGTTTGTAGCACTCTAGTAATGTTTCCATATTGTAAAATATAAGGATGTTTACAACCCTAATACAGCACTCCAATTAAAGTTGTTTGAAGCACTCTAGTAGTGTCTCTGTATGACAAGATAATATGGCATTTACAACTCTAATACAATACTCCAATTGACGGTGTTTGGGGCACTCTAGAAGTGTCTCCAGATGGCAAGATATTAGGGCATTTACAACCGTAATACAACAATCCAATTGAATTTGTTTGGAGCACCCTAGTAGTGTCTCCAAATGGCAAGATAATAGAGCATTTACATCCCTAATAAAACAGTCCAATTGAATGTGTTTGAAGCACTTTAGTAGTATCTTCAAATGGCAAGATAATAGGGCATTTACATCCCTAATACAACACTTCAATCGAATGTGTTTGGAGCACTCAAGTAGTGTCTCCAGATTGCAGGATAATAGGGCATTTACCACCCTAATACAACACTCCAATTGAAGGTGATTGGAGCGCTCTAGTAATGTCTTTAGATGGTAAGATAATTGAGCATTTACAACCCTAATACAACACTCTAATTGAAGGTGCTTGGAACACTCTAGTAATGTTTGCATATTGTAAAGTATAAGGATGTTTACAACCCTAATACAGCACTCCAATTAAAGTTGTTTGAAGCACTCTAGTGGTGTCTCTGTATGACAAGATAATAGGACATTTACAACCCTAATACAACACTCCAAATGGATGTGTTTGGAGCACTCTAGTAATGTGTCTAGATGGCAAGATAATATAGCATTTATAACCCTAATACAATACTTCAATTTAAGGTGTTTGGAGCATTCTAGTAGTGTCTCGAGATGGCAAGATAATAGGGAATTTACAAGCCTTATACAACACTCCAATTGAAGGTGTTCAGAGTACTCTCATAGTGTCTCTAGATGGCAAGATAATAAGGCATTTACATCCCTAATACAACACTCCAATTGAAGCTGTTTGGAGCACTCAAGTAGTGTCTCCAGATAGCAAGATAATAGGACATTTACAACCCAAATACAACACTCCAATTGAAAGTGTTCAGAGCACTCTTGTAATGTGTCTAGATGGCAAGATAATATCGCAGTTACAACCCTAATACAACACTCCAATTAAAGGTGTTTGGAGCACTCTAGTAGTATCTCCGTATGACAAGATAATTAGGCATTTACAACTCCAATACAACACTCCAATTGAAGGTGTTTGCGGCACTCTAGTAGTGTCTCCAGATGGCAAGATATTAAGGTATTTACAACCCTAATACAACTCTCCAATTGAATGTGTTTGGAGCACTCTAGTAGTGTCTCCAGATGATAAGATAATTGGGCATTTACAACCCTAATACAACACTCTAATTGAAGGTGTTTGGAGTACTCTTTTCATGTCTCCAAATGGCAAGATAATATGGCATTTACATCCCTAATACAACACTCTAATTGATTGTGTTTAGAGCACCCTAGTAGTGTCTCCATATGGCACGATAATAGGGCATTTACATCCCTAATAAAGCACCCCAATTGAAGGTGTTTGGAGCGGTCTAGTAGTGTCTCCAGATTGCAAGATTATAGGGCATTATTTACAACCCTAATAAAACACTCCAATTGAAAGTGTTTGGAGCACTCTAGTCGTGTCTCCAGATGGCAAGATAATATGGCATTTACAACCCTAATACAATACTCCAATTAAAGGTGTTTGAAGAACTATAGTAATTTCTCCATATGGCTAGATAATAGGGCATTTACAACCCTAATACAACACTCCAATTGAATGTGTTTGGAGAACTTTAGTAGTGACTCTATATAGCAAGATAATAGGGCATTTACAACCCTAATACAACACTCCAACTGAAGGTGTTTGGAGAAATCTAGTAATGTCTTCAGATGGTAAGAGAAGAGGGCAGTTGCAACACTAATACAACACTATAATTGAAGGTGTTTGGAGCACTCTAGTATGTCTCCATATGACTAGAGAAAATGATAGTTGTAACTCAAATATAACACTCCAATTGAAGGTTTTTGCAGCACTCCAGTAGTGTCTCCATATGACAACAGAATATGGTTGTTGTAATTGCCAGACACTAGTAGTGTCCATATATTGTAAGAGAAGAGGGTGGTTGCATCCTTAATACTACACTATAATTGTGTTTGCAGCATTCTAGTAGTGTCTCAATATGGCAAGAGTAGAGGGTAGTTGCAACCGTAATACAATACTTCAATTGAAGGCCTTTATAGCACACTAGTAGTGTCTCCATATAGGAAGGGAATGGGTGGTCGCACCCTAATACAACACTCCAAGTAAAGGTCTTTGCAGCTCTCTAGTAGTGTTTCCAAATAGCACGAAAAGAGGATAGTTGCAGCCCTAATACATCACTCCAATTAAAGGCTTTTGCAGCATACTAGTAGTGTATTTAGATGGCAAGAGAAATGGGTGGTCGCGACCCCAATACAAGACTCCAATTGAAGGTCTTTGCAGCACACTAGTAGTGTCTTTAGATGGCCAGAGAAATGGGTGGTCGCAACCCTAATACAAGACTCGAATTGAAGGTATTTGCAGCACTCTAGTGGTGTCTCCAAATGACAAAGCAGGAGGATAGTTGGAACCCTAATACAACTCTCCAATTGAAGGTCTTTGCAGCACTCGTGTAATGTCTGCAGATGGCAAGGTAAGAGGATAGTTGCAACTCAAATACAACAATCCAATTGAATGTCTTTGCTGCACACTAGTAGTTTCTCCAAATGACAAGAGAAATGGGTGGTCGCAACCCTAATATAGCATTTCAATTGAAGTTCTTTGTAGCAATTTAGAAGTGTCTCCAGATGACAAGAGAAAATGGTAGTTGTAACCCAAATACAACACTCTAATTGAAGGTATTTGCTACACTCTAGTAATGTGTCTAGATGGTAACAAAAGAAAGTAGTTGTGACCCTACTAAAACACTCCAATTAAATGTCTTTGTAGCACTCTAGTAGTGTCTCCATATGGCAACAGAAGAAGGCAGTTGTAACCCAAATAAAACACTCCAATTGAAGGTCTTTGCATCACACTAGTAGTGTCCCCATATTGCAAAACAAGAGGGTGGTTGCAGGACTAATACAACACTCCAATTGAAGGTCTTTACAACACTCCAGTAGTGTTTCCATATGACAAGAAATGGGGGTAGTTGAAACCCTAATTTAACACCCCAATTGAAGGTCTTAGCAGCACTCCAGATGTGTCTCCAAATGAATACAGAAGAAAGTGGTTGTAACCTTAGTACAAACTCCAAATTACGGTCTTTGCAGGACACTAGTAGTGTCCCTAGATTGCAAGAGAAGAAATGGGTTGTAACCCTAATACTACACTCTAATTGAATGTGTTTGCAGCAATCTAGTAATGTCTCCATATGGCAAGAGAAGAGGGTAGTTGCAACCTTAATACAACACTCCAATTGAAGGTCTTTACAGCACTCTAGTATTGTCTCCAAATGGAAAGGAAGGAGGGTAGTTGCAACCCTTATACAACACCCCAATTGAAGGCCTTTGCAGCACACTAGTAGTGTCTCCTTATGGCATGGAAGGAGGGTAATTGCAACCCTAATACAACACTCCAATTGAAGGCCTTTACAGCACTCCAGAGTAGTTTCTCCAAATGGCAAGGAAGGAGAGTAGTTGCAACCCTAATACAATATTCCAATTAAAGGCCTTTGCAGCACACTAGTAGTCTCCATATGTGATGCGAAATGGGTGGTCGCACTCTAATACAACACTTCAATTAAAGGTCTTTGCAGCCCTAAAGTAGTGTTTCCAAATAGCAAAGAATGAGGATAGTTGCAACCCAAATACATCACTCCAATTGAAGGTTTTTGCAACACACTAGTAGTGTCTTTAGATGACAAGAGAAATGGGTAGTTGCAACCCTAATACAATACTCCAATTGAATGTCTTTGCAACACTCTAGTAGTGCCTTCTAATGGCAAGGGAGGAGGATTGTTGAAACCCTAATACAACACTCCAATGGAAGGTCTTTTTACCACTAAAGTAATGTCTGCAGATGGCGAGATAAGAGAGTGGTTGCAATCCAAATACAATACTCCAATTGAAAGCCTTTATAGCACACTAGTAGTTTCTCCAAATGACAAGAGAATGGGAGGTCACAACCCTAATACTGCACTCCAATTGAAGGTCTTTGTAGCACTCTAATAGTGTCTCCAAAAGGCAAGGGCAGATAGTGGCAACCCTAGTACAACACTCCAATTGAAGGTCTTTGCAGCACTCAAATAATGTCTGCAAATGACAAGAGAACAGTAGAGTTGCAACCCCAATTCGATGCTCTAGTTAAAGGTCTTTGCAGAACACTAGTAATGTCTCCAGATAATAAGAGAAGAGGGTGGTTGCAATCCTAATAAAACACTCCAATTGAATGTATTCACTAGACTCTAGTAGTGTCTCCATATGACAACAAAAGATGGTAGTTGTGACCCTAATACAACACTCCAATTGAAGGCATTTGCAGCATTAGTAGTGTCTCCATATGGGAAGAGAAATGGGTGGTCGTACCCTAGTAAAGCACTCCATTAATGGTCTTTGCATCACTCAAGTAGTGTTTCCAAATAGCAAGGGATGAGGATAGTTGTAATCCTAATACATCACTCCAATTGAAGGCCTTTGTAGCACACTAGTAGTGTCTTTAGATGGCAAGAGAAATGGATGGCTGCAACCCTAATACAAGACTCCAATTGATAGTATTTGCAGCTCTCTAGTAGTGTCTCCATATGGAAAAAGAAGAGAGTAGTTGCAACCCTAATACAAAACTTTAAAGTAAGGTCTTTGTATCACTCTAGTTTCCATATATCAACAGAAGAGAGTAGTTGTAACCGTAATACAACACTCCAATTAAAAGTCTTTGCTGGACACGTGCAGTGTCCCCATAAATCAAGAGAAGATGGTGGTTGCAACCCTAATACACACTCCAATTGAAGGTCTTTGCAACACTCTAGTAGTGTCTCCATATGACAAGAGAAGAGGGTAGTTGTAACCTTATTGTAATACTTCAATCTAAGATCTTTGTAGCACTCTAATAGTGTTTCCAGATGACAACAGAAGATGGTTATTGTAACCTTAATACAACACTCCAAATGATGGTCTTTGCGGGACATTAGTAGTGTCCCTAGATTGCAAGAGAAGGTGGTTCCAATTCTAATTCTACACTCTAATTGAATGTGTTTGCAGCACTCTAGTAGTAACTTCATATGGCAAAAGAAGATGGTAGTTGCAACCATAATTCTAGTAGTGCCACCAAATGGCAAGAAGGACGGTAGCTGTAACCCTAATACAACACTCTAATTGAAGGCCTTTACAGCACATTAGTAGTGTCTCCAGATGACAAGAGAAATGGGTGGTCCTAATGAAACACTCTAATTAAATGTCTTTACAATACTCTAGTAGTGTCTCCAAATGACAGAGAAAGAGAGTAGTTGCAACCCTAATACAACACTCCAATTAAAGGCCTCCGTAGCACACTAGTAGTGTCTACAGATGTCAAGAGAAATGGGTGGTCACAACCCTAATGCAACACTCCAATTGAAGGTATTTGCAGCACCATAGTAGTGTCTCGAAAAGGCAAGAAAATATGGTAGTTGCAACACTAATACAATATTTCAATTGAAGGCCTTTGCAGCACACTAGTAGTGTCTCCAAATGTCAAGAGAAATGGGTGGTCGCAACTCTAATACAACATTCAAATTGAATGACTTTGCAACACTCTAATAGTGTCTCCAAAAGACAAGTGAAGAGGATAGTTGCAACCCTAATACAACATTCCAAATGAAGGTCATTGCAAGACACTAGTTGTGTCCCCAAGTTACAAGAGAATAGGGTGGTTGCAACCCTAATACTACACTCTAATTGAATGTGTTTGCAGCACTCTAGTAATGTCTCCATATGACAAGAGAAGATGGTAGTTGCAACTCTAATACAACACTCTAATTAGAGGTCTCTGCAGCTCTCTCGTTGTGTCTCCAAATGGCGAGAAAGGAGGGTAGTTACAACCCTAATACAACACTCCAATTAAAGGCCTTTGTAGCACACTAGCATTGTCTCCATATATGAAGAGAAATGGGTGGTCGCACCATAATACAACACTCCAATTAAAGGTTTTTGCATTACTCAAGTAGTGTTTCCAAATAACAATGGAAGATGATAGTTGTAACCCTAATACATCACTCTATTTGAAGGCCTTTGCAGCACACTAGTAGTGTCTTTAGATGTCAAGAGAAATGGATGGTCACAACCCTAATACAAGACTTCAATTGGTGGTGTTTGCAGCTCTCTAGCAGTGTCTTCATATGGCAAGAGAAGATGGTAGTTGCAACCCTAATACAACACTCCAAAGTAAGGTCTTTGTTTCACTCTAGTAGTGTCTCCAGATGACAACAGAAGATGATAGTTGTAACCGTAATACAACACTCCAATTGAAGGTCTTTGCAGCACATATATAGTGTCCCCATATTGCAAGAGAAGATGATGGTTGCAACCCTAATACAACACTCCAATTGAAGGTATTTGCAACACTCTAGTAGTGTCTCCATATGTAAGAGAATAAGGTAGTTGCAACCCTATTATAATACTCCAATCAAAGGTCTTTGAAGCACTCTAGTAGTATCTCCAGATGACAACAGAAGATGATTATTATAACCTTAATACAACACTCCAAATGACAGTCTTTGCAGGACACTAGTAGTGTCCCTAGATTGCAAGAGAAGATGGTGGTTCCAACCCTAATTCTACACTGTAATTGAATGTGTTTGCAGCACTCTAGTAGTGGCACAAAATGGCAAGAAGGAGGGTAGTTGCAACCCTAGTACAAAACTCTAATTGAAGGCTATTGCAGCACATTAGTAGTGTCTCCAGATGGCAAGAGAAATGGATGGTCGCAACCATAATGAAACACTCCAATTAAAGGTCTTTGCAGCACTCTAGTAGTGTCTCCAAATGGTAGGAGAAGATGATAATTGCAACCCTAATACAACACTTCAATTAAAAGCCTTTGTAGCACACTAATAGTGTCTCCAGATGTTAAGAGAAATAGGTGGTCGCAACCCTAATACAACACTCCAATTGAAGAACTTTGCAGCACTCTAGTAGTGTCTCTAAAAGAGAATGGAAGAGGATAATTGAAACTCTAATATAACACTCCAAATGAAGGCCTTTGGAGGACACTAGTTGTGTCCCCAAATTGCAAGAGAATAGCGTGGTTGCAACCCTAATACTACACTCTAATTGAATGTGTTTGCATCACTCTAGTAGTTGACAAGCATAAATTATATATACATTTGATCTAGATTTTATCATAAAACAACATCAAATATCTTGTATTTTTTAATATAAAGTGATTAAAATACACCTGGAATCAAGTTACTGCGGTTATTTGGCTTTTCATTGTAGGAAATGATGAAAAATGGCGAAAATACCCCTCAGTGCGGATCAACCACACACACTGCGGATCAGTGCAGCCGCACTGAGTACTTAGCCGCATTTCCAACATCCAAGCGCTGTGCAGGAATTTTTCCCGAGCCTAGTGCGGATGAAGTTCCACCCGCAGTGCGGATGAGCCCAACCGCACTCAATACTTGGCCGATTTCAGAAACTTCAGAAAAGCAGTATCCACACGCAATGCAGGTCATCCACCCGCACTCAAATAATTCGCAGAAGTTAAATAAGGAAACTTAGACTCAGTGCGGGAGAGACCATACGCAGTGCGGATCAGCCATCTGCACTGGACCTGCAGAAAGCCAAATTTACACAGTTTCAACACGGTTTCTATTTTTGGCGCACCAAGGGCGCGTTTTGACAGCCAAATGTGGACAAGGCATCCTGGGAAACAATCCAAATATAGCACCCACTAACTCCACTTCCTAGGCTCTTAATTGGGCATGATCCTTGGCTATAAAAAAGGAGGTTTACATCAATCGATCATCTCATTCTCTCTCTCCACACACACAATACTTAGCGATAAATTCTAAAGTAAGGAAAGCTTCCAAGCAAGATAGAGGTTTTTTATTTGTTAAAGGGTGTAATTACTTCTTTTATTTCATTTCTTCTTACTTTGCCAACTTTTTGTAATGGCTCTAAGAGAGATTAGTTCTCTCTCTAGGGGTTTAGGTCAAATGCATGAACTTGTTTAATTCTATTTTATTCGGTTATTTGTTTTTATTATGATTGTTTCATGGGATTTGATTGTTAATTTGTGTTAATTACATAGTTAGTACTTGAATTGTAGTATCCCGTTTTGGATTCGAAAGAACCAAAATTGACTGTGATCAATAGGATAGTACCAAACTATGAATGCAAATACCCTAGGTTTAGGTTAAGATTGTAACGAATTTAATCTAAGCCGGAACTATAGAATTAAGGTTAGGGACTTGGTGAAGAACCTAACCGTGAAGTCAAACCCTAATTAGGACATCTCAAATTGAGTCGGGTATTGGTATCATGAACTTAATTGAGAAGTACCAATATTTGAGGAGATGAGAGACTAACAAGAGCTTATGGTCTAGGTAGCTAGGGTGAGGGACCTAATCAAGAAGTCCGAATTACCTAGGCACGTTATTAATTTACGAAAGTAACCCTTAATAACATATTAGGTTAGAAACCTCGTCAAATCATACATGAATTCAAACAAATACCGAATAAATAGAGTTAGCAAGGGATTGTAGACCAAAGACTAGATCTCTAAATCTTGAAAGCAAACCAATTCCTTTCTTTTAGATATTGAACCCAACCTTAGGAATCGTTAGAACAAAACCCCCCTCATTTACTTTTATTTTACTTTACTTTATTTTATTTTCTGAAATTTATTACTAAAGTTTAAGCATAGTAATGAAACATACTCCCTGTGGATCGATACCCGACAATATACTACACGGTAGGATTGTGTACTTGCAATCTGAACCGAAAGCGTATTTAGGGATAAAAGGTACATCTAGTTGTAATGAAACTTTTTACCATACCCTTTGGACGTATCAGTAGTATCTCCATATACCAAAAGAAGATGATAGTTTCAATCCTAATACAACACTCCAATTAAAGGCTTTTGCAGCACACTAGTAGTGTCTCCAAATGGTCAGAGAAATGGGTGGTCACAACCCTAATACAACACTCCAATTAAAGGTCTTTGCAGTACCTTAGTAGAGTCTCTACATGGCAAGGGAAAATGGTAGTTGCAACACTAATACAATACTCCAATTGAAGGCCTTTGCAGCACTCTAATAGTGTCTCCAAATGGCAAGGGAAATGGTAGTTGCAATACTAATACAACACTCTAATTGAAGGCCTTTGCAACACTAGTAGTGTCTCCAGATGTCAAGAGAAATGGGTGGTCACAATACTAATACAACACTCAAATTGAAGAACTTTGCAGCACTGTAGTAGTGTCTCCAAAAGACAAGGGGAAAGGATAGTTGTAACTCTAATACAACACTCCAAGTGAATATATTTGTAGGACACTAGTTGTGTAAACAATGGAGGTAGTTGAATGGTTCCACAAAATTTGAAATATAGTATTAGTTGAAAATAATGTTCAAATAAAATGTTTTGATGATTTTCATATTTGTCATTATTTCAAAATATAAGAAAATTGTTGGAAAAGCTCACAACAACTGTACTAATTTCTCAAAGTAAAATACTGATAGGTAAAATTTGGACTAAAGGATCGGATCTAATGTTAGCCTAATTTATTGAGTAAAAAATTAATTTGAAAAAATTTTATTGGAGAAAAGCAACCTAGATTTAAAGAAAGCAATAAATACTACATGTGAATAAAGGTCCGGTCTCAACGTTCAGAGTCATGTCTATTAGTGCCACGCCGTCGTCCTCTTCATTGTCACTGGCATTTGTGTTTCTGCTTCCTCTAATACTTTTTTGGTGATAGGTGATAGTGTTTCCCACTTTCACTCCTTTGTTCATCTTGCTTAAATTGTCTTGTTTTTCATGTTATTTTTTGGTTTGTACATAGAAAGTTGAGTGAGTCTATGGTACTATGCATATTACGATTTGGTCCGTAATACGGTTCAATATTTGACTTTTCAAAATCCTAACGGTCGATCCGAACCATTCATCTTGTTCTCCATATTAATATGTGTTTGGAGACCAAATTTTACATTTTTTAAAAAAATTTTACTATTTTTTTAGATTTATTGAAAATCACTGTTTTTGGATGGTCCAGAATTTTCAGATCAAGTGATTTTCTAAATATCTAAAAAAATAGTAAAAAAAATTTCAAAAAATGTAAAATTTAGTCTTCAAACACATATTAATATGGAGAACAAGATGAATGGTTCGGATCGACCATTAGAATTTTGAAAACTCAAATATTGAGTTGTAGCACGGACCAACCCGTGATATGCATAGTACCATAGACTCACTCTAGAAAGTTTCTAATAATATTAGTAAGCTATAATACATGGAACTTCAGAAAAATAAACATTACTGAAGCCTGAGAACAAGATTGGTTAGCATTTAGCATTCAATGTTTGTTCCCCAATACTATTATTATAGAAACTTTTTATTAATCAAGGTGGATTCCTTTAGAAACCTTTCTTTTTTACTTGCCGATTAGTATTCACGTAGCTCTAGTTTAATTTAGTTAAATGATAGTAAATTTGTTATCCACTTTATTTTCTCTAGAAAAAAAATGATCATAATGTTGGTTCCAAAGACACTTAAGAGGGGGTGAATAGAGTCTTTTTAAATTTTAATCTAAGTTGTTTTTAACTAACTTGTGTATGTGTTTTTCTTGACGGAAACTAGAATAACTTTAATCTAAACTAGTAAATTTGAAAGTAAAGAGTAGAGTTTAGGACACTTGACACGATAGTTATTTACGGAGTTCAACACTAATGCCTATGTCTCCGGATTCGCACCCTTTGAGATTGCGCGTCTTTCTTTATCCAATGAGAAAGGAGTACAAGGTGTAATCCATGAGCCCTTACAAAACTTATGAAAATCACACGGCCCGAGTACGGAATAGCTCACGATCACTAAAGGTTCAAGATTGAACAAGGCGAGCAACAAAGGCTATAGTGTATAAGTGAGAAGGTTGATCATGCATGATCACTCTAATTGATTGACTATTGGTTGAATAAGCTTGAGATTGAATATGAATATTAAAGTTGAAGTGCACAAGCAACAATGATTTTTTCTAGATTTGAAAATATGTGTTTTGAAGTTAGGAGCGGCTAAAGTGATAATCCAAACCCAGATTTTGCCTCTATTTATAGAGAGTTGATTAGAATGAAGTGATTTGGCCTTAACCATTATAACAGTTCCTGAACTGTTATAACGGTTGGCCAACTTACACTGGATTTGGCTGCCATTAACCCTAATGGTAGTTAACCATTGCCACGAATGCATAACGGTAGTTAACCGTGGTAACGAGTCCATAACGTTTGGCCTTTGGAAATTTGGGGCTGCCAACCGATTTTATCTGTTATGATACCATTGTCAAAGAATTGTTATGTGGCACCACTAATAAATTATCAGTTGCAACGGTTGACCCCACTTAGGTCAATCTCAAACTTATTTCACCAATTTTATAGATTAATATTCATAATCTTGAGATGATGCTTCTGTTGTGTAATGCCGAGTGCTTCATGACTTTATCCTTGATAAATATAGCAATTGTTCATCCATCTATAGTCATGAACCTACACAATATCTCAAGACAAAAAAAATGTAAAATTTAATAAAAAAAAAATACTGTAAAACAGACAAGTAAATTATGGCACAATCCAACACATAGAATTACAAATGAACATTTGAAATTATGAGATTTCATTCTCAATTTTATCTTAAAAAATCAAAATATTTATGTCTTAAAATGATACTATTTCCTTTCATCAAATCAACAAGTTCATATAAAATTAAGTAGAAAATTTACAATTAAAATAGCAACTAGCAATTACTTTACCCGGCCATTTTTATTAATATCTCTAAAAAAAATAAAAATTTTAAAAATACCCCTGTTTAAATTTTTTTTTTTAAACATGCCTTGACCGTCTGGACTTCGGGCGGCCCAAAAACCTTATGAGGTGCCACTCTCATAGCTCTAGTGAGGCGCCAGCCCCCGGCGGCCCATACCTTCAATTAAAATAGCAACTAGCAATTAAAAACAAACTGGTTTCTATCTCATTAAAATGTAACAAGACGGCGTGCTAATTCGGCGCACAGAAAAGGATAGATAATGATTAATTAGATATTAAGATTAAGAGCATCAACAAGTCGTTGTAGTATAGTGGTGAGTATTCCCGCCTGTCACGCGGGTGACCCGGGTTCGATCCCCGGCAACGGCGAAATATTTTGGAGGATTTTTTTTCTTGGGATGGAATAAATGATTGGTGGGTGTACGACTTTTGACTAAACTAATCAAGGGCCCTGAGTCCTGACAGTGATATCCATACCTTCTCTGCTCGTTCGAGGCTTTGAAGGAATTCGCATCATATGAGATATCTCAAACTTTAAGTGCAAATTCTGGACCGTTCAAAGTTATTTTGCATTAATCTAAAAGGACATTAATATAGAAAAATGGACCGTGATTCATTGATAATTTTGACAATAGTTAAAGGGTAAAGTTGCTTTTCTCTTTAAAATCAAATATATTTTGAGATCTTACATTTAGAATGTAATAATCCGACATTTTTATTTTTATCTAATTTTTAAAATATTTTAATAAAAATAACTAGGGTTTTGAAATTTTTTAAAAAATACCCAAAGTGCGGAATTTTTCCCTACTGAAATTCCGTTCACGCCAGTCATACCACTGTAGTTCTTCGTCCTGCTCTCTACGAGCTGGTGTAATCTCTTCCTCGGGCTCGACCTCTATGATCATCGTGAGTGCTCTATTCCATGTAGGGCTGTCAAAAAAGCTCGCGGCTCGTGGCTCGCCTCTAGCTCGCTCGGTAGTGGACCGAGCTGTTAACGAGCCAGCTCGGCTCAGGCTCGGGCCAAAATAAACGAGCTGAGCCAGGGGTCAGCTCGGCTCGTTAAGCTACAGTGAATTTAGGGTTTAGTCCCGTATAATTTTTAAGTCCAGTCTCATTTTCAAAGGCGCAATTATGCAAAATTGATGTATTTTCGGTTTGGGAAAAAATGATATGGGCTTTAGTTGCTTGAAGATGTGCCTGCTGGACAATTTCTTAAATTTTTTGAATGGGATTTCTTTTTTTTTAATTTTTGAATTTGTATAATAGCAACCCAATAAAGCCCAGCGAGCCAGTTCATCAGCTCGCGAGCTAGCTCGGGTTGCTTGTCACAAGCTGAGCCAGGGGTTTTGGCTCGGGTGACCTAGGTCCAGCTCGGGCCAAAATAAACGAGTCGAGCTAAGGCCCAGGTCGGCCCGAGCCAGCTCGTTTACAGCCCTAATTCCATGGATTCTCGGCCGCATGGGTAGCTGGCAGTGGCGGGGAGGGGGGGTATGGAATGAGGGATCCTTGGCAGCTGGCGGTGGCGGGGGGTATGGAATGAGGGATCCCCAAGCTGGGACGCATAGTCTTGCTGAGTTCCGCTACCAGAGGCCTCCCCGCCACCGCCAGCTACTCACATGGCCGAGGATCCCTCATTGCATAACCCCCGCCACTGCCAGCTACCCATGCGGCCGAGAATCAGAACAAAATTGTAACAAAAATTCAATTCATTTTAATAAAATAAAATTGAAATGAAATGATTTGAAATTTAAATTTTAATAATCATAATGGTTAAATAAAATGGAAGAATTTTATGTATACCTCTCAAAAATTTCAAAATTACGTATTTTTTTTTCTAAACTTTAAAATTATGTATTTCTTCTTTTAAACTTTAAAAACTTACAAATTTATTCATTTTATTATCTTTTATATTAAAATTTATTTATATTTATAAAATATCCATTTATCTTTTATTAAAAAGTATATAACGCCATCAGACTCAAAAATTTTATATTAAAATTGATCAGAAAAAAACGTCTATTTATGCAAAAAAAAAAAAAAGGCCGGGCCGCGGAATTTTTCCGCACTTTGTGTATTTTTAAATTTTTTTCAAAACCCTGGTTATTTTTATTAAAATATTTTAAAAATTGAATAAAAATAAAAATGTCTGTGTAATAATTATCTATTGTTCATTGAAATATTTTACATTGTAAATATTCATATTTAACAGTTTTTAATAGAATATTACTGGCATTCGAATTGTATGAAATTTAATGTATGGCTAGTTTATAAAGTTAATAATTGTTGTATAATTTGTATTTTTTAAGAAAAATGGTGTACTCCTACGGATTTTATTAGAAATCAAATGCCCAAGAGTTGGTACCGAAATGACACCAAACTACATGGAAAAATGTTTTACAACTAAAGTAACCATATAAAGAAAAATTACAAAGTCACACAAGCAACAAATACCTATTACAATACTAGCAAACAACAAGCAAAACCAAATTACAAGAAATTAGCATAGCAAGCAAAACATGATTATAAATCTTACTAATTTTGTTTATACATTATTCTTATGTACGATTGTTCTGGAATTTGATTTCAACATACAATTCATTCAACTTTGAATGTAATTTTTTAGATGATTTGTGATTACTTGATGCTTCTATACCCTTAAAAGATATATTACTTGTAGAATTATTAAGGTGATCTATTTTATAGAATATATTATTAGAAAGAAATAGAGTTATTTTTAATGATACTACTCTCATATATGTTAAATCATTAGAATTTAAGATTATTTCTTTAGCTACTTTTTGGTATAAGTCTAGATCTAAAAATTCATACTTGAAATGAAGTCTAATGCTTCCATGTGATGTTAATGACCTCTCAGATCAGATAATGGAGGAGGAAGAGATAGTAAATTTATTGTTATCAATAGCAAGGGAGGAAGATGAGTCAACCTAGGCTCTTGGAGCTGGCAGCCTCCCAGGTCAAATGTCTGGCAATGAGTTGACGGATAAGAATTTATTGGATGAGTAGTCTTCTAGGATTTGGCTGACTTTTGAGCTTTTGCTTAGTATTCATTTTGTTGAGAGATTAGATTTTGATGTGATACTATTTTTTACTTTTATAATTTTATGTCTTTTGATGTTGATAGTAAACTGTTGTAAGACTTATCGTATTTTATTTTGATATCTATTTTGAGTGCCAAATTAAGTATGTTTGATTTTTATTAAATTGGTGGTCATACCAATACTTTTTAATAAAAAAAAAAAAATCTAATTAATTTTGCTCATGCTGATCTGGACCAACTATAAATTGCTCTATAATTTTTCATTTTTGAAAAATTGTTTTGGCGTAATTTGGAATATCAAAGTGGCGAGCTTTTCCTGGAAACGCGAAAGAGAATTTAAGAAAAAATCAATGCACTTGTTGATGATACAATTTGGAGATAGAAAGGTTATTAAGCCCTTACACAACTAGGCAATTCACGTGCTTAAAAGAAAATTATTCTCCTTGGTTGAAGTTTCTCAGTAGTATACTTCAATTCAACTTATTCCATTCAAGTTTTCATTAATTTTTTTTTTTCTGATGAGAACCTTAGACATCTAAGTTCTTTCTTTTGATGCTCGTCCTATTAAAGAGTTAGGCTAATATGACACTAGTGTTATATCAAACTAAATAACACTACATCTTAAATCCTTAGATCTGCTTTAAGATTCGTACAAAATGAAGTGCTTGAACAGTAAAAGCGGATAGTACGAATCTTAAAGCAGATCTAAGAGTTTAAGATGTGGTGTTATTTAGTTTGATATAACACTAGTGTCATATTAGCCTAACTTCCTATTAAAACCCGCGTAATTGTTCCATGGTCATGAAAAATATGAGCAAAATCTAAGAAAAAAGACCACGTGTATAGGGGCCATAAATTTACAACGTTGGTTTGTCGAAAGCTTTGGACTCTGTATTGGAATTTCTACACCTAGTTTTGGGCTCAAGCTTAGACTCTGGCCTGGCCTGCTTCCCATTCCTACGGTGAGTCGGTGAGTTATATTTAGGGGTGCAAACGGGTTGGATATTATCCGACTATATCCGACTCCGTATCCGAAAATTTAATACGGATATCCGATATCCGAATATCCGTGCGGATATGGATACGGATATGGTTTTAAATTTTAATTATCCGTATCCGAATAGTAGATATATATTATATAATTTAATATGAATTATGAAAAAAATTATGTTATTCACTATTATAAAAAGCGGATATCCGTATTTGTATCCGGAAAATAAAAACGGATACAGATATGATTTTACCACTATCCGATCCATATCTGATCCTTTTGCACCCCTAGTTATATTTGAATAGAAGAGACAGGTTAGAAACGTAAACATGGAGTCCAAAGGAGTGGGGGCGATTCGGTCAGAACTGTTCGATCTACTATTTGATCTACCTGAAATTTAAGGTCTGTTCGGCAAGTTTATTAGGATTAAACTTTAATCTCCGCTAAGGGGATCATATTTAATTGTTTTAAGAAGACTTAATCTAAGGATTGATGTGCTTTAAATTTGGATAGAGGATTAAGATTTCATGAGGAGATGACTTTGGTCCTCACTAAGAAATCGATGTTCGGAAGAATAAAACGACTAAGAAAGGTAAAGGAGGTGTTGCTAAACGAATTCATATCCTCCAAGTTAACTCAAATGAGTTAAGATGTGAACCGTTTAATTTAAATCTGCACAAATATTAAGGGTCCCATGCGTTATAAGCATGGACTGATTGGTCTGAATATTGACCACACAGTTTATAAATTAACTCAAACAGTGCGTTAATATAGAAAGGATGTAAATTCTTACCGAACAAGGTCTGGCGTCCTTTTAAATATTGATGTTAATTGAACAGTTCCGATTATGAGTCCAAACCCAGACTACATAAATTTCCCGCTAAAAACTTTTTGTAAATTTCATATAGATGTTATTTAGTAAGAACCTAAACTTGTCTATACATTTGCCTCTAAAATAAATAAATCTATTTCTTATGTATTATGTTTTGTTTTCTGATTATGTTTCATTTTTTACTAATTGTCTTTAATCTATCACTAATTATATTTTATTTTATTTCTAATTATCTTTCATCTTATAATAACTATTTTTCATATTCTACTCATTGTCTTTAATTTTCTTCTTGTTGTATTTCAAATTATGCTAATTATCTTTTATCTTTCTCCTCTCATTGTCTTTCATCCTCTTCCCTTAAGTGAAACCACCGTTGAACTAAATTACGCATATCAAAATGGTTGACTTAAATAGAAGGACGATGCTTTTGATGATAAAAAGATCAACCTTTATAAGCCTAAGAAATAGTAATAGATTGGCTCCAATATTTCATATTATTTTGAGCACTACACGCGTCAAACACAATTCAGTACTCATCCATCCAATTTATTTTGTCCAGACAAAAATAAAAGAAACAACTACTCGAAAATAAAAGAAGCAACTAAACAATTACTCTGTGCACACACAAAATAAAAGAAACAACTACTGACACCCTTAATTTCTCTCAGTATTATTTTATAGGATTATACGAAATTAAAAGAAAATGATTTCTATTCTTGGACTTTGGGGTGATGCTGAGCAAAAAGAAGAATTTTTCATCAGGAAGAATAGGTGCGTTTTAAGTGATGATAGATGAGATAGCGCCCCCAGTGTCATCAATAGAAGTATAAAAAAAATAAAATCAATGCAATTTATCAATGTCCAGTACTCCAGTATAAATTATACAGTGACAGTAACCTAAAGGTAAACCAAGTGATTTACATGAATTAATTTTAAGAATAAAAGAAAAGAAAGGCCTAGCAATAATGTAAAAAATTAACTCAATTTTCATCCTTCTTTAATTTGGCTCTCTTGTTCACATTCTTTGAATGGAAAATATAACAATGGTATAAAGAACATTGATACAAAAAACATAGGTTCCACTACCCAACATTGATATAAAGAACCAAGCAAAATTTTGTGCTTGTAATTCTTATTCATTGTCAATGATCCCGCTTAAAGTTACCCGAGCATGTCCAAATGGTTCGAACAGCTCCATTGGATCCTCTCCCATAGTAGAAACCCATTGCAAAGCCCCATTCGATGTGCTCCCATGGTACAAACTACAAACCCAATTGAGAGCTCCAAGCAGATCCAGACTTAATTTTCAGACAGCAGTCTGGATCAACCTGACCTTCTAATCTTCAAAATTGGGCAGGGTGGCTACCTCTCCTCGGACACAATTACAATCATCCAATCAGAAAAGGTCAGCCAACCGTTTGTTTGAATCGGTACAGGTGAAGAGGAACATTACCAGCAAACTAGACCTAAAACTTGAAGAATGATTCTGAGTGAGTTGGTTGTATCCCGTCAATGTCACACTCACTGAAACAAATTTGTGCACTTTCTGACGCTTTTTGAAAGCGGGAAAGCTGCATGTGGAGGGAGCGCAACCAATCTGAGGGGTCCTTTGAGTACTCTTTTTCAAAATTCTCCCTTGGAGCAATTATGATCAACGAGCTTAGATTGGTAGCTTTGGCTAGCAGAAACTTCACAAGGCGCGTCTCATTGTAGTGCCCCTTGTAGTTTCTTATTTTTATGGTCTTAAGTTTGTCCAAATATTCCCTGGGTGGTTCTTCATCTGGTATCTCCATGTAGTTCATTACGTGTTGATCAAGCGTGCAAGTAGGGAACTGCAAGTTATGAAATAGTATGTGTAACACTCACAACAAGTATAATTTACGTTGTTCTAGAACTTGTTAGGGTTAAAGTTTCTTACGTGATGTTTTAGGCAATTGCGTACCAGCTTGGTACCATATTTTGCTTGTACAAACAGTATGTTTGGTTTCTGGTGATGAAATCACTAGGCGTTGGTCCACTTTTATCGCACACAAAAAAACAAACCACTAACAACAAGTACCAAAATGCAATATACATTGGGGCTACAAGTTTAACTTTGTATTGGGGGGCAATTTGGTGAAAAGAAAACCAAAACAGGATAAAACAAACCTCTACAAAGAGTCGTTCGAGGACAGGGCACTGGTAAAGCTTTAGAAAGGCAAAGACGTCATTAAGGTTGCTATCTGACATCATCAGCATCAGCAGCTGCAGCTCCTCTAATCGATACAAGCTCCTCGTTGGTCCAATTGTACCAGCTCCTCTAACAGCAATATACTTTAACAGAATTCAAACATTCATACAAGAATCTTATTTAATAAACAGAAGAAGGAAAAAAAATAAAGAAGTAAAATGGAAATTTACAGTAAAAATAGGTATACCTGAAGTGCATGGCTACAGAGTGTATGCACGGTCACATTAGCAAGTTGTTCAAAGCAACTGACCCAATTACTGTTGGGCAGTGACAAATTGGGACCAGCAGATGTAAAATATACGTCCTCCAGGCGTTTCGCATTCTCAACCGAGTACTTGGAGAGAAAAGTACCACAGAATCGGAAGGATCGGAGGCCAGGAGCAGATGTGACCACAAGCTCGGTTGCCTTGGGGCAATCAACCACCGTGAGGCTCCTCAAGTGGGGTCCTGATGTAGAAATTTGTATGCGACGAAGTTCTTTGCAGCGGCGGATGTCGAGGCATCGGAGCACTGGGCAGGCTGCCACGACCTTACGTAGCGCCGCCTCCGACAGGGTCACTGAATGGAGGGTGAGAATCTCAAGACGGGTCGAAGCGGAGTTGGCGGCAGAGAGGTGGATCCCACGGAGTGAAAGGCGGGTTAGCAGTAAGCTCTCCATGGGAAAATGGAAGCTTACCGAGCTGGCATTCCTGCGCCGATTGCTGTTACGGCGGGAAAGAGAGGCGGAGGCAGGGACAGGTTCAGCAGGGAGGACATGGAGGTGGAAGTCCTCCACCGAGCATGCAGCCGCGTAATCAAGCCACTGCTTCAGATCAGACTGGAGCACCTGGCCCTGGTGGAATGATAGAACAAAGGAATCAATCCGGCGGCGGCCTCGCTTCGCAAGACAGTGATTGGTTGAAGAAACGAAAGCGTCCTCCTCCACGACAGCAGCCGCGGCAAGTTTGGGGAAGATGAGTGATGAGGAGTGGGAGGAGAGGAAGAGGGAGGAGGGATCGGGCCAGCGGTGGGCCCAGAGGCCACGCCAACGAGAGGAGAGAACACCGGTGCGGATTGCAGATTTGAGAGGTAGGAGGCTGAGGATGTGGAGACGAAGCACATCGGGCAGCTCGGAGAGTCGATCGATGTCATCGTTCCAAGAGGAGGTGGAAAGCGTCGCCACAGAGGAAGAGGAGGAGCATTCCAGTAGATCGGGGAATAAATCGGGGCACATTCGACCTCGTTTCCCCATTCCTCGTCTCTCTCTCTCGCTCTCTCTTTCCTTCCCGTTCCTCTTTTCTTTCTTTACCCCTTTCACTATCTCTCTTCGCTTCAAGTGATTTGGATTTGTTTGGGTGTTATTTTTCTTTGGTTTTCCTTTTGTTTATTTATTTATCTTGAGCTTTTGCCCACCTGCTGGCAGAGGAATGGGTTTTCAAGTCTTGCCGTCAAGTTTATACTATATGCTTTCTTTTTATCACTGTATCTTTTCTCAAATGTTATTATATATTATCGGAGGCATTTTGATTTTTAACGGATATCTGATTAAATTAAATCTGTCGTGTATATTTATAATAATTATAAAATATCTTGCATGCTCTGTTATGTTTCTTATGCTAGAGCTGGCTGATATGTTTTAATATTTATATGAATAATTTTAAAATTCGTGCAATATCGGATCCAATTTGATCCGGTGTCAAGTGTATCCATAAAAAATTTAAAATATCTTGCATGATCCGTTATGACCGTTATTTTTCAAACAAACTATATAAAGTGTTAAATAAATCAATTTTATCATAAATTACTAATTAAAATTATATAAAATAATGTATAAATTAGTCTAAATATACAATATTTATTTATCTTTATCAATTATCTATAAGATAACAAGTACAAAATAGTTCTTATCTATATTTTTATTTGACAAGATAACGATCTTTTTTTTACTTATCCGTACTCATAATCGCTAATTTCACGATAATTTTTTTATTTATTAGTCACATTATCAAATACAATAGTATCGTTGACACCTCTAAATATAACACCGATTATTTTTTCTTGCGGGACACATTAAATAGAGAATTGGAGAATAATGTTAGACTTAGAACTAAACCAATGTAAATGTTGACACATTTAAAGGTGAACAGAACAAAGAGAAAGACAGAAAAATTGGGTTATGTTGAAAACACTGAACACAAAGCTAACAATTTTGTAATTTTTAAATTAAAATGTAAAGAGGTAGAATCAGTATATTTCACCTTTGGATAAATGAGACAAAAATGAAGCTCATAATTTCTAACAGGCAAATAAAAAAAATGACAATAAGTTAAATTAACAGCAAAAGATCTTTGCTTACATTTAAATCCGTCTTTATCAATTTGAACTCCAAAGTCTTCGTTTCTAAACTAAACAGCATTTTACTCCAAGGCACCGCTGAACTAATTTGAATATGGTCAAATACCAATGTCATATATTTGTTTTTCAAAATATTACAAGCAAATTATTTTATAATTTACAAAAAATAACAACAATATAAATTCGTGTTTTGATGGGTTATATCGTAACTAGTTATGTTTCTATATTGTGTTTTGTCAACCCTAAATTTGTCATGTTTCTATATTGTGTTTCTATAAATTTGTGTTTCTATATCGTGCTTTTGTCATGTTTCTATATTGTGTTTTGTTGTAATCAGATCAGTTCATGTATTATATTGTGTTGTATTATTTTTTCTATAGAGTGGTTATAACAAGTAATCCATAAATCGTGTTACGTAACTGTTGTGATGTGTTACGATCTGACTGTATTTTTTTTATATGATTACATAATCTCTAAAATAATAAAATAATAGAGCTCTTTGAAAGAACTTCATATTTAGTATAGTTGTACGAGATTTCGTACCTTCACAGAAAGACTTTTTTTTTTCCTTTTTTAATTTGAATCCCGTAGTATAGAATAGGGGTGGCAACAAATTGAACCTATTCTAATTTGAGTTTGATTTGAATAAGATTTGAACCGAACTGGATTTGATTTATTTTGAATCGAATTAATTACGAACTATATATTTTTTGAATCGAAGTCGAATCGAATTATGAACCAAATTTTTTTTTAGCAGCCTTAGTTATACCGGTAGTTTATACTTTAATTTTTTTCTCGCGGAACAATTTACACAGCTTTCTTTTACCTTTCACGAATTCACACTAATGGGTTATGGGCTAATTTATTAGTTGTTAACTACTATAATCCTGTCAACTGAGCATAAACAAGTGCAAAACAGATAGCTACTACATTAACTCTCACAATTGCCACTACGGTACTCAAAAAAGAACTTCAGTGTGACATCAAAGTATAAAATGAGTGTTCTTAAGTTGAAAAAATATTTATGAAAAAATACATCACAACAAATAATCGTAAAAAGAGGATTAAGTACAAGAACTGAAACATGCAGTAAAATAATTAATCGTACAAGAACTGAGTGTTTTGAGGAGCCATGGAGCGTCGGCTAGGTTAAATTATGACTCTCTATCTTAGATTCTAATTTCATAAGGTAAAATAAACAGTCGATGTTATTATAAGATTCGAACAATAAAAGTTCGCGAACCCATTTCAATCGAACCAGACCTAGTTTGAATTTGGTTTGAATTAATTTCGAACCGAACCTAATTTGGTTAATTTCAGTTCAAACTAATTTGAATTAAATCCAAATCAAACTCGAATCGAATCACGAACTACGAACTACGAATTTTTTTTTGCCAACCCTATTATAGAATAGAAAGACTTGTTTAATTCTCGAAAATAGTATTTAAGAAGATGTTAAAATTATGTTGAGAAACTTGGAAATCACGTGTGAAACGTGACTACGTGAGCTTTCAAATTATTATTATAGCACATTTCCCGATTACCAATTTTTTTTTTTTTTTTGAGTGAAACACGTAGGTCCCGATTACCAATTTACCAAGCAAGAATGAAGAAGGTAGCTAGATAAATTTATTTGGTGCTCCACCACTTGCACAGTTGCACTACTAATCTAATCTGCTATTTAGGCGGTGAACGAAACTTTGAGGAGAGCGCGGTCAGGTCAGGTCAGGTCAGGGGTTGGGTGGTTGAGTTGCCAAATGGACGGTGCCTGGCAACTTTTTGCACGCGTGGCGTAAGGTGGTTACGCTTTTATTGCATTTTGTTTTGCATAGCAGAAATGTGACTATTGCTGCCAGGACCATCTTTATGAATTCATCACGCATTTCTAAGGGAGGAATTTGAAAATGAAAAAGAATTCGCTCTTGCACAGCACATGTCAGATTTGACTTCTCTTTCTCAGGAAGATTCGGTTGGTGGCATCGGAGGGAATTTTTTTGTTTGTTTAAAAATATATTATTATTATTAATTATTAAATAATAAAACAAACAAAACGCAGAGGCCAAAAGGGTTTCTCGGACATACTGGTTAGACTTTTTTTTCTGAAATAAAAAATACTTTGAATTAGAAAAAATCAGTTTTAAGTTTGTATCCCAAAATTCTAAACGGATTCATCTATGACATTGAAAAAAAAAATACTATTTACTTTATTTTATTATTTAATAACAATTTCTATAAATATAAAATTCTCGTAGATGGATTCCAAAAAAAGTGGCAGGAATTTTCCATAGCACAGATGGGCTTGAAAAAAAAAGTTCGGTCCAAACTTTGTAGCCGTTATTTTTTAGATTGAAAGTGTTTTTTTTAAGAGTGGCTCATTTTTTTTTAAAAAGAAAAGGAGAGTTAAAGTAACGAGAAAATGACTTGAAATAAAAGGAGTATTGAATTTCTTTCTAAAAAAATAGATGAGATGTTTTTGAAACAGAAGAGTGGCTGAATTCTTTTTCTGAAATAGAAAACTGAATTTTTTCTAAAACAAAATAAAACATTTTGGATCTAAAAAAATTTGGGCTTCAAATTTTGGAGTTGAATATTTTTTTTAAGTATCCATCTATGTCATAAAAAATTATTGTACTACTTTTTTATATAATAATAATTTCTAAATAAAAGTTTATTGCCATTAGAAAACAAATTATATGATGAGTCCGTGCTAAATATGTGATGTGATCTAAGTTGTGCCGTAATTAAATTCAGAAAAATGATCCCAACATATTAGTCACATTAGTCACGTTGTGTTCAAGTATGACGTTCGTTTTTAAATGTGATTGATTACGTTTGATTGTATTTAACATAATTTTATAATTTAAGTTAGTTTATTCAAAATTAATTATTCAATCAAGATCTAACGGTCCTAATTAAATGTAATTTACATGACCACGTGACGTACTATGTCAAATTTTTGAAAAATAAACGAATGATCACGGCACGTGACCGACACACGTATCGTATCGTTACGTGAGAATACTGTTTTGTATCGGTAACTATTTTACATCTCTACGAGTTCACATACCAGGTAACATAATATTGAAGTCTAGATCTTGACTGTATGATTAGAATTTGGACCAATTTGATTCAAAATAATATACATGGAATTTCTTTAATACTTGTGTCTAAGCAGATATGAATTCTTATATGATTGTCCGGACGAATTTGAGTTATTCCGAGGGATGGTTTCGTTGCTTTTCATGCCTTATAAAATGTGCATCCAATTTCAGATGTCGGACACCATTAATTACAAATTTATATAACAATAATCTATAACTTGGAAGAGTTGTTTAATTAATAATTTAGTTATAATTTTATATATTATCATGTAAGTTTTTATTGTGACAATGTATAGAAAAATGTTAAAATGTTAAATAAGTTTCATAAATTAAAGTGGGAATGAATTAAGAATGAAAATTATTGATATTATTAGAGAGATAATATTAAAGTTATCATTGTAAAAGGGAAAAAAAAATAGTCCATGTACTAAGACGAGATAAAGAATACTAAGACTTTGCTATCATGACTCGAAACTATGATGAGGTTATGCACGACAAAAATTAGAAAATTGAAATTGTAAGGCCGAATAAGTTAACAATATATAATTTTTATTTTATAAAAGAGCTAGAAGGTACAAGCACCTATAAAAATTACAAAATAGAACGGATAAAATTGTTAATTTTTAATTTATAAGATGAGTTAATTAGCCACCTCTAATTAACATGTTTGCTGTAATCTCGAGTTTATATAAAACTACACGAGTTGGATAATGCGGGTTCAAATTTCGGATTTTGGGTTGTTTTTAGTGTGGATTAACTTGGGTGTTATATTGTTCTGCAGCTAAATTTATTTTTAAAATTTGCAGGTCTAGTGCAGTGACACGTGTTTTATTTATTTACGGAGAGGTTGCATGTTTAATTATCGAGAATAACATCTAAAAGATGTGAAGGAAGGTGTATCGAAACCTTTTAATCACAAAAAAAAAAAAATGAGTGTTGGATTGATTCTGTCCGGATTATTGTGAGTTATGGATAGCTTCTGCCATGACTCAAAGGTAACGTCCCTGGGCTATAGTCCCCCGAAAATTCCCATGTATAAAAGTCTTCACTTTTTAGCTTAGTTCTGACGACCTTTCAACTGTCACAACTGTAATAATTTCAAGTACAATATGTATGTTTACATGATAATATGTGTATGTTTATAGGATAATATGTGTATGTTTACAGGATAATATGTGTATGTTCACAGGATACTATGTGTATGTTCACAGAAGGTGGTCCCCAACAGCTGTCTCGCGTTTTCAACAGCTGTCTCGCGTTTTCAACAGCTGTCACGTGTTTTCAACAGCTGTCACGCGTTTTTAACAACTTTCATCCGTTTTTAACACCTGTCACGCGTTTTTAACAGCTTTCACGCGTTTTTATGTTAACAGGATTTGTTGAATTAGTTTACAGGATTTAGTATTAATGTTTACATGATTTAGTATTGATGTTTACATAATTAGTTGAAAATATCCGGAGATTTTTGAGAGACTGGAATTGGGAGACTGTTAGCTGCTTCCTTTCAAAAAAAATATAGTGAGTTATGGATAACTTAATTAGTTGCCGATTTCTGACACATATTAAGCTATGTTTCGATCAAATAAATTGGATTCATAATATTTTAATTAAATTTCTGACACAGATTTCAAGTTGTTTCGAATCAATTGTTTCAAATACTCGAATCAATCGAAATGAAAGTTCCAATGAATGTCCATAAGTTTTGATATAATTATGCTATGGAGTTGGATTAAAAAAAAAATACAAGTTTTGATGAACGAGAGAGAGAGATATATGTTGAAAAATAAAATATAAATCGGATAGTTAGCTTCAAAATCGTATGACTTGTGTCATTATTGGCTAATAATAAAATGGAGCTTATTATATAACTCCACAATTTTCATTAGATAGAAAGTTACTGTTAGGACTTTGTGTATAAATATATTACGTATGACATGTATAAAATAAGGGAGCCTAATAATTGTACCCCAAACAAAATTTTCAAGGGCGCCACCAAGTAGTTTAACAGAAAAAACTTCCAATGTTATGCAACTTTTATTTCCCGCGCTAATATCAAAAAATTTAAAGCTTTGCTTTTAACATTTTACAATACCACTCGCAAGCATTTAAACCTCTATCTGCAATCATTAAAATTTTAAATCTGTATAGTTTTAACTCTTAACTACTTTTGTTTCAAGCAAAAAATGAAAAGATTCATTTCACTCACTTTTTTTTTTTATTTTTTCTCTGATCATTCTCATCTATTTTCTCGACGATCCGTGATGAATTTTGCGAATCTAAAAATATGAATATTTTTTACCCGATTTTCTCTTTCAAATGAGATCCATGAAGAATAACTTTCGAATTATTTTTGTGCCGTAATTTTTTTAACCACTTTAAATCTCTGTGACTTTCAGTTTTTTTTTTTATTTTGCTTCAAAATAATTTAAACCTCTGTTTACAATCATATAAATCTCATATACAAGCATATAAACCTCATTAATAACACTTTAAATATCTAGAATAAAACATATAAACCTCATGTACAAATAATTTAAACCTCAACAATAACACTACATTTACAAAGCTCATTTACAAAGCATATGAACCTCATGTACAAACACTTGAAAATTTTAATGGTTGTAGACTAAGATTTAAAAACTTGAAAATTTAAAGTGCTCATGAGTTTTACTTTAAAAAAAATAAATGACTTTAAGATTACTCAAAAGTATTTCTCTATGGATCTTATTTGAAAGATAAAATCAAATAGAAAATGTTCGTATTTTTAGATTTGTAAAATTCATCACGGATCGTCGAGAAAATAAATTATAATGATCAGAAAAAAATAAAATAGAGTATGTGAAAAGAATCTTTCCTTTTTGGCTGAAAGACAAAAGTAGTTGAGAGTTAAAACTATCTATAAATGTTTTTAGACAGAGGTTTACATGCTTGCGAGTAACATTTAAAAATGTTATAAATATAGCTTTAAATGTTTGGATATTAGCGCTGGAAATGAAAGTTAGACAATATTAGAAGGTTTTTCTGTTAAACTATTTGGGGGGATGCGCTCCGGTATGATGGCCCGGGGTACCAGAACATTTCTCTAAAATAAGAGATGAAAAATTACAATCAAATACTATTAATGCATTTTTACCATAAGCAAACTTTCTTGAGTAAAGCTATGGTGTGATGTGCTCACCAAGAGAGTTTGGTGAGCACAACTCCAAAAGTATACCTGATCGACTTCAAACACCGGATTCAAACCGTTGAAATCCATGTACATCATGAGTGATGCATGTACACGCAAAAGTTTGAAAGTTTCAAGTTTATTTGCTACAAGGTCAAGTGGTCAAAGGAATGAATCTTTTATAAGTTAATTTATAAGTTGTTTTATATATTCAATTTTTATCATTTCTTTGACCGCATGACTTGTAGTAAATAAAATCAAAACTTTTAAAATTTTGCATGAACATGCATCACTAATGAAGTACATGAATTTCAACGGTTTAGATTCAGTGTTTGAAATCGATCTAATATACTTTTGGAGTTGTGCTCACCAATCCCTTTTACTGAGCACACCACACCCTAGCTTTGATCAACTTTCTTTGTCTAGATCTTGTCTATTTTCCTCTAAAATTCAAGTACCACATATATAATTCAATATCATCCGACTAACTATAGTTTAACTATGTGCATAAATTATAGTACGGATATGTAATTATATATTTTTTCAGTATTGGTGTATATTTTAATGTATTTTGTAGTAATTCAGTAATATATGTAAAGTAGTTTATGAACATATAGGTATGGATAAATATAAATCTCATATAGGGTTTCAATCCTTTTATTCGGATTGACGATCATATTCAAATGACTTTCGGTTTGAATATTATGTGCTTTTGGTCGCTTCGGATTGAAATTTTGTAAATTTATATTGGGTTTTAGTACATACTCCTATTATAATTTTTCAGAGTTTAAGTTAACTATGAATTAAATTAATTTAATTTTTAATTTTCATAATCCGAGTTGCCGTATATACGAAGCACCACTGCACGTCTGCACTAGTCTCTTGTTGTCAGATTCCAACGGCGCACAATAAATTAAAGCACCAATCTTGACATCTTGTCGCCGGGTTCAAACGGCGCACAAAAGAATTATTATTTTTTTTTGCAACATCTGCCATGAAATGAAATTTCCGGCTACCGCTTACATGTACCATCAATCCATCATTGATGATCAAGAGATTAATTCATCAGATTTTTTTTTTGTCTATTATGATTTTTAAAATTTCCGAAAATATTTTTTATTTTAAAAAATTTTGACAACACTACGAGTCTATGTCTAATTTCTATATGTACGAGTTACAAGTTAAAAATATTGAAAAGTTATTTTTAAGTATCATAAAAACTAACTTGATGTAGGCATTACGAACATGAACAATAAACGTGTGTGTTCACGGTTTATTTTTCACATATTCCATGTCTACCATTAAAATTTAATTAAATGTTTATTTGGTTAAAGTTTTTATAAAGTTTAGTTTAGTGATTATAATTTTACTTGTTGTTTGTGAAGTCTTGAGTTCAATTTTCACTGGTGACTGGACTTTTTTTTTTTTAACTATTCACACATTATGTATTTATAATTTAGTCATTCCTATTCAAATTTTCTAGTTCCACTCTGGTTTTAACATTATTTTTTATTATCAAATATTATAACATATTAATTCAGAATGATTTGTGAACGCATGCATTATGAAAATAAACACACTAAATAAGAATATTATTGCCAAAAAAACAAAAAAAAAATCTGAATTTACTAGGATGATGCAACTTTTGAAAACAAGAATATTATTGTTAATACATTTGAAAACGGAATATACAAAAATAAAATTCATAATCCTGCATTTATCCACTAAGATGAAGCTTCGTAGCAATTTGAATTTGTCGTAGCTGTATCCCACCCCCCACCCCAAAGTGCGTTGTTTTGACTAATTCAACGGACAAATTAACAGTTCATAATTAACTGGAACTAATTAAAGTCCCTGACCTTTATGATGACGCATTTACCAGTAACACCGCGTACAAAGTACTTTGACTTGGTCCTTCAAATCTGACCCACCTGACACTTGTCGTTCTCGACCCATAACAAATAAATTATGCGTGCTACTTGCAAATGAAAGAGAAAACATAGTAGTTGAAATCATAAAAATATATTTACTGGTCCATGAAATCATGGAATGCAATATTTTACTAAACAGTTTCATTATGCTGGTTCGACTTATCCTCTCTTCTATAATGATTAAGCAATTTAGTGAACAGGTGATCAGTGTTGTCGGCACTACTGTTTTCTGTAATATTGTAATAATGTAGTCCTGCCTGCCTCTGATAATATCTGTAGAATGTTTCAATTTTTCAATGAAATGTCGGCTTCCAACCAAAAAAACAAATCATGGAATGCAATCTCCAGCAATATCACCAATGTTTTTAGGAGTAGGGCATGGACTGGTATGATGTCCGGTTGGAACTGTCTGATTTCCATTAAGATTCGGATTCACTTGATCTGTATAATCCAGCATCTAATTATTTATAATTATTGTTAGATTTATTTCTATTCGAGTAACCTTTTTTTATTCACCATTAAACTTATTTGTAATTGGAAGCGGATATGAATTCTTAGTATAAATTTCTAACAAAAATTTCAAAAAAATTGACTGCTATACCTGAAAGGGTAGTGTTGAATAAAACTAATGATTCAAGTGATATACTATTAGGTTGACTTCTATGAGATTTTAGATTTCAATTCTGATGAATATTATATGGCGAGGACTTTTTTTTGAAGAAGAAATGGGGGAGTCACGCTTCCATATTTCATATATGGCGAGGAACTTAATTGTGAGTCTTCTCTGTCACTAAAAAAATAGAGCACTATTAGGGAGATTGAATCCTCTGCCTCTCTGGGGGCAGAAAATTCCTGCCCCCAGAATCACTGTTAATGGGCTTCTAAATTAAAAAATTAACAGTGATCGGCTCCTTTTAAAAGTGACCAGCCCTAACTGCAGTGACTGAGGGGGTAGGATTTTCCTGCACCCCGGAGGGCAGGTGATCTGCTTCCGCTGTTAGGTCCAACACTCCCAACAAATTCAGATACCTCATGTTAGATATGAACACTACCATTTAAAAGTTGACTTTTTATATTTCAAATAAATTCAAATATTTTTATGATTTGACTTGGACTTCATTCTATCTCCTGTGGCACTGCAAGGATATACTTTCTCTGCACAAGATGACTCTCGTCAAAAATATTTATATTTTATATTTATCATATGGTTCAAAGAGCAGACCAAACCAACCATTCAGATGAACCCATATAAGAGTCAACTTTGAACTTTCATGTTGCCCATAATAAATATCAAATTTATATAATTTCCAAAGAAAGTATCAGAATATCATATTTATGATTATAATGTGGCTGATCACAGTGCATGGTTGTAATTGAAAGCAATTGTGGCATCAGAGAAATAGTTATATTGAATATAGTTTTTTGGATTGTTAAATTTTGACAGGACGGTATCTAAATATTTATTTTAAGATTGCAATTACACTGACTTTTTTTTTTACTTTTGTTTAAAAAATAATATACCGAACTAAATGTAAATTTCAAAATATTTTTCTGAAATATTATAAACAACACAATTAGATGTATAATATCAATATGAAATAGAAAAATACACAACGATTATATTGTTTTTAAAGATATTATTTCCATAGGCCGATTATTTTTTTTTAATGAGAAAAGATTCATGATACAAGAGTAATCCAACTTAAAAATAACAAGAGAAGAACTGAATTGGACTGATAAATTTAGTAATGTAGCGTTGCTAAATTTTTTTTTTTTAAATTTGATGTTTTTTCTATGAAATATCAATTTAATTTAATAAACAGATGGTAGAACCTCATCCGGTCAGGTAAGACTCGAAATTATTATTGGAATTGTAAAAGACAAACTAATGTCTTCTAAAGGAAATCAGAGTCAGTTTGACGAGTATCAGATCAAATTCAGTATGTTCAAACTTAGTTCGATTCTCATTAAGATTTGCGTCAACAATTTAAAATTCACTTGGATCAAAGTGCACGCAATTTATAATGCAGATTGAATGGCTCCAATCAAATTTGATTGATCTGATATCCGTTAGACCGCCCCCCCCCCCCCCGCCTCCTCCCTCTCGAGCATCTATATCCCTGAAACTATTAGAGTTTTTAATCTAATGTGGCAATTTCTAATCCAGTTTCAGGAATGTGAGAGAGTTTCTTATTTAGAAAATATGCAGAAAAGTTTCTTATTAAGAAACTATTTATAAACTCTATGTTAGCTAAATTATTAGTTCAAATTGTTTCTCGTTTTCAATTTATCATTGATGTAGCTTAATAGAAACTTTAAAATGAGTTTCAGAAACGTACGAGTTAAAATACCTTCAATTAAACTGAACAACTTTGGAGCCCAAACCAATTAAATTGAGGCTTCTAACCAAAAGAGTAAAAATTTGCTCATCCACCGGGCAGTACTTTATTGGGCCATACTATTAGGAATACCATGCCGTTTTCTCATCCTTTCTTATATATATCAATATCATAGCATTAATGTATGATAGTAAATTAGTAATACTTTTAACGTAGTTTGAATCATTTTGCATTTATTATTATATTTTTTTTATAAGTGGTGAGTGGAGTAGAGATTTTCCATTTGATGGTTTTTAGCAACCCTTTAGAAGTGGTAGGAAACGAGTTGGGTATCATTTGACCTAATTTGTATTTATGTGGGGATATGGATGCAAACGTGGATAGGATAGATCCCTCTGAAAACATGAAGATGAGAAATGTATGTGGTATTGTGGTATTATCCATGATAAATGGAGCTCACTCTAATATAGAAATGGAGCTCAATAGCTATAGAAGAATAAATCAAATTTGAGTTACTAATTCATAACAAAGAATAGAGTTTAGTAACCTGCTGTGAAATTTATCCGGAAACTTATATATAACTGTATTTCTTAATTTAGGTACGGTGGAGGGTAAAAGAGACAATTTTTATATAACTTTTCGTGATTAGATTTAGATACATACACCCTGGCGTACATATAAATTTCCTCTTAAATTTGAAGTAATTTAATATATATTTGTGATCAAGAAAAGAACTGACAAAATTGAACCACTCTTAAAGTCCATGGACGAATTACCAATTGGTTTTCAAAATGCATTAAAAAATAATAAATACTTTATTTGTGATATACAATAATATGTATAACTGATTGACATTGACAATTTTGGCAATATTTTTTTAAATCAAGTCAGAAGTTGTTATAGATTGAGGGTTTAGGGTTGTGGTTGTTATAGATTGAGTTTGGATGAGAGCTAGAAAGCTAGAATAGCGAAATTTGAGAATAGTAAATAAGAATAGAGAAAAAATAGTGATTTTTAGGTTAGTGTGAAAATGGTGCTATTCGGAATAGTAAAAATGTTGTTTGAATTGTACATTTGGAATAATTAATAGTTATAATCAATAAATAATAGTGTTAACAAAGTGTTAATTAAGAGGAAATATAGACAAATGTGGTCTTAAACAAATTGTCACAACGTGGAGAAAACATAAAGTAGTGTCAATTTTGTCATTTCGGAAGTGTGTTAACGAAAATATGAGAAATAATCATTTTTTTCTCTCTTCACATTTTCGAATAGTAGCTATTCCAACATTTACAAGGAATAGAGAATAGCAGCTATTTTAACTATTCCAAATAACAAAAATGTTGTTTGGATGCACATTGCTATTCCGAATAGCCGCTATTCTAGAATAATCTTTGTTCTTGACACATCCAAACATATCCTGATTGTGTATTTGTATTTTTGAGTGTCATTTAAAATTCAAACAAAGGCGGTTAAAACAAATTTTGGGTAATTTTTGTAAATAGTAATGCTTGCATCACTCTTATGACCATGATGAAGATAGTATGGATCATATTTCAAAATTAAAATTTACTTTTGACTGCTATCAAAATTGTCAATAATTCCGACCCGGATTTTAGTCAAGTCTTTGGTAAGATTTTTTTGTAAGTTATCATCGTTGTCAAACAAGTTAGTCAACATATCTTTCAATTATCCACTCACATTTAAATTTATATCTTCAAGTATATGATTGGCATCCAAACTCTTACTGCACCATCTGTTAATTAGCCGATTTATCTATCTGTAGCATTAAAAAAAAATCAAAAATTGTGCCATCAAATTAGAATTATTTCCATTTATAACGTTTCAGAAGAAAATGAAACGTCAGCATTTCATACCTGGGGAAATGCTAGTATAAATATTTGAAAAATTGAAATAGAATTTCACTAATATTTTACAAGATACAAAATGCTAGCAATACTAGTATTCCTATCATAAAAACATTTATAACTTAACGTAAAGTTTTCTTTTAATATAATAGATAAAAAAAATCGTTTTAATTTGCCATCCCGCTGTCAACTCTTGACTTTATCTAGTTTCATATTTTAATATTTTATGGCCCCTACATTGCATAAATTGAAAGCCACACGCAGCCCCATCTCCTGATTTGTGCATGTGGCATGCTCCAGAAGCAAAACAGGCTCCGTACTATTTCCTAGGGAATTCACATCCTCTCCAATACCTGATAAGGGAATCTTTTACAATTACTAGATCTGAACCGTACTTTATAACTTGGCATGAATCTCAAAGCCCAAAAATACAGCCCCTACAGTGACCCGAATCCCAAGCTGATTGAGATTTAATCTCAAACCGTAAAGTAAGTGATCCTCTGCAATATCTGTGCAATACCTGAGAGGATACGGATTCATTTCTAGGTATAACAGCTGTATATTCCTCTTATCCAAGTTTGATCCTAATTGGACCCACCTGACAGCGACCAAATTCAAGTTCATATACTATTTTTTTGCAATTTTTTGGGTGTTGATCTCAGGAGAAGAACGGATATCTGAAGGAAGCACATATGGATCTTAAAAATTTAAGATTTAAACTCTCTTTGGAAGTCCAACTAGGATCTGTGCATTTGCCAAAGCACATGAGGAACATATTTTTGCTTTCAGATACAACCAAGCCTAAAGAAACGAATAAAAAAAAGCACTTCTTTTACAGAAACTTTGTCAGAGAAATCGAAAGCTGTATTATTGGTATTACAGATCAATCTATGGAACACAAGTTCATACTACTACTGTATCAGATCAACTGAAAGGAAACAAACTTACAAAGCAAGGCTTAGTCAATTTTATTTGCTTCTGGTAAAAGATCGATTTCAAGAATAAAATAAAGAAGCACAAACATGTTTCATTGCCTCATTTCAAAATTAAGCTCTGCACCTGAGATGCTCTAAGTTGTTGGCACAACTGCACAAGGGAAGATCTAGGATCAACCCATAAACTTAAAATCATAAATTGCTTTATGTGAACTGAAACACTGAAAATTCACACAAATTGCAAACTACTGCCATGATCAAATCAGGAAACTATATAAATACTAGCAAATTAAATATAGGAAAGCAGAACATCTCCATTTCATCGGTTCCATCTAATGTTATTTTCAAGTCCTTTAATCACACACTTGGCGAAACAAAGTTAAAGCACTTAAGATCACATCAAAATATATATGTACAGTGGGCATATTCACCATGGAACAAGAAGTTTCATTTCACAAGTTAATGCAGCCCATCTTTTGCATCATAACATAGGGTCGATCAAGCACTTGAAACTTTTTTTTTACCAGTTAAACTACAGCCTAGATTAACTCAAAAAACATAAACATTACATCGCCTTTCATTGTTTAATCCACTTCATGCTGGTCCAGCAGTTCATTCTTGATTTTCTCACCACCTTTTCGAGTGATACTTTTGTGTCGTGTAGACGCACCTTGTAATCCCTTTTCCACGCTGTAAATTGAAGCTTGAGCTTCATGAGGTCCTCTATCGGGTTCGAACCAGAACCTGACTGGCCCGGTTTCCACTGGCTTAGTGCCTTGGCATCCTCCTCAAAAGATCTCTTCTTATTCTCAAACTCATTCATTAACTGCCCTACGGGATTTGTTTTAGTATCTTCAGAAGAGTGCAGCCGTTGTTTGTTGCCTTGAACTGGATCGTTATAGTCGTGGCCGTTCATGCCTTTCTCTCTTCTCACCTGTACAAAATCAGCATATATTTGAGTTGCTGATTTAAATTAACAATAAGTGCACAAGAAAATGTACAAAGAAACTTAGAAAATGGGAGTAACCATAACTTGGTTGGGAAATCTTAGCTCTATCTGAATTATAATTGGTTTTGGACTAAACATTCCCAACCGTACCTGACTGGTACAGCTAATTTCAAACTGTTCATTTTCAAAGGCCAGGTGCCATCTGTACCAGACAATTAGATCTTACAGGCACTCTCCAATTGTGTCTGTAAAATTGGAGAGGAGTCGAATCCGGAGAGTCTGGGTTGATATGTAAGGAATAAGGCTTGGTGATTTGCCCCGAGGAACTTTGATTGATGAGTTCATACAATTTCATTTAGGTTATTAGGTAGTACTGGTTGGTCTATGCAATCTCTATCAAGACAAGTGCAAAAGCAACCAAATTTGGTGCCATTTTGGCCTCTTCTAATACTTGTATATACACCAACCAAAATCTTGGTATTATGTTTAGTAATGGTAGCTGATTACTCGGTCCTCGTTACATTGTTTATTAGTTAATTTACCCCACAAGGAGCACAATTAGCTTAAACTACTGAGATACAGCCAAAATATCCCAATAAATACCAACTTTGCTACTAGACAAAGTCAAATAAATAGGCATCACACCTACAGTGTATAAAAAATAATTCAAAGCATTTTCTTTCTACTTGTTTTATTTATCATCATCATCATCATCATCATCATCATCATCATCATCATCATTATTTTTTTGGGGAGGGGGTGATTAGTTGCGAAACATACTTGTATACAAACCGCTGGTTGTTGTTGGGAGGATAATTGATCCTGCAAGTGTTTGAGTTGGGCTTCATAATCCGAGCACTTGGATTCAAATTGAACAAGCTGTTGCCTCAGAACAACCACCTCGTCCTCTTTTTCGCTGAGTTCTTTCTCAGCTTTCTGTGCTCTACTCTCAATCTCTTCTTTCTCTTTCTCTTTCTCTGCCATGGTATCCACCTCTATCTTCTCAACCTCTTCCTTCACCTTCTCTTCCTCTTGTTCTCCTACCACACACACATATCCCTAATTCCGAGAAATGCTCTAATCAAAATCAATTACAAAATATTTGAAAGCAATTAATAACAATTCAATAATAAGGGGAGAAAACAAAATAAAACCTCAGTTAAGATAGAAGGATCCAGGACAAGGTTTTCTTCAGAGCTGTTGAAGCGAAGAGGAGGCAATGATCTTCTAGCGGAAGGAAGGCGACCTCTTGATGGGGGTCGAGGTGGCAAGGCAGGCGGCAAATCCTTTGGTTTCTCTTCTCTCCGCATTAGAGAATCGAGCATTGCCTCCATAGAACTCTTCACCTCTACTCCTCCGATCCCCATAACTCTTACCAATCTCTATTACTCTCTCGCAGAGCTCTCTCTCCCTCACAACTCTCTCTCACACTCTATTGCAACTGCTACAGGCCAAAGCTCGAGTATTGAACTCACAATTCAGAGAAACTTGATCGGATCTGGGGGAAATAGAGGAATTTAAAGAGAAGAGAAAGCTCAGGTTTTTGAATAAAAAGGGAAAAGAAAAACAATCATAAAGGGGGAAGAGGAAACTGTTTCTTTTTTCCTTTTTGCCCCAAAATTAAAGCCAACGGATGACCGCGAATATAGGCAAACCGCACACCACCTCACACAGCGTGGGAGCGTACCAAGCAGCCGAGGCCCCTTCCGTAGTACTACTGCCTCTCTCCCCACGCTCTCGTTACCAGAAATATTTCTCTCTAGCTCCTCTTTTAAAAACGAATTTAAAAAAAGGAAGGTTTATATTTTTTAACCAGAAAAAAATAGGTCTTCTATTTTTTACCTGCTCACTTTATTTTTGGTCGAGCCCAAATTGTTTTCAGCGCTCCGATTTGTCCGATTCGAGATGCATTCAAGTTTTATTTGCGGTTATCCCCATAAATACGCGGTGCATAGGTGTATATCAAATGACAAGTGGGTCCCTTTCTTAAATCAAGGGTTTTTGAAATTCTACGGATCTTGGACTGGTGAGACCGAGTTTGGAAGTACTGGAGAAGAGTAGAGCTTATTAGGTTAGAACTCTCTCAAAGAAGAATCGGATCCAGCGCAACCGAGTCTCTCTCGCTCCTCTCTCTAGACGACGCCGACGAAGAAGAAGGGGGCAATCAATGGCGACCCGAGCGGCAATGTCATCGATGGCACGCCTGGCGTTTGCTGAGACTCCGGCGGCACGGACCTTTACCAGGAGGGGTATGGCTAGTGGTGGAGGTACCTTTCTTTCATCTTACCATTTCTATTCTTAATTTTCCCCATTTGAGATCATCCCGCAATTTAGATTGATCGTCTCTTTAGGAGCGTAACTTGAACAGATCCTAATCTCATGTATTTAAAATTGGGGTATATGTACCATATCGATGTAGATTTGATGTTAAGCAATGCTGCATGATGTATATCTTGCCCTTCATACTAAGGTTTCGATTTCCCTTGAAAGCAATCTCTCTTAATTTGTTGAACTTTTTAGTTCTATAGAAGAACTTGACATTTTAACCAGGTATTGTCTAAAAGAAGCGTACCAACAAACAAGAATATCCGTCTCCCTATTTTTTTCATTGGAATTTAAGAATTTTATAAAGATTGTTATTTTCGTTTTGTTTTTCGCCTAGTGCCTACTGCATTGCTATATGTTTGGTTTGTAAATGTAATTGGGGATACTCCTTTTTGTTTAATTTTTGGTATTTGTATGTTTCAGATCATCATGGACCAGCAAAGGTTAACGTATGGGAAGATCCTCTCAGTCCATCAAAATGGAAGGAAGAGCATGTAAGTTTCCTTTCTTTTTTCACCGTTGTTCCTCAGTGCATAAATATTTTATGACATTAGTTAAGGACTTAAGGTACGCTAACAATGAATCACTAGGCATGTTGTAGGCATAATGATGCTATTATGTCACAAGTCATAATGCATCCACTAGGGTTGGTAAAGTGCTCATAAAGTAAAGTAACACTTAATAATTTGTAACCTCTCTCTCTTATTATGTTAATTATTTTTTTATTGCATTGAATAGTTTGTGCTGTTAAGCTTAGCCGGCTGGGGGTTGGTTATATACGGAGGATCCAAGGCTTTTGGTGGGAAGAAGGAAAAACCTGAAAGTATTCAGGAGGTAATTAATTAACTGGTGTTCTTTATTTACATTTTAAATGAGGGATGGGTAAAGGCCATCATTGTGCTCCCTCTTTAGCTTCAACCCTTTAATCATCTTATTAGAATATTTCCTGTGTACCCTCGCAAAATCATAAAGTATCCAATGTTCCCTGTTGCAATTGGGGATAAAATGCTGGATACCTCTGCATAAGACTGAAATGTTACAAATATCTCTATCTGAATTTTATCCTTCCTACCTTTCCAGAAATTGCAGAAGACCCCCCATTTGTTGAACAAATTTAAAAGACAATACTCCAGTATGTGTCATCCTAGAATACTATTATTTTGTGCTTTAACGAAGTGATTGGTAATAACAGTAAAAATGTTCTATATCTAAGTAAAATTATTCTCTTTTGTGCAATAGAACATACAAATGCATTGATGAATTTATAACAAAAGGGGTAGTATTGTTAGGATTGGTTTGTCATGCCAAGTACAATATAGAAAAAGGTTCTAAAGGCTAAGCACCTCTATTTGAACTTAATAATTTTTAGGTGTTTTTGGTACTGTAATTTTTTTTTATTCTAAATACTGTTTAGTTATTTCCTTTTTATTAATTAGCCTTTAATTTTCAGGGGACTGCGAAAGCGAGCCACTAGATGTCTTTGGCTGTCCAAGCATTTTTGAATTGTTTTGCATTTTCTTTAAAGGAAATTACAAGTTTGCTGTCTTGTTTGCCTACAAATAATGCACTTTTCAGACCTTTTCAAGGTTATTTTTGCTTGATCCATTAGCTCGGGAATGGGAATGTATTACTGTTTGTTTTCAGGTTTATTTGTCAGATGTAGAATAAAACAGCTTAACCACCAGGTGGTTTAAGTTATAAGCAGTTGCTTAAAGTTAGTAGTGTAGTGGGACAGCATACTTCTTTGAAGCTAATTTTTAATTTGATGTTTCTGTTCTTCTCTTTGTAGTTATTTTTTTGGTTTGCAATGCCTGTAAAGCATGTTATTAATCTGTTTTCAAATCAGCGAACCAGTGTTACTTGAAACCAGTACACGGATCTCAGATCTTCCATTGTTGGCCATAAATATATTCTCTACCCTTAAAAAGAAAAGAAAAAAGAAAAGCTGAACCCTTCTGTGCTCGTAGGTGTTTGGTGACTGCAACACTAACTTGAATTCTGAGAAGATAGATCACTGCTTAATTCATTACCTCCACTCCTCCAGCAAGGGCAAATGCCTTTGCATATAATCTACTGTCAGAGACTGCATCGAGAGCTCTGTACCCTTTTTGAGAATGCTGTTCTGGTAGACGACATAGTAGCTGCAACCTGCTCTTGAAGGAATGTTGCTGGGTTGTTGAGAATACCTGAAAAGTGATTGGAGGGCCTAATAATGTTAGAAACAATGCTTCTTCTTTCAGGTTACTTAAAAAGTACCTTAAAATTCTAACCTTTCTTCTATAGATGTACTCATTTCACACTCAACAGACTGCTCACAGTATGTGGGACTGGCCCTTAAAACCAGGCAGACATCATGTTCATTACTGTTTGAGATTGCTCTTAACACAACCACAGATGTGGCAATCTGGTAAAAGATTTGGTATCCTTCTTGAGTTCTTGGTAGCATGTCTGTCACTGGCGAAGCATCCCGACAAGTTACATGCCACGAGGAGTAATTTTTTGTACAAAACTTCTCCAGTGCCAGATTTCATTGGTTTGGTAAAATAAAACAATATGCTCTTAAAATCAACTCTTCAGTTTAATCATTTTTTTTCTCCACTATAACGCAGGAGACATTTACTAATATGAAGTGAAAAATAAGTAATAATGATTGATTTCTTAAGATTTTTCCGAGCAAATCTAACATTTTCAAATCAGATTGATAGTCGGGAAGAATGATAATGATTTACAAACTACCACATATCTGATATCAGTAATGACGCGAAATATTTTTTCTAAGTATGCATGTAATGTAATGTTTTAATGTACAAATTTTATATGAATGGTCAAATAGCTCGAACTTATATGATACTAGAATTGACTTCAAACAGTTATAATAACTTGCATATATAACTTTCCGTTTAGTAAATGAAGCAAAATAAAAACAAAGTATTAAATTATTATAAAGCATCGATCGATGTGTTGCTAGTAGTGAAGTAGACGAAGCAAAATAATAAATGATTTTTATGTATTATGTTAGCAAGTGCATGAATGAGGATAAAACGTATAAAACTTTTTTAAAAAGTGTCATAATTTTATTCCATCTTAAATCACTTCCGTTTGATATCAAAACGTCTTATAATACTTCAAATCACTACTATTATACTGACCAAATGCAAGATAAATATGAAGGGAACTTGAGAGCCATCTCTATCTTTTATATAAAGAAACAAATAATAATAATAAAAAAAAAATCTAAATGTCAGTATCAACAAATTGAAGAGTGGAGTTGATACTCCATGGTGCACACCTTCTCTGAACTGTCTAATCAAAAGACATCATTAACAATCGCACCTAAGATAGACAGGATTTCAGAAACATCTCAAATTCAGAGTTATCATTAACAGCAAATACCAGATGTTTATTTGAAAAAAAAAATTGAGCATCTGAGTTTTCATCTAATTAGTAAAATAAATTCTAAAAATATAAAATTTGATCTCCAAGTACATTTTAATATGGAGATCATGTTGTACAGTTCGGATCAACTGTTTGAAATTTCAAGATGGATATACGTATGTGAGACATAATTGGAGCACGAAAATGTGACATTTTAATCATATTCCTGTTTCTATTCTTTATGAAATATTTTAATCAGAAGCTGATTTATAGTAGAACTATCAAAGGGTATACATCCTATACACTTTCACTCCTGTTTTTCTGATATACAAGAGCACCTACAGACCGTTCGATTGCTTTGTGATCATGCAATACAAGTTTATTTTTTCCTTTATTGAAGAGTCTTGATACATCTAATATCTTTTAAATACTATTCTCGATAATTGAATCTGTGACCTCTCTGTAGAGAGATGGGGCTTGTAAAGTACAAGTCTTAAAACCTTCTCCTTGAAAATTATTCGGCTTGAAATCCGCAGATTTTGTAAAACAAATATTCAGGGCACCTATGGACCGTTCAATTGCTTTGTGGTCGTGCAATACAAGTTTATTTTTTTTCTTTATTAAAGTCCTAGTACATTCAATATGTTACAAATGTTATTTTCGAGAATTGAATATGTGACCTCTCTGTAAACAGTTTAAAACTCTCTTTTTGAAAATTATCCGACTTGAAATCCGCAGATTCTACAAACTAATTTTGGGTAACGTGATTAAACTAATTTTTGGCAAAACATGTAATGATGTATGTAAATATTTAGGAACAAAATATTTCTTTTATAAAGAAAAAAAAGGATATGCCTTCTAAATAACTAAGAAGAACTATATCAGAATGTCTTGGAAGTAAAATAAATATTTGAACCCAATAGACAAAATCAAAATATGCATCGATTATACTTTCCTTAGATATTCAGAGATAAAAACAATCAAACAAACAAGTTGGATTTTTTTTGTACTCTTATGGGATTATTTCTAAAATTCAAACGATACATATTATTCATTTTCTTAAACATTAATACCGAATTTTTTTAATATGTTCGCAAATTATGTCTATCATAACAGCATGAGAGTGACATAATTAACCTTTCGCATATAATTAAGGATACATAATATATTTTTCTTCATATTCGATTGATTGCACATAGTACAACAGGAGATGCAAATTAATTTTGAGCAGTGTATGTACAGATAATTTCAGATAATAAAATCTGCATCGAGTTCTGCATCTTTAAATGTAGTAGAATATTCATCGTAAGAAATTGGTCGCCGAACTAGTTTAACACGATCATAATTTAAAATAAAAATAAACACTTAATAGGAAACTAACAAGAGGCTATGGTATACAAAGCGCATATTGGTTCATACTAGAGATCAATATCTCTACTTTCAAAGTTGAAACAATCAATCTGAATTGTTTAACATGATCTCCATGTGAAAATATACTTATTGTGATAATTTTAATTTTTTTTGGATGGATATAAAATTACTTTATCTAAAAATTCTTGACTATTAAAAAATAGTGATTTTTCTACCTATCTAAAATATATAGTACAAATTTAAAAAATATAAAATTTATGTTAAATGTTTCAGATTAATAATTTGAATTTTGAAAAATAAAGATATTAACCTATAATACGAACATATATGCGCGTGCGTTTAGCTTAGTACCAGATCTCCACTCAAATTATAGTGTGTAGATGAAATCATTCATGAATATTCATAGATAAATTTTAAATTGCTGAGTGCGCCCTGCACATTTGGCTGCCCAACAGCGAAGCAGAGAAAAATGCAAAATTAATCTCAATGCTCCAAATTGCTTCAATTTGTCGCAAATTTACCTAAACCCATTTGTGCTCAACCTTTTAGTTGACCCACAGACTTCTATATCCGTCATTTTTCTTAATATCTAACACTAAAATAAAATTAATAGAAATGCTCATAGTTTTTAAAGAATGATAAAAATATCAGACTGCTGAGTTTCTCGGCGGCTGAATTCTTTTTTGGACCATTGAATTTTTAGGTTGATGAGAAATTCAGCAGCCGAATAACATCTATTTTTTTCAAAGGTTTAATAGTGTTTATTGCGTCATAGCAGCATGGCTAAAAAAATAACGCTATGGCCATATAGCGCGCTATGAAGCTATGGTCCGAAATCGCTATAGCTCTGCTATCGCGCGCTATTTAGAACTTTGATTTTTTTATTTCATAGGTTTTTGTCAAAAATTGTGTTTTGGATTTATGGTTTCTTTTATTTAATTAGAAAATGTTATGACTTATTTATTTTTGTATTGAAATATTATAAATATTTTATATATTTCTTTGAAAATAGATGAAATACTATATAATTTGATTTATTAGAAAGACTGCAATATATAATTCAGATCAACATTTTTTAGGCCGTATTTTTTGTGATTGTAAGAAAAATTAAATTATTTCTTTGTGTTTTATTGGAAAAATAAAATAAAAATGTTTTGGATCTGAGTCAATTCTTTTCAACAATTGCTAAATAAGCAATAGCCATACAACCCAGCAATTATATTAGCAATTGATACATCAAATTAGCAATCCAAAAACAATTACCATTGTAGATGCTCTAAGGTTCTATACTTTTATGTCATAATAATATGTGGAAAATGGGAGTTTTCTGCCAAGGGTCGCAACAGGTTCGAACCATGTATGCAAGTTCTTGATTGTGTGCTTCGAACTTCCAGTTACAACTAGCATAGTCCTCCAAGATATACAAATTGTCTTTCCTGATTTTATAACCATCTTGTATAATACATAAGCATCCTCCGAGCTAGGCCCTGTTCGGTTGCACCAGTGGGAATAGGAATGGGTACGGGAATGAAAAATTTTGAACTGAAAATTACTGTTCACATGGGGAAAAAAAAAAATTCAGTCTGAGTGAATTTTCATTTTCCCACGTGAACAGTGATTTTCACAGTGCAGCCGAACAGGCCCTAATAGTGTGCAGTTTCCTATAACATCTGGAATTGGTAACATGCGAGTAGTGTCCGTCCTTACATCGAGGGAGAGAATTACCTTTGCTTCTAAGTCTCCATGAAAATAGTTTCCAAGAAGCCAATGAATAGCATCATTCAAGAATACTGGAGCCTCACTTTTTGCCATGTAGTAAGGAATTTGTTCAAGCTGCCTCCAATTGCATGAAGCATCCGGATCGCCACCGAGTATAAAAACCTCATAATTTGTACTGTAAGTTTTATGTCCATGCATTTGTACTATTTTGTATGTGTCTGAGAAATCATCATATCCAATCTCCAAAAGAGAAGTGAATATCTTGTTCTCTAGAAATGGAGAAACTTTTGGGTAGCTGTGCAGTTTCTCGTATTGTTGGTTCACAACATTTATAAAATTGGTACTAGAGACGCATACCAGACCATTGCATGAGTTTGATAATGTATATGGAGAAGTACATCCGGCAAACCCGTAAGTGAACTTAAAGTCTAATATACAAAAAGAGCAAGTTGGTTTTGTCCTATAATTTGTGGACAAAATGGACATGAATGAACCATTCAATGCAACGATCGAGTCATTCTGATTCATTCGCTTCTTCAAGTGGGGGTGTACTCATCATGGAAGTCTCATGATCGACTCTGCTGGTAACTGTGACAAAATATCGTAGATCAAATCAAGAGGAATGTAGGATAATCTTCTTGATGATCTTAAACAATTAGAAGGTTCATGTACTTGCATGTTGTTGTTTGCAAGTTGAATTCGTGTAGGACTCTGACTCCAATCGTTTGAAGTGTTCATAGTTCTGATTATGCTTTCATATTTTTCCTTATATAGCTCCCTTAGATCTTTCAAATGCCCATTTCAACCAAAAAAATTGGCCTTTGGTTCCAGGCATCCATGCAGACCTCTGACTCCGATCGTTTGAAGTGTTCATGCATGGTTCTGATTTCGCTATATTCATATTTTGGCTTTGCTCCCTTGGATCTTTGAAATGTCCATTTCAAGCAAAAAAAAACTGCCTTTGGTACCAGGCATGACCTTTATTCCATTGTAGGTGCAATTTTCTCTGCGTCATCACGTGTTTGAAATGTCATGAAGTCATAACCTTAGGAACAGTCTGTTTGTGGGTCCTTTATGATCTTTACATGTTTACTGCAGTTAAACCAGGGATCTATTTGAAAGCATTTAGGTAATGAATCAAAGGCAGAGATAACTCTCATCGACATTATACGGTAGGTTGCCAATCCAAAGGGTTCAATCTCGCTCCTCCTCAATGGTCAATTTCTTTCACCGCCATAGAAATTTCATTTTCGGGTGTAATAAAGAAAAGTCTTTTGAGGATCAAACCTCCAGAAGAGAGAACTGTAGTATCCAAAAATAAGGAAAAATAAAATGCCAGGATAATAAACTCTTCATTATATTCTATATATAATAAGAATATACAATAATTATGCATGATCATATAAATTAAGACATCCTAAATATATACAAAATTTTCTTAATCTCACCTTAAATTCCGATGTTCGAATACGTAACCTAAGTATGTATGTCGAACACAGCTTAATTATGTCTAATGCCTAAAGTAAAGAACTTATTTCTTGCCAGATTCTAATAACAGGAAGACATCAGATAGCGCTTCTATCAAAAGTTTTTTCTGAATTTATTTCAATTGGGATCTACTGAATCAGATAGCGCTTCCTTCATATTTGGGCCGGGCCATTTTGCTAATATGGGCTTCTAGTATCAAATTTTCATAGCAATGAGCTCTCTCTCTTATTCGCCACTTGCCCACTTGTGAGCGAATCTATATTTTATCACCACCTACATTTCTTCTTTTTTGCGACAGCGAGATGCGATGCGTCTTTCAGAAAGTAATAAATAAAATAATCAAAATTTTATGTACACTCTTTTGAATTTTCTAAAGTTTTAAATACTTCATTTTTCATTCTAAAATTCATTTTTTTTTATATTAAGTTTATTTAAATTTCAAAATAACAAGCATATCCTACTTGTTAGCATTAAATGGTATTTATAATTAAAATCAAATTACTTTTATTGTTTAAACAATTATAGTTATATAATTTTAGCTAACAGATTTCTTCACAAGTTTATGCTTACAACTTGTCTTCTTCTCATTTTTCTTTGGTGTCAGGCTCAGCTCCCCCCCCCCCCCCCCCCCGTTTTTTTTTTGCATTTGCAGTCGCAGTGACACTCTCCTCATATTTCTCTTCACTCTCATCCATTATTTTCCTGAAACTTTAATTTTTAGAAATATATTAAATATTTTGTCGGAAAGAAGACAATTAAGTTTTTTAGTAATATTATGGAAGTAAATTATTGATTCGGTCCAATGACTTTTTGTAGACATGATGTATTATTTTTTCATGTATTAATAGAGGTATGGAAGTTTGATCACAAATAATCTAAAATTGAAGAAAATGAACTATTGCTTTAGGTTGTTTTTGAATGAAGACTTAGGTTAGTGAGAATAGTGAGCTAACTAAATTTAAGATAGTGAGCTAATTTAATTTTTAGTTAAGTTAGTAAAATAATATGCTAATTCACAAAAGACAAACAAAGAATAGTCAATTTTTGCTAACTCAAATACATTCAAACGTAAAATAGTAGTTCAAAATAGTAGCTAACCCGAATTAGCACTATTCTTTGTCTCATCCAAACGCACCTAGTCTCTTTAGTGCCACACGAAAAGATCTACATATATGCAAATTTTCAGATTTTCTGTGGTCAAACTTGAAGACCTCCATTGATACAACTGAATTGTAAATTCGGTTCTTTCCATAGTAACATGATTCGCGTTTTATTTACGAATAAAACGTTTTTGGAAGGTTACCGAATCGAACAGCATATAAAACGCTTGACCGAATTTTTACCGATTTATTCACGAATAAAACGGATATAATACGTTTTTTACAAATATATCGCGTTTTATTCGTAAAGTGCGTCGCTCTTTATCGCGTTATCTGAACTCCCGTGCTCCGTAGTTCGTGCCTTCGTGGCTTCGTGCAGATGAAATTTGTGTGACCCATCACGTGGGTGAGGATGTGGCAGAATTTTGAAAAGCATAAGGAGAGCCCACCAAGTGAGAATCCGTATCATCCACTTTAAATCAAAATTTTAATTTATACGTGAGATTTTGAAACATTAAAATAAGTATATATATATTTTTTTGGGTTTTATTTTTATTTTTTTGCTTTATTGTAAAACCAAATCATTCCCGAATTATACCTGAATCATGAATTTTTGAACTCGCCGAACTGAATCCGAACTTTTAATTTGTCAATATGGACTTCCTTCTGGTTCATCAAAAAAAGAATAAAAAAATAAAATTCCTGCCAACATAGTCTATCCTTCCATTTGTTCATAATTTGAATAGTCATAATTGAAGTATAATTGTTGTCGGCAGCCTCTGCCTTTGATCTAAAAAAAAGAAAGAAAGAAGAAGTATAATTATTGTCTCCTTTAAACTCAAATGCTATTCACACTTCAATCATATCCGTCTAAATTATGAATGTGTGGACGGAAGAACCATATTGCATTTCCGGCCCACAGCAGGAGATTTGATTTCAGAGTAAAACTAGGGTGTTCTTAAGTTTATCAAGTCTTTTGGTGAACTTAAGTATAAAATTTATCAAAGCGGCTTTAAATTACGAATTTGAACTGTTGAAATCCATCTATCTTATAAGTAATATATCTACATGTAAAAATTTTAAATATTTGAATTAATTTATCATAAAATAAAGTGGTCAAAATTAGAAAGTTAATAAATTAATTTTAATGCATTCATTTTTTGACCGTTTTTTGACCACTTGATTCTATACAAAATTAAATTCAAACTTAATTTTTTTTACATATAAACACATCACTCATAAAGTAAGCAGATTTTAACAGTTCAAATTCGCCGTTTAAAACATTTTCGATGAGTTTTAGACTTGAATTCTCCGCGGATTTGGTGAACTCAACACCCTAGTTCTACTCTTCGGTTCCATCCAAAAAAGCCCTTCTATTTTTTTCCATATTGACAAAAATATATAATATATTTCTAAAAATAAAAAGTGATGCTTTACTTCCACTTGGAGAAGAAGATACGCTCCGAGGAGGTGGCGCTTTGACTGTCATACACTCATGTCATACTGATAAAAATAGCAAAAGTAGAGATCTTTTGACCGGTAAAAATAGGGAACGAAAAGGTGACGCCATTAGTCTCCCTCTTTTGACTGTTGTTTCATTCCCACTAATCCAATAGAATTTGTTCGATACATTTAACCCTAAAAGCAAAATTGATTACTATTACCAAATGAATGCCGCCATCCCTGCTTCTCTCTCTTTCTAGTGTGTTTCCTTTTTGTTGGAGCACTATGAATGTTGGCGAGCGCCGACTAAAATCGTTCAAACCCTTGTAGAATCTTGCGGATGAGGTAAACTCCATGAATTCTCCCGCCGCTGACACCTCACACGAGGATTGAATTTGAGCGGAGGCTGTTTCGCTGCTAATTGATTGTACTAATGCTCTCTTTTACTGTGAATACTGTTATCTTCACAATTCCAATTCAAGTTCCAATTCCTGTGAGATTGCGGCGCGTGTGTGCCTCTGCCACGGCCGAGAACCGGCTGGTCTGGGCAGAGCAATCGGCATGTAGAGAGAGAGATGGCAAGAGGGAAAGGGAACTGGCTGTGGCAGTGAAGGCGGTGCAGTTAGCTTGTACCTTGTGCCAGAGAGTGCAGGAGGCTCTCCTCCTTCCGGCTGGCCAAAACAGCAGCCTCAAAACCTCAAAGGATGATCGATCTCCGGTCACTGTTGCAGGTTTAAAAAATTGACTCTCTTTTCTATATCCGTATTTTCGGTTCCATTGGGTTCTTTTGGTGGTGGTGGGATAAGGGACGGTCTTGAGTCTAGTTGGCCTAATTAGGTGGCAGATAATGGTTTAATGGTTATTTACGTTAGTGTTGTGATTTCATAAAATTTAGGAATGAAAGTGCTCGAAATGAGGACTAGTTTGGTTTCAAGAAAGGGTATGTCAATGTGATCAGACAAGATAAACCGGGCCGCGGGGGGGTGGGGGGGGGGGGGGGGTGTGTTGTTTTGGCTAGGAGTAGGAGGGGGTTCAATTTTTCTATATGAAGATGGATTAGTGCCACTTCCCAGGAGCCCAAGAGAACATTTGTGTTTGGGATATTCGTAAAGCAATTTTGATCCAACCAGGGAATACGGATATCTGTAATTCGTTATAATAAAATATTAGATTTTGTAATATTTGTTGTACTCATGACTAAAATTGAAAGGATGGTAAGCGGAAATTTGGAATTCAAGAGCTTGTCAACCTTTAACTGATTTTTGTATACCAGGTATTTATGATTGCAAAAGTATAGAAAGTTTGTTTTCTGTTCGGTGGAGGTTAGGTGAAAATGATTATGACAGTAAGAATTATTGCAAGAACGAGAGCTTCTGAGTAGGTCCTTCAAACAACCTGTGGTAGAATTTGAATGCTAAGGAACTCAAACATTCTTCGTAAAGACTAAAGAGATAGTAAAAACTCAAACCTCCAATTGCTTTTTCTTAAAAAAAAAAATGAAATATTTTTTTGTGTTTTTTTCTTAGATTGGGCTGTTCAAGCAACAGTGAGTTGGGTCCTTTCACAGTGCTTTGGTGAAGAACACACTTCAATAATTGCTGAAGAAGATGAAAGTGCATTTTGTGCTGGAGAGTCAACTCCCCTGCTTGACTCAGTTGTGAGTTCAGTTAACGAATGCCTAAGAGAAGCTCCAAGATACGGATTAAGATGCCCAAAGAATGAATTGCAAAGGCATGAAATTGTTGAACTAATAGGAAGATGCAACTCCCAAGGGGGTCCCAAGGGTCGATTTTGGGTGCTCGATCCAGTCGATGGGACTCTAGGTTTTGTTCGTGGGGACCAGTATGCAATAGCTCTGGCTTTGATAGAAGATGGAGAAGTCGTGCTAGGTGTGCTCGGATGCCCTAATTATCCAATGAAGAAAGAATGGCTCAATTACCACCAGCGTTACTACCGGTTTATGTCTAAGCTATCTCCCCCTGCGTTTGGTGCATGGCACAAGGGTTGTGTGTTGTATGCTAGAAAAGGAGGTGGTCAAGCTTGGATGCAACCGTTGCTTGATCCCTCTCAGGTATTTGATCTGGAAAAATCTGCTAGGGTTATCCAGGTCTCATCAGTCAGTGATCCTGCTAGTGCCACGTTTTGCGAACCTGTTGAGAAGGCCAATTCGAGCCATTCGTTCACTGCAGGATTAGTGGACACTGTAGGTGTCAGGTAAATATATATATCTATTTCAAAACCCTACTTGTTTTGTTTTTTTTCAGTAAATTTAACAAATGGTCCTGATTGTCCATGATCTCTTTCTTGGTTTGGTCCCTCGACAATTAGGAAAACTAGAAAGCTGTCGGTTGGTGCCATAGGTTTGACCCGAAAATTTTATTTGGATCGCACTCCAGCTATTTCAAATGTATCTGAACTATTAGATAACCATAGTTGATAATAATGTATCAGTCTTGTGGATCTTCTGTGGCCATAAAAAACAAGGACTAGTTCAGTATTATCTCTATCTCTCTGGGGGTAGATAGAAGTTCTATGTTTTGATATTTTATCCAAGAAATGGACAGAAATCCCTACATTTATTTTGTGGAATATCTTGTACTAGAAAAATGACTCGTTCAACAGAAGCACTGATTTAGGATTGTTGTTCATTTTCTGACTGAAAACTATGATGTAAAACAGGAAATAGAAAATAATGGTTTATTTATGTAATTACCCCTTGTCAGTATTATGTAAACTTAATTGCTCAGTGGTGTGGAAATTGCAGGAAACAGCCCTTGCGGGTGTATAGCATGGTGAAATACGCGGCAGTGGCAAGGGGTCATGCGGAGATATTCATGAAATTTGCACGAGCAGGTTACAAGGAAAAGGTATGGGACCATGCTGCCGGTGTTGTCATAATAGAAGAAGCTGGTGGGGTAGTCACTGATGCGAGGGGTTCTCCACTGGACTTCTCTAAAGGCATATACTTGGAAGGCTTGGATCGGGGGATTATTGCTTGCTCAGGCGCGCTGCTTCATCGAAGGATTATTGAAGCAGTTGATGCCAGCTGGGACTCCTCCAACCTATGAGAACCTTGTAGTTTCGACTTCCATATTAATTAGTGTTACATTGCACTTCTATTTTGGTGAAGTTGCATTTTTATACAAGGGCCTATATGGTTATCTTAAGTTAAATGCCCAGTCTACCCAATTTATTTTAAATAAATTTACAAGTTTTAATGTATTTAACAGTATATTTTATATTTTATATAGAAAGTATCTGATCTCCTGATACTTTTTCTTCTTGATCATATGCTGGGACGCTTTGTTTTTGCTTTTGCTTTTGGGCTTCAATTTCTTAATTGACAATCAGGTTTCGACTTCTGAATTATGATTGATATGATGAAATAGACGTGTTTCCGTCTTTTTGGTGTACTAAGTGCTAACTACATATGTATCATCAATCCAATTGATACCAACCTAATTTGTATGGAGTAAAAATTGTATACAAAAATTAGTTTTATAGATGGTTTATATTTGACACAAATAATACGGCACTTACGAGCATGTTCTCATTAATAGATTAATCACGAGCAAATAGCCTGACGAATGAAATCATTGGGCTATAAGGAGCATATATGCTTAGTCATATTAATATTTATATGACATGCATTATGGTTATTCATGTTCACAACCCATTTAAGGAGTCGATCTTGCATTGCTTATTTGAAGAGAGTAATTAGATCTGTTATTAATTATTTATCAATAAAAAGAGAATCTGCTAATTATTATACAAAATGTGTTTTGTCTTGGGCTCATCCAACAATAAATTAATATCATCTCACCCTCCAATACCAACCTTAAACATTATTATTTGTTGGTTCACACTTCACTAGCCATTGGTATTGTTAGAGGTTGGTTATTTCATTTTTTTTTTTCTAATGCATACATAACACTTTGTGCAAAACATAATTCATCACCCATATAAATAAATCACATGAGCAAAAGTCTCTCACATTTAGGGTCAATATATCACCATCCACATCTTTATCTAAAAAAAATTGTCTTTATCTAAAACAATAGTCTCGGCATATCTACAGCTAAGTCATGAATGCTTAACCAAACCACCTCCATAATTTATTTATTTTTAAATTTTTTTTTAATTATTTGTTTCAATTTCTCATAAAAATATTAAATTCGTACTTGTAACTTAGTGGTTAAAATTTCACTTTGTTTTGTAAAAAAAAAAAAAATTCACTTTGTAATTGTGAAAATTTGAGTTCAAATTCTAGTTGCCACATACTAATATATAAATAATATAAATATATAGATTTCAGTCCCCAATTTAAATATTCTAATTCCGCCCGGTCACATTTGATAACATAAAAAATTAAAAGCAGAGCAAAAGAAAACTAGATTCATTTTTAATCTTGTAGGCTGTTTTTTTTTTTTTTTTTTTTTTTTCTTTTTGAGGTTATCGCCCGTATGCATTTTGTTGGCCTAAATTCAAAATAATTGAGACATGCGCCAAACATAAAAGGGGTAAAAGTTGGTTCATGCAAATTTAGGATTCAGTTTGCAAAGATAAAACTAACACGCTCTTGCGTGGTTCATGCAATATCGGTTCCCCACCACACAATTAAGCCCACAGTTTTCCAGTAGGTTTCCATTTTTATTTCCCTCTCTCTCCTTTCTCTGTCTCTTTGTGTGGGGTGATACGGTAGCTTGTGAGCTGTGTACATTGAGGGGAAAAGGGTAGCCGCTGTCATGGTGGCTTGATGCCGCTCAAGGTGAATTCTTCTTATTCTTTTAATCTAATTATACCATCTTAATTAATTATAAGATAAATGCATATTATTCACCCAATTTCTTGTACACCATTATAGTTTTCTACCATCTCATCCATTATACTTTCATCATCCAATTGCTACACCAATCAATGATCACAAATCACAACTTTTCTGTTCCTTTTAACACCCATCAGGTAATGAAAGAGAAATAAGTGAAATCAATACACAAAAATAGCTTTTCTACATGTGCAGCTGGTCTGATTTAATTTGGATCAACCTGGTGCACTAGAGAGATAAATAAAGTGTACACAGAAGAGCGCAGCAAAGGAGCATGCAGCCCGGCATCCTGCACCGTAACTTATCTAGCCGATTTCCCACTCCATCTGACCATCAAATATCTTTCCAGGTATTTGATATGCTTCCATTGGGAATTCATTTTTTCTTTTTTCTTTCTTTTCTATTTTGAAATAGCAAGAAAAATGTCCACTGTAATTTTCATTAAACAGATAAAAAGAGTTAAAATAAGTATGTTTGGAGTTTTATTTAGTAAAAAGTGCATTGCATGTGCCTTTATGCCATCAGAGCTTTATTTGTTATATGGTTGTCAGTAAATTTAAAATGTTTTGCTTATGATTAATATTTTGTACCACAGTTCTTCTGGAACTTTTAGTATGTAGTTTGTAGATTAAACTCTTATGTAGGATGCTGTAATTCCCTGTACACACTCTCTCTCTCTCTCTCTCGGTTAATTGGTGGGTAAAATAGCTTTGTAATGGATAGTGTACATGCACATCATATCAAGTTTTCCTTCTTTGCTGGGTACAAATTGCATTAGGCCTTAACAGTTAATTGAGTCCAAACTTAGTTACCAGCCTAATCAAGAACAATATTACCATAACAGAAGTTACAGAATCAACTAAAACAGATCAAAACCCTCATTATTATCAACTGGTAACTGCTGTACAGCAAGTACACTATAAACGATGAATTATGGCATCTTACTTGAATCTAGGCATCCACATTGACCAGTTCAATAGTTGATAGAAAATTAGATTGTGCACTTGGGGAAGGAAGTGATGTTCAACTTTTTTTTTAAAAATGCAGAGATCCACTAGCTATCATGGTTTCTCAGCATTGCACGAAATTGCCAACTATTCCAATAGTGGAGGCAAAGTTTCTGAGTCTCCTTTTGAAAAGGAGCTCAAAGATGCTATCATTTCTTTCAGGCAGTTGCTCGGCAATACTACCAGCGGAAATGCATCTGTGTCCTCCCTAGATGAGGTTCTGATTTAAGATGTCTATTTCATAATATTAGTCAGTGTTTCAGCTTCCTTAAGAAAAAATTTATATCATATTATGATTTTTACACCGAATTTTAAACATCTTCCTTCGACATTTTATATTGTTCTCTTTAATTATTACTCAATCTAAGATTTTTCCTCCATTGAAGTGGATAATGTACTCTTTTTCATGTTAAGTTGTTTTAAGGAGGAAGTAATATAATTATATCTAGTTTCATAGTCTCGACATGCTTAATTAGGTCTTTCAAAATGGAGGGTAAGGGTAAATAAATTGCATATCTATCCTTGTAAAATTAATTTAACATTTAGAGCTTCATATTTTTATATATAGGTGCTATATGATACATGGGAAGTCCTAAAGACTAGGTACCCGAAATGCTTGTCATCCATCCAAGTTTCAGGCGTTGGTGTGTCAACTAGACAGGTTATTTTTGCTACTTTTATGTTCCCTGCTTATTAACTTTTTTTTTTTTAAATCTTGAGTAAACTTGTTTTGTTTAATGTTTTCTTGAAAAAAATCCCTGGTAAATAACTATCCATTAAAATTGTTGTTGATCATACTATTGCACATAAATCTCTGCTTGTTTGAACGAAATTCCTGCTTGTGATTTTTCCTGTTTGGTTTGAGTCAAATAATGTGCAGTCACTATGTTGCAAGCAATCATATTTGGTGCTTCTAGAAATATCAAATAAATACATTGGTCTGCTTCTTTTAGTGTATTACTATGTAATACATCTCCATTACTTGTGTATATAAATGATCCATTCAATCAACCTTGAATATAGGCTCTTCTCCATCTCTACAAGCTATTGAAGTTTGTTAAAGATTCAAGGAAGAGAACAAACCACCATATCGGCAAACTACAACCCGATGAGGATGTATCTTTGGATACTTCCAATGTTGAGCAAATTGGTATGTTATCATCATCTCCTTTGTACTCTATCCATCATTGAGTTGATCATTTCTATAATTTAATGAGATAATAATTTTTAGGCGAGCGCATATATGAGATGCTCAAGTCTGCTTCTAGTCCAAGAATAGGAGAAATGTTTGAGTCTGCCGAGAGGTCAATAGATGAGAGCTCTAGTCGGGTAGGAAAGAAGAGGAAACTAAATCATGAAAGTGCAGGGACGGAGTCTCAGTCTGTACCGCCTGAGACTCTCAAAGCAAGATCAATTCTGACGGACTTCCCAAATAAAAATTTGCCACCTGTTCTTACTCGTCAAAGACATCAATCTCTAGCAGTGGTGGCACCTTCTCTTCTCTTTCCTCTTCCACCAAATTCTAACTTCAGTTCTTCACAAAAGTCTAAAGACGATGTTGAGGACGATATCTTAGATGAAATCTCAACTACAGATCCTGGTCTACTGAGCTATACCAGCAGAATGGAAGAGGATGACAAAAATCAACATATATCCCTTGAGGAAAACATCACTCCTGCCTCTACAAAGCATCCGAATTTATTCGTTGTAATACCGAGTGCAAACGAAAGGGAGGTTCATGGAACACCTGTTTCATCACCGGTATTACGTGTATTTCTAACTGTTAATCCAACCCCAACACCTCCATCATCACCGATGTACCTAGCAAGCCCACATGAATATTTTAGATCATCTGCCGGGAGGCTGGAGATGGCCAGACATGTCCCTTATGCAAAGATATTGGATAATAGAACCAAATTTGCTGAAATTGATGAAACAAATCCTCTTGAAGTCTCTATCACTGATCATACCTCATCTTCACCTTCTATGGTCATCAGAACACCAATGATTTGTGAACTTGCACCACCTACACACTTAGACTCAAATCAGCCTCTAGCTGATCAGATTCAATCCTTCAAATCAAGAAATCCGGAAAATACATCTGCTCCATCACGGCCTCCCCTGCCCCCTCTTCCACCACGAGCATCATTAAAAATTAAAACAACACTGCCGCAGTTAATGTCTCCAAGTACCGTTCTACTGCCACCTTCACCATGTACACCACCTTCATCACCATTACAGCTTATGGATTTTACAGATACCCCTCCACTGTCACCGTCACCACTAAAAGTTTCAGAAGCAGAAACAAGACCTCCAGCATCATCTGCACCAGTGCTGCCTCCACCGCCCCTGCTATCGGGTAGAGCATCTTTGCTACAAGGAAACCCACCCCCACCCCCATTAAGGGGTTCATCCTGTCCAAATGATGTCCCCCCACCACCGGCACTACCACTGCCACAAAGTGGAGCATCCCAATCTCCACCACTGCCACTAATTGGAGCACCTCCACCACCAGTTGGGGCTCAGAATGGGCTTACACCTCCACCACCTCCGCCACTGCCAGGTGGAGCTCAAAAGGGGCATGCACCTCCACCGCCTCCTCCACTGCCAGGTGGTGCTCAAAAGGGGCATGTACCTCCACCGCCGCCGCCACCCGGTGGAGGTCCCAAGGGGCTTGCACCTCCACCCCCACCACCACCAGGTGGTGGAGCACCTCCACCACCGCCACCAGGGAATGCAGCTAGAGTGCTACGAGCAAAGAATACAAAACTGAAAAGATCCAGCCAGATGGGCAATTTGTACAGACTTCTCAAAGTAAAGGTCGAGGGGTCAAGTTTAAAAAATAAAACTTCTCTAGGCAAGAAGAGTCAGGCTACATCAAGTGGTAACAAGGGTCAAGGAATGGCTGATGCATTGGCTGAGATGACCAAGAGGTCTGTACTTTTACTTCTTTAATTGATCATTTGTTCATTTTTGTGTTTTTACCGTGATGGTCAGTGAGACACCAACTACTTTCATCATTAGCTATTCTTAATTCCTTGGAATTGCATTACAGATCATCATACTTTCAACAGATCGAAGAGGATGTAGAGAAATATGCCAAACCAATACTGCAGTTGAAAGGTGAAATAAGTTCATTCCAAACAAAGGACATGGCCGAGCTGATGAAGTTCCACAAGCATGTTGAAAAGTGCCTTGAGTGCTTGACAGATGAATCACAGGTTCTTTATTTTTCTTATGTTGAAGTAGGACTTTTGATCCTTCTCCACTTCACACACACAGAGGCAAACGCAGGCACACACATATATAAAAGCTACATGAAACTTACCTATGTTCAATAATTTAAGATTTTTTTTTAGTTCTTGAGACGTAAGTCCAGAATCCAGATTATCAAGCTTTTGCAGATATCAGGTGCTTACTGAGAGAACGCTACCATCTATTACAGGTGTTGGCCAGATTTGAAGAATTTCCGTCAAAAAAATTAGAAAGTTTGAGAATGGCAGCAGCACTTTATTCCAAGTTAGAAGGCATGGCAGCTACACTTAAGGGCTGGAAATTGACGATTCCAATTTTGCAACAACTTGACAAAATTGAGGCCTCCTTTAATAAGGTAGGCACATTAATTCAAGTCCTTTTTTCCCCTAGCAAAACTATCGGTAACTCTTTTGTAGTCTGAAAGAATAATTAAACTTTGGTGCTTAATATAGATTAAAGAGGAAGTGGATGTTATAGACCGTACAAAAGATGATGAAAGCAAGAGATTCAAAGGCCACAAAATTGACTTTGACTTCAGTATTCTGCTCAAAATAAAAGAAGCCACAGTTGATTTGTCCTCGAACTGCATTGAACTCGCTCTAAAGGTATTTAGTAGATACATATTTGCTGCATATGTCATACTGTTTTGTTATGTCCTAGTTAAACAAATTAAATCAAACCAGACCCACACCAGTTCAGATTTAGAAGCCAAAGTTGCCGCAAGGCTCTAAGTGGAAAGCGAATACTTTGTGGACGTAATTGTAACAATTATCAGTACCAGTCATTTCGTCGAATACACTATGTGCAACCAGCAAACCAAACCCATACCAGTCTAATACGTCCTCAGAATCAGCACCAATTCTAGGAGACAGCAGAGTTAAATGCAATCACAACAAACACCAAATCACCACAAGATTTTATCCTACTATTTCCCCAGATTCTGGCATCAGAAACAACTTTTACTAATACCAATTAGAGTTGACAAACACACCTCAGAAATACCAACAACTTGAACAATTCTCACGAGACTCGGAGGATTGACACAAAACAGAGATAAAATAAGGATCTAACCATAGAGTGAGCGCCAAATTGCAAGAGATTTGAGAAAATTCTGCTGAGCTGAACTCGATTATACTGGGCAACAAGCAAAATGTACTTCTTGAGCTTTATCAAAATTTTAGAAATTGTACCAACTGCAGCAAGCTATCTCTCCTCTTTTCTCTTCCTTCTTTTTCTCCTTTGTTTTCTTGTCTATTTCTTTGGTTCTTTTCTGGTATATATGGTCAAAGCAAGAGAGAAAAATAATTTTACTCTGCCACTGTTATTCAGTTATTTGGATACAAAGCAAATTTTTAATATAGCCCCTGAACTTTATGTTTTTGCATCGATGCCATTTCTGTCATCTGCTCAAATTAATATGAGCCACTAGCTCATACTGCCTCAAGTTAACCCTGCATGTTTGATGCATGAATGCGATTTAGTTTTGGTAAAACATGTTAATTGTGTTGGTGCAGGAAAGCAAAGAGGCAAAGGAACTACCAGTGACACCAACAGCTGGAGGAAAAAATCAACAAGGAAACAGCACTTCAAAGTTGCTGTGGAGAGCGTTTCAATTTGCTTTTCGCGTCTACAATTTTGCCGGGGGTCAAGATGAGAGAGCGGATAGGTTGACAGCGGAACTCGCTCATGAAATAGAAACTTTTCCTGTCTAAGTTAACATTCGTCGAATGGCCAGGTCTGAAGTGCTGGTACATATTTCATCTGTAAATGATTTCAAAATATGTTGTGAGTTTGATATGTCCTCTATGAACCTGCGAAAAAAAAAAAAAAAAAAAAAGAAGAAGAAGAGAGGAAAGAGTGAAGTATTTTGGTGGGACTAGTAAATTTTCTAACTAGAGAGAGATTAGTTACTAGTTTGGATTACTTGTTGGAAATGCCAAAGCATGTATATAAAGTGCCATTTTGCACTGTTATTATGTGTGGACTGGACGGTGTTAATAAGTCATGTTTTGCACTTTTGAGATGCTAATGAAAATTTTGGTGCTCTGGAATTTAATTTGAAGCTACTATTGAAGTTCCTGGTGCAAAATTAATGTGTTTGGTTAAATTATTCCTGAGAATGATATTATTATTTTTCCTAGTTTGCGCTTCCATATATTTCATTCGAACTTTCTTTCTCTGAATTTATAATACACAGTAAGTATCATTTATCCACTAAATTCCATTTACAATGTAATAACATGTACCCAATTAGCTATTCCGAAAAGAGCACATGAAAGAAATCTATCCTTACAAAATTACAGAGCACAAAATATTCATTACGAATTAGTCACCAACAGCATTATAGAGACAAACTATGGATGCAATTGAAACCTTGAATTATTAAAATAAACTTTCTTTGCTAAATTTGCTCAATTAAAATACAACGCCTTTATGCATTACACTTCAAGTAAAGTCAAATACCTAATTTCAGGTATTCTTGAAGAGTATTCTGATTATTATTAAATTCTCAAATATTTATAGATTTCATATGATCCTGCTCACCTTCTAAGGAAAATGTAATATTATAACAAAAACCTCTAATATTCAAAAGTGGCACGCGCCAACCAACAAAATAAGATCTGCGGGAGAGAGGAATAAGAGAAGCTATCCCTCATACCTATTTTTTGACAGTCCTGTACCGGTTTAAATCATGATATAATTAACTGAAACAACAGAAAATTAAGCAGTGGCCCAATTAATATAACCGAAGTAAACAAATCAAAGGAAAAAAAAAAGGTGTAGTTTTCTCTTGGTAAAGAGAGACTTTCAAGTCGTTACGTATCCCTAAAATATCTAGTTCAATTCACTCATGCAAGAACTTCAGACTTTCAAAACCACAAAGTAATTCAGACCTTAAAAAAAAAAGAACTAATTCAGCATCAGGCCATGAGATCTCCGGTGACTTCGAATCCTCTCGCACAGAAGAAAAAAAAAATCATTAAAGATCCAATCCATTGGTTTCTATGAGATTCGTGCGTGGATCCATCGGACGCATCTAACACGTGTCAAAATTTTACCTTTGATGTATTTATAGTAGACCTGATCTTCAAAAGAGAGAGAAGTATGATCTCTCTTTCTTAAGAAAAGAATCTCTTACAGAAGAAATGGTAATGTTTATGTTGAGAAAGGTAATTAGAAGGATTTACATAATTGCCCCTGGAACCATTTTATTAATAAAAATAAATAAAATAAATCAATATCACGGAACATAATAGAATCAGATTTTCAAAACCTTAACCAAACTAATTTCTTTCACATATAATAATTTTAGAATAACTGAGAAATACAACAATTAATTAACTAGGTCCACATAACTGCAGGTATGAGTTCCGTCTCTGTTCGGAGATTTCGCATGTTCAATTCTCGAGAATAACATCTAAAATATGTTGAGATGTACCGGGGCCCTTCAATAAAAAAAAGATTAACTAGGCCCCCACACAACAAGCATCAACAACTTCTCCATGCGCTCGGTCTCCATATCCGTCTTCCTCGCCACCTCTTCTGATCTCTGCATCGTCACTTTCTCATGTAACTCCTGCAATTTTGGTGCAACTGCCGTCTGATTCAGCAAAGGGCTCCTGTGTTCTGAGTCTGTAATAGATCTCTCCTTGTTTATATCATTTGGAGGTTGTTTCATGTCAGCGTTTTTCTTCATCACCATATTGAATGCCGACTCGGTGATGCAATGCCACCCGTTGCACATAATTCGCCTTACTGTGACTGGAAATCGATTGACATATGCTTGATTAATTCATTCTATTTATTATTCTTGGTGATGGTTTATTTTTCTTCTTCTAATTATGGGGGTTGGAGTTTATATATGGTGCTTGGTATTAAAGTTTAACAAGGAAGCATGGTTAGAGGAAAAACAGGGAGCGTTCAAAACGTGCAAATCACGCTAATTTCTAGTGATTTGTGGAAGGTGCTGTATGACGAGTTCAATATAATCCTTATTATAAAAAGATTAATCGTCACAATTAAATTTTCAATTAAACAATAGAGCCATACCAATTGATTAAGTTACAAATATTCTTTAGTAAAAAAAAAAAAAATCAATCCCTCCTTAATTTTAAATATAATTTTTCCAACTTAATTTAGTAAAAACTGGCATCAGGAAAAATAACTCGCCACACACAAAAACACACAGAAATGGGCACAGGGGCAATAAGCATTGACGGTAAGAGTCAAGAGAGTGCATGGTTTGCAAGGGTTTTAGACCCAGAAAATGAATCAGTGGTAGCAAACCACAGGTTTTGGATTGGAGATCCATGGTTTGAGGCCAACCTAGGTGTAAGTGTGGGAGGTATGTTAGCAGCCACAAGTCGGTATTTTTGACCTGGTTGATATTTTATTATTATTTGTTGTTTCAATTACTTCGTGTTTAGCACACTACATGTGTATCAGTAATTAATTAGTCATTTTGTTTTGAATTTGACGAAAATTTATGTCAATTTTAATATTATTTGAGAATATTTTTTGCTACATATCACTATATGTGTATCCAGTAATTAATTATTCTTCTTGTTTTGAATTTGACGAAAATTTATGTCAATTTTAATATTATTTGAGAATAATTTTTGCTACATATCACTGTATTCAGTAATTAATTAGTCTTCTTGTATTGAATTTGACGAAAAGTTATGTCAATTTTAATATTATTTGAGAATAGTTTTTGCTACATATCACTATATGTGTATCCAGTAATTAATTAGTCTTCTTGTATTGAATTTGACGAAAATTTATGTCAATTTTAATATTATTTGATATTAGTTTTTGCTACAGTGACAAAGATAATTTTCTCTGTGTGAATATTAAATAATTGAATGGTTTTGACGATAAAATTAGAATTTAAGTGAATATTGATTACGCTTTACAAAATACATCTCCGAAGTTACTGTAGAAACTCAAATATATATTTAGAAAATTCTATAGAATAAGATAATTAAGAAAGCTTTTTCACAAAAGTTATATTTTTCTTCATAAATATCTCATGGGAAAACAACATACCAATCATTCCTTCAGAAGAAAAATATTCTCGAAATTTGTTTTTTTTTATATTGTTGATCTATTATTATCATTTTCCATTTCGTTTTCCAAATGCACCCCATGTTTTTGCTGCCAAATATATCTTATTATATAGAATCTACATTAAATATATGATATTTATTCATGTCCAGAATCTAAAATGAACGACTCGAATCAACACGCTGATGTCATCTTAGGATAGATATTTTATTGCGTCAGATACAATCATACAAGGGTAAATTCAAGAAATTTGTTAAAAAAAAAATTCGTGTGTAAATCAAATTAAAATATAATTATATGTTAAAAAAATTCAAGAAATTCAAGAAATTATATGTAAATCAAATTAAAATATAATTATGCAGGAAAAAATTGTGTGTAGTACAGACTGCAGAGTAGACTGCTTGGCTGCAATTATTTTTAGGTTCAGTTGAATCGCTTTGGGAATTATCTCATTTTTTTTTTCCTTTTAGTTGTTCATCTAATTAATCTGATGACTGAAACTGGAAAATTATTTTCAATTATTAAGTCCATAATTAAGATTTTTCAAGTATCCGTAACCAAAATTAGGACTTTTGATATCTATTTTCAAGAGCGAAATCAGACTTTCAAATTATAGGTGTCAATCATATAAAAAATTCTTATTGCGAATGGAGTTAAATATTACATTATTTATAATATTTTACTCTAAACTATAAAAAATAAAGTATAAATATATTTTTTATTTAAAAAAATGAAAATCAATTAACTATTATTCTTTGAAGGTGACTCCGCTCTCTGTCTATTTTTCTCTGAGAGTTCAAAGCTACTTGGATATAATAAACAGTTCAGGTGTCATATGACATTTACTTCAAAATTGATTGAATAGACTTCAAATGACTAATATAAACCATTCAAATCGATTTACTTTATTAGTAATGTGTTTACATGCAAATTTTTTATATTTACGAGTTTTTTAGTACCAAATCAAGTGATAAAAATGTTGAAAAATAAATGTATTAAAATTAACTTAAAAACTCACACATTTGACCGCTTGACTTGATACTAAATAAATTCAAAAAATTATAAATTTTGCATGTAAACACACAACTAATGAAGTAGATTTGTTTGAATGGTTTGGATTCACTGTCTAACGTCGATTCGATAGGTTTTGGAGTTGGTGTTATATAGACTGAAATAACACTGATGTTATTCTAGCCAAATTCTATAATAAATTGAAAAATTATAATTTAAGGTTTATTTTTTATGGTATATTCTAAATGACTAAATTATGACAGTAGTACAAATTAATAAATTTTATATGTAATTTTAGCAATTTCATTAATAATGAGTCCATGCTGGGTTACAAAAATACGAAATTATGTAGGTTTGTCAACAAAATATTTTTACCTATCTATTCCTAGTATCGTACTCAGACACATGTGAATAAGAGAAACTTTTTTATTAGTTTAACTAGTTAAGAATTTTTTTTTTTTTTTTGCATTAACATATCTGATAAAGATACAAATAGAAGATATTTCGAATAAGTTACCCTAATAGGTTAATGACATGCGACTATATTATTTTTATTATAGTGATGACATTAATTTATACAACATTTTTTATATTTTTATTTAGTAATTTGGTCAAAATTGATTTATACAACATTTATATAGTTTTTTAATGAGTAATTTATGATAAAATTAATTTATACAATACTTTATATTATTTTATTAAATTAATAATTCATATTTGTAAAATAAATATATCAATAATTATAATTTTTAATATTACGTACATTATGTGTTTAATATATTTATTTATTTGTCATATATTTGAATTATATTCTATAAGTTATTAGTTTATTCGATAATTATTTATTATTTGTTAATCTAATTAATTAGAGTAGGATACCAACAAAGCTAATTAAGGATAAAGATTTATTTCTCCCACCTTCAATCCCCCAAATATCCCCCAGTACTAACGGTCTATCTCCCATCTCTAATCTTTTCAATTTTTTAAAATTTCCTAACTTCCAATTTTGTCTCTATCTATCCAAATGATCAAGCTTGAAAAAGAAAGAGAAATCAAGTTGTGCGCTTCAAACTTCATCGATTATCGCATCCCCATGTCGTCTTTATCCAATGATCTAATATGCCTTGATTAATTACTCTCGAATCTTCTTGCTTTTTTATACCCAACAACACTCCGCGTATTGTCCCAATCTAATTCGATTATAAAAGCAAAAAATGACCAAAAAAATCAATGGAGAGAGATTACGGAGAAGAGATTTGGTTCGTATTCAAGTGTTGAAATTGATCCATATTCAACTACCTTGATTACTTACTTTCTCATGGCCCGACTGTTAGATCTAAAGTTCTGAGTTGATCCGGATTTGCTTTTAATAATTTTTTCGTATGTATCATTTTTCACATATTGTGATTAGTGTTGTAAAATACATCCATTTAGGCCGATTAATCTGGCGATTAATCGTTGGCGGTCACCAAACCATTATGAATTTTTCTGACTAATCAGCCGGTTATTTCTGTATAGCCGACTGTTCTTGATTATTTATGACTAATCACTTGGTAGCGATTTTAATATGAATACTTACTGGTGATTTTAATATAGGTGGGTTTTTGGCCTTTCTTTAAAAAAAATGTGACAGGCAGCATAGCAAAATCATCAAACTTTAACAATTTTTGTTTGCATCGTTGTGTTGAATTAATAATATAATTAAAATAATAAAAAATAATATATATATATATAATAGCTATATTGTATTCTATATTTTTTAAAATTACCGTATCGTCGTATCCGTATCTTATCTGATACGATATTTGTACTCGTATTCATGCAACATAGTCTACAACGTAAATATTAGTACATAAATGCATAGGTCTGAATACTTTCCATATTACGTATTAATAGAATTAAGCACAAAACAGAGTAATTTGTGAGAAATATTAAATTAAGATATTTTTCAACGTAACAATTCATACTTCAGTTATAAGTACAAGTACTTACATTACGAGGTATGAATACTTACAATACTTGATATAAATACTTGCAATACTTTATATTAATACTTTCATATATCATCCAGTGCTATATGGAAAAAAAAATTAATAGAATTTGTTAGATACATATACTTGATGTATGAACTATTTACACTTATAATATGAGGTATGAATACTTAATATTAGTACTTTTAAACGTCATTTGATGCCATAAGAAAAAAAATTATTGATAAAATCTTTTAGATAAAACGCTTGATACATAAACTATTAACATTTGCATGACAAAGTATGAATACTTGCAATATTTAAAATTAATACTTTCATACATCATTCCGTACCATATGGAAATAAAAATAAAAATTTCATATCTCTGTTAGTTACTAACACTTGACATATGAACTATTTACACTTGCATGACGATGTATAAATACCTGCAATAGTTAATATTAATATTTTCAGACGTCATCCAATGCCATATGGAAATTTTTTTTGATAAAATACGTTAGGTACAAACATTTCAGACATGAATTATTTACACTTGCATTACGAGGTATAAATACTTGCATGGCGAGGTATGAATACTTGCTCGACACGTTATAAATACTTACACTGCAAGATATTCACGACGATGATGAATATTTGCATGATGAGGTATGAATACTTGTACGACAGACAATCCGAAAGTATGTCATCATAGATCTCATTTGAAAGAGAAAATTGCATAGAAGACGTTCATGGTTTTAGATTTGCAAAAATTTTCACAGATCGTTAGAAATATTGGCGAGATTGAATGAAGAAAAAAAACTCACATCTAAAAACGTGTAAAAAATGAGTGTATGATGTATCCATTTTTTTTTTTTTTTGAAATACTTGATATATTAGATATGAATATTTTATATATTATATATTAACACTTGTGCACATATGTATCCATATTTGTGTGTATCAGTTGTAAAATCTATGAAATATTAGGTGGTTTTCTAAGTAATTAATGATGTCCAATTAATGAGTGGTCCCCACAAGTAATTATTAATTGGAGGATGAATGAAGGAAATTGAACATTAGTCGATTCCAATATTTAATAGATAAAGATAATAATTTATAAACAGACAGTAACATCTATTAATTGGAGGGTGAATGAAGGAAATTAAACAGTTAGTCGATTCCAATATTTAATAGATAAAGATAATAATTTATAAACAGACAGTAACATCTTCGCCAAAGGGAGCCGAAAGATTCTCTTACGTACACGGGTTAAACTCCTCTGTAGTCTGTACTGGTTAAAATTATACTAAACCGATGAATGCTCTGAACATTGAAGCAAACAAACAGATATGTGTGGGCTCAATTTAAGATCGGAAATTAAGATTATTTCTGACCACATAATAGTTCAATTGTCTTATTTTAAGGTTAATTAGTTGCAAGAAATCATTTAGGATTCGCTCATTTTATAGTGAACAACTTAAATTTATCCCAAACTATGTAACAAATTTTGCAAATATTGAGAACTAATATTTTATTTAGTAGCTAAGATAATTTCTCAAAAAAAATCTTAACTACTAAATTAAATATTGGTTCTTAAATTTATAAATATTCACAAAAAATCTTAACTCCCATTTTTATAAATAAAAGGAGGTTATAAGTTTGAAATCTGCTGAAACCTTTTTTTGTGAATATTGAAATTTAAAAATCTTAACTCTCGTTAAAATAAAAACCATAAAAATTCCTGTGCTGAAACTGTATTTACAAAAAATAAAAAATCATAAAATATCTTTAAAACTCAGGGGCTAACTTCCACCAAAATAATTTCTCAAAGAACTACTAATGACCTCGGACGAAAATAATCATACAAAATTTATAAGTCTGTGCAAATAATTAAATTTTATTGGTTCTCACTGAGAAAATTGTATTATCTTCTAGAGAAAGATGGTTTTCTGGTCGAATTTCGTTGTCAATTGCTATTTAAAAAACAAATGCTTTTGACTATCAAGCGACTGCGATTTTGACGTGTCATTTAGAGGTCTATATGTACTTTTTTATTTTGTTTTGTCTAAACAAGCAACTTACACCTTGTTTGGATAGAGAGTAGAGGGACGAAAGGGAATGGAAAGAAAAAAAAAAATAGTTTGTCGAATTGTGTTTAGTTGATAAAACTATGTCAGAGGGTATATGAGATGAAATATTTAATCTTGCATTATTCTAATTAATATAATCATTTTTTTTTTCTGATTTGAGTGTAATGGATGGGAATTTTTTTTTGTAGCAAATATTTTCAAAGAAAATGATACAAATATCAAATTATATATCTTGACTATATAATTATCATATAAATATTTTTGTCACAAACTTAAATTAACTACTGAATTTTTCATTAGCTTTCTAAATTTAAATTAATCAAACGAAAAATAAGATGAGAAAAAAAATTAAATTTATTTTTCTCATTAATCATCCAAATATGAAAATATTAAATATATCCATCTTTCTTTCTATTCTATTCCATTCCCTTCTATTATTCATTTCCCCTTCTTTCCTCTACTCTCCATCCAAACAAGGTTACGCAACCTCATGTAGGCTGTCGAAGGAAAGGGAGTTCGGATCTAGTGAAGTAACTCAATCTTTGAGTTTTCAATCGGGACCGTCCGATCCGATCGAAAATCCAAAGATTGGATTACTTTAGGGGATCCGAACCCAAGGAAAGAAACCTATATCTTTGATGCCTGTGAAACCAAAAATAAATAAATAAATAACAAAAAGAAGACAACAACAATTTTCAGCGGCCATTTTTTTAATACCCCAAAAAAAAGAAAATTTTAAAAATAACCCAGACCGCCTGGGCCTGGGGCGGTCCAAAAACCAACCGGCCTGTTGGGTACAGAGGCGGGCCACTTCCAGAGCCGACCGCCCCTATCACAGGCGAGCCACAATGCATAGCAGACCGCCCCCCCCCCCCCCCCCCCCCCCCACAGGCGGTCCGCTATAAGTGCCTATTTAACCCCTTTTTTCTCTCTTCCGTCCACTCCAACCATTCTATCTGGTCTGCGATTTTACTGTTTGAGAGAGGTGATTTATTTAGCGATTGCAACAGGTTTTTTTTTTTTTAGATTCTTTTTAACTATTTACTAAAATAAAAAATAACTTCAAAATATCTTCAAAACACCCTCAACATCACCGAAACTTTTCTTCGTATCCTCGACATCATAAAAATAATTTGCAAGAAAAAATATGCATATTTTTTAAACCATACACCCTAAGTCTAAATTTTTAAACAATTCAAACAATTGACCATAAATCCTAAATTTTTAAGCAAATCACAACCATAAACCCTAAATTGAACCATATCACATTCAAGTAATTCAAACAATTTTACCATACACCTTAATCCTAAATATGCATACAATTCGAGCAATTCAACCAATTTTACCATAATCCGCAATTCGACAAAGCATATCACATTCAAGCAATTCGATAAACCATATCACATTCAAACAATTCAATAAACCATATCACATTCAAGCAATTCGTTAAAGCATCCAATTCGAGCAATTCAACCAATTCGACCAATTCGAAAATACTCTAATTGAATTCAACAATTCACAATTCAATAATATCACCAAATTGAACTAATCGAATTAAACAACTAATTGAATTCAACCATATCACCAAATTCACAATTAAACCCTAAATCCAACAATTGAATACATATATACATATAATTTGCAAAAAAAATATGCATTTTTGTTAAACCATGTCCCTAAAAAAATAATCTCACCCATTCATCTCACCACACTTAGAAAATATATATCCTAACCAATAGTCCTAACACATGAATTTTAATTATAATCAATTGCCAAATAACATTTTTTTTGTTCAAAAACTCTAAACCTAAACCAATCATTAATCCTAACATTTTTTTTGCTCAAAAATCCTAAAACAATCACAATCCTAACATTAATCCTAAAACAATCACAATCGTAACATTTTTTTTTCAAAAACCCTAACATTTTTTAATTACAAGTATTAATTAAATCACACTCATAACCGCAATCACAATCACTCACAATCACATTTAATCGCATTCAATCACATTCAATCGAATCAAATCAATTCGAATCGATTCAAATTCAACAATTACACAACTTAATAGCATTCAATTGATTCGAATCGAAAACTTACTCGAGAGAGAGGAGTGGCAGCGAGGTAGAGGGTGAGAGGCGCAAAGCCGCGGTGCTGAAGGTGAGGGCGGAGCATCGGCAAGGTAGAGAGAGAGGGCGAGGGAGTGGAGAGGGCAGAGCAGTGGCGGCCTTGGTGGAGCACCGGCAGTGGTAGGGGCGGATCTGGTGGAGTCATTGTTGTTTGCTTTTTTTTTCGTTGAGGCGGAGTGAGGAGAGAACGGGACAGAGAGGGAAAGAAAGGAGAGAGCGAGACAGAGAAGGGAAGGGGTCGGCTGGGGTTTTTGATGGCTAGCAGACTGCTCGTGGGACGGGCGGTCTGTTTGGGGTACTGACCGGGCGGTCCGTTGGGTGTTTTGGGCCGCCCTAGGCCCAGGCGGTCCGTTGTGTGTTTTGGGCCGCCCCAGGCCCAGGCGGTCGGGGCATTTATAAAAAAAAAAAATCGGATGATATTTTTAAAATTTTCTTTTTATTTTTGGGTATTAAAAAAAATGGCCGAATTTTCAGCGAACAGGAAGGTCTATCTGTAGTATATTTGTACTAGGAGGTATAGCTATTAATGGTATATTTGTGTTGATGAAAACTGGTAGGTGTTCTGGTATGCAATCTGAGCACATGCTCGTTTTTATATTTTCTATGTATGCATGCTACTACCAATACAATTTATTATTTTATAATCTAAACTGTGAACTTAGTGATAATCTATGAACATTTTTATTAAAAAAAGAAAAAAAAAAGCAGAAACAGGGACAAAATTAAAAAATAAAAATTTGAGAGGCTGAAATAGTAAGTTGAATTCAAACCATCACAACTATACAATAAAATTCTAACAACTAATATACATTTACAATTTTGTGAGCGACTGAACTGTATAATATATATTTGTATTGAAAATTCATTTTAATTTCAAGATACATAATTAAAAATTAAAAATTAAAAATCATGGCCGTATATAACATGTGGCTATGTAATCTTGTTTGATCGTCGATTTGCTCTAAATAAAAATCCATAAGACTCATGATTTGCAGTAAGTCAATCTTTGAATTCTTTTTAATAAAAAAAGATGTAATTTTAATTAGTGCAATTAGCATTGGAGTCTACACTTTGAGATGGATTTAGTGTTCTTGAGCTTACTGAGTTTTAACAAACAAAATTTTAAAACTAATTAGACTGACTTCAAACGACAAATTCAAATTGTTGAAAACCAATTTACTTTACAAATAATATGTTTTCGTGCAATCTTATAAAATTTTGAATTAATTTAATATAAACTCAAGCAGTAAAAAAATAATGAAAAACAAACACATTAAAATTAACTTATAAATTTTTTTATCATTTGACTTTTTATTAATTAAATTTCAAAATTTATATATTTTACATATAAATGCATCACTTGTGAAAGTAGACCGCTTTCAATAATTTAGATTCATTATTTGAAATTAATTTGATAAATTTGAATATTAAACTCATAAAAGAACTTTATCAGCTTGAAAACACCTTAGTTATACTTTTACTGGTGCAGGAATTTATATATAGTTGCCGAGATTAAAATACTTCCTAATATTAATTAGGAATATCGATCTTAACTGATGTCTTCCATGAATTGAATCTTTATTTCAAATGCAATTGGTCTCTGACAAAAAGATCCCCCTAGCTTGAATTTTTTTTTTTAAAAACGATCAAAAATTTAGAACCAACTTGATTATAATTTGGTATTCTCTTCGATTTGAAGGCCAAATTGGATTCAAACTCAATACTGAATTTCATCTTCAATTTAAAAAAAAAAAAAAAAAAAAAACTGTAATCAAGTTGGTTTTCAAAATTTTAATTGTTTGATGATTGTTTTTTAGGAAAAATCCCCGAGCTGCTTCCAAAAACCTAAGGCATAAAAATAATAACAAAAAAAGATCCAATTGTCAAGCGCTGATTCATCCAAAACCTCTGTGTGCCAACGTGGCAAGTGCATGTGGGCCGCGTGCAAATACTTTGGACTAGGGCTACAAACGAATCGAACTTACTACAGTTTGAGTTTAATTTGAATTAATTTCGAACTAAGTTTGGTTTGAATTAATTTCGAATCAAATTTTTTACGAACTCAATTTCGAATCTTTTACGAACTTTTGTACGACAAGGAAGAGTGATCGTAGTCGCCGGAAGCGAGAGGTGAAAGTCGTCTAGGGTTTTAGAACTGAGAGTGAGGATTACAACTTACGAGTTATGACTTATAATTGGGCGGCCTTATATTTTAACTTTTAAGTCATCAGCGGAAATCAACAGTTCATGTTTCTTTGAGATTCGAACTAGAATAGTTCGCGAACCAGGTCCAGTTTAAATTTGATTTTAATTTATTTCGAACTATTTCCAATCGCATTTTTTATGAACTTTTTCGAATCAAACTCGAATCGAATCACGTACTACAAATTTTTTGTGCAGCCCTACTTTGGACATGAACAAAACCTTTTTTAACCCACTATATCTCATTAATGTACTCGCTACACTGATGTTAGTAATGTTTGTGTTACACGATGGTAATTCACCTCTCTTTGCAATAATTAATGCAATGAGAAAGAAAATATATGACACATCATGACGTGACGTGACAAATATGTCATAATTTGGTCACGTGATGTGACATGATCAAATTTTTTTTTCACATGACTTGACGTGAAGTGACGAAAATAATAGCGGACAGTCACATCATGCAAATGGTAATGTCACGTGTTGTCACGTTGTGATCACGCGTGACATGACCATACGTGACGAGACTACATGTAACGTGACATAATGTGATGAAAATTAGTCAAGTCAAACTTTTTTTTAAAATTTTAATTTAAATTGTTGAAAATTTAGAAAAAAAATATATATTAAAAAATATTAAAAATTCTAAAATAATTGAATAATATTACAAAGTTTTTTTTAAAGAAAGATGGATGGATATCTGATATTACTTTAAAATTCAAATTATAAATATTTATTGAACTAAACTAAAGAAAATAAAAATCAGTACTATATGAATTAGATTGAACCTACATTAATTTAGACTAAACATTTATTGGACTCAATCTACATTAAAAAAAAAAAAACTAGATACTCTATGTGTATCAAAAAAACTTGAAAATTAACTAGAAAAAACATAATGCTCTATGTTTCATATCGTGACGTGACGTTATGTGACCATGTAACATGATGCGACGTGACATGCAATTTTTACTCGAATGCAGTCACGTCACGCAACACACAAATTACGTCATATAATCAACACACGTGACGTGATTAAACACGGTGTGGTAAATTTCTTTCTCTAATCCTGTCTATTGTGTACAGAGTTTCTGCATAGACTCTTGTGCAGTTGTGCTGCGAACTTCGTCACTTCTTAGTTTCTTATTTGATCCCATCTCTCCTGATTCGAAACACGTATGTGTAAAGCATTTGACACAGATTATCCAACTAAGCACTGTTCAAGTAATCAATTTTACCAATTCTTTAGTATGCATTTGGATGAATCAAGGAATAGCTCGGAATAGCAGTTATTTTTAGATTCGAAGTAGCAGATATTTCTGGGTTCGAAATAGCTGCTAACTCAACATTTCATAGAAATAGCAGAATAGCAACTAACTCGAGCTATTCCTTTGTTGAGAATAATGTTTTTTTTCATCCAAACGTGCTGAACAGTTGAGAATAGCTCGCCAAGAATAGCAGCTATTTCTGAGTTAGCGCTATTCCTTTGTCATCCAAACGTACCCAAGAGTGAGGCTACGGTATTATATATGGATAACGCGCATTAGTCTGTATTACATGATCTCCAAATGAAAATTTAATTGTAAATTATATTTTACATGTTTTAAGAATTTTTAATTACTTTATTATACAGGTCGAAAATCACTACTTAAGTACTTATGAATGATCTAGAACCTTCATATCAAGTGATTTTTTTTATCTATTTAAAAAGTTACAAAGATATTCATAAAAATATAAAATTTGATTTACACGAATATTTTTATCTGAAGATCATTTGAATTGTTTAGATTTTAAAAATAAATATATTGATCCGTGGTATGAATTAATATGCGTACTGCACCGCACCATAATCTTGCTCATAGTGTATACATGGAACTACAAAACCCCTCTCAATTATATATATAGTATAATGTAGGGCTAGGCTACTATGACATTGGTGTTATTTGAAATTAAATAACACCAACTTTTAAATCCTTAGATCTGCCTTGAGATTCGTACAAAATAAAGTGCTTGAACAGTAAAAACGGATATTACAAATCTCAAGGCAGATCTAAGAATTTAAAAGTTGGTGTTATTTAATTTCAAATAACACCAATGTCATATTAGCCTAACTCTATAATGTATGATATTTATTTGATAAAAAGTATTCTGTATACTTAAAGTTCAACGAATCGAACCGGCCCCACATTTTAAAATAATTATAAACGTTGGTCTGAGACGAATCCGATCCGCTACAAACTTTTGTGGTGTCTATCTCAAATCAAGCAATTGGATTCTCCAGCCTAATAACTTATTGAATATAAATTACACTGTAATTATTTATATAAAATACATGCTCAAAAGATGTCAGAAATAGTACAAAAAAATGCGACCATACACCAACATATTATATACTAGAGATAGTCTACAGTGAGTCATGAAGTAAAATGAGTTTATGTTTCATGATATTATATTTTTATTTTAAAAATTCAAATGATCAATTCGAACTGCTCAATATGTGATTGGAGACCAAATTTTACATTATTTGGAATTCAAATAACAAATTTAAATTATTAAAATCATATACAACTACTCTATTCATACACGACAATACGGTGGTGTCTGGCCACATTTTCTTTACTGGGGAAGGCATGCGGAGTGCCGCTAGTTTAATAAAATGAAGCGGCGAGCACGCAGCTAATTAGACAAATCGAGGGGTAAAATATCCACAGAGTTGGTTTCGCTTCATACAATACATTAATAATAAAATCAATATAGACAAAATATGGGTAGAATTGGAGTGTTCCTAGGTTTATCAAGTTATTTTGTGAACTCAATTTTAAAATTTATTAGATTGGTTTCAAATAACGAATTTAAATTATTAAAATTATTCTACCTTATGAGTGATGTATTTACATGTGAAAATCTTAAAATTTCAAATTAATTTAGTATAAAAGTCAAGCGGTTATAATTAGAAGGTTTATAATTTAATTTTAATGCATTTATATTTTTGGACGTCTTTTGACCACTTGACTCTATACAAAATTAATTTTAAATTTAATTTTTTTTTTTGCATGTAGATGCATCATTCGTAAGGTAGAAAGATTTTAACAATTTGAATTTGTCATTTAAAGCGAATTCAATGAATTGTAGAGTTGAATTCACAAAAAAAATTGATGAAATTAAGATTATCTTAGTTCTACTCTGACAAAATATATCACTAGTGTTGCATACTTGCACATGAAGAGAAGTCAATTAAGCTCTATCAATTTTTTTGCTCCAATTCTAACCTTGGTAATATATATATATTATTTTTTGGGAGTGAAGTATTTTTGGACGGTTTGTTTCTAGTGCGACAAATTAGCTTAGATTTAGCACACAAGTTCCCCACCCCAGGTAATTCAGTTGTGTTTGTTTTATTTTAATCATAGCAACTGACATTACATTAGGGGTGGCAACGAACCGAACCGAACCGAACTTACCTTAGGTTTGAGTTTGGTTTGAATTAATTTCGAACCGAACCTGGTTTGATTCATTTTGAACCGAACCCATTTCGAATCGAATTAATTGCGAACTACACATTTTTCGAATCGAACCCGAACCGAATCACGAACTAAATTATTTTTAGCAGCCCTAGTTATACCGGTAGTTTATACATTAATTTTTTCTCGCGAGACAAAATTCACATGGCTTCCTTTTACCGGTATGAACTATGAAATAAGTGTTTTTAAGTTGAAAAGTTGTTCATGAAAAAATACACCAGATATGACTTTCCTGGTATGAACTATAAGAGACGACCGAAGAGAGAGGAGAGACAGTCATCGAGGCCGGAGAGACAGCCAGTCGCCGAGAGTGTCAGCTAGATTTTAGAGCTAGAGGGAGAGTGAGTTAGGGAGAGGTGGAGAGAGAACTAGGTTATTGAGATTTGAGAGCGAGGGAGTGTCGGCTAAGTTAAATTATGACTCTCTATCTTGGATTTTAATTTCATCAGATAAATGGATGGCCGGTGATTTTATGAGATTCGAACCACAAAAAAATCACGAACCTATTTCGATCGAACCAGGCTAGGTTTGAGTTTGGTTTGAATTAATTCCGAACCGAACCTGGTTTGGTTCGTTTCAATTCGAACCCATTTCGAATCAAATTAAACTCAAATCAAACCCGAATCAAACCCGAATTAAATCACGAACCTCGAATTTTTTTGCCAGCCCTACATTACATCAATGAAATAATAATGGGGAAGAATAAAGCAAAGGTTTCAAAAATTCTAGTAGATCTCTTACTTTCTTTTGTAATTTCTTAAGAAACCCTTGGGCCATTGCCTTGTCTTTTGTACAATTAATAATTTAAATAAATTTCCTACGGGCCGTTCGCCAAAAAAATTATATATATATATTACAAATTTTGCACTTACTATTACTGAAAAATATAATTTTTTTTTTGCAAATCTTAATTTTGGTATCATGGTTGAATATTCCAAGTACATGCTTACGTAATATGCAAGGGCGGAACTGGGGGGTGCAAGGGTGGGTCAGGCATCTCCCATAAAATCGAAAGTTGCTTACTGAAATGGTTATTTTCATATGGTTTTTTTTACAGATGCATACCGATTGGCAATTCCGAAAAAATTTCGGCCCTCCAAATTTAAATCCTGATTCCGCCCTTGATAATACGTACACTAGTTTTGCAACTACGCCTAAATAACTTGTTTTTGTTAATTAATATATCACTTGGCAGCTACTGCATGCGAGGCTTTCCAAAAAAACAAAGATGTCTCCATTATTACAAACTTGAATTGCAACTAGGACTAAATAACTAGTCATAGAAGAATTTGTGTTTCATGAGATGACAAAAGTGCAATTACTCAACAATTCCATCGGACGCCAAACAAATGGCTCTTAACATGGTTTTGATTATTTTCATTGTTTCTAATTCTTAGACAAAAAGTTATAAATGATGGACACAAGAAGAATTTATGTAGCAATACGTAAATTTCAATTTTTTTTATTAATATTAATTTTTATTTTAAGTGATTAAATTTAGAAATGAATCTTTATAAAAGAGGTTGGTTCAAATGTCTCTATTTTTTTGTCTCCATCGTTCCTTTATTTCTTAAAAGTTAATAATTTAAAATTTTAGAACTCAAATATTAAAATAAAACCGTTATATGTAATCTATTATTTTTTTCATATGCACATAAAACAATTATCACTTTACAATTTTATTTTTATCTAAAGCAATAAGTTAAAAAATCAAAGTCCAAAATTTATTCATATAAATGTAATTTTACAAGCTCTTGGTGTCAATCAAAACAAAGTTAAAATATTTTATATATGCATAGAAAAATTGATATAAATCAAATATAATGATTTTCTTTTTCTATTTGAGTTTTAAATTTTAAGTTATTAACATTTAAAAAATGAAAAATTGCGGAGACACAAAAATAAAGACATTTGACATTTGAATCCTCCTCTTAATAAAATAAGTAAATTTGAATGGAGAAATAATTAGTTTTAAATTTTGAGTGGAAGTATCTAAATCAATAAGTTAAGATGGGTATACATCTAAATATATAATGATTTAAGGGTTACTGTAGAAAATAACATTAAAAAATAAAATAAAAAACAGAAAGATCTAGGGGTGTTCAAACGGCCAGTTCGGTTGAAACCGAACTAAAAAAATCAAACTAAATTTTTTTTCGATTTTAAAAAATAAAACCGAACTAAACTGATTAAACTTATAAACCGATTAAGAACCGAACTGAACAAACCGAAGTAAACATATTGGTACCATTATTAATGAAAATTAAACAAGTTCATACATAAGTTGTTCAATTTCATACAAAATATGTAGATGTTCTAAAATATTTAAACTAAAATGAAAGAAAGAAAGTAATAATTGAACCAAACAAAATATAAATCATACTTGAACTAATATAATTTGGTCGATTCAGTTTAGTCAGTTTTGAAAATTCTAAACCGAACCGGACCATTTAAACCAAAATAATTCAAAAATTCAACCAAACCGATCCATTTAAACCGAAAAACCGAACCATTTAAACCAAAAATTTTCGGTTCAGTTGAACAACCCTAGACTCTAGCAATTCGTATCCTCTGCACTTACTCAAAAGGGAATATTTTGAATTAATGAATCTTAACTATCCAATATGTTTTAAGATTCGTGCAGACTAAATCCGCACTAATATTAAAGCGACTCTTATATTATAAGCAGAGACCGGATTGACTCCATTTAAAATCAAACGGTTGACATTAACTCAAAAGATTCCTTTTTGAGTTAACGCAGAGGATACGCATTCAGACTCTAGAGTGATCCCAGTCCCAGGAAAAACTAAGAATTCGTATCAAAAGTAACTCAAAGTTTGAGTTTAATCCGGATTGTTGAATCAGAATCTACACGAATATTCGAAGAAGCCCATACATTTTTCCTCCGGATTGACCAGAAATCTCATCGAACTCTAAATTTTGTGTTACTTTAGATGATCTTGACTCAAAAACTGCCCACTGGTCTCCCATTGTTTTCTTCACCTGTTTACTAAAGAAGTGAATACTTCCCCTTTCATCCTCCGCTTTTCTTGCTCTCTATAAATCCAAATCCCCTTTCTTCCTCCTCCCATCAAAGACCGCAGATTCTAGTGATCCATTTCACAGGCAATCTAACAACAAGAAATTGAATTACAAGAAAAATCTATCAGATGAGCAGTGCCGCCACAACAAAAAAAGCATCAATGCTGGTTGCAACGAGTATCGGAGCAGTGGAGACACTCAAGGACCAAGCGGGACTGTGCCGATGGAACTACGCCATGCGCTCCATCTACCGGCACGCATCCAATGGACTTGGTTCTCTGTCTGTCAAGGATCAGGCCATGGCTGTTGTTTCTTCCAACTCTGCTCTTGTTAGAGAGAAAGAAAGTGGCGCTAATGGCGGTAACAAGCTCAGAGGAAGGTCTGAGGAGAAACTGAATACCGCTTATCACCTCATCTGCTGGGGACCTAATTAATTAACAAATAAATTATTATTTTTCTATTTTTTTCTTAGATTTTATTGTATTAAACTATTAATTAGTATTGCCTGGTATTCTGATGCTGAACAAAAAAAAAATTTGGCTGTAAGCTTTTGTTCTATGGAATCCCATGTTTGATAATTTAGGACGTGTTCGGCAGATGGACGGGAATAGGAATAGGAATGAGTTTGCAAAAATTTTTAACTAAATTTTACTGTTCACGTGGGAAAAAAAAAATTCAGCCTGAGTGAATTTTTTTTCCTACGTGAACAGTAAAATCCGAACCTGCCCTTAATGTGCATTAATGGCTCAGTCTGCCTAAACTTCAATTTAAAATTAACAGGAATGATTTTGAAATCTGCATGACATGTCTCCCCCCATAAAAATTAAAAAATACATATTATTTTTACACAATATTTATTCGATATTATTTTTACACAATAAAAATAAAAAATAAAATAAAAATATCAAGCAAGCTAAATCATAGCAAAGTATATGACCGATCAAAATAGAAATAAAAGTATATTTTCTTTTTTAAGATTATGTATTAATTTGGTGACGACTAATTTATTTGAATTAAAAAATAATTTACAGGTAAAAAAAAATACAAATTAAAATTTAAACTTTAATAGACATAATTTTTTATAAGAAACTGATTTATTATTATAATCCATCCGGAAAGTTCGCTCGAGAAACACATACCTAATTTCTAAATTTAATTACTTTAAAATATTAAAAATAAGAAATTCGGAAAAAAAAAAAAAACAACGACAACAACTGCAGCGGTGCAGCCTGTAGGCCGAATCACAGGGAAGTGGGAACCTGGAGATTGCAGAAAACACGTGTTGCATGAAATTATACACACAGCAAAATATAGAAAGATCGGAAGCACCAGAAAGCATCTCCATAAGGCGTGTAAATAGGTCACTCACACAACCACATATCATGGAAAATTGGTACCACTGGTACATCAATCGATGGCGCAATACCAATGCATGTGGCTGAGCAGACTAACATCAACCGTTTATATATTTTGAGATTCGTGTATAAAAATTATATCTTTTTAAGACTTCCATACTGTAATAAATGAAGGGTTGAAATTGGAATCGTAGGACCTGCAAGCCTGTAAGATCGCAGCAGATTTGCTTCCGGTTCTAAACAAGGACCTTTTCAGGCGTACCAATCAGCACTAGCAGAAAGAGGAGATGGGAATAGACTGGCAACAACAAACCTGTCTGCGCAACAGGACATGGTGTGCTTTTTAGATGTTTTTTACCAGCAAACTCTTAAGTAGGAAATTTGTTTAGAAACTCTAGCTTTCATGCTGTTTACTTTTTCAGTTTTTTTTTTTGTTTTGTTTTGTTTCTTAGATAATAGTAGGATGTAAACTGAAACTCTTTTATTGTTTTCAATGAATGCCTACGGGTTTGAATAAAAAAAAAAATCATTTCCAGATAGAACACGTGTCCAGAGTTCTCTAGTTGGCGGGGCCTACCACGTGTCACCCGAGGGAACTAGCTGAATTCACATCCTCTTCAATGCCTGATAAGAGAATCTTTTACAATTACTAGATATGAACCGTTCTTTTTAACTTGGCACGAATCTCAAATCCCAATAATATTGTACTTCTATAGTGATCCGAATCCCGAATCCCAAATCGGTTGAGATTTAATCTCAAATAGTAAAGTAAGGGTAATCCTCTGCAATACCTGAGAGAATACGAACTCGATCTAGTGATCTGCCCTGTGCATCTTTTTCAGATAGAAGATGAGTGCAAATTTATTCTTATTCAGATCAAATTTAAGTCGGTGTTTATTTTAACTGTAGGAAGTCTGTTTAAAATTCATATCAGATTAAAAGAACAATTCAAATTCTCTATTTTTTTGTTAAAAAAGAAAATTAGTCACAGCGTGATCAGTCATGTCACAGAATACTATATCATGTTATATGTGTCGATTACGTGATTTGACTTGCGTGACGTGACCGCATTCAAGCTAAAATTACACATCATGTCACGTAAACCAGTCACGTCACATCGCGTCACGCGAACCAGCCACGCCTCGTCACGGTATAAAACATAGAGTATCCAACTTTTTTGATACACATAGAATATCTAGGTTTTCCTTTTAGTGTTGGTTCAGTGATACCGATATTCATGTAGTACTGATTTTCTTTCTCTAGTTTAGTCTAATGGATATTTGTAATTTGTATTTTTAAAGTAATGTTAGATGTTCGACGGTCTTTCTTCAAAAAAAATTACAACATTATTTTATATGTTTTTCTGAATTTTCAATAATTTAAATTAAAATATAAAAAAAAGTTTGTCGTGACTAATTTACGTCACGTCGCATGTGGTCATGTCATATATGTCTGATGGGATTTATGATACTCAAGGCAATGGAATTTCAAAAAATTTGACAATAAAAGTATCAAAGGAACATCATGTGCAACTGAAATCAAACCATAATTAAATTTCCAAATCAATAAGCATTATACCAGTTGTTTTTTTTGTCTCCAAACAAGAAATGAATGTTTTTGAGATGTAGGGTTGAAGGTCATTTATCTCTTTATTGATGCTAATGGTGGTTGATGCCTTGCAACGACTTGGTAGTTGATGTATGCGTGAACTTGAACACCTTGCACCAAATCAAGACTTCAAAATAGAAACCTTTCACGGTATCGCCAATAAATTAATTAGAAACCAAAGTTTTCTCTTATTAGGGAGTAGTAACAATGCTTTTGAATTGACCTGGCGAGCATTCTAGTTCCAGAGAAGAACAAAGTGGTATCAGATCTGTATTTTTTCACTAAATTTCAAAATTCAAAGGAGATAGTTGCTTCCTCTGGCTCAAGGTGGGTCTGCCCCTGACTAGGAATGGCAACGAGCTGGCTCAGTCAAGCTAGATCCAGCTCATAATCAGTTTGTAGTAGGAACCAAACGAGTTAGGATTAGAGGGTCGAGTTAAAACATTAGCTTGTAATCAAACCAAGCCAGAAATGAGCAAGCTTGTAGTGGCTCGATAGGCTTTGTTAGAGCAAAGAAAATTAGATAACTAAACTCAAAATACAACATAAATTTCACATATTTATAATCAAGCTCTTACAGATTGATCGAGGCATGAGTTACGGACTTTTTCATCAGCCCTATCGGTCACTGGTCTGATTTGGTTCTTAAATTGTTTAAGTTACTGAACTAGTTAAACAGGTTTAATCAACTGAATTTTATTTTTAAAAAAAGACGCTAACTAAACCAACGAAAAAAATCCGGTTCTAAACATATTTCTCAAGTTTTTCTTCGCCTTTTTCTTTCTTTATGTCACCAACATATGAACATAGGAGTGAAAATGAGTCGTATATTAATTATATGTTAGTATCGAGCTCAGTATTTGAAATTTTATGGATGCAAATGCAAATGCAAATACAAATACTAATAATATGAATATGATTTAAGTTTTGGAAAGCAGATACGGATACAAATACAAATAATTATATGAATCTGTATAATCATATACATATTTATCTGATAACTGTTTGTGAGGATATAAATAATTATATGTATCCATATTTTTTAAATTTTAGAATTATATATGTAATTTAGAGAGGAATAATTTTTTTAAAATATCTTTTGATTATCAATAGAGTTATGTTAGTAATTAATTTATGTTAATAAGGAATTTCTTTTGTAATGACATAGCAAGTTTAATATAAAAAATTATTTTGTTAACCATTATTATTAAATATTCATATTGTATAAATATGTTACTATTAGTTTCTAATAAAAATAATATATTAAATAATATGTTAATTTTATTGTAATATTTAAACTATATTAATATTCTATCCGTATTCATATTTTTAATATCTAATTCGTATCCGTATCCGATTAACATTTGAATTATATTTATATTCGAGAGATTAAGTATAAACGAATATGATTTTAACCCAATCCGGCCCGTTTTCACCCCCTGCATGTATAAATACCATTCCAGAAACTTCAAGGGATTTAAATAATTGATCAGATTAAAATAGTTGACAACGCATATTTCCTCAAGATTCCACTTTTCCGAAGAAAGATTTAAATAATTGATCAGATTAAAATAGTTGACAACGCATATTTCCTCAAGATTCCACTTTTCCGAAGAAAGATTTAAATAATTGATCAGATTGATTGCTATTTGCGAAGGATCCAAAATTGCTCCGGTATATTTTCCCTGTGTTATCTGGCCGTCAAATATTGTTAGCACCCAGTTTTATAATACTGTTCATTTACAGTGAAAGCTCAATAAGAGTCGAGGATATATATTTCTTCTCATTTTCTTTTTTTTTTGTATTATTTAAAAAATAGAATAAAAGATTTCTACTCAGCTGCATTTTGTTTTGATTTGTTTTTCATTATTATTTTTCAGGTCAATTGTGATTAAGAAAAAATACAGCGAATTTGATGCAGTCGCGGAAAACACAAACGAGACAAGAGTACACATTGTGCTCTGCATCAATTAAAAGCTCCTCTGTCAAAAAGTGTACCCGCGACAAGACTTGACTACAAAATTAGTAATGATACTTAACTTCCATTTTAGTGCAACAAAAGACAATTGATAATATTTGTGCGATTAAGATCGAACTATTCATATTTTATTTTAAAAGTTTCTCTCTAGAAAATTAGAGTTTAAAAGAAATCATGTTTACCATAATTGTCTTCTGTTAAAAAAAAAATCACATGTTAGAATTTAGAAATCTAATTCTTCCACTAGAAAAGATTGATGAATATTGACTCTTATCTTCAAAAGAAACACCAAAGAATGATATGAAGCATGCAACTTCAACTGACTGTCCGTCCGAATTATAATATGTTACTGCTAATAAATAACCATCATTTGATCTAGTGACAAAGGCATATAGTCTCTATGTGAGAGATTATGGACTCGAAATTCGGATAAAAAAAAATCTTTTATTATAATAACAAGAATATTAAATAGTTTGATAGCTTGACCTCCAATCTTTACTAAAAAAAAATATGTTAGTGCTAATAAATCCGGGACACTTACTAACTTTATATGACATCCTTTATATTTTTGAACTAACAAATGATATTAAAGATATCGAAAGGTTGAACGAGATAATTTGGCGTTTTATTAAAAAATCTGCAAAATTCGGATTTTTTTTATTTAGAAATTTTAGAAACTAAATCTTGGATAAAAAGGTTAATTGGTTTTTCGTTCGAAAAATAGATAGAGTCACATTGATAATGTGGTTTCTAGTAGTGTATTGAAAATGGGCTGGATCAGGCGGGTACGAGTCAAATCCGGGCGGGTAGGGGGTTGGCACGGGCACAGGTTTTTCGGGTAGGCGGGTAGGTCGGGTAGGGTAGCACGGATTGATTTTCAAAAATCCTTATCCGGCCTGGCTCAACCCCTGGGTTGCACAGGTCCAGGGGTCTGTAGATTGGTTCGGGCGGGTACGGATTCGGTTAGGTCCGGACCGTTTTTTTTGTTTTGTTGGTTTTTTTTTCCTTTTTCTGTTTTTTTTTAAACCAATAAAATATAAATCAAAATTCATTTAAACTAAAATTCAGTTGACATAGTTGCATATTTGAACTCAATAATTTTTGTTAATAAAATATAAATCAAAATTACAAATTATTTTAAAACAATGTTGCTTAAATCAATTACTTAATTACTCTAAAATATTTTAAATCAATTACTTTAAAACAATCAAAATATAAATAAAAAATTTCTTAAATCAGTTACTTTAAAAAAATTATAAATTATTTTAAAACAATAGATTTAAAAACAAAACTTACCGTCCTCCTTTATTCCGGCTATGTAAAATAATATAGGCAGAGTTTTAATTTTTTTTGTTAGTAATTCTTTTTTAAAATGAATAATTTAAAAACTAATTGAATGTTTATAAATTTATAATTTAAAAAATAAGTATAAAGATTAAAAGAGGTTAGAAATTTATACCGACACTACCTATTTAGAAGTTATCATTCATATATCATAGTTCGCTCTCTTCCGCACCGTCTGAATCCGAATTAGCCTCGGGCCGTGGCTCGGTACCGCTTTCTTTAGTTTCGACTCCGGATGATGTTGCATGACGATCTCCATGTTGCATGCGATTTTCAGCATCAATCAAATCTTTTAAGCAAACAAGTCTCCTAAAAACATGTGCACCCAACTTACTGCGTTTATCGGCAATGATCCTGTTGGCCAAACTAAAACAACATTCGGAAGAGATGGTTGACACGGGCATGGCAAATACGTCCGCCATCATCGCGAGGATTGAATAGTAACTTACCTTCCTCCACCACACCATGATGTCAACCTGTTCATCTTTGCGACACATCGTAACATAGCTCGATAACTCGTATGTGCCTTGGGATGTGTGCGGGTCGTTATCCAACTGGAAATATGATAACAATCCACCATTGTTGTTGCTCCTGGAACTATTAAAAAATAAAAAAATTAGTGGACAAATAATGTAGATATTATAAATAATAAAGATTAAAAACACATGTATATTTATATTCATACCTAGCGGCAACACGGGGCGAAGACGGTTGATTTTGGTTGTCATTTATTCTTGAGTTGTATAAGCCAAACATCTCATTGAAGGCCTTATTCACGTGTGTATCCACCCCGGTTGAGTCTAAATATAGATTCATCTTGTATTGTTGAAGTATCATGATCGTGAAATGCTTCTTGTATGTCGGATTGAGACAGCTTGCGATATTGGCTAAGAGGGGTATTAGAAATTTTTGTTTCATGGCATCTACGATCGGCGTGAGAGAGGAATCGTTGCTTTCATCTTCTTCCAATTCAGATACACCTTGAAAATTTGGTAGATATGTTTGAGCAACTCAAATGTCACCGGTGAGTACGAGCAGGATAGTTTGACAGTTGCTGTAAAAAAGATTCCAAGAAAATTTTTAAGCCTTTCTAGTTGCCCCTCATTCTCCAATGGTGGGTTCTAATTGCATTCCATCGGGGGTTGAGCCTCTCAAAAACTATCTTATAGCAGCAGAGTAAGGAAGACATTGGTTCAACATCCTATAGGTAGAGTTCCAACGGACATCTACATCCTATCGGTTTAAAGAATGCATAGTGAGGAATGCATACTCTAACCTATTCAAAAATAAATCTAATTACTTAACATATTCAAAAAATAAATCTAACCTATTTATTTAACCTATTAAAAATAAATCTAAATTTAAAAAATAAAATCTAATATATTCAAAAATATAATCTAATTACTTAACATATTCAAAAAATAAATCTAACCTATTAAAAATAAATCCAAATTTAAAAAATAAAATCTAACCTATTCAAAAATATAATCTAATTACTTAACATATTCAAAAAATAAATCTAACCTATTTATTTAACCTATTAAAAATAAATTCGAATTTAAAAAATAAAATCTAACCTATTCAAAAATAAATCTAATTACTTAACATATTCAAAAAATAAATCTAACATATTTATTTAACCTATTAAAAATAAATCCGAATTTTAAAAAATAAAATATAATATAAAATAAATCTAATTACTTAACATATTCAAAAAATAAATCTAACCTATTTATTTAACCTATTAAAAATAAATCTAACCTATTCAAAAATATAATCTAATTATCTAACAATTACTACAAATTAAATATATCCTATTTAAATGATTAAATCTAACATACACTATATATAAATCTAACATAAACTATATATAAAATAAATTTAACCTTCAAATCTCACAGCAAAATCTTGTGGGAGGTGCCGAACTTCGTAATTTCAATACCTTCATACTTGCGTTTGCGTATTTGTAGAATGAATTAAATTTACAACTATATTTTTTTAAACAATAAATTTGAAATTTGAAAATAATGAAAATATTGAGATTGAGATTGAGAGAATGAGAGATGGAAAATAATAAGATGAGATGTGAGAATTTGTGAAGGATGGAGGTGTATTTAGAATTCACATGCTCTCCAATACTTGATGAGGGAATCTTTTACAATTAGTAGATCTGAACCGTTCTTTTTAACTTGGCACGAATCTCAAAGCCCAAAAATACTGCCCCCTATTGCGGCCCGAATACCAAACCGGTTGAAATTTAATCTCAAATCGTAAAGTGAAGGTGATTCTCTGCAATACCGGAGAGGATATAGATTAGTGTATTTAATTAATGAGGTTTGTTTGGAGGGGAATAAAATTTGAATTTTAAAAATAAAAACGTTTTTTTTTTTAAAAAAAATTTAATTTCCGGGGGTTATGGGCAGGTATGGGTAGGAGAGTACGGGTAGGCGGGTACGGACGGGTATGGGTAGGTAGGTTTGGGTGAGCGGGTCGGTTCGGGCGGGTTCGGGCGGGGGGTTCGGCTGGTAGGTGGTTCGGTCTGGGCGGGTACAGGTTTGGCACAGTCCGAATTATCACGAGTTTTTTTTGTCCAAAAAACCAATCCTGGCCCGTTTTAACCCCTACCCAGATTACCCGTGTATCCGTTCCAAACTCGAGCACGAATCCAGTCTGGTTGGGTACGGGTGACGGGCGGTCCGGTTCGGATCTGACCCCTGCGGGTGGTTTCAATACAGTAGTTCCTAGGTCACCTTGTTCACATGGGAAGAGGAAAATTCTGAGTTCATCCATTCTGATTTAAACGGTCATAATTAAAGTATAAATTATGTCTTCTTAAAATTCAAACACTCTTCATACTTTAATTATGACCATAATATTGAAACATACATGGACACCCAATAAACGGGATTTTTCTGCCCAATTCGGTTCCAGTCCCAATAATATTCGTATAAATCTGTAATTTTTGATGGGATTAAATGTTGGAAAAACACTTGAACCGTATCATTGATCATGAAACATTGAATCTGATGGAACCATACTGATAGTGTGATATCATCTAATTTTCAAAGAAGAAAAAACAATCGTTCTCTTTCACGGAGAAATAATAAAAGGAATATGCTAGCATGCAATGCATAACATAGAGTCCCTCCATGCAACGCCTTGGATTTTGACTTTTCAAAATTCTAATGGTCGATTCAAACCGTTCATCTTGTTCTTCATATTAATATGTGTTCGGGGACCAAATTTTACATTTTTTGGAATTTTTTTACTATTTCTTTAGATTTATTGAAAATCGCTGTTTTCAGCAAATCTGGATCATAAAAAAACAGCGATTTTCAATAAATATAAAAAAATAGTAAAAAAATTCCAAGAAGTGTAAAATTTGGTCTCCAAACACATATTAATATGGAGAACAAGATGAACGGTTCCGATCAACCGTTAGAATTTTAAAAAGTTAAAATCTAAAGCGTTGCATAAAGGAGATCTATGCTATGTATAACATGCTAGCATATTCCATAATAAAATATATATATACAAAATTCGCGTGCAAAATAGTAGTTTCCGGATTCAAACGGACAACTCCAGAATATAAGGGACCCACCCGAAACAATCAAAATCACCAGCAAACCGCCCATAGTTTCTCCGATCAATACTTTCCTCTTCCTCTCCTCCCTCCTTTCCCGCGATTCGCTCCATAAATACAGATCCATCTTTTCCTTCTTTTCCCAAATCAAAACTTCTAGTCCAAGCCGAGAAACGACTTAGTTCAACAATTCTCTTCTCCAATCTCTTGTAAACCAGATCTCTTGTAAAACATAGAAATGAGCGGAGTGATTAAGAGCAAAGCACCAGTGGTGGTGGCTGCAAGTGTCGCTGTTGTGGAAGCTCTCAAGGATCAAGTCGGGTTGTGCCGGTGGAATTACACAATGCGGTCCCTCTACCAGCGGGCTTCTAATCGTGCCGGTGCAAGCTCTGTTTCAACCAAGGCCAATCAGACAGTTTCTTCTAATTCTCGCATAGCCGAGAGGGGATCTGCTGCGGCCAGTGATGCGTTTCGCAAAGCGAAGAAGCGGGAGGAAAAGCTAAATAAGGCATATCACCTGATTTGTTGGGGGCCTGATTGATTCATTTTGTTCTTGTATTTTGGGAAAATTATGTTAGCGATTGATAGGATTTCAGTATTTGACCGTGCTGTGGTTAAAGAGAAGTTTTATTTGCATCTGTTCTGTTTGATCGATCTGCGATCTGTTATAGTTTTTTATAGGGCCAATTTTCTTGATCGTGGTTTTCCCTTTTTCTCAAATATTCGAAGATTTCTAGGCGTGTATGAAGCAATATTCGGTATAAAGTCCTGTAGATTGGCTACTTCCATTTTAAACAACTCTAAAAAATTAATAAAATTGGAATTTGAAACAAGTATATAGTAAGATAATGGATCAATATTTGTAGAAGAGCATATTTAACTAATTTGAAAATACATGTTTTACTTTTAGTTGAAACTTCGTCTCTCTCTTTTTTTTTTCTATTTTAGAAAAATAATAATAATGAAAATTTCTGAATCTCTGATTTTGAAATAATATCGAACTTTTGCATGAAATCTGAATGTATGCAATTCAGAGTGTTGGCTTAACATGTGTGTTTAGATGTTGAATCTCAAGAAATATAAATTTTGATGTAAATCTTAAGAAACATATATCGCGCTAACACTTTTACATATATTTGTGAAACTTCCGTACATGATTTTATTATTCTTTTTAATATAGGAATATTTTAGTGAAATTCGGAATGGGAAAATTGAAAATTCTGTTCCAGATATTTGTTCTGTAATTAAGTTACGAAAATATGTTCAATGTTTTTTTTTTTTTTTGGTTCTTAAATATGTTCAATGTTATTAGTGTCATTTTGTTCGAAGAAAAGAAAAGAAAAATAATTATGGAGATTTTAACCCTACTCTTACAATATTTAATTAGAACCATTTAATATTGCGAACTATTTTTTTTTCTTTATAGAAACGGAAGTCATTTGACAGTTAGATGGAATACTCAACTGAGGTACTACGAATTAATTTTAATACTTAATCAAGAATCAAACTTTGATTTAGTAGGCAAATTATATTATGAATGTTAGATAAATTCAGATAGTAGGCAAATAATATTAAGAATCAAGCTTTGATTTACACCGAATCTATTATATTTGCGAGGTCAGATAGTAGGCAAATAATAAATCCGTCATAATGTTTTGCCGTTTTCCAATATAATATTATGAATGTTAAATAAACATACGTCATGAAGAGTAACATTTTCAAGTAAAAATTTGTAGCAGGACATCTCATTATTTTAATATTGCAGCTGGCGAAAAAAATTATATATAAATATCATCCATCTGTTGGTCCTTGAGGCAGGCACAAAAGATATCAGCCCACCGTATTAGTGTAAACAATCAAAGAAGAAATCTTGCATTGTTTGGTCCATATAGCTAGTATTTTATGACTACAATTTATTGTCATGAAGTTATAAACGAGAAAACCTTTATGAGCAGAACAATTTTGAACTAAATATTTTACATATTTTCAAAAGTCAAAACTGTTACATCTAAACAATACAAAGTTAAAATGAACAACTAATACTTTACAAAATAAAATAAAATATTGGAAATTCATAACTTGTATTTAAATTAGGAAGCGTCTAATTGTCTACAGCCTTTTGTCCACCATTTGTCCACAGCTTTGACTTGCGCGAATACTGTAAAATTACTTCTACATGCTGTATAATTATACAATATATCACATAAAATATATCAGTTAACTACAAAACATCCAGCAACTATTTGAAGTGGTCACATAGTAGTTAGAAAAAGATTGCAACTTGCACAACATGACAAAATAAATGTACTTTCAAACTGTACTTTCGGAAATTGCAGTTATAGGAAGTTATTGGCAGTTAGAGTTAGTTATTAGCGGTTATTGGCACTGAGTTGAATCTTGTATACTGTAAAATTGAATCTTGTATACTGTAAAATTTTCAATTTAATCTTGTATACTGTAAAATTGAATCTTCTACATAGTAAAATTTACAATTGAATCTTGTATATTGTAAATGTACAATTGAATCGTCTATACTGTAAAATTTTCACATAATACTGTAAATTTTTAATTGAATCTTGTATATTGTAAAATTTTTAAAACTAAACCATAAAATATTACCATCTATACTGTAAGATAAAATGTAAAAAATGCTACATTTCAGTTTAAACTACAATCTGCAAACAATCATGTATACTGTGAAATTGCAAAATATAAACCATAAAATAATACCATGTATACTATAAAATTGCTAAATCTATACATACATCCATCATCACACACAAAATCTATTCACCACAAAATAACATATGTTCACCACAAATAACATCTGTTCAACACAAGATAAAAATATTCACTGCAACATTCAGAATAGCATAACAACAACAAAAAAACTATGGACAAATAACTTTTACATTAAAAACCTCCTGTGTTCACTGTTCAGATGAGTAAGAAGCCTCTCTATCATCTCTTTCCTCCAGATTTTCATAAGATGAATACTGTAAAATTACAAGATGAATACTGTAAAATTACAAGATAAATACTGTAAAATTAACAAATCACCTCTTTCTTCTAGATTTTCACAAGATGAATACTGTAAAATGACAAGATGAATACTGTAAAATTAACAAGGTAATACTGTAAAATTAACAGATTAATACTCCATATCACCTCTCTATCATCTATTTCCTCCAGATTTCCACAAGATGAATATTGTAAAATAACAAGATGAATACTGTAAAATTAACGGGGCAAGACAGTAAAATTAACAGATCAATACTCCATATTGCCTCTCTATCATCTCTTTCATCCAAATTTCATTTGAAATGCTAGATCTGTTACTGCATACAACGAAAACAACAAATTCAACAGAAAACTTACTAGATTTGAATTTTGCCGTGCTCTTCAACAAAAACAACTTCTATTCGATCGCGCTCCACGATTGAAGGTTCCATTGCGATCATGTATAAAAAATGAGATCGAGTCAGTAATCTCAATTAAAATCGACATTGCAAAGGAAAAATGAATCAGAAATATAGAATATTTCTTACCAAAGCTTGAAACAATGCATTCACTGTTCGGAGTAGCGAGCCGAAATCGAACCAGTACTTGATTGAAGCAAATCGATCTCTTCGGTTCCTGCGACTGAGACACGCGAACGAAACAAAAATGAGATTCGCGATCGGGAATTTCATTTGGATTTGAATAGGCGATTCGCGAACGAAGAGAGAAAGAAGAGAGAGAGAAAGAAGAGAGAAAGAGAGATCAGAAAGAAGAGAGAAAGAGAGAAAGAGAAAGAGAAAGAGAAAGAGAGATCAGAAAGAAGAGAGAAAGAGAGATCGGGTGTTTAAATAGCAAGACGAAGTGGAGGTGGAGACCGACAGTTGAACGGGAGTTGGATAAGGTGCTGTGGACAGATGGTGGACAAAAGCCAGTGGACAATAACCTTTTCTTTTTAAATTAAATACCTAATAAAAGTGTAATATAAAATGAGTGTCGGTGTGTATGCGTAGATTGTGTTTCATGAAGTTAATTTGCTGGGTGTACTTGACGTTTTCATTCTTTGGATGTGCTTCAATACTCGTGCAGATCAAATTGATGATGAACAACTTATTAGTTGAGAGAATGAGAGGTTTGTCTATTCGCTAGATGCGTCTAGTTCATTGTCTAACTTTCGCTTGCCCGACCCAACCACCTCCTCTCTCAATTACACGCCCGCCCCTACAAATCGTTCTCCCGCTCCATCAAGGCCGCGGTCTCTCGCCATTGCTCTCTCTCTCGATCTCGACGATTGATCGATCTGTCTCTCTTCTGATCTAGGTCGCATGTGAGAGAGCCGAGAGTGCCTTTAGCCACCTCACGCCTCCTTCTGTCTTGCAAAAGAAAGAGAGAGAGAGAGAGAGAGAGACCGAGTGAGCTTCTTAAGCGACATTGTTCTAGGGTCGAAGGGGAGTTTGCTTGACTTCACAAGAATATCACGAAAGAGAGGAGAGGGTGGGAGGGAGGGATGAGGCGCGATTTATGATTTGGCGCTGAGAAATCGCTAGAGAGAGCGGGGGAGTCCGTATCCTCTACGGTATTGCACTCGGTCCAAAGATTTAAGGTTAGGATATCCGTAGATATATACATAAATATTTTCATAATTTATGGTAAACTATATGATATATATCTACTATTCGGATACGGATAATTAAAATTGAAAACCATATCTGTATCCGCATAGATATTCGGATATCCGTATCTAATTTTCAGATACGGATGCAGATACGGTCGGATAATATTCGATCCGTTTGCACCCCTAATTGATTGAAATTCAGTGTCTATTTGGACATTGGGGGTCTATTTTTTAAATTGGTACCACAATTAAAGAACAGTATGAATTTAGTAATTCTATATATGGTACAGGGTGATTCAATTTTGGAGAACCGATCTGTATGAGCTTTGTTCATCGCACTATACCAGCTATAGTAAGCCAACAGGAAGGGATTTCAACCTAATACTATTAATTAGGGGTGACACTTTTAGATTCTTTAGGCTGAGATGACCTGATCACCGCATTAGGTACTACATATGACGAACTAAACCCTCTAAATTCTAAACCTGACTTGAACTGATGCGTTGTTAGCTTGCATTGATTAATTGCTCGTGGGATGTATGTTGTTGTAAATAATTTGATTCATTTAGTGCGATGTATGGTGTTTCAAATAATTTGATTCACTTAACGACATGTCACTTCTATCAAACACATTTTGGCTCAGATATGGTACCATTACTTATTGGTTATTGCGCATGAGCTTCGCAAGTGTTTTAGTTCCGTTTATTTGGAGTGAACAATATATCTAAATCTTCGTTATTGGTTGCTAGTGGTTGAATGTGTTACTTTTAGTTTGCTTTGGACTGGGGTGATGAGTTGAATTGATTTCTTGGGTTCTTTTCATATGGCTAATTGATTTTTGTTCATTTCTCAAAGCATCCCAATTCCCAAACATGTAATAAATTGATATTTTCATTTTGGTTCTGGTAATATAACTGTAATGCTCTATATTTTCTAACCTCATCGTTCAAACCATGTTACATACTGCCAACGAACTTTGAGACTGCACGGCTCATTCTTCCCCTACGATTTTGTATTGACTGTTTTTCTCTAGACTTTTGATTTTACTTTTTCTTATCATTATAATACTTTTCTATGCGACACCAATAACTATTTTTACCTTGATCAACCCAAATCACCAGGTCTGTACTGACATTGAGGCATGCGCTACATAGTTGAAGGTCAGATGCGACCAACGAATCTTTATCATGATATATGTTGTTCTTCAACTCATGAATTGAGAACAACGTTGTAGGTTAGCATTTATAATGGAAATTCAATTTAAAATTAGGATATGTTGAAACTTATTGTCGTAGGTTTATATCAATAGTATTGTAATTTTATAAGAGTTAGGCTGGGGTGCTATGGATAGCATAGAGGCCTCTATGCTACGGCTCAATATTCGAGTTTTCAAAATCCAAACGGTCGATCCGAACCGTTCATCTTATTCTCCATATTAATATCTGCTTGGAGACCAAATTTTACATTTTTCTGAATTTTTTTACTATTTATTAAGCCACTTTGAAAATCGCTAATCCAACGGTTTTACTGTTTTGTGCAGCCACCGTTGGATCAACAATTTTGTAAAATACTTAATAAATAGTAAAAAAATTCACAAAAATATAAAATTTGGTCTCCAAGCAGATATTAATATGGAGAATAAGATGAACGGTTCGGATCAACCGTTTGGATTTTGAAAACTCGAATATTGAGCCGTAGCATAGAGGCCTCTATGCTATCCATAGCACCCCAGCCTAACTCATTTTATAATATCGAATATATAGAGGTAGTGATAAAATAGTTTTATCACAGTTTTAGAAAGTGTGCATACTTTTTTTTTAACTGTTCCAATTTAGACTCTTTCCATTTCTGAAATTTATTTGTACTTTCAAACAACTATCAAGGAGATTAATAAAAATGAAATGATTTTCATTTCACAAACAATGTATCGCTCAAATCAACTTGAAAATGTTAAGACCGCCATATCAGTGATATCACTTCCTTTTTTTTTCGCTGACCTCTTCTTCTTTGTCAATTTTGCCGGCCTCTTTTAGGGGTGTCAGTGGGTATGATACGGGTAGGGTGGAAGTATTTTCATATCCATACTCACTAAAAATAGTCTTATTCATATCCTACCCTTACCCATTAAAATTTGATCTTACTCTACCTTACCTTTACCTATTAAAATTATCGGGTAACGAAACAGTAGCGGGTGAATAACGAATAATACTACTATAATAATTAGTTTTATTATATTTTACAAATAGAATGTCAAAAGTCATTTATTTTTCACATATGCAATAATATTACTAATAAAAAATAAAAATAAATATGCAATCAATTTCAACTAAATTGTATTTTTTATAAAACAAAAGAATTGAAAAACAAAAAACAATACACTAAATAACAAAAGTACTCACTAATTATTGCTCAAAGATTATCATATTATTATATTTTATATAATTACCCTATAGGGTAATGGGTACAAAATAACCTTTACCCATACCCTTACCCATTTAGCTAACGAAAAAAAATCCTTACTCATACCCATACCTAATAAGCTAACGAAAGAAAAATCTTACCCATACCCGTCTTATCGAATTCGGTATAGGTCGGGTAAATGGCTAAAAGGGTATCATTGACACCCCTAGCCTCTTTTTTTACTTTCACTAAGTAGTGTTTGAAATTACAAATCAATTTCAGAGATGAAAATGCTCTAATTTGGAACATCTAAAAAAGGGTGCACTTTCTAAAACTGATAAAACTATTTTATTACTAGCTCTATATATTTGATATTATAAAATTAGAATACTATTGATATGGACCTAAGCAATAGGTTTCAAGAGATTCTAATTTTAGATTGGATTTCCATTATAAATGCTAACCTACAACCTTCTCAATTCATGAGTTGAAGTAAACATCACATAACATGGAAAAAATTCGTTGGTCGTCTTAGGATGAACTTCTACTATGTAGCGCATGGCTCAACATCAACACGGCACGATGATTGGAGTCAATTAAGGTAAAAGTAGTTTTTGGGATCGCATAGAAAAATATTATAATGATGAGAAAATGGAGAATCAAGTTTAGCGAAAAACAATCAATACAAAATCATTGGGCAAGAATGAGCCATTTAGTCTCAACTCTCAAAGTTCGTTGGTTGTATGGTTCAAATTCAAGATTGGATGGAAAGTGGTTTGAACAATGAATATTGAATAAATAGAACATTACAGTTACATCACTAGAACGAAAATAAAAATTTCAATTTATTACATATTTGGAATGCTTTGAAAAATAAAGAAAAATAGATTGGTCATATTAATTCTAACTCATCGTCCCGGTCCAAAGCGAACTACAAATAACACATCCTACCTCTACAAACTCATATGATGCAATCAATAGTGAAGATTCTAAGGGTGTAAACGGATCGGATATTATCCGATTTCACCTGGATCCTAATATGGAAAATTACAAAAATTATCTAATCCGTATTCATATCCGAAACTATCGGTATTTGTATCCGTAACCGAAAAATTATAACAGATAATGATATGGTAAGATTTTTAACTATCCATAACTATGTTTTGGAGATCCATTGCATCTTTTAGACGAAGAAGCTTTAGAATATTTAGATAAGACGGAAAACACTAAGACACTCCTTATTAATATAGAAGAGATTCGCAAGGAGAAAAAAACCATATCACGAGGACACAAAAAAGTAGATACATCAAAAATGGATGCAAACCAATGTACATTGTTTAAAAGGAAACTTAAGAGTCTTACTTGCATTAGTGATGATATTTAACTGCATTAGTGATGGTATTGTTGAGCTAAAGAGTGTAGCTAGAAGTGATAGGTCTTTAATATGAATACAGTTAGTTGATGTTATTTTGTTTAATCTTTCACAAGATTTTGTTTTCAGTGATATGAACATCATGATTATTTACAACTTAATTGTGATTGTACTGAGGTTTTGTTATGACATCAACTTGTGCCATGGAACTATGATTTTGCACTATATAAATTACTTGGAATCGAATCTGAATTATATATTCAGCTCCAAAAATATCATGTCATAACAACTAATATGAACTTAAAAATGTGTTGCCCGGTACTAACATAAAAGAACCAAAAGCACAAAAAATATAGCCAGTTCTGAGTTAGAAATTAGAATTACCAGTAACATCATACTAGCTTGATCATTAAGGACCATAGAGAAATCAGATCACCATGAATACAATAAGAGATACGCCGTGCATGTCAGCATTTTTGAAGAGACCCTATAAATATAGAAAAGAAAGACTTCTATTCAAATTAATTTTACAACATACAAATTTAATTTTATTCAACACTGGATATTTCCGATTCCAAAGCAACATACAAAATAACACATCATTAAAAATAAAACACATACCGTGCAAAATATGAGAAGTATTCTCGACGATCCACAGACTATTTTTCTGAAATTTCTTCTTAAAATTGATGCCATTGGGTTGCGGTGATCAACAGTACTGGAGGGATCTCGCCTCCACCATTTTTCTTAAGCTGAGAAATCATTTTGTTTTTCTGAAAAATTGAAATTTAGGTAAGCTTACAAAATAAAAGAATGGTGGAGGCGGCATATATATAGAAGCAAGCAATGAGAGAGAAATTTATTTTTAGTGTTCCGTACGTAATTTAGTAAATAACTAAATATTGTTAATTTTACTTCTCTAAAATAACACTTGCAAAACAATTTAAGACTAATTTGAGAATTTTCAACCGATTACTAATTTAACAATGTTAAAAAATAACAATTGTTCTATATTTTTAACTTACAATTAGACAAAACTGAGTACCTACACATCAAAACTTTTTTGTTTTTGTTTTGTTTTTGTTTTTCTTGAGAACCTTGGTAGTGAATAGTGATACTACCAAGGGATACACATCAAAACTTGTTATTTTAAATATTGACCCATCCAAACACTAAATTCAGATACTTACCCCTAATACTTCATTTATGATTTATCTGATTTTAACCTTGGTTTATAAATCTTTAGTTAAATTCATAATTTGATTTTATTAAGTAAACAAATGACTGATTTAGAAAGTAACAAAACCCATGCTCATTATTATCTTGGTTCAAAGAGATAAATCTCCAACAAAGTGAAAAACACAGTGAAAGCACAGATTTCTGTCGGTTCCCGTCATTGACAAAAAATGCATAATTATCCTTGCAAAAAATTTCAGTCGATTGGAGTGGTACAACATCCATTGGTCCAGTTAAACTATTATATTGAACTTAGAAAATATTAGTATCGAACAAAAAAAAAAATATCAATGAACATTTTATTCATTTATCTTTGTATAGTGGTTTCCAAATCATTTGAAGGCTGAGAATAGTGAAAGTAAAACGTAACGTGATTTGATAAAAAATAGTCACGTCACTCGAATAGTCACATTATGTGTGGTTACATTATTGCTGGTTGTTTTAATTTTCTTTTTAGATTTTAAGTTGAATAATAGAAAAAATAAAAATACCAAAAAGTAAGTAATAAATTATTACAAAATAACTTAAAATTAATAAGAGTAGAGTTAAAATCTTCCATTGATTTTGTGCCTCATCATGTTCTAACATTATTATCTCTATTTTTGAGGTCTAAATAATTGATTCGAACCGTTTAACATAATCTTCATATTAAAATGTTTTGCGATAACAAATTTTAGAATTTTTAGAATTTTTTCTAATTATTTATAAATGTACAAAATCACTATTTTGAATGGTCCAGAATTTACTAAACACATGATTTTGTAACTATCTTAAAAGATAGCAAAACAATATAAAAAAATATAAAATTTTGTATCCAAATTCCAAGTATATTTTAATATGAAAATTATATTGAACACTTTTGAATTAATTATTTAAATTTTGAAAATAAAGATAACAATGTTAGAGTATAACGAAGCACAAAATCAATGAAATATTTTAATCCTCACCAATTAATAAACAATGTTAGAAAATTTGATCATTTAACGTGTATGTAACACTACTATTTTTTATCAATAAAAAACGCACCATATGAATAAACACAGAACATAACATGTAAGTCACGGGATATAACATAAAAGTAATTTGATATATCATTGACTTGTCGTAACAGAATCGTTATTCAGGTACGAGAATCTGAGACCACCAGTTTGACCATAGAATGAACATGCTCTCAGTCGGGAGTCAACTCGGCCACGAGCCTCGAAGACTGGGTACCCAGGAAGCCTGGATGCTGTTTTATCGGTGCAATAACCCGCCGGATCAAATTCCACACGACCCCTGGCCTGCCTCCACCACCGCCTTCCTCGATAATTCGTACCTCCTCCACAACCTCCATACTTTCCCTTCTTAAATAAAGTCTCTCTCTCACGTTCCATCCTTCTCCGTGTCCCTTTACTCTCTCTATTATTTGTTTCCTATTCCTTCAATCATTTTCTCTCCCTTTTCACTTCTCTCTGATGCAGAGAGGCTCCACAAGGGAGCTTGTCATGTTGATGACGTATCTTTTAACTCATTGATAAGTGGGTATGTGTACACCCGGCGATTTAGCCATGATTCCAAGGTGTTCGATGAAATGCCGGCGAGGAGTGCTATGAGTGTCCGCTACTTTCAGAGTGTGTAACTGAACTTTGTTGGCTCGAAATGGGCAAATCAGCTTGGCTAGATATTTGTTTGGGATCTTGCCAGTGGAACCTGATGCACTAAGTTTTGGGTGCCTTATTGTCCGGTTGTCGGTTCCATAATGATACAGAATTAGAAGAGTACGTTGTCAACAATTGTTGCTGCTAGAAATCGCATCCACATGAAAGAAATATTGGAAAATTGGATGAAGTTGGGGCTGGACGAGGTTAGTGGGATACCTGAAAAGAAAACTGTGCAGCTTGACATTGAGGAAGAAGAAAAGGAAAATATATACACACTGTTGTCATGTTATCAAGTTTATATTGAAGGTGTATGATAGAGAGATTGGACTAGGTTGGAGAGAGAACTGAATTTTCCAAACATGTTTGAAGTGGTCCATAAGATTAAGAGCATTTAAAACGAATTTAAAAAAAGTAACCTTACTGTCAGTTGAATCGAAGCACCGAAGACTCAGAGTTCTGTGAAACCTTTCATTGGTATATGAATTACATCACAGCATAACAGAATGATCTGTTGAGTTTCATCTTAATAGTCTTTTCGCCCTCTACAGCTCTTTTTAGTGTCCAAGAAACGAAAAACACATAATTGAATGCAGCGCTGGCGATGCCCTGTTTTCTCTGTGTTTTTTTTTTCCTCCTCCAACAAAGGACATCATCAACGCTGCACTCAATGATGTATTTTCATCTCAAGAGGTCATCTACTTGGTACTCCCTCACTTTTTCCTGGAAGGCTTATTTAGCTTTCCTTCATCACCTATACACCTATATAACCATGTGATAAGTTTAGATTTTAGTTAGGTGTGTTGCTTTTTGTAGTACAAGCTAGCTTATGATAGTAATCATTTGTACTACCCATGTGGTTTCTTCTTGTTTTTTTAGTCTATTTAATACGTTTGGATGCACTAGAGAATAGCTAGAATAGCTACCGTTGAGAATAATAGATTAAGAATAGTTAGAATAACTACTATTTAAGAATAGCGGTAACTCAAAGTTATTCAGAATGTTGTTTGGATTGAACATTTAGAATAGCGAGAACAGCGATTGAACATTTGAGAGAGTAGTTTGCTATTCCATGTTTTTATAGGAATAGCGAGAACAGCGGGAACAACGCTATTCTCACTGTTCCTGAGTATGTTTGGATGGATCGGAATAGCACTGTTCTCGCTGTTCCCGCTATTCTCGCTACATTCAAACATACCAAATTTGTATTCAAGCCTACATGTATATCTTTTTTTTCTTTTTTCTTTTTGAAAAAAAAGGCATAATGCCCATTGCATTAGCAATACGAGTTTAATTACAGCAAACCCTACATATATATCTCCTTGTTATATATTTACGAAACATCAAATTATACGCATCATCAGTATAGGGTTTAATTATTTTTTACCCCTCAAACGATGATTTTAAATGGAGGAGCTAATTAAGTACTCCTGGAGATGAGACATGATATGTCATTTGAGAGGAGGTACTACGACATTAGGTACTACTGACTGTACTGCAGGAGAGGATGCTGTTGTACAACCAAATGAGGCCAGTACAAACACGAGGAATCTTTCCATTTTCTAAGTGGAAAAAAGGCATGAAAGCTAGCAGGCGTTTTTATAAGGCCCACATTGTTAACAAAAAGGAAATTAATAATGGGCCTTGGTTCAGCCCATAATTAGTTAACACGCCTTATTTTGTAGAGTTGTTTTGCGCTGCATGTTTTATAAGCACGCAACAATATCTTGCTTTCTTACGCAATAGATTTCAGAAGCGAATTGATTAGTAAAATACAAATGAAGTAGTCAATACATTGCTTTACATTTTACAAGAAATTCTATACATGCTTTCCAATGAATTAATTGTCAGTTGCATCATCGTAAAGAAACCTATCTATCTCGGCCGGAGGTACGTCACGCCATATTTTAATCTTTTTCATATCATGCCCTAACTTGGCAAGCTTGTCAGCAACCTTGTTTCCGTTGCGGGATATGTGAGTGGCATCAAAATGATCAAGCAAAGAAGCCAACATTCGTATCTCGTTTGCGTGCATGACATGGTCCTTCGACTTCACCCGATTTGGCTTTACAAGAAGATCAACAACAAATTGCGCATCTCCCTCGATCCAGATGTTGAGCCATCCATTTTCTAATGCCAACTCCAGTCCTCGTTTTGCGGCAACCAGTTCTGCAACACAACTTGTGGCCTTCCCGATGCGCTCGGAATAACCGAGCAAGAAGGCACCGTCATGGTCTCTATAAACGCCTCCGATGCTTGATTTTCTTGTTTTTGTAGAACCGTCAAAATTCAGCTTGACGTAACCTCGCTCCGGCTTTTTCCATTTGGGTGGCTCTGCATTGTGATGATTGTATCTTGCGGCAAGATAACCCGGTGCCCTACTCATGCAATACACTCTTAGGCCGCTTGTTAAGCCATAATTGCATATCATCTCAAGATTGCATGCAATTTTTTTTTGTAAATTAATGTTTGATATGATCAGTTTGTTTAATGAATTGGATTTTATTCAATCTTTGATATGCTCCCCAAAAAAAAAATGATGAGAGAGAGAGAGAGATGGAGGGAGAACAACAAAGGCTAAAGAGGGAGGAAAGGTTTAGAGGAAAGGAGAAGCGCCTCCTAAGATATAATTTAAATAGTAAATGGGAGGTAACTTGACGCCAAATCCAAATAGGAATGGGGTTCCAAGCGGAAAGAAGAAATATTGAGAGTAGAGTGCCGTTAGGAAAAGGAAAACAGTTGCTTCTTTTGACAAAATATTAGATTAATCAAACACTGATTCAAAATCATCCTTTTGAAACAGTTGCATCTTCCAGGGTTTAATTTATTCTTTTTAATTTTTTTTTTTTTTGACAAAATCCAGAATTTTATTCTAATATGCTCCAAAATATGCTCCACGACGTTCTCAGCTATCTCAAGTTATCTATTTAACTATAAAAATATCCAGAAGCAAATAATAATAATTAATATGATTGTTATTATCCTTTCCTCAAAAAAAATATTATTGTTATTATCCAAATAAATTTTATATTGATTGAAACACCTAAAAACAATTAACTCTAGTGTCCACACAAAATATAACAATAACAGTAACAGTAACAGTAACAGTAACAGTAACAGTAACAATATCGGCAATAAAAAGAAATTTTATAGCATAGCATGTAATAGTATAGTTTGTTAGTTATTGTAATTAAGGTTTCGGCATAGGACCCAAGGAATAAAGGGAGATGATATGAGTACCTGCACTCTCATCCCCCCATTGTACCTCCAATTTTATTTGTTCAATCTTGTCCACATTTCTCATGATCTATAAGAAATTTTGCGAATCTAAAACCACGAACATCTTCTACACAATTTTATCTTTCAAATGAGATCCATGATGACATACTTTCGGGTTCGTCATCATACAAGTATTTATACATCGTCATTTAAGTATTTATACCTAGTATTTTTCACATATGACACTGCTGACATTTAAAAGTATTAATATCAAGTATTACAAGTATTTATATTTATGCACTGAAGTATTTATACCTATGTGGTCAACTATTTTTGTTAGAGAAAAGTTGACGCAGGGACGATTAGGGAAATGTGATGCGGAGATGCGGGGTCCACGATTGGGGATAAATACTTACAAGTATAGGTATAAATACTTGTATGATGCGGTATAAATACTTACACAATGAGGTATAAATACTTGTGTGACGATGAATCCGAAAGTACGTCATCATGGATCTCATTTGAAAGATAAAATTGCGTAGAATACATTCGTGGTTTTAGATTCGCAAAATTCCTCATAGAACGTGAGAAATGTGGAAGATATTGAAAAAAAGAAAAAAAAACCCACCTCTAAAAATGTGTATGATTCTTCTTCCCATGTAGTTTGAGTGGTCCCTCCATATAGTTATATCAAGTTAGACATGCAAGTATTAATATATTAATTTGCAAGTATTAATTTATTATCTTCCAAGTATTTATACTAGTGTTTTGAATAAATTAGTTAGTTAAGTTAGTTTATGGGAAGTTAAAATCTGTTTAAGAGATGGGGGTACAATGGGGGTACTGGAGTGTGGGGATTGAAATAATTATTCAGGAATAAATTCAAGTGGGAACTATTCTTCATTGTGGAATGAGGATATTAACCGGGTTTGGAATGGGGCCCAGTACAATATAGCAAATATATCGGGCCTGTAAGGTTGGGCTTGAACCATAAAAGGACGTGTGTGGCGGCGATCGGATGACCGGTCGGAAGTCGGAAGCATCCGAATCATATTAAATTTGCACATTTAGTCTGTATCAATTTTGAAGTTAGTGTGGACACGATTGACAATGTGAGGCATATCAATCGTCGGTAACCATGGCCAATGAAGACAATGCGGTACGCACCTTTTTACCGATAGCCGTGCGATGGTGTCGAAATTAATGCACAACTCATATCGTACGGCTCTCAGTTGACTACCCTTTCTCCGAAATTATCAAAATTCGAAACTATGCAGCTAATTGGGTAACAAATAAAATTTGAAGTCTTGTGAGTTGTGACTCAAAAATTTAAAGTCTCCAAACTATGTAGTTAATTTGTATAAAATCACGCGACCCGTATAGTCGCGACGCTTCGCGCCTTTCCCTCCTACAATTTAAAACCCTTTTTCTCTCTCTGCTTCCCTTCCTCCCTTCTTCTCCAAGTGCTGAAGAGAAAGAAACAAGTCGAAAAATACCGAAGGGAAGCAATAGTGAGATTTGGCCTGGTACCGAGAACCGTCTGTTTTCTGCAGTCTCCAGCTTGCATTCCATATGATGCGGGTCACAGTTTTTTCTTCAGTCGGTTTATTCTACGTTTAATTTATCCTTTGTTTTTCTCCCTCCATCAAAGATTAAATCAAATCCAACTCCCTGAGCAAACTGATGGATCGAGATGACACGTAAATGGAAAAGCTGAAGCGAGGTTACGTGAAGCTCAATTTTGACGGCTCTTCAAAAACAACATCAGCAAGCATCGGAGGCGTGTTTATAGACCATGACGGTGCTTTCTTGCTCGGTTATTCTGAGCGCATCGGCAAGGTAACAAGTTGTGTTGCAGAACTTGTTGCGGCTAAGTGAGGACTTGAGTTGGCTTTTAAAAATGGCTGGCTCAACATTTGGATCGAGGGAGATGCGCAATTTGTTGTCGATATTCTTGTGAAGACAAATCGGGTGAAGTCGAAGGACCATGTCAAGCACGCAAACGAGATACGAAAGTTGGCTTCTTTGCTTCATCATTTTCATGCCTCTCACATATACCGCAAAGGAAACAAAGTTGCTGACAAGCTTGCCAAGTTAGGGCATGATATGAAAAAGATCAAAATATGGCGCGATGTACCTCCCGCCGAGATAAATAGGTTCTTTAAGGCGATGCAAAAAGAAAAGAAAAAAGAAAGAAAAAAAAGAAAGAAAAAGAGCTGACAATTAATAAATTAATAGGAAAGCATGTAGATATTTTATTGCAAAGCTATGTACGTACAGATTAACTACTTTGTATTTTACTATTCAGTAGCTAAGTAAAATGCCTGCGGGCTTTCTCTTGAAGAAAAAAGTAAAAATGTAGCTAATTAAGTGAAGCAATATATATAAAATTCGAAGCAAGATGATTTGTTACGTGCTTTGAAAACCCCCATTTATATATATATATATATATATATATATATATATATATAGAGATGGGCTATGGTGCATTGCAATGCATAGGCCATGGTGTGCATTGGACCATAAATCACCGATTCAAAGTCCAAATGACCGATCCAAACCGTTCATCTTGTTCTCCATATTAATATGTGCTTGGAGACCAAATTTTATATTTTTTGGAATTTTTTTACTATTTATTAAGCCACTTTGAAAATCGCTGATCCAACGGTGGCTTCTGATTTTACTGTTCCAAACAGTCACCGTTGGATCAGCGATTTTCAAAGTGGCTTAATAAATAGTAAAAAAATTCCAAAAAATATAAAATTTGGTCTCCAAGCACATATTAATATGGAGAACAAGATGAACGGTTTGGATCGGTCATTTGAACTTTGAATCGGTGATTTATGGTCCAATGCACACCATGGCCTATGCATTGCAATGCATCATAGCCCATCTCTCTCTCTATATATATATATATTGATGGTTAACTGGTAAGAGTAAAGTTAACAAATATACTATAAGAAATTTTTTTTATAGAAATCACAATTTACATGGTCTTTTAGACCCTCTGCCACCTAAAATGGCCTCTTCTGTGTTACCACTCATACAAAGATTTTTACCTTAGTTGGTATTTTTAGTTTCCACAATGCTTTGTAGTATTGGGCATGTGGTTCTCTTGTTATGCATTACCCTGTATGCCGTGGCGCAGGTGTACTTTCCTTCCTTTGTCCATCTCCACCTTTCTCCATTTGATGGTTCTGGTTTAGTTGATACTTGATAAAAATTCCGGCTTCTTTCTAAATCCTTTATGAAAAAAGATTTGCTTGTTGATTCCCATATTTCGCCCGTCATCCTGTAAATCTTCTGTATGCTGCGTCCATTGGCTAGCCGGGGTACTATCAAGTTTCCAATGCCATTTAGTGAGGAGTGCTTCGTTCTGTATGGCTAGGCTGAAATTTTTATAAATACCCAAAATAATTAACAAATTACGGAATCTATCCCCTTTTTGGTGAAAATTCAAAAACTAGTCAATCCGGTTAACCAATAATCGGATTGGACCCTTCTTTCCGGTGGCCCAATTCCCGGAATAGTGAAAATGGATCCGGTTATTGGTTAACCGGAAATGTGCTTTTTTTTTTAAATGAAACAATACCGGTTAATGGTGCACCGGATTTTTTTTTTAAAACAGAAATTTTTTATTTTTTGTATTAAAATATTAGAAATGTTGAATATATTTCTTTGAAAATAGATGAAATATAATATAATTTGATTTATTAGAAAGACTGCAACAAATAACTCAGATCAATATTTTTCAGACTGGATTTTTCGCGGCTGTAAGAAAAATTAATATATTTCTTTATGTGTTATTGGAAATAAAGATGCTTAGATTCTGAGTTATTCATCCCGGTTCAAAAGTTACTTCTAAGTAATCCAGAAAATATTGTGATCTTTCTAGTACATTTAATTTATTAAAAGTTGTATCTATTTTGAGAATTCTTTTTTAATAACAACCATTAAATAAATTAAAGTTTTTTTTTCAAAAATAGATACAACTTTTAATAAATTAAATGTACTAGAAAGATCACAATATTTTCTGAATTACCTAGAAGTGACTTTTGAACCGGGATCAATAACTCAGAATCTAAGTATTTTTATTTTTTTTCAATAACACATAAAGAAATATATTAATTTTTCTTACCGCAGCGAAAAATCCGGCCTGAAAAATATTGATCCGGGTTATTTATTGCAGTCTTTCTAATAAATCAAATTATATTGTATTCCATCTATTTTCAAAGAAATATATTCAATATTTCTAATATTTTAATACAAATTTTTTTTTCTGTTTTCAAAAAAGAGAGAGAGAGAGAGAGGCCAAAACCGGTGCACCATTAACCGGTATTGTTTCAATTAAAAAAAAAAAAACACATTTCCAGTTAATCAATAACCGGATCTATTTTCATTATTCCAGGAGTTGGGCCACCGGAAAGAAGGGCCCAATGGCCCAATCCGGTTATTGGTTAGTTTTCGAATTTTCACCAAAAAGGAGATAGATTCCGTAATTTGTTAATTATTTTGGGTATTTATAAAAATTTTGGCTGGCTAGGTCTATATAATTCCCATACCTCCATTTTTTTTTTGTTAGTGTACACACTGTCTCTCAGTTGACTAGGAAGTTTATGCCTCACATCCCCATTTTTATATTCACGTTAAAGAAGAAATAAACCATAGCATCGTTATTAAAAAAAAAAAAAAATTAAAATGTAGGGTATGGGAAATATGATCCTGGCTATTTGGCCGACCGGTAAATGACCGGGACGACAATTCATCATACCGTCCACCTCGTCTTACTAAACACTATTTTTTTTCACCGCTTATTTTAAGTAATTTTTCTTTTAATGCGGCACTCAAACTTTTATAGCATTTTCATATTACAAAAAATATTTTTATACCATATCAAACACTTCATGCACCGCTCATATTAATTCATTTTTTAATGCACCGGTTAATAGTTTAAATATTTACCATATAAAAAAATTTACACCATTCTTTTAACTTTTTGCACCGCTATATTTACTGAGACAATTCTAAACATTGTTAGCTTCGTTTTCTCACTCACCGCTTATTTTTTTTCTCAACGAAAAATATTCGGTTGTTTAAGCGGTAAGAAAAAAAAGGAACATGAAGGAGACGGTAGGGAATTCTTACGAGACAAATCAAGTAAAGACCGAAGAAATATTTTTCTCAAAAAGAAAAAAAATTAAAAAGGTAAAGAAGAAATATGCAGAGAGCTTGCCGTTTGGAAAAGAAAAACAGTTGCTTGTTTAGACAAAATATTAGATTAATAACGGAATCAACTTTGGCGAGTTTTATTCTAATATGCTTAACGTTCTCAGCTATCTAAAGTAATCTATTTAACTATAAAAAAAAAATACAGAAACAGATACTAATAATTAATAATTATGATAGTTTGTTGAATAAAAGATCTTAGAAACAATTTATTATAAGACAAGGGCTTATATGTAAAATGTATAGAATATGTTAGACAGTTACTGTAGCGAAAATAGAGATAGCCTCCAATGGTCATATTGACCCTGTAACATATATATAGGCACTGTGTAACAAAAAATATACAACTTTTCAAATATACAATTTTTTCTTGGTGTCCTCAGCTCTACATCTCTCAAAAATAACATAGTTATATTATCCTTAATTTCCTCAAAATATTATTGTTGTTATTATCCATATATCTTTGATATTGATTGAAACACATAAAAATAGTTTCTCTATTGTATCCACACCAAATCCAACAATAACAGTAACAGTAAAATTAATAAATGTCATAGTATGTAATTAGGGCTGCAAACTAATCAAACCGAATCGAACTTACCTCAATTTGAGTTTGATTTGAATTAATTTCAAACTAAGTTTGGTTTGAATTAATTTCGAATCAATTTTTTTACGAACTTAATTTCGAATCTTTTACGAACTTTTTTACAACAAGAAATAAAGATTGTAGTCCTCGAAAGCAAGATGTGAAAGTTATCTAGGGTTTTAAAACTGTGAGTGAGAATTACGACTTACGAGTTATGACTTATGGTTGGGCGGCCTTATGTTTTAATTTTTAAGTCATCAGCGGAAATCAACGATTCACGTTACTTTAAATTTCGAACTAGAATAGTTTGCAAATCTATTTCGAACGAACAAGATCCAGTTTGAATTTGGTTTGAATTAATTTCGAACTATTTCGAATCAAATTTTTTACGAACTTTTCGAATCAAACTCGAATCAAATCATAAACTACAAATTTTTTGTGCAGCTCTACATGTAATGGTTATTAATAATTTTCGAACTCGAAGCTTATTAGTTATCGAATTGTAAGATTATTAGTTATCAGAATTGTTGTCTTCAGCATTGGACCGAGGAATTAATTGAAGTGGAAACTATTCTTCATTAATTGTTGAATCAAGGATATTAACGACGTTTGGATTCAGGCCCATTACACTATAGTATATATCAGGCCTGCAAGGATGGCCTTGATCCACAAAAGGGCCGTCTTTGCAACTTGCTCAAGCGCTTGATCCACAAAAGGCCATAGCATGATAACAATTGCTTGAGCATCTCCGAATGGAAGCGGTCCTATAACTTTCGGAGCTATTGGATCCGTTTCAAACTTCGTGCACACGAGTTGATTCACATCAGTTTTGAACTTGTCAGTATGAATCTTAATGCAGATCAAACTGTTCTGACTCATACAGATCAAACTGTTCTGATCTGATATATCAAATTGTAATTGTAAAAGTAACACTATGTACAAGAAAAAGAAGGAAAAATATAATCTGCACATGCTTTATAACGATTTCTGTACATCTGAGCAAAGATGAAAAAATAAAAGACAAGAAACAAGGATAACGACTGTACATGCATGCCTTTCAACCTGGCATTGAGTTTACTTGGTGGTGAAATGCAATATTTGACAGCTAATAGCTAACCTTTGATTACATCCTTCAATAACCTACTTGCCATTTGCGTCTTCATGAAGGAACTTAATTATTTCAGCTGGAGGTTCATCCCATATTTTCGGCATCTTCATACCATAACCTAAATTCGCGAGCTTGTCAGCAACCTTATTCCCTCTTCGATATATGTGAGATGCATCAAAATAATTGAGCAAAGAAAGCAGCATCCTTATCTCATTGATGTGCTTAACATGCTCTTTGGATCCTATTCGAGCAGGTAATTTCCCCATAAGATCCACGACAAATTTCGCATCTCCCTCGATCCAGACGTTGAACCATCCATTTTGCAATGCTAATTCCAATCCACGTTTTGCTGCGACCAATTCCGCAACGGAACTCGTCGCCTTTTCGATTCGCTCAGAATAACCAAGCAAGAACACTCCTTCATGGTTCCTATAAACACCTCCAATGCTTGCTTTCCTTGATTTTGCTGACCCGTCGAAATTCAGCTTAATGCATCCCTTCTCTGGCCTTTTCCATTTGGGTTTCTCACTGTTGTAATGTCGGTTTCTCGAGGCAACAAAAAATGGACCTCGACTTCTGCAAAGGACTCCAATATTAATGAAACTATTGCATATCAGATCAGGATTACGTGCCAACATTTTACATATTTTTCTTAATCCATTGCGTTAGTATTAGATAGGCATTTATATATTTAATCAATCTTCTCCTCAGAAGAAAAAGAGGTGATTGAGAAACAATGCTTAAAGAGAGATTTTGAAGCTAAAAATTAAATATTTTGAAAAGAAAAGAGAGCTAGCTAGAATAATACTTGACGGTAGAATGGAACAAAGGTGAATAATTCCAAGCTGGGAGGAACGCCAAGGAATAAAGCAGGGACAGCCGTTGAAAAACAAGGAAATCAGTTACAACAATTTAATGATAATAAAAGTCGTTAAATAACATCAGAAAGTTGGGCTCACTTAACGACCACGCACATGTAATATATATACAGCTAGGGGTGTAAACGGATCGGATATTATCCGGATTTATGCGGATCTGGATAAAAAAAAAAGCGAATTCGGATATTCGGATACATATACTTTTGAATATGAATCCGGATTCGAATAATTTTTTAACGGATATGAATACAAATACAGTTTCGAATATGAAGTCGGTATCCGACATTTTCTTTATTTCGGATATCCGAATTTTTTAATAGTCAACTACCTCTAACCCGCACAAAAATTATAAATGAACCATTACATTTTGGGCTGAGCCCACCGGCCTGTTAGAATAAACTTTCAAATATTTGATTCTCTCTTGTCACTGTATACAACTTTACACCTTTGAATCTACAAATAATATATTTTAACGCCCGTAGGCAAAAACAGAGATATTCTTACATCACTTCCTAGGTGACTAGGTCTATACATCATAGCAAGATAAAGTTGAAAACTGACTAGGTCTATACATTAATTTATTCCCCTTTTAAACGTGACACAGGCGAGCTGAACTCATCCAGAAGAATAACATTAAATTGATATTTTATATAAGACATTCTTCTTTTTTCTTATTTCTATATAACAATTTTTTTTTCTTCAAAAGATAATACGCGTCTTACCCAGGTTACTAGAAGAAACAGAGACAACCGTTCAACATTAATGCTAAATAAAGGTGTATGTATTCCCCTTCAAAACAGATTTTTTTTTTGAAAACTTTCGCAGAAGTTGCGAAGTCGTGAGAAAAAACCAAACTCTCAACTTTTAAGTACAACAACTCTTTGACTTTTTTTTAGTCAATTGTGCTACCTCCTCTTTCACCTTTCAAAACAGATATATTCTTAATACCAGAGGGTCAAATTCTGAGAGTCTGAGATGAAGGGCAGTCTTGGGTGCAAGTTCCCAGCACATTCTAAGCAAAGTCATTTTGAGACTCAAAGAATTGAAAGAAATATAATTTGTTCAGTATTGAACAAAGGAAATTCCAATTCAATTTCAGAAAATATTAGTCATCTCCAAGCTTAGAATTCCAGCAGTTCCCTATCTCCTATGCACTTAATTGGAATTGTTCAGCAATAAAACAAATTAACTGATAACAGAATAAAAAAAAAAAACAGTAGCAGAAGAACAAAAGATTGTGTTATGAGTATAACAAAAAAATCTGAGCAGTATTATCATGAACTTGGAATCTTTCAATTTGAAGAACTTGATAAGTAACCCTATAGGTCGTGGTGAGTCATCACCAAGAACTGTTACTGTAAAACTGAAATTCTAACAGTATTTATTTTCAATTAAATGTAGAGTACCTGAATAAATAAAACCATGGAGTATTAAATAAATAAATCGCGAAAGGGGAGGTAGCACAGTTGGTTAGGAAATATTCCTAAGACTGTTGATTATCCAAAGGTCGAGAGTTTGATTCTCCTTCACGACTTCGCAGCTTCTGCGAATATTTTCAAAAAAATTAAATAAATAAATCAATGGTTTTACTAATCTCCTTGCATCCGAACTCATTCAAAAGTTCATGTTCATAGATTCTTGAGATTAGCAGACCCAGACATGAAGAATTAATTATGTAATTCACAACATTATACACAACATTATACACAGTTAATTACAAATGAGGAGCAAAAAATTAGTAGGTCCCATAGTAAAACTAAGAGCACAAATTTATACATCATGTACCTTCTCTGAGAAAAAAAAATTACAACCTAGTAATTATTCATGAATATTCCAACAAACCCAATATAATACTCCTAAAATTAAGGGAAGGTAGAAGAACAACTTTGTTCCAGCGAATGCTCCCTCATGAATCCAAACTTCCTGAATAATCCACCAATGATTTAAGTGACATCGGTACAGGAGGCACACTCACTTCCAACAGACCTTCCAAAATACGCACTACTTGACCCATAGTCGGCCGGTTATGCTCTTCATCTTGAATGCACCAACAAGCAACTCTACACACTCTCTCAACCTCTCCTAAATTAGCATCTCCATTCAAACGGTGATCCAATAATGCGAGTGAATTTCCTTCGTTTAATTCAATAGCAACCATCAGAGGGAAATAGATACTCTCTCCATCTAATTGATGTGAATTTCTTCGTCCAGAAATAATTTCCAAAAGAACCATTCCATAACTATAAACATCTGTTTTCGAACTAATTGCTGTGCCAGAGATCCACTCTGGTGCAATATAACCAATGGTTCCTCTCGGAGTTGTCAGAACTCTGCTGAAATCCCTACCAACAAGTTTTGCCAAGCCAAAATCAGCTATTTTCGGGACGAACAATTCATCCAATAAGATATTCTCTGGCTTAACATCACAATGTATGATACATTCTAAGCAACTCTCGTGGAGATATGCGAATCCACGTGCTACTCCGAGAGCAATTTGGTACCTTGTTTTCCAATTCAGAAGAGTAGAACTCCTGAATAGTTGCTGATCTAGTGATCCGTTTGGCATGTAATCATATACTAGTAGTCTTTTATCCTTCTCGGAACAATACCCCCTTAAACGAACTAGGTTTACATGTTGAATAATGCCTATTGTACTCACTTCAACTCTGAATTGTTTCTCCCCTACTTGAACTGTACTTTCCAACCTTTTCACGGCTACTTTACTTGAATTCGGCAATGTTCCCTTAAAAACCGAACCAAAACTACCTTTGCCAAGAGATTCAGAAAAGTTGTTTGTAATTGTTCGCAAGTCACAATACCGAAAAGAAACCAAACCATTTTCTAAAGCATTCATGGAAAAGATGAATTTTCTCTGTTGGTATCTCCGGACCAGCAAGTAAATAAAAATAACAAAAGCTACAAATCCTATGGCAGATCCAATGAATGCCCAAGTGGTTACTTTTTTCTTGTCCATTTTTTGATTGAACTCAGATGCAGAAAGTCGGATGAATATAGTTTTTCCACTAGATACATCAGATTCTTGACGCAAATTAAGCAAATCTCCATACCAAACCGAGCAACTGTTACTATAGGCATATGCATTGCATGAGCAATTTTCGAGACATGCCCGTTCACAATCTTCTGCATTATTAGTGTACAGCAAATGCAAATTATCGGGTAGCCCGACACTTGGCATTTCATAAAATTTATCTGTTTGAACATTTGGCAAGTAACTGTTGTTAGTAATACATTGGAGGGGAGAATTTCTCTGGCAACCTCCACTTGGATCACCAAGTTCCCAATCTCTGGGTTTCACCTCCTCAAAACCTTCGATACAATTACAATATGATGAACTTAGTTCATTGCAAATACCAAAAGGACCACAAAGCGCATACACATCACATGGTGCTTGTGGTTGTGTCCATAAAACATACCACTCTTGTGATTCCTCGATCCATGTCATCGGCTTAATTTGGCCAGATTTATCTAGTATAAACCTCGAAATTACAGAATCTTTCTGCCTCCAGTATGTGAAATAGGTCTCGTTCTCATTCGAGACATACTTGTAAAGACGCCTTCCGGAATCAAAATTAGCATTCATTTCTGGTACATTATTAAAATACTTTCCATTCCATTCTCCGCTCTTCCAAAATGGTTTTGACCTGTTCCAGAAAATAAATAACTGGCTTGACCCATTTGGGTCGAATTCAACTGAGAATATCCCTTCTGCCGGATCAAAAGAATTCTTCCATGATATCAACCTCTGGCTTCCTGTTGCTTTCATTTTACCGAATTTGGCACCTGGCAATATAGTATCTGTGGGATGCTCTATGCTCTGCCATAAGAAGCTAGTGGTCGAACCGAAAATTTCTCTTAAGACTAGGTTCCCAGTACCTAGTAACTCACCAATTGTTGAATTTGAGTTTACAGACATAAGATTTGTAGACCAAATCTCAGTTTTGTTTTGATCTAAGAGAATTAGATTTCCATTTCCTGAAACTGTTAACTCAGAGGTACTTGGGTCCGAGATAGGTGCATTCCTGTTTGCAATCCAAACAGGAGTAAGCTTAGGTAGCTTCTTGTACCAGATACCAAGATAATAATTTGGAGAGTTAAATTTGTTACCTAGTTGAAAGAAACCCAGCTCAAAATTTCCATCTTTAGAAATAATGGTCTTGTTTCCAGTAAGAGGGTTGCTGTAGGAGATCTGATCGGTTGCGAGAGAGATCAAAGATTCATTGAGACAGAGAAGGAAAAAAAATAGGAGAATCAATGTAGGTTTAGGATTAACCATATTTACTGTAGTTAAAATAAAATTGAGTTTCATTGGTTTAGATTCAAAAATGGCATAAATGTCTGCTGAGAATTTTTATCTGAATAATTGAGGCTTGCTTGTCTTTGTTATTGACTTAACATAGGGGTCTTTTCTGACGCGCTGTAAACTCTTTGCTGAGAAATTTTCGTTGCTTTGACTTTCCCTTCCTAAGATACCTGGAGATTACAATGTGATTATTTTGGTAGTTTAATCAACAAATTATTAATTTTAGATGGACCATTTTAAATTAATACTGAAAGATGAACATAATTTTCATTGAATGTATACTATAATATTATGTACGTAGATTTACTTTTTAACCTTATCTAAGATTGGAAATAAATTTTAGGTGTAGTTTATAAGTGTGGATGTCCCCAGATTTGAACACAAGATTAGTTCAGATTTTTTTTATGACTTTGAGGGAGAAAGGAGTGACATTCTTCACAAGCTTAGTTTTTTTTTTAAGGTCAACTGGCAAGAAGCCAGCTGGCATAGTTTTATTGGTGAAAATTATGGACTTAGTAAGTGGGTCTACATCCCGATGCTTGGTTTTGGTTGATTTCCATAATGCCTAAAACAAGCATTAATCGGCTTCAAACTCATTAACTTATTAGATGTAATACTATATTTGTATGACTCTCTTTTATAAACAATAAAAGCATACAAAAAAATATTGTAAAATTCATAGAGATAAATTGTAAATTCCAATATTAAACAACAAATAATATTACATACGTAATAGAATAAAATAACAATTAAAAAGCAAAGAAAATACAAAAAAGGTTAAATTCATGTGACTTGGATGAGTATAGTTATTTATATTGCAACGGCTATAAACAGTTTCTTGTTTCTATTAACAAAACATTCATTTTTTTTCTTCAATCTTCTGGAATCAGTACAGAAATTGGTGCTATTTTTATGTTTTCTACCTTAGTGACTAGGGTGTTTTGAAGAAAGCCTCTGTGGGGTATCTTTTGGAAACAAGAAGCAAATTTCCACTTTAGATATCCTGGCATAAGTGGTGGCTGTCACATGTAACGTTTGGGCTTTTGGTGAGTCCATTTGACTGAAATTGCCTAAAATATTAAATGTATGTAATAAATGAATGGGTTCCACTATTAGAAATATCTTCTTCAATTTCTCGTTTTTCTCTTTGCGATTTATATTCTCCAACCGATTTCACCCAACTCTTAAATTTGTTTGAAACCAGATTTTTTTTCCTTCTAAGAATAGTGACTGGATGAAAGCAAATTAAAAGATAGATCCGAGTCAAGGATAAGCACTCCATCGAATTATGAGTAGGTACATGAAACAATTAGTACTAATTTAAATAAAAAAAAAATCAAGAATAAACACTTACCTACCTCTGAACCTTCATGGATACACCCTTGACTGGACACATGCAGCAATGAGAACTGATAGGAGTAAAACTAGGGTCAAAATTAAAAGGTTTATAAATTAATTTAAATGCATTTATTTTTTTAATGTTTTTTATTACTTGACTCTATACACAATTAATTTGAAAATTAAAATTTTTTGCATGTAGATTCATCACTCATAAGATAGACTGATTTCAACAGTTTGAATTTATTGTTTAAAATCAATCTGATAAATTTTAGAGTTGAATTCAAAAAATAACTAGGTAAACTTAGAAACACTCTTAGTTGAGAGAATTGTGCACCTTATTCTTGTGGGCTATTTCGCCACGGCTGATCAATTGTTTGAGTCAATTTTGGACCTACGGTAACTCAGGCATTTGTCGAACACCTTGTCTGCACTACCCAGCGATTCAACCTCAGCACAAACAAAAAATTGAAGGCAGCTACGGCGTTATTGGCTTAGGACCATTCGATCAAAATAAGATTTGTGCCAAAAATGGCCTCGGTTCGAAAGGCTCATATATATATATATATATATATAGAGAGAGAGAGAGAGAGAGAGTAAGGCTTGGGTGCTATGGATAGGTAGATCGGAACCGTTCATCTTGTCCTCCATATTAATATGTGTTTGGAGACCAAATTTTACATTTTTTGGAAATTTTTTATTATTTTTTTAGATAGGTAGAAAATCAAATATCTGAATGGTGCCGAATTTTTTAGATCAAGTGATTTACTACATAGCTAAACAAATGGTAAAAAATTTCCAAAAAATGTAAAATTTGGTCTCCAAACACATATTAATATGGAGAACAAGATGAACGGTTCCGATCGACCGTTAGAACTTTGAAAACTCGAATATTGAGCCGTAGCACCGTAGCCCTCTATGCTATCCATAGCACCCAAGCCTTACTCTCTCTCTCTCTCTCTATATATATATATATATGAGTAGAACTAGGGTGCTCTTAAGCTCACCAAAGTTTTGGTGAGCTTAACTCTAAAACTTATCAAATCAATTTCAAATGACGAATTCGAACCGTTGAAACCCGCCTACCTTACGTACGTGTGATACATCTACATGTGAAATTTTTAAACATTCGAAATCGTGCATTTCTATGTGCAGCGAATTGCGTTCCAACATTAAACGGGTAGAAATGGACTTGGCAACGGCTAGTAAAAGGTAAGTTTGCATAGAAGAATTTACGTGATTGCCAGCTTCAACATGTTACGGGACCCTGGCTGCTTCGTCAGGCCGAATTCAGAAACGAATCGAGGCATTAGCTTTAAATGCGATCCGATTTACTAGTTTCCGTATGTCTGTAGTCCAGTTTATTGTGTATTTACTAACCGGTCTGCTACTAAGGGTGAAAATGGATTGGATATTATATGTCCGTATCTGAAAATTAGATATGAATATTCATACGAATACGAATATAGATACAGATATAGTTTTCAATTATGTGTATTAGAATGGTAGATATGTATTATATAGTTTAATATATATTATGAAAAAAATATGTATATATTTATGAATATCTAATATCTGAAAATAAAAATAGATACGGATATGATTTTACCACTGTTCAATCTGTATTCGATCCGTTTACACCCTGCTACATTATTTTCGAGCTACAACGTGCCATACTTGTCGCAGGAAATAAAAAAATGAGGGTATTTCTTCGTGCTCTATTGTCCATCCGAAGTTCCTCTAATTGAATTTTTGTTGTATGATTTAACAGCATTTTGTTTTCATGATTTGAAAAATTGGCCCGAGTTGGAGAATAATCAGCTGGGCGAATTTTCAATCAGAGAATCGACCTTAAGAATCGGTCAAGTCGTTAATATTGTTGCAAAATTTGACTGATTTTAAGTACATCTACATTTTGCGCCATTGGATGGATCGTAAATAAAACAACAAAGGTGTCAATAGAAGAGTGGGCTAACCCATTGTTGGGCCTTTTTCTTATGTTATCTTTTATTTTATTTTTTTTTTATTTTTTTTTATGGAGTGTATTTTTTTTACTCAAGTCATGCAAGTAAAAGAATGTGGCATGTGCCGACGGGCTTGTATTAAAAAAAAGAATATGGTATCAATAGATATCTTCATATTATTTTCTTACACTGTATCATTTTTAAGTAAATCTTAGGAGTAGAAGAAGAGTAAGTAAAATAAATTATTAATTTATTTAATAATTTAGCAGAAAATTTGTTTTATTTTATCAATAATTTTGTTTTCAACATATTAGGTAAAATGTGACATTTTTATTGACTGTGTAATTTGTTTTCCATTTTCGTTCGTTTTTGTAATGTACAATTACTTAGGTACATCAGAATTTGGAGGGACAAAAACAAACTTTGGATGAACATTATTAAAATAAAATTTGGAAGGATAGATCTCCATTCTTTCTATCTAAAAATAATAATTTATTCGAATGGTAGAGAAGGTGGTATCTTTTCCTTCTCTTTACTTAAAAATCTAATCGTTAAATTTTTTTATGTACGAATCTCAACACAGATGAACGAATAGGTTTTGAATAGTAGGATCCGGCTCTTCTTTTGAAGAGCAGTGGAGTTGGTTTCGAAGGTGATATCTTTCCCTTCTCTTTATTTAATTTTATCTGTATGACTATTTGGCATTGAACCATTGGTAGCCCCACATTGGAGTGGAGAGTTTCTCATGCAACCTCCGGTAAAATCTCTGTGTTGTCAATCTCTAGAGCTCTTTCGGCCAATACCTTTTATACAAGACAGTATCGGTAAACTTTTTTCATCACATGTGCCAAAAAGATCGCACAGTACATTTTTTTTAACTCTCTAGCCATGTTATCTGTTTTTATTTGTCCAGATATATCCATAACAAATCTCGAAATTAGAAAACCGTTCTTTGCCGACTATGATAAATAGATCTCATTTTCATTTGAAGCATACTTGAAGAAATGCTGGCCTTTAATATTATCTGAAAGAGCTTTCGTTTCGGATATGTTTTCTAAAACTTTCCATTTCATAACCTATTAACCCACTAGTCGAAAATATTTTGGACCGTTTCCAAAAAATGAAGTATTGGCTGCTCCCATTTAATAATATATTTTACTTGATGCATTTAATAACGAGGAGAGTTCAAATGCCTCTATTTTTTGTGCCTCTATCATGCCTCCATTTTTTAAAACTTTAATAACTCAAGATTTAAAACTTAAAAGTCAAAATAAAACCGTTAGATGTGATCTATGTTATTTTCTCTATGTGCTCATAAAAAATTATCACATTTCAATTTTGTTTTTATGTAAATCAATAAGTTCAAAAATCAACGTTTAGAAATCATCCAAATTAGTGCATTTTTTACAAGCTCTTGATGACAATCAAAATAAAATTGAAATGTCATAATTTTTTACATATGCATAGATAAAATAATGTAGATTATATCTAACGGTTTTATTTTGATTTTTAAGTTTTAAATTTTGAATTATTAAAGTTTTATAAAATTGAGGCATGGTGGAGGCACAAAAAATGGAGGCATTTGAACCCTCCTCTTTAATAATATATTTCACATGCAGTTTGGACAAAATTCCTCGGGTCAATTAATAGGGATATGATTCAATAAAATTTCAAAATATAGAAAAAAACCATCACATTCAATTAATTAAAAAAAGATTGGACAGGATAAGCCATCTTTTCCAATACTTTTCATTTTTTTTTTTTTGGTTAGAAGAACAACCGAAAAAGAAAAAAAAAATCATGAATAATACTGGACGAGATGGAATATTCTGTCCAGAATTTTTTTTTTAATTAGCGAATTTGCTTAGTTAACATAATAAGCTAGATGTGATGGTTTATCCCCCTTTTTCTATATTTTGAAATTTCACAAAATTATACCTCTATTTCGATTTAATTAATTTATTTTCTATTAATATAAAAATCCGCAATTGCAATTTCTCTGCCTCGTAGCCGTGCAGTATTGTTGTGCCTTTCAAGATTTGTGTAGAAAAAAAATAAATGGTTCGGATATTCAACAGATCTAACTCAAAAAGTTTGAGATATGTAACATTATGGAAAATACGTATATAAAATTAATACTTTAGAAAAAAAAATCGAATTGTAGAATTTTTGCAATTTTCACATTTAATTTTCTATGGTCCTCCTGCAGATACTGTAGCACAAGTACTGTTATCATCCTCCAAAATACAAAATCTAAGAAAAAATAAAAGGAAACCAACGTGGCAATTAGTGCAAAATCTTCACCCTATAGGTTAAGATTGTGACCATCACCGCAATGAGTGTTACTCGCCATCGTATCTCGATTCGAGGAGGAAGTAATTGTTCAGACAGACACGCCATTCAGTAGAGAGGGGTGTTGGCCAATAGGTATCACCACTTTAAAAACTTGAAATTTGTTGATTTAATTAGTTTGCTTAAATGCTTAGTGAAGAAATTATGTTGATTTTCCCTTTGTTAGTGACATGTCAAAAACAATGTTTCTCCTTTTTGGCTACAATTTGACCAGATCCCAAATTTCCAAATTATAATACAAATTATTTTACGATTTAGCATTCCTTGAAACTTTTCAATGCACATGCAAAATATATATTTTAAACTTTTCTATGCACATGCAAATTGGTCTCCACTAGTTATAATGTTGTATATTTTTCTTCATTGGTACTATTCAGGTGATTACTGGTTCATCCATTTTCAGTTTAAAATAAAAGCTTCACAGTTGATGTTGAAGTAAATTCTTAATTGAAACTAAATAGGAAAAAAATTAGCTTATGTCCCTTCCAATGGTCGGAATGTTTGTAATGTTCGGCACTGGTGTTGAATCCTTTCTTGCTGCATGCCATTTGACACACATAAAGATGAATCCTTCAAGGCATGAATACAGACTAGTTGATCATTTGTGTACAAATAATGGAGGCACGGACATTAAGTCCAAATCTATGATTTATTTACTGGTAAAGGATCTGAATGTCATTGCATACATTAATTATCTTAAATCTATTGTTTTTAATTTGAATGGCTGTATGAACTGTCGGATAATTCTTGTAGTCTTGTAGAGAGTGTGAAAACCATTTTGCAGATCCCATCACTGTTGTGGGAGGCAAAGTTGTGCATCACTTCTCCAAATTCAGATTCCCCCAGGTACCTGAGGTGCAATAATTAAATCTGGACCGTTCTTTTAACCTGACACCGGATTGGGTTGGGCCTGGCTGGGATTAATCTGGGCCATGATCCGTTTATTTATTGCACCTCTCAGGTATATTATGGGACGCACTCCAACCATGGAACAACTAGCTGTTGCTTTGGGGGTTTAGCACGCAAAGGACCCTACATGTGTCAACAATTATGACACAACCAATTCAGTGTTCCAGAACAATTGGTTTCTCAACTCAATTATTTCTATGTTGCCTGGTACTAGTTTTTATATGCTCTTCTAAATTAAGGAATACTATTGATGAGTTAACATAGATAGAAATTTATTTTTCAAATGGTTCATTTTATGCTTTCTTTTTGAACTGGAAAACTATTGATTTGACAGAGTTACAAGTTTGTAAACATCAGAATTATATTTCTAAATCTACTGTTTGGTTACCTGATATTTACCTAATTTGCAGAAATTGGTCAATTTCATTAAGATACCTAAAGTGGTATCAATAATGGAAGTCACAAGATAAGAACAGACGCATGTACTTAGCTATTGGTAAAAAAAAATATCTTCTTTTTAAAAAGTTTACGATCAATTACAATAAGAAAATTTGGTTTTGTCTGTGGAATTCCACATGATGTTGACAGAAATAGTGGAAAGCAAAGAAAATTGCTTTTTTTTTTTGATTGTTAAGAATAGTGTGGGAAAAATGGCACGGTGGAGCCGGCTCCGTCACGGAACGGCACTGCACGGCATATGTTACTGTTCCGTGCCGTGACTCGCGTGTTGCGTGCCGTGACCACCCCTTGACATTTTGGTCACGGCACGGCACGTAATCATGCGAGTCACGTGTAATTAGGACCGTTAGGTCTTAATCAAATGGTGAATCTTGAAGAAACTAACTTAAATTATGAAAAAATAGTTAAACGTGAAAAACATGACTAGTTACGTTTGGACACGGCACGTGAATAGTCACGGCGTGACTCGCCTGCCATGACCATTCGTGTGCCGTGACCACCCCTTGACATTTTAATCATGGCACGAATCACTGTTCACTTGGTCATGGCACGGCACGTTTTTTCCACTCTAGTGAAGAACATTGCTTCTAGGCAACAGAGAAAGTAGGAATGTTTAATTAATGGGATTGTGACAGAGCCCAAACAATTCACATTAGTCACAATAAAATACAAAGAAAAGCATTCAATAAATATACACATCTCATTTATTATTGCTATCAATTCACTTTCCTCCTACAAAGTTGCCTGTACTCCAAAACAGTACAATTATTTTTTATCATTTTTCTTTCATTAGCCATGGCTTTTCCAAAACCTGACAGCTTTCTTCCCTTTCTTTTCTTCCTCTACCTTAGCATACCTTCTATCTCGTTTGCTTCTGATTACATCTCCTTCGACAACTCTCTCTCAGGAAACAAGACTATAAGCTCTCAAGGTGGAAAGTTTGAGCTCGGTTTCTTCCAGTTAGGTAACAAATCAATATCTTCAAATTACTATCTTGGTATTTGGTACAAGAAGGTCTCCCAGTTCACTCCTGTTTGGATTGCAAACAGAAATGCACCAATCTCAGACCCAAACACTAGTGAGCTAAGAATTTTATCCACTGGCAATATGGTTCTTTTGGATCATAACAATAATCATATTTGGTCTACAAATGTGACCTCTCTAAGATCAAACTTCACAATTTGTACATTGTTAGATACTGGAAACCTTGTGTTAAATTATAGTTCCAATCAAACTGTCACATGCTTATGGCAAAGCATTGATCACCCGACCAATACATGGTTGCCTGGCGGTAAACTTGGGAGAAGCAAAGCATTGGGTCAACAAAGCATGTTTTCATGGAAGAATTCTGATGACCCGGCAGAAGGGATCTTTTCACTCGAGATAGACCCAAATGGCTCTAGTCAATTTCTCCTATCCTGGAACAGATCGAAATATTATTGGACAAGTGGTGAGTGGACTGGAAAAATATTTAGTAATGTACCAGAAATGAGTTCAAATTATCTGTACAACTTTGAGTATGTCTCAAATGAAAATGAGAGCTATTTCACATACTCATTGCAGGATGACAATATAACTTCAAGGTTTGTAATAGATTTATCAGGGCAAATAAAGCAGCTGACATGGCTGGAAGAATCACAAGAATGGATCCTTTTATGGACTCAACCACAAGCACAGTGTGATGTCTATGCTCTGTGCGGTCCTTTTGGGAATTGTGATACAAATAGCTTACCGTATTGCAGTTGTTTAAAAGGTTTTAAAGAGGTAAATTCCATAGATTGGAAGCTTGGGGATCCAAGTGAAGGTTGTCAGAGGAATTCTCCCCTGCAATGTGACTTGACAAATGGTTCGTTGCCAAAGGAAGAAAACGATAAATTCTTTGAAATATCAGGCATAAACCTACCAGATAAACCGCATATGTTAAACAATGCTAGTTTAAAAGATTGTGAAAGAGCATGTTTGCAAAATTGTTCTTGCAATGCATATGCATATAATAGTACTAATACTTGCTCAATTTGGTACCATAGTTTGCTTGATCTGTATCAAGAAACAGATGGGTCCATTGGAGACACTCTATTTCTTCGTATGTCAGCATCTGAGTTCAAGAAGCCAAGCCATATGAAAAAGAAGATCATTTGTGTTATATTTGGATCTCTCATAGGCTTTCTAGCTTGCACGGTAGTTATTTTTTTATTGGCCAGGAGCTACCAAAGGAGAAGGTTTGTTCTAGCCACAAGTGGATCAGAAAGTGGCTTGGTCGCATATAGATATGGTGATCTGCGAAGAATGACAAATAATTTTTCCGAAAGGATTGGTGGGGGTAGTTTTGGTTCAGTGTTTAAGGGAACATTATCAAATTCTTTTTCTGTTGCAGTGAAAAGGCTGGATGGGGTTCTCCAATTAGGGGAAAAACAATTCCGAACTGAAGTGGACACAATTGGCATTGTTCAACATGTAAATCTGGTTCGTTTGAGGGGTTTTTGCTGTGAGGGGGACAAAAGGCTACTAGTTTATGATTACATGGAGAATGGATCACTAAATATGCAACTATTCCGAGGAAATTCTAATTTTTTAGATTGGAATAGAAGATTCCAAATTGCGCTCGGAGCAGCGCGGGGCTTGTCATACCTGCACGATAGTTGTAGAGATTGCATAATACATTGTGATGTTAAGCCTGAGAATATCTTGCTGGATGAACTCTTTATTCCAAAGGTAGCCGATTTTGGCATGGCAAAATTTGTTGGGAGAGAATTCAGTAGAGTTTTGACCACTCTAAGAGGAACAATTGGATATCTCGCTCCAGAGTGGATATCTGGGGTGCCAATTACTACAAAAATAGATGTTTACAGCTATGGTATGGTTCTTTTGGAACTCATATCAGGAAGAAGAAACTCAGAGCAACTAGAAGGAAAACATGTTGATTACTTCCCTCTGCTGGCGGCAATAGAACTAAACAAAGGAAATATGCTCGCAATACTTGATCCCGGTTTGAATGGAGATCCTAATTTAGAAGAGGTTGAGAGAGTGTGTAGAGTTGCTTGTTGGTGCATTCAAGATGAAGAGAACAACCGGCCAACTATGCGTCAAGTGGTGCAAATTTTAGAGGGTGTTTTGGAAGTAAGCCTACCTCCTATACCAAGATCGCTTAAAGCTTTGATAGAGGAACCAGAGCAATTGGTTTTCTTCAGAGAGCATTCTCCAGGAGTTCATAGTTTCGATTCTTAAAATCCCCTCGTGTTTAATTATAGCAATTTGTGATCTTTTTATGGTATAACAGTATGCACTTTTTATTTTTATTGATGTGCTTGTAATGTATCTTTGCTTTTGGTTTGGCTTTAATTTGCAGCTGAATTTACTTGGGAATCAATATTGTTGTTGTTGTTAATTGTCAGAATGTCAGTTTGTCACTCGTCAACGAAGGAAATATATATTTTCGTATCTGATTGTAATTATTGTGGTTTCCAATTTTTCTTGTCTTTTCTTTTCGTTTTGGTACGGTTTGTGATTCATATATTTGACTATTTTGATCGTACCTTGGAGGTATGTGACTATGTGCACACAAAAGCTAAATTTTTGGAAAATATTTTTCCCTTGGGAGAGGATGTTATAAATGTATTTACGTAAGTTGTAAAGGGTTAACATTATATTAGTCATATTACAACCAGAAAATTAGCTGATTCGTGGAATTCCTGTTTCAATCAGAAAATCAAAGATTATCAATTTGCTGAAATAAATAATTATTTTATACTAATATTTCCAAACTCCGAGTTTCATATGAGACTCAAGCAAATCATATCGAAGTCATCCGGCAGGCACAAATCCACAAACTAGAACCCTGATTTCAACTCTCTATTCGAATTTCACAAAAATATTATCTTAAATATAATTAAGATATATTATTCTGAAATAATAAGAACAAGGGTTAATTTAAATAATGTTGTACTACTTTGAAGTTTAAATAAGGGTAAGGGCACTGAGTTATCGTTTTCATAATAAATGATACCCACTTTTTTAATGCTCATCCTGGAAGCGTGGTACCAATTATTTGATTCTTTTTTGTCTTTGTCATAACTCATAATTTATACACTTGGAAGAAGGGTAATTTGGTACCAATACCAAAGGTCCGACTGTTGATTTGGAAGCTGCTGCACAGGGCGGTACCGTTGGGAAAGATAATACATGACTGAATTGAGAAAGGGGATCCTATATGTGCCATGTGTGGACTTGAAGATCGAGGAGGATGTGTCACATTTGTCTTTTGCTTGTCCTTTTACCAGAAGTTGCTGGTTTGCTGGTACGGTATCGATGCGCTCTGAGCAATTGCCACAGGATATATATACATGAAGCTCTATAACTATTAGGGGACCTGTTAGGGGAGGAGCAGTGGAACTTGATGGCAACCTTTTATATGTTTGACCAACTTCAGTAGAAGTTCTCGCTCTTGTCCAAAATGCATTAATTAATCTTGACAATCAATCAAGCAGAGAAAAGGCATCCAAGGTGGCTTAATATCTTCATCCAACCGTTTAAATATTTTCAACCGTTCAGATTTTGAAGATAAGAAAAAAGCAGTGTATTTCATATTCAAATATGAACTTTTAAAAAATATTTGAACAGTTGGAACGAAAAAAAAAAAAAACATGTTCCTCCTTTTATAGAAAAATGTCGCTGATTTGGTTCCTTTGTTATGATCCAAAATGCAGTAAACCTTGATAATCAAACAGATAAAGGTATCCTAAGTGGATGTGTTAGGAGCCCAAGTCCAAGTTGTTTCTGAGCCCAAGTCTGACTTGATAGGATAACATAGATGCCTTCACTCGAGCTGTTAGGCAACAACAATTTAAAAAATAAGTCCAAGAGTTTAGTTATTTTGTAATCACATATCTGTATTGAAAGAAATCTAAAATATACATTCTAATAATTTTTAACACTAATTTATTTAACTTCTAATTTTGTTAACATATGGATTAATTATATGATCAAGTGTATGAATTTATTTCTGTCTTAGTGAATGAACAAATTGCTTTTTGGGTATAGTATAAGTTAATCACAATATATATATATGTATATATATATATATATATATATATATATATATATATATATATAGGGTCTGTCTAAATTGCTGCTAGCAGCATTTCGGCAGAGGTGCTGCCGGGGCTATATTTAGCCGTGTGATGTCCAAACAACAAATCCAAACCGTTAGATGTTTAATCTATATTATAATCTACTTGGAGACCAAATTTTACATTTTTTGGAATTTTTTTACTATATATTAAGCTGGTTTGAAAACCGCTGATTTCAGTAAATTTCTGCAGCATTGAAATCAGCGGTTTTCAAACCAGCTTAATATATAGTAAAAAAATTCCAAAAAATGTAAAATTCGGTCTCCAAGTAGATTATAATATAGATTAAACATCTAACGGTTTAGATTTGTCGTTTGAACATTAAAAAATAGAAAAAACAGTGGCAGCACCGCCGGTAGAAATGCTGCCGGCAGCAAATTAGCCACAGCCTATATATATATATATATATATATATATATATATATATATATATATATATATTTAGCAAAAGATAAAAGCAACAGATTAATTATCAATTTTTAATATTAATATAATTTAGACAAGTAGGATTTACATAAATATATGTAAGTCTCAATTTTTCCTCTGTTTTAAATTACCCATCAACTCTTTAATATATCTCGTATGTCCTTTTAACTTTTAAAAAATAATAAAACATTTTCTAATCCTTTAATATTTATTCATCAAATATTTACAAAATTTTAATGTTTCCCCATTAACATTTTAAATTCTTTAATATTTTTTACTCATTAGCTCTTCAAATTATTTTGTATATACTTCAACTCTTTAAATCCTTTCATATTTACACTTCAAATTTAATAACATATCAATTCGGTTAAAATACATCAACTTAATTATATCGTAATGATTTAAAAATGAATCGACATAATTATTCTTCTTTCCCAAAATTTTTATTTTTTAAGTTTAATTTTCTCAAAAGAAAAATAATCTATGTCCTCACCTTATTGTTACTTTATTAAAAAAAAAAACTATTTTCATGAAGAAACAAAAAAAATAGAGAATATTCATTTTGTTTGAAGGGAAGAAGACAATTATGTTTATTCATTTGTAAATCACTAAAAACATAAATATTGTGTGTTGTGTAGAATAATTTTTTTTGTTGGGAAAAAAATACCAAACTAACATTTAATATATAAACATTTAGGCCGTGTTCGGCAGTCAAATTCCTACAGGAAATTTGATGGGTACGGGCAAAGTAAAATTAAAATTCCCAACAGCTGTTCGGCAGGCTTGTTATTTCCCAAAATTAACCCATAGGTTATTTCCCACGGTTCCCATTTCAGTTCATTTTTCTGGGAAAAAAACAATCATGTTAGACTCAATTTTTTTGTTCCCACTCTTCTCTCTCCTCACGTGAATTGCTTCTGATTCATGCCATCTTTCCACGTGGCCTATATTCCACGTGAATTCAACTCATTCTCTCTCTTCCTGACTCTCCATCACGCGTTATAGGGTTCACATGTATATAAAGAGCTGTTGATTTTTCACATTACCAATTGTGGGACTAAGATGAAAGTATGATCCGGATTGCTTTTTTTTTTCTTCTTAATTTAGACGTGCTTGCTATGTTTCTCATATTTTACATATTTATTTGTCAACTAATTTTTGTAATTACATATTTTTAAATGTTTGGTTGTTTATAAATATTTATTTTTTAAAATGTTTTTAATAGTTTATTTTTTTGTAAATGTTTTTAATTACATATTTTAAATGTTTGTTTGTTTTCTAATTTTTGTAATTATATATTTTAAATGCTTGTTTGTTTGTTTGTTTGTTTGTTTATAAATGTTTATTTTTTGCACATGTTTTTATTTAATCAATTTTATTTAATTTCATTAATATAATTTTAAAAAAATTATGTTTATCAAATGTTACAATTTACAACCCATTAAAATATTAAATTTACAATATATTATTGGTCTAAATAAATAGATGGTGGCACGACACTTTTTTTTCATTGTAATTTTATATTTAATTATTTTTTTATATTAAGCTAATTTTAACTTAATTGGTTAAAATCAATACAGAACACAACGCTCTACTATTCAAAAACAATAATTAACTAAACTAAACTAAAACAATTAAATAAATATACATATTTTAAAATAAATAAAGATTTCCCACAATTAATCCCATGATACAAACGAACACTCATTTTCTCATATTCCCATAATTAATCCCGTGCATTCTGTACCCGTGGGTTCCCACTTTTTCAAAAGTGAATTCCCATTCCCATTCCTATTCCCATTCCGTAATCCCGTGACATCCGAACACGCCCTTAGGGCGTGTTCGGATGTCATGGGATTACGGAATGGGAATGGGAATTCACTTTTGAAAAAGTGGGAACCCACGGGTATGAAATGCATGGAATTAATTATGGGAATGTGAGAAAATGAGTGTTCGTTTGTATCATGGGATTAATTGTGGGAAATCTTTATTTATTTTGAAATATGTATATTTATTTAATTGTTTTAGTTTAGTTTAGTTATAAATAATTTTTATTTAATTATTGTTTTCGAATAGTATAGCGTTCTGTTGTGTATTGATTTTAATCAATTAAGTTAAGTTAGCTTAATATAAAAAGTAATTAAATATAAAATTATAATGAAAAAAAACTGTCATGTCACCATCTATTTATTTAGACCAATAATATATTATAAATTTAATATTTATTTAGACCAATAATATATTATAAATTTAATATTTATTTAGATCAATAATATATTATAAATTTAATATTTTAATGGATTGTAAATTGTAACATTTGGTAAACATAATTTTTTTAAAATTTATATTAATGAAATTAAATAAAATTGATTAAATAATAATATTAAAAAGATGAACCATTTCTAATAAAAAATATTATTAGAATGGTACAAATAAAATAAGAAAATATTTATAAATAAATTAAAAAATAAGAAAACAACAATTAAAAACATTTACAAAAGATAAACTTTTATTTGTAGTAGTCACACATCTATTTTAAATTTCTCATTTAATATGAAAATCATGTTGATATTAGCCGGATTTTTTAAAATTTTAGTATAATTTATGAAAAAAGTAGTAGTAGTCGGGATCTCAATATTTTATTTAGTCCCACAACTAATAATATATATAACAATAGATGGTTACATGATACCTCTTTGGATGACAGACAATAGATGCTTGAAATGATAATTAATTAAATTAAATAGAAGGCCACGTGGTTGGCATAGGCAGCTGCAACCTTTCAAAATATTAAAAAAAAACAAAGAATGACCCACCACGTGAGAAGAAGAGAGGAGAGAGAGAGAATGGGAAAACAAAAATTAACTCAGACTGCGGGTTTTGATTTTGAGAAATTTGCACTGAGTTGGGATTCGTTGTAGGAATTATTTTGGGAAATATTACAAAAAATTTGAGCATCCGAACAGCTTGCAGAAATTAAATTGGGAATCACCTCAAATTCCATCCATTCCCAGCGGGAATGCGTCTGCCGAACACGCCCTAAACACATCAACTTATTAATAATGATTTTACAGGGTGATCCGTGCAAAAGACCCGTAATATGAAATATAATCGACGACTTTCTGGATAGATATCTTGGATGCTCTCCAACTGTAGGCACACATCTGGTCCGTACTTCTCATCTTTAACAGTCCGATACGATTCATCCACAAAATCTGACGCGGGTCATGTTGGCCAGAGACCTCCGGTAGTCCGGTCAAATTGAACAGAAAACGTTCGATCAATTTTGGACCTTTTGAGAGGATTGAAGTTGAGAAACCGAGTGTATACTGATTTCCGTTTTATTTTATTTTTGGGTTTATCCTAATCCGAAATTCCTTCAATCCTATTTCATTCCATTTCTAGTACATTCCATAGCATTTTCCAATTCAACAAGCAATCTTACCTCCTCTTTCTTCAACCCTGCTCTCAATCTTTCTCAGTCTCTATCGTCTTTGTTCGATCTCGTACTACAAACACTAATTCCTCCAATGGATCCTAACCCCTCTGCCACCTCTACCGCAAACCGTCGGATCGGAATCGCGGTTGATCTGAGCGACGAGAGCGCGTATGCACTTCGCTGGGCTGTGGATAACTACCTCCGCCCCGGCGACTCCGTGATCCTCTTACATGTGCGCCCCACCTCAGTCCTGTACGGCGCCGATTGGGGCTCCACCTCCATCTCTGACCAAGAGGGATCGTCGGAGGAAGTCCAGCTAAAACGGGAGGAGGATTTTGACGCCTTCACCGCCACAAAGGCGCAGGAGCTGGCGCAACCCCTGGTTGATGCGAATATCCCGTTCAAAATTCACGTAGTCAAGGATCACGACATGAAGGAGAGATTGTGCCTCGAGATTGAGCGCCTGGGGCCCAACGCCGTGATCATGGGGAGTAGGGGCTTTGGTGCTTCTAGAAAGAATGCAAAGGGTAGATTGGGAAGTGTGAGTGATTATTGTGTGCATCACTGTGTGTGTCCTGTTGTGGTCGTGCGTTACCCTGATGATGCTGTTACCGGTATGGCAGCTCCAGCCACGGTTTCTCAGTCTGATTCAACCCCTCCTGCTGGTGCCATGTCTGATATTAAGAAAGGTCTGGTCTTTTTGCCTTTTATTTTATCTAATCCTAAATAATGATGGAGATATTATCAACATGATCGAATGCAAGTCAAATTGAGTTTGTAATTTAGACATCGACGTTTGTGTTACCATTAGTCATCATATAAGCTGGAAACTAATTTTTTATGGCTTGATTACTCATGAGAATAGTTTTTTCCTAACAAAACAATTGGTTGATTGTGTAACAAAAGGATGAACTGTTTGGTTTCAAAATCTAACCTCTACAACTTTTAACTGGTTTTTGACATTGAAATGTGTGATAATGTATATACAGCATGGTAAGGGGTATATGACAGCAACTTTGACAAATGGCCTATTTTGACAAAAGATAACCAATTCATCAAATATGAAAATACATGTATCAATTTTGATGCAATCTGAAAATGTTTAATAGCCGTTCAAAAGTATATTAAAATTGTATTGCTCAATTTTCAAATTGTTTTGTTGATGATTAACTGGTTTTCAATTATCTGCAATTTAAATTTTAAATTTTGATCAGCATTGTTGTGATTGTCAACAAGGTTTGTTTTTATATATTCAATCACTTAGAACTGAAACAATTTTGTTAGTGTTTTTAGGAATATAATGAAATTATTGACTCTATAATGAAAGAGAGACTGAAAATTTTATGAAGCATTTCAGCGTCAGTCTAAATAGATGTTTGTTTTCCTAATTGGAACTTAAAAAGTATATTACATTTTGCTATCTATAGAAATTGAAACATAATTGGAGTTGCAGTTTTTTAAGTACCTTTTAAGGAAACAAAACAATTTGGATTGTTTCCAGTAATGTGTTGTATCCTTGATATGTATTGAAATAGTAATTAATCCTAGTGTTATTCCCCGTACATAATATTACTTCTTCTACCATAGTTCTGAATTCTGATAAGACTATTGTGGCACTCTTCCCTCTCTTCTGCCTGATTAAATATGGAAGGCCCAGATCAGATAAGAAGCCACCCCTATTATAAATTGAATGGCATTGATTAAATCAGATCAGGGAAGAAACTAGTTTGTATGATTAGTTTTTAAAATTGAATGTTTATGAATTGTTTTATGTTCTAATTGATCACTGCATTTTTATTTTGTAATCATGGCAGATGATTGACTGGAAGCTTGTTTGTTCTGCTCATCTCATTTCGTGGTACTCTACACTTTCTTTGTAACCGTAACTTGTATTTAAGTTTCAATACTATCATTGATTGCTTGCTCATCAATTTGTTGGGTTTCTATTATACACTGCAACTATCTAGCCATCTAGGCTGTCGGCACAAGATCAAACATTCCAAATTTGAATTTTGAACACCCATCCATAGATTTATTTTTGTTGGTATAATATTAGCATCGGATACCCAGGGATGATAGATGTTTGCTGCTAGAATAATACTTGCATTGGATGCCCAGGGAATAGATGTTTGATGCTATAATAGATGTTTTTATTTTTCTTTCTTTTTGGTTTGTTTGTGTGTGTGTGTGTGTGTGTGTTTCTTAAATGGGGGAGGGGGGATTCGTGATGATTTCCTTGTTCTTCTAAAGATTCAGACTTGTGTTGTAGGTTATGATGTTTTGATTTCTTTCTTTTCAGGGAAATGGATTGATATATTCCAGTAGGTCAAAACAAGAAGCTAACCTTCTCTTGTTTTTTCTGTTTTCCAACATTAGGTGAAAACAAGCTTGAGTGGCTAAGAGAAAGAAGTAGAAATCCTGGTTTCGACATGTAATTGAGCGTATTGTGAAGTGACTGAGTGCTAAATTACCGTATGTTTGATCTTTAAGTTAATGTCTTATTGTTGCATCATCTTGATTTTGTAGGTTCACTAAACCACCTTGTTGGTTTCTTGTTTTGATGTGCTTTACTACTTTTATCATGCACCGAATAAAATGCGTTTATGTAACAAATTCTTGTTATTGTATTTTATGATGGTTCTCTGAACATAAAATTAGATGAGTATAAATTTACACGGTATAGAACACAGAGGTCAATGAAACAGGTTCATTTGTGCGCTGCTAAATTCGAACGGTATAGAACACACAGGTCAAAGCATTTCAATTTTGAATAACATTCGTTCAATATGAGTAAAATCACTTTCAACATCTTTTTAAATGATTTTTGAATTTGATTAATTTTTTGAATGATAAATGATTTGTTTAATTTTTTTTTATTTGTTAAATTTATGATTTTTTTGTGTCTGTTTTTGAAAATATTAGAGTTCAGAGTCTTCCTTAATCGTCTCTCTCTTTGCGGAATAGGTCAGTTTCTCTTATTTTCTTATTGTCTTTTGCCTGCTCTAATTTCTCCTCTTCATTTTCATTTTTATTTTTTGCCTACCCTGAACCAATTACAGAATACGCTCTGATGGCTCTCACATTTGTTGAATTTTCTCCCTCTTCCCGCATATTTTTTTCCACAAAATTACAAATCCATCATTGGTCTTCTACTCATTTATAAATTTAGAGGCGCTTAGAGCATCCGCGTCGTATTTTATTTTTAATTACTAAATATACATTGGCTCTTTCATTTTCGCTTTCAGCGATGTAAGCACTTTATTAATTAGAGGCGGAAATAGTCCTCGCAAAAATTGAATATTTAGAATAATTTCTCTATTTTGTAAAATCTAGGGACGCTTATCATTGAGACATGACCCGCATGGTATAATACATCTGATAATATTTGGTTGGCTAACGCGGAGCAGGTGCAAATCATTAATCAGCAGCAGCATTACTGTCTACAAAATTGCAAGAAAATCATTTGTTCCAACATAATTAATTAGGTTGGTCCCAGGTAATTCGACCAGAATCAGATGTGAATCCACCCAAATTAAATCAAATCAAAAGCCTCTTGTACAAATGTACACATCTTTGCATGTCTCATAGCTCAGTTATCCTCTTGATTTTCTCTCTCAGCAAGGAATGAACCTACAGGACAGAAATTTTCAATGTTAATCAAAGCGATTTTCATTTTTTACTAAAATTAACAATAAAAAAGAGAGATGACTTCATGATGACAACCTTGACAACTTTGACAATATTTTTTTTTTAAAGATTATATAAAATTGAAAGTAAATTTATAGGTACATTATTTGGTATATGGATATTGTAATAACCAATTTTTATACAATTTAAGTATTGTTTGAAGCTGTGAAGAAACGTTAATTTTAGTCAGTTCAAATTTTTAAGTCCCTTGATGTATGGTAAAACATAACATCAAATCTCATCATTTTTATAGACATCATATTAGATAATACAAATCATGCCTATAATGCCAAAAAATTTATTAATATCCAAAATTAATAATTAATTTTAAAAACTATCCCCCTTGAGTTGGAATTCCAAATCTGCCCAAACCGGTTATTTTTTCCTGATTTCTAGCTAACTTCCCGAAAATAAAATTCCCGATTTGAAGCCAGTAAAAGAATAACCGGATTCTAACACCGGTGATAAAATTGCCGGTTTTTAAGGCTTTTTTTTACAAAACAGAAAATGTTATTATTTTTTGTGTTGAAATATTAGAAATATTTAATATATTTCTTTGAAAATAGATGAAATACTATATAATTATTAGAAAGACTGGGACAAATAACCCAGATCAACATTTTTCAGGTCGGATTTTTCACAGCAATAAGAAAAATTAAAATATTTTTTCTGTGTTATTGGAAAAAAAAATATTTTGAATCTGAGTTATTGATCCCGATTCAAAAGTCACTTCTAGATAAATACAGAAAATATTATGATTCTTCTATTTTTGAAAAAAAAAACTTTTAAGTTATTTAATATCCAATTTGTAAAGACTTTTTTTATTTTTAAAAAAATAGAAGATTCACAATATTTTTTGTATTTACCTAGAAGTGATTTTTGAACCGGGATCAATAACTCAGAATCCAAGTATTTTTATTTTTTTCCTATAACACAAAAATATATTAATTTTTCTTATAGCCGTGAAAAATTCAACCTGAAAAATATTGATCCAAGTTATTTATCGCAGTCTTTCTAATAAATCAAGTTATATAGTATTTCATCCATTTTCAAAGAAATATATTAAATATTTCTAATATTTCAATATGAAAAATAAATAAATTATAGCATTTTCTGATTTGTAAAAAAAAAACCTTAAAAACCGGCAATTTTATCACCGGTTATTTTTTACTGGTTTTGACCGGCTAAAAACCGGGAACTTTATTTTCAGAAAGTTAGCTAGAAATCGGAAAAAAAAATACCAGTTTGGGCAAGTTTCGAATTCTAGTGCAAAGGTGGTAGTTTTTGAAATTAATTATTAATTTTGGTATTAATAAAAATTTCGGCCTATAATGTTGCATTTCAAAGAAACTTTTCCTTCTAAAAATTGTCATTATTGTCAAAATAAAGAATTCTCAAGTGATCCCACTTAAAAAAATATATATATCATATTTTCCTTTGATAGAATGAAATTATTTCCAATTTTCAATCATCCAGTCATGGTTAGGTTAACCATATGTTAATCATGTTTATTAAGGGCGTGTTCGGCCGAATCACTATTCACATGGGAAAAAAAAAATTCAGTTCCCACAGGAACAGTGATTTTCAGTTCAATTCCCGTGCCCGTGCCCATTCCCATTTGTCAGCCGAACACGCCCTAAACAAAGCTAACTTTTTCCCAAGAAGCAACAAAGCAAAATATTCTTATACGTACCCGCGTATCTGCTTTTATTCCAAATTATACGATTTAATACCGTTCATTTTTAAATCGATTCGCTGACGTTATCTAAAAATCATTTTTGTACTGAGTCAACAAGTTAATCCAATGCATTCGTTTTAGATTTAATTAGTCATTAGTCATACCATCCGGACACAACATTTAAAAGGAAATTATAAAGAAAAACAAAAAAAAGTAGGTGAGCTCACTTAGGAGGCGAAATAGACCGCCGGGCAGAAGAACACAACATGGACTGTTCACCAGCAACAGCAGTTGGCAAAAATGTCGGTTTTTGTCGACTTCCAGCAGCAGACACGGATGTGTGTGACAATGCAGTTGATCTCTTCCTTTCCCTTCTCAATCTAAAATGCCTTCTGGTTTTTGATACCCCCTTGTCGAGTACCCCTCCTACAATTCTATTGATTCTGTCACATTCCATCTGCTGTATCGGCATTGATGTCGCCTCGGCCTCATCATCCTGAAACAGAAAGTTGCAATACCAGTACCAGTTAGTCACATTTCCCAATTGGTGTTCATTTTGTTTCTTGAGATCCCATTACTTTAATTGTGTTTCTTGTTTTAATAAGTACTGATCTTTTCTAATCCACACACATAGCAACTATTCCTGCCAATAAAATCTGTATTTATTCAAAACAAAATTAAAGTAGTAATTGACCTTTTCTGAGGATGATGACTGCTCATTCGGGTCATTTCGTACCCGCTTCTGTGTCGACCCATCATTACTTGATGAACTTGCTACCGGTGGATCAATTGTGGCAGCAACCGGCATCCCCCGTGGAACCACCTGATTATCACCCTCTTCTTCTCCCTCTTCTTCTTCTTTGTTTTCATGTTCAATCTCCTCATCCTCCTCTTCATCTTCCAATGATTGACTCTCTCCTTCGAAAAGACCACCATGATTATCACCACCAAAGCAACAATGCGAGCAGAGAGAAATGGTAGGGGTGAGTCGGGACCCGGAAGCTTTCCACGTAGTAGGATTCCGGCACGAGCGACAGAGCAAGGCACGTGTGTGCCGTGCCACCAAGAAGTTAGCGCCATGCACACTTGCATCACAGTCCCAGCACAGCATCGCATCGTCAGACTTGCAATACATCCGTGCCTCGCCTTCGCACAACGCACATTTGCGGCTACCTTCTCGCACTTTACCGTCTCCCATTGATCGTTCCCTTAATCGACTATCTCTATCTCTATCTTTGTTTGGTTAGATTAGAGTAGGTATAATTTATAACTGATTATATAACACCAGTACGTGGTTATAAATTTATTGAAGAAACAATAAATTGAGAGATGGCGATCGGAGGAAAGAAACCGTTGGCGTAGTCTAAAACCTCCTATGTGAAACCAGGGAATTAATCAAGGCACGGTTTTGAACATATGAATAAATGGCTGTGTTTCTCTCTCGCTTTCTTTTCGTTCTCTCTCAGTCTTAATTATCTCTCTCTTTTCCTTTCCTTAATTTTCATGGTTAGCTATTTGTTCTCGCCTTGAAATCTTTGTAGCCTAAATTACTTGCTACTTGCATTGAGGGTCCCATTGCCGCCTTTTCTTGTCATTCCAACTTCTACTGGATTAGCAAAATAATATTAAAGAAATAAAAATACAGAAATTAATGAAGACAAGATAAGAGGGCTGATAAAGACCACCGAAGAAAGTAAAAGATGGTGAAGATATGTAGACAACTGATGCTATTTCTAATATATATATGGGAAGGGTTCAAATGTCTCTATTTTTTGTATTTTTATTATGCTTTTATTCTTAAAATGTTAATAAATTAAAATTATAATTATAAATCGTTAGATGTGATCTATGTTATTTTCTCTATGTGTTTATAAAAAAATATCACATTTCAATTTTGTTTTCATGTGAATCAATCATTTGAAAAATCAACATGTATAAATTATCCAGATAAGTATGTTTTTACAAGCTCTTGATGACAACTAAAATAAAATTGAAATGTCATAATTTTTTACACATGCATAATGAAGACGCAAAAAATTCTGAGTTTGACCTTTAAGTTTGACCTAAAATAAAATTAAAAGCTCTTGATAGATCATATTCAACAGTTTTAGTTTGACCTTTAAGTTTTAAATTTTGAGTTATTAAAGTTCTTAAAAATGGAGATACAATGAAGATGCAAAAAATGGAGGTATTTGAACTGTCCTCTATGTGCATAGATGGAATCTTATTTATTTCTAGTGAGTTATCGAATTGGTAGATAATTCAAGAGATTTGCTAATTAAAATTAAGAAAGTGTTTGCTTCATGCTCGTCAGGATACTGATATAAATATTCACGTGTCATTAATAATTTGAGCATATAAATTTAATGCTCTGAAAATGATGAATCTTTTATAAAATGAAATTTGTACAAGTTTCTTTCATTAAAAAATCATATTGGTTAACCCCTTTTAGTTATCAAAATTCGTGAGCACGGTACATTGAGAGATCATAAAAGAAAGAATAATAGAAATGAATAGAAAAAATAAAAGGATTGATGGGAATAGGTTGCCCCAAAAAAAACAAGGTTCAAAGATTTTTATGCCACGAGAAAAATTTGGAGATGGAAAATTCGGGTAGATAAAATATTTCTCTTTAATTAATAAAATAGCCAACCAATAAAGCAACCCCAATTGGCACCGCTGCGTTCTTTTATTGACAAATAAAATTACAAAAGCATTTCTTAAAAAAATATATATCACAAAAGCAAACATCGAACAGTCTGCATAGATGGAAAAATATATCTTTATAAAAGATAAATAATAAATTAATGTTCAAGGTCAGAAAGATTTGCGGTAAGGAATGATGTATCCTCGTGGCACGACATGAACCACGATTTTAAACATTTCCTTGATTCTCTAATGCTGACGTGGATGGACCATGTGAAGTAAACAACATGGCGTATTACTAAGGGTGCCAACTGGAATCAGAATATTTTCTTAAATGTATTAGAACTTAAAATAATTAAATTTAATAAAGCATTATCTTAGGTCAATATCAGTAGCAGGGCAGCAGGCACATTAAAATCAAATGATTAATATACTACTAGATTTGGGCTATTGTGCTTAAAATAAATAACATATTTACTTCACACTCGTATTTTTATAATTTCAAAATTTAAATAGTTCATGAAAATTATTCAACCTGATTTCCAGTTGACTCATATAAAAATCCAACTCGCTTGCTCTCTCCACTCTTTATTTATTTTTGTGTGGAGCACGCTCTAAAGATTCTTTTGAATTTTTGAATGAATTCTTCTAATAAACGAAATAATTATAAAAGCGGGCTGGCTGCCAAATAAAGAAATAAAAAAGCGGTGGAGATAAATTGTTTGAATTAATACAGAATTGAATTGCACTAGAAATAAATACATTTTCCTCTGAATCTATTCTCTTCAATATTCAATTATTTACCTTCACACAGAGTCACATAGCAAACTAGTTATGAACTCGGAAAAATATTGTTCTTAAATGCTATACGCTCGATGTGCTCATGTAGGCTGCTAATGATTAAGATTCGGCTCAAACTTGGCTCAGCTCAATGAGAGAAGCAAAATAATTCGGCTCTAATTCAGCTCACTTTTAATAGAAAAAAGCTCGGCTCATGTAAGTACTCGGCTCGACTCGGCTCATGAGCCCGCGAGCCGGCTCATATTACATGTTGAAAAAATGATCATTTAACTATTTTAAAGAAATGATCGAAATAGAATAGAGATATTCCTGTGACTTTAAATTACATGTTGAAAAACTTAAATTATTTTTTAAAAAAATGATCTAAAGAAATTTGAAAAAACAATCATTTCTTTAAAATAATTTCAAAATGCCAACTTATATTACATGTTGAGAAACATTAAAATTTGAAAAAGGAAAAATTCGAAATCTGAAAAATTTGAAAAATTTTGAAATTTCAAATTTTTTCAGATTTCTAATTTTTCAGATTTCAAATTTTTCGGATTAAAAAATTTTTCAGATTTCAAAATTTTTCAGATTTCAAATTTTTCAGAAATTTAAAATTTTTCCAAATTTAAAATTTTTTTCAGATTTGAATTTTTTCAGATTTCAAATTTTTTTCAGATTTCAAAATTTTCAGATTTCAAAATTTTTCAGATTTCAAATTTATTCAGATTTCAAATTATTCAGATTTCAAATTTTTTTCAGATTTCGAATTTTTCCTTTTTTCAAAATTTTCAGATTTCAAAATTTTTCATATTTCAAAATTTTCATATGTCAAATTTTTTCATATTTCAGATTTTTTTTCTGATTTAAAATCTTTTCAGATTTCAAATTTTTCAAATTTCAAAATTTTCGGATTTCAAATTTCAAAGTTTTCAACATGTAATATAAGCCGGCATTTTGAAATTATTTAAAAAAATGATATTTTTTTCAAATTTCTTTAGATCATTTCTTTAAAAAATAATCAAAAATTTTCAACATGTAATTTAAAGTCACAAGAATATCTCTATCCCACTTCAATTATTTCTTTAAAATAATTAAATGATCATTTTTTTAACATGTAATATGAGCCGGCTCACGAGCTGAGCTTTTTTCTTTCAAAAGTAAGCCAAGTTGAGTTAGGGCATTTTTTAGTTTTGAGTCCGATTCGTTATGAAATATTGAGCCACTCAACTCATTGATTCGCGAGCTGGCTCGACTCATTAGCAGCCCAGCTCATGTGCATATCTAAAGCATTCTTCGAGTATAATGCACCGATATGAACAGCTGGTACAATCGGTACCGGAATTTATTCCCGGAATCCAATTAGCGGAACATTGCAAATTACTAGCTAGACAAACAACTTGACGTGAGAACAGGCTCACAAGTGGTCCTCAATCAAATCCTCATCTTATCTTTTTTAATAAAGCAAACAGAACTAAAATGTTGTATCTGATTTATTGCGTAGTCTGTCGGCATCTGAGGTACCACACCGCCCCACCACAAGTTCCAGTCCCTGCCCCAAGCAACCAATCGCCTATCCGGTTTCTAGCACCAACGCAGAGGAACAAATATTTTTAGACTTTAGCATCCTGTTTGGATGAAGAGTAGAGGAACGAAGGAGAGATGAAAAATAGAAGGGAATGATATGAAATAGAAAGGAAGATTAATATATTTAATTTCTTTGTGTTTAGATGATTATGAGAAAAAATAAATTTAATTTTTTTTTCTGTTTTATTTTTTGTTTGATTGATTAATATTTAGAAGGTTAATGAAAAATTTGGTGATTGTTGTAGGATTGTGATAAAAAAAACTTATATGAGAATTATATACGTAAGATATAGGGTTAGACATTTATGTTATATTTTCTAAAATAGTTACAATAAAATTTATTTTCATTCGCTACACCTCAAATTGGAAGGAAAATCAATTTTATTGATTACAATGATACAAGATTAAATATTTCATCTCCTGTACCCTTCACCTCTAACATAATTTTATCAACCAAATACGATTCGATGGGAAATTTTCTTTTCTTTCCATTCCCTCCCTTCCTCTACTCTCCATCCAAACAAGGTATAAGATAAGCGCTCTAAATATATAAGTGACACGTTGCGTACATGCTGTATTGTGGCATGATAAATACGTTATGATTGGACACGTGATGTGACAAAAATATTTTCATATGACATATAATCACACAGGGGCGGAACTAGAAAATTTGAATAGGGATGACTGATCTATAAAATATAATATATCAAAAAAACAAAAATAATATGATTAGTTGGAATTGAACTCATGACTTTACACACACCAACTTGAACTCAAACCACTAGACAATTAAGACTCCTAAATGATCTTCCGTGGATCGTAGTGGGAGATTTTAATATGCTACGAGCACTAGAAGAGACAACAGGTGGACAGAGGAATGCGGGCATCATGCTACAATTTAATAATTTTATTGCAGATGAGTGTCTTATAGACGTGCCTCTACAAGGGAGAAAATTCACCTGGACAAGCGGACGATCGATACCAACTTTTTCGAGATTGGATAGGGCCCTCATATCGGGCCATTGGAACACAATGGGAATGTCATACATGCTCCAAGACCTTCCGCAAGCAGTTTCAGACCATGCTCCGCTAAAACTGACCATTGAACCCCACCGCAACCAATCAAAAAGACCTTTTAGATTTGAACTATTTTGGCTCAAATATCAGGAGACTCGGGATATAGTAGAGAGGGCTTGGACTTCAATCCAGGATAGGGGGAACATTGCAAGAGTCATCCAGAGAAAGATATTTGCAGTACAAAAGGCCCTCAGACGGTGGTCCGAGGAAAAGTTTAACTCTAGTGAAACCAATCTTAACCGATCGAAGTGGGTTATCAGGCAGTTAGACAGAGTTGAAGAACACAGGAACCTAAATAGGGTTGAATTGCAGTTGAGAATAACGCTCAAAGAGCACATCTTTCGCCTGGCAGCGGAAAAAGAGCTAAAATTGAAGCAAAGATCAAGATGTACATGGCTTGCTCTGGGGGATAGGAATACAGCATACTTCCATGCAGTGGCTAACGGAAGGAAAAACCAAAATACTATAGTATCGCTAGAACGAGAAAACGGTACGGCTATAGAGCAACAACACACCAAGGAATACATCACACGGTATTTCAGGAAAATGCTCCGGAAGAGTCGGGCGCATTCGACCCCCTTCGATTTGACAGGAAGGGTGGGTCCAAACTTCTCCCAACAGCTAGCACACCTGGATGAGGACATATCGGCTCAGGAGATACGCATAGCTCTGAACCAGATGCCAAAACAGAAGGCCAGTGGGCCGGATGGACTTCCGATAGAATTCTATCAGAGATTCTGGGATATAGTTGGGATGGACATAATGAACCTTGTCACCAGAATACAAGACGGCAGGGTAGACATGGCATGTCTGAACAAAGCAGCGATTACGCTAGTCCCAAAAAAGAATGGTGCTAACCGAATAAGGGACTATAGGCCAATTAGCGTCATCAACACACTAATCAGGCTAATCACAAAGGTACTCTCCAACAGGCTACAGCCACAACTGCATATGATAGTATCCAATACACAGACGGCTTTTGTTAAGGGCAGATCCTTGATAGAGTCCTTTCTGGTGGCCCGGGAACTGCTGTGTGCTTCTTATCAGAACAAAACCCCATCAATTATGTACAAAGTTGACTTTGAAAAGGCATTCGATATGGTAGATTGGTGCTTCCTCACCAATCTCCTTATTGAAAGAGGTTTTCCGCCAAGGTGGCTGTCTATGACTCTCGCGATTTTAAAGTCTTCATACTCGGCTATTAAAGTTAATGGCGAGCTAACGGCATATATCAAGCACCAGAGAGGTCTAAGACAGGGAGATCCTCTCTCACTGCTGTTGTTTATATTGGTAGCAGATGCGCTCACCCGGTTCATTGCCAACGCAACTCCAATAATGCATAACCCAATCCATATTCCAACTAGAGTCATACAATACGCCGACGACACGCTCATCATCACAGAAGCACACCCGACTACACTGAGAGTTTTATCTCAAATCCTGGACACATATGAGTCACTATCTGGTCTAAAAATAAACAGGGCCAAGAGCAACTTCGTGCCGATCACGGTTCTGACAAATGCAATACCGGTAATACAAGCAATCCTGTCTAGTCCACCATCGCAACTGCCGATGAAATACTTGGGGCTACCACTGACCACGAGAAGTCCAAATAGAGACCAATTTCAACTAATAATGAGAGCAATTCATGACAAACTAGCGACATGGAAGTCGAACCTGTTGTCTTTTGGAGGTCGCTTAGTTCTAGTGAAATCGGTGCTCTCAGCAATGCCTCTACATTATGCACAAGCATTCAGACTGCCGAAATGGGTTATAAAACATATAGACCAAGCAAGAAGGAATTTCCTATGGAAGGAGAATGCGGTATGTAAACCGATAAATTGTTTGATAAATTGGGAAACTAGCGACATGGAAGTCAAACCTGTTGTCTTTTGGAGGTCGCTTAGTTCTAGTGAAATCGGTGCTCTCAGCAATGCCTCTACATTATGCACAAGCATTCAGACTGCCGAAATGGGTTATAAAACATATAGACCAAGCAAGAAGGAATTTCCTATGGAAGGAGAATGCGGTATGTAAACCGATAAATTTCCTATGGAAGGAGAATGCGGCATCGGCCTACAGGATGCTACACATAAAAGGAATTTCATGCAGATACCAGAGCGCTCTGTGGAAACTCAAGGTGCCGAGTAAAGTGAGAGTTTTTTGCTGGTTATTGGTGCACAACAAACTCCTAACTCGACAAAATTTGACCAGAAGGGGGTGTATGGTCAGTGCTGAATGTGTTATGTGTACAGGAGGGCATATAGAATCAAGGGACCACCTATTTTGGAGATGCCGAATGGCAAAAGGATTCTGGAGGGCTTTTCTGGCATCAATCAACGTAACAGGACCGCGAGACAAATTAGCCATTACGGACGCATGGAGGGATCACAGGCGGACCTTAACAGGGCAAGGTAGAGTGAGCTGGGATACTGCCTGGGCGGCTGGAGTATGGACTCTGTGGAGAGAAAGAAACTGGAGGATCTTCTCTCAGGAGCATAAGACGGTGCAAAGATTAATTAATGAAACAATTGAAGATACCGCCCTTTGGAATGCAAATTGTTAGTAAAAGGTTTGTCAGGGCGAGAATGGGCTCTGACGACCAAGCTAGAGTATTTGTAGTCCTAATTAGTATTTTATTTAATAGCTGAGATTTAAAATGTGTATAGTGTAACCTCCCGTTGGGAGGGTGTAAATAAATTTTCTTTAATTAATATATCGACAGCAGGCAACTTGCCAACTGTCCTTCAAAAAAAAAAAACTAATACACATTTGTTATTTTATGAGGGGTTAGACTATATAAAAGTTCAAAAAATTTGAATATTTAATTAAATTTTAATATACATAATTAATAATTTTAAAATCATAAGGTGACTTAGCACCCCTGACATATACGTAGATTCGCTTCTGTAGTCACACTATGTTGGCCCATCACAGTGTATTAATTTATATATATTTAAATTGTTCAATAAAAATGTCAAATTTTATGAAAAATATTGTCAAACGAAGAAAAATGATAGAAATATTCTATTGTCATATTAAAAGAATATTTTATTTTTTTGTTCATATTTTGAATTGTTTATCGCAAAAAATCAGAAATTATCAAAAAAAAAAAATTAAAAATTAATTTAAAGTGAAAAAAATTGGAATATTTTTGTCAAAATTTTGTTACTTCAAAAACTTGTAGAAACTTGTGGTTGTACTGCAAGATCGAATTAATTCTTTTGCAATTATGTAATGAAGTACATAGATTTTAAAGGTACTTAAAAATTATTTGTTATGTGGTGTTCTATCTTTTCATGTACTGTGACGTTATAATATGCTAATATAATTATATAAGATCATGTGACATGATGTAATGTATCAATATTACTTCACGTGACGGGTCATACTATGCCAACTTTTGTGAAAAAATAGCACATCTACTAAAATAGCTCATCACACAGACACAAGTCATACCACCTGATTAATACGAATGTCATCCAATACATGGACGAAAAAAAAAAAATTGGATTAACATATTCCTATTCCTTGCATAAAATATAAATAATTTTATTTTATGAAAAGACTAACAATATTAATTATTGCAATAGTTAAAATTCTCAAGAAATAAAATATTTATAATTTTGTAACCCTCTTATCCTCTGGCTCCTTCCATCTATGGTAAGTTTGGTAACATATTCCTTGCATATCGTATCGTTTCATAACATATATAGCCCGTTCCGGCGTACAATTTTTGATTCCCTTTCTAGATATATCTGGGGAAATCGAGGTGGAAATTAGTTGTCGTAACTCGTACGGGTTATGGTCAGCTTGTACGTGAAAGTTGTGGTTGTGGGAGGTTCAATGGACCTGGGCACGGACAGATGTGATGTGCCTTGCAATTGCATGGACCATATATCCAGTTTGAGCTCGGGCCCCACCTGGGTTTGGATCCGTTTGACTGCCACTGCACAGTGATGCATGCATTTAAGAATATCATGTTGTACGAAAGGGCAAGTTGGGGTTCCTAGTCTCGAATTCGTATCCCCTCAGGTTACCAGACTGAGTAGAATTGAATCGGACGGTCCGAAAATGGATTGGCACGCATTTCAAAGCACAAATAATCCTGCCCCCTCTGTCTTTCCGAATCCCGACCGGTTGAGAGTAAATCTGAGCCATCCGTTTCAATTGTGTTGAGTCATGTATCTGGGAGGATACGGATCTCCTAGTCTCTGCATTTGATCCAGATTTATACCATTACAGAATCAAAACCAGTCTCTGTAGTGGGCGTATACCTATTTTATTTGGGAATAAATTTATTTAAAGTCAGATTTTTTTTTTTTTTTTTTAAGATATATAACTGATGATATTTTATGAGAGTTTTGAATTTACGATCTTTCACATAAAAGATATTATTTTTGTTATTAAATTCAAAAAATATTTTAATCTAAAGTCAGATGTACGTCATATGAATTGCGTTAAAATTTGTGTGAACGGATTTAAAATTTTAATAAATATAAATGGTCACAAATCTAAACTATTCGCATAAATTTTGAGGGAATCAAATGATTTATGTACGGTTTTGGATGAAGTTTTGTCCAAAGATTCCCATACTTTTGTCAATTATTCTAAAATGTAAGGTTTTTTTTCTTCTTTTTGTTTAATGGTTTTTACGTGTTAGTTAAGAATTAAAGTAAGACTGCTTATATAATTATGCAATCAATGCAATTGAATTTAGGCGCCGCGGAACTTGCAATATTTTAGCGTCAAACTTTCGCTTCTAGATTGTTGAGTTAATAATATTTTATAGCAAACATAGGTATATATGGAACAGGTAGGATATATATTTTGAACACTGTGTATTACTCATTAAATGATTAAGATAGTAACTAAAAACAAGTGCTGTCTTGGTTTTATAGGTTGTTCCAATAGAATAGATCAACATCAAGTGATCGATATTTAATCTGAATCTAATTATTTTTTGCAAGAGGTCCAAATTTGTTGGGGCTAAACATAGGCTGAAAATAAAATAATCGACTTAATAAGCAAGTGGCACAATATGTCAACAACTGTCGGAGATGAGATCTCATATATCCACGGCATTTCTTTTTCAGATGAAATGAATTCAAACTTTTCAATATTTGTATAATATAATTCTCCAATTAATTATTTAACGTGCGACTTTTTATAGGAAAATATTGTCTTAACAATTAAATTAAATGCTGATTATCCTCAACCTAGACACTTATTGGATCTTTTTTTTACATTCGGATCAGGTTTTCAGCTTGGTCTTATTGGAGTTTATTCGGATCCGGTTTTATTGCACCAATAAATTGAGCTGGAGTTGCTGTTCTATTTGAAATTTATTATTTACATTGTGTTATTATGTATATTTATGTCGGATTGTTCATGTTAAACATTGGAATAGATACTTCAATTTGAAATTTGTACTAAGAAAATTCTAATTTACAAAGTTTTATCGGGTGCTATTTTTTATTATTGGATCAAATAGGGTCATGTTTAAATCATAACAGATTTTAATATGTCCACTTGGAGAGACTAGCATGTAACGAGTGCGTATCCTTTGAGATATCTCAACTTTTGCGTGACCTACGTGTCCGGTGCCTATTAGGGGGTAATGTAGGGGGACAGTATTTTGTGTGCTTTGAGATTTGTGCATAACGCCCTTAAATGGTTGGGATTTTCCATAAAATCACGCAAAGTTTGAGATATCTCAGAGGATATGAATTCAGCATGTAACTGGGTCAGGTTCGTATTACTATTTCTTATTAAAAGATCTTGGTCATGTTTGGTTGTGGAGCTATGTTACCCTGACACTCCTAGAAACTCATCGTACCCGTGTCCGACACCGACACGCCTCTGACACGGCCACGATACGTATCAGACACGCCAGATGGCGCGTCGCCTTACGTGGCGTATCCTTAGTCCTTTGATACGGTCTCCGACACGCTTTGACTCGTCTGGATACGGCCTGGACACTGCTCTGACGCGTCCGGATACGCCATAAATACTGCACATTTCGTTGCATGGTCCATCACTGCCCCTGTGCACCGCGCCTGCAGTGGATCGCCCGCTAGTTGCTGCTCCCAGTGCAGCCAGCATCCTGTGAACCGCGCCAAAATGTTTATTTCATTGCTCCAAGGAGGATTCGAACTCGGGTTTCAGCTGACAGCGCCAAATGGCTTAACCACTGCACTACTTCACATTTGGTGATATAATCTTGTAGCATTTCTATTTAATGTATATCCAGATTTTTTGATATTTAATTTATATAATACAAGTATTATTAAACTAATAATATAATATAATAGGCGTGTCGTGTCCTTGATTTTTGAGAATTACCGTATCGCCGTACCCGTGTCGTGTCCGACACGACACCCGTACCCGTATCCATGCAACCTAGTTGTGGAGTAAAGTTAAACCGGATTAAATTTCTTACTCCAAGCTAAACCGGAGTAAGTTAATCATGTTTGGTGGAATAAGCTAAATCACCTCTCTAGATGGTGTAAGTTACTCCGATTTAGCTCAAATCTTACTTCATCTTAAACCGCCTGTGTTACTCCTTGTTTGGCTCCTTAAGCGTGGAGTAAGAAGTTTACTCCACCTCTTACTCCACAACCAAACATGGCCCTTAAGAATAAAATTTGCGTGGTCCATTCTAACATGATCTCATTTTGCCAGCTCTAATATAGTACTAAACCTCTTGCACCACATATATTGTTTGTACGAACTGAAAGAAACGAATGCAACTGGGGGAGGTTGATCGTACAAGTTGTTTTATTTTAATAATAAAGGCACCACTTCTTAAATACTTCGAAAGCTAAAGATATTATATATGCATCTAGCAAATATTCCGAAAATGGTAATATGCTTTGAGATAATGAAATTATTTTAGGGACGGAATCAGTTGAAATTAGGGGTAGGTAAATCAGGTCTAGAAATTTATTAGGATTTTATAAATGAGGCCTGAGGTCCGAAATAGGCAAATTCATTATTCAAGAGGAGGCTAATTAATTAGTTCAGATAAATATTCAGTTTAAAAGAAGAGCTCATATACTGTTTTTGCAAGAAGAGTATTATTTTGAATCAATTAAGCTAAAAAGTTGGTCCAAAAACGGTGTTAATATCATTGTATTGATATATGCAAAACTCAGAAATTCCGTCTCCTTTAATTTTACACGAGATGTATTATTTTAGACAAAATATGAATTTGTTTGTTAATAGATTAAGAATCTATCATTTCTATGTTTCTGATATTTTAAAATTATTTGATGAATAATCAAATAATTTTAAAGGGTCTAACCAGCAAGCATCTGAATGGATTGGAAAACACTACAAATAAATAAATAAAATATTAGGTTAAAATTACTACCCCAAATCGCATCCTCATTAAATGTCTGGTATCGACTAACTATCATCCAGTCAATTTTTTCCATTCATTTCTCAGTCAATAACTACTTGTGGGAACTGTTAACTAACTAAACTTCATTAATTACTTGGGGGACCACCTAATATTTGATAAATTTTATAATTGACGCATGAAAATATGGATACGCGCAAGTGTTAATATATAATATATCAAGTATTTATACCTAAGATACCAAGTATTTCGAAAAAAAACTGGACACATCACACACATATTTTACACGTTTTTAGAGTTGAATTTTTTTTTCTCCGTTCAATCTCGTCAATATTTTTCACGATCTGTGAGAAAATTTGCAAATCTAAAATCATGGACGTCTTCTACATAATTTTTTCTTTCAAATGAGATTCATGATGATGTACTTTCGGGTTATCAGTCGTGCAAGTATTCATACCTCGTCGTTTCATACATCGCCGTGAATACCTTATCGTGTAAGTATTTATATCTTGTAGAGCAAGTATTCATACCTCATCGTTCAAGTATTTATTCTCGTAATGCATGTGTATATAATTTATGTCTGAAGTATTTGTATCTAACATATTTTATCAACTTTTTTTTCCATTTGACACATAATGACGTCTGGAAATATTAATATTAAGTAGTGCAAGTATTTATACATCATCATACAAGTGTAAATAATTCATATGACAAGTGTTAGTAACTAAGAGAATCTATGAAATTTTTATTTATTTTTCCATATGGCACGGGATGATGAATGAAAGTATTAATTTCAAATATTGCAAGTATTCATATCTTGTCATGCAAATGTTAATAATTTATGTATCAGGCGTTTTATCTAAAATATTTTATCAACAGTTTTTTTTTTCTTTTCTTTTGACATCAGATGACATTTGAAAGTACTAATATAAAGTATGCAAGTATTCATACCTCCTCATGTAAGTGTAAATAGTTTATGTATCAAGTATATGTATCTAACAAATTCTATTTTAATTTTTTTTTATATGGTATTGGATGATATCTGAAAGTATTAATATAAAGTATTGCAAGTATTCATACATCGTCATGCAAGTATGAATAGTTAATGTATCAAGTGCTTGTATCTAACAAATTCTATCAACTTTTTTTTAAAAATGACACCGGATGATATCTGAAAGTATTAATATCAAGTATTGCAAGTATTCATACATTGTCATGTAAGTGTGAATAGTTCGTGTATCAAGTGTTTGTATTTAATATATTCTCTATTTTTTTGCTTGTGACACTAGATGACGTTTGAAAGTATTAATATCAAGTATTGTAAGTATTCATACCTCATAATGTAAGTATTCATACTTATAATTGAATTATGAATTGTTATGTTGAAAAGTATCTTAATTTAATATATTTTTTTTTTTTACAAATTACTCTATTTGATGCTTTGTTGTATTAATACGTAATATGAAAAGTATTCACACTTGTGCATTTATGTACTAATATTTACGTTGTATACTATGTTGCATGGATACAAGTACGGATATCGTATCAGATACGATAGACACAAATACGACGATACGGTAATTTTTAAAAATCTATAATACAAGTATTCATACAACATCGAGCAAATATTTATACATTCGTAATACAAATATTCATACCTAAGGTACCTAACAATGAACACCCCTCGTTGGCGGTGATCAAACCGTCACAATTTTTTTGACTAATCGGCTAATTATTTCTGATTATGACCGATTATTTCCGGTTAATCGCTTAGTGGTACCTTATTTGTTCGACAACAACATATTGTTATTTATAACACTCTAAATTATATAGAAAACCAGTTTATAAAAAGAATAATAAGAAAAAAGTGACAGTTCTTTCCAAATTCTTAATTTCATTTTATGAACGTGTGAATAAAAAACATAGACACACAGATAAATTGTTAAGTTCTTATTTAACCAAGTATAACAACGAAATTTAACAAAAAATGAAATAGAAGAACTTTCAATCGGCTCTTCACTGCTGGTCCTCTCAAATATTTGATAGCAAAGAAGACAAATTCAGCACAGGATTCAATGAAATATGATTAGATGAGAAAATATTACAAGAATTCAATTTGAAGGCGACGAAGATATAAAGCCTCAGAGTTCATAAATCTTTCGATAGAAAGAGACGAAGTACGTGTCGTGCCTCAATGCGCTAACTGAGACTAGTTTTTTTTTTTTTCTTAGAAAGAGATTGAACTAGATGGAAGAGAGCAATTTGACAGTTTAATTGGTTAAAGAGATAGTTAGATAGTTAATGAGTTTTGGGGATGAATGAGGGATTAGAGATGGGGGTAAAAATCTTTATTCTAAATGTTTTGGGCTAAATGGGCCATTTTCGTGTGGCCCAAAAAGGTTATTCATATATGTTGCTCAAATCAAACACATGCATGGTGAGCATGGGCCTTTTGCATTGAATTGTCGAGCTTTCAGTGTAAGAAACGACGATTCTCCTCCAATGAGGCAATGACCCAAGAGTCCAATCGTATTTTCTTTTTATTTCTTTCATTCTTCACAAACTTTGACCTGTCGTCAAGTCCGAGTCCGCATCTTCTGCATTAACTCAAAAGAGTATCTTTTGAGTTTAATGTATCTCGGCCGTCTGATCAGGATCGAAATTAATATGGGCGACGCTTAAAAATGAGACCCTCCAGTATAGTGCGGATCTTAATCGGACGATCCAGAATTATTAATGCACGTTCCGTTAATGCAGAGGATACGAATTTATCAAGTCCCGCAAAAAGCTCTTTAACTATTTTATTCATATCGGGGAAATAAATCTGCTGTGATCGCAGGACTCTGTTATTTCAAATCCATCTATTTATTTATCTAGAGATTCGTGCATAAAAATAAGTGTTGTTGAGATTTGTGCATTCCAAAAAGTGAAAAATTAGATTTGGAATCACAGGTCCTGCGACCCCTTTGGAATCACAGCAGATTTATTTCCTCATCTCCGTGGGTACAAACACTGTACACCTGGTCAAATAAAAGCCTGATTGATTCACGGAAAATAAAAGAAAGGATTAAAGGATTTTTAGTAAATCACTCAATTATTTATTATCCACAGAAATTTAAATCGGTCATCTTTTATATGAAAAATATGAAATATATATTTTTTGTTACTGGAGTGATAGATCAAAGATTAGTTCTTAAATTAAAAAAAAAAACTTTAGTACCTTTGATGTCCAATTTTTGAGCTAAATAGGAAGAATAAAAAGGTAAAACTTAAAAAAAAAATACTACACAATTCAATAAAGAGGGAAATGATTTTTTTTTTTGTCTTTTATTTCTAAAATGACTATTTATTTTCCCTGAAAATTGAGGCATAAAGGAGGTGAAATAAAATTTGTTATTTTTCAACCATTTTATCATCATTCCATCTCCTTCCTTCCCTCTCAAATCTTTTTATGAGCACATCCTTGAAATATGTTTGGATCATCATAAAAATAATATTAAATAAATACCATCTCCTTCCCTCTTCAAGTTAGTACATAAATATAACTAATCTCGTTTTATTCCGAAATCTACAAATTTTATTTGGGATGGTTAATTGAAATATTGTTGAAAGAAAGAAATAGAACTATGTTATTTCTTATTTTCTATTCAACTAAATCTGATTTAATTCTTTCAAAACATGTTTAGTATTTAGTTAAGTGACATTTTTTCTTCTGATTTTATGTCTTTATTATTTTTGAAAATATTAAGCGTAATATAAATAATTAATATTTATCCAAATTATTTCTTAATTCTGAACTTGTAATGAAATTAACTGCTAGTGCAATATTAAGTAATTTATATGATAAAGTTACCGCAATATGTAAAACAATCATAATAAAATTAACTAATAGTTCACTTTGATATCAACGTGTGAAATTAATTAATACGCATAAATAATAAAAATATTATTTTCACATGAACTCGTTATCTTTTAGAAAATATTAATACGAAATTACAAATAATAAAAAAAATCCTCTAATGAATCAAAATGACATCCCAAAACAAAAATTTCTTTACGGGCATCTAAAATTCAGCTGGCACCACAGGACACATCATAAGCACACACAAAAGGACGAATCTTTTAATTCCTTTAGAAATAATTAAATAAACAATGACGTGTAGAAATTCACATGTCTCTTTGAATTCACACATCACAATCAACGACTTACCATTGGAAAGCCACCAACAATAGAGGAAATATAGCATTCCAATTTCCCTTAATTAATTATATGACAACAGCAATCAACGGTTTACAGGTTTAGCAACGCATGACTAAGGAGTGATGATATTAAAACAAAATTTTATATTAACACAACATTATCAAAATATTTTACTATATAGACAATTTTACCCTTCATTAAGTGTTTCTTTTGAAAACTAATTCTCTCTCATATATTAGCACATTTATGTTTTTCCTTAAAAGTTATGTTTTATAAAGTATGTTATTTTGTGTAAAATATATTTTTCTGTCAAATATTATTTTAAAACCTGCTACTTAAAAGTTACTATAAAATTTGTTTATAAACTTTATGTTATCATATAATAAATTAAAATTACAAAAAAAATAGTTAAATACATATTTTGACTTGACTGCTTAAAACTTTAATTGAATTGAATGTTTTCTTGTGTAAATTATGCAGCTATATTTCCATGAAAAAATGGAAGATCAACGAAATTCTGTAACTTTTGATTTCATATTTTCATATGAATGCAAAATATAAAAAAAAAGGAAAAAAGATATCTATCAATTATGGAAACCAAATAATTTAGTGATCGCTATATTAATTATATTATGAAAATATATTGTAGTTAGGAAGAGATTTAATGAGGGTTAAAATTATTCATACATTAAATTTTTGTAAAGATGTTGTATTAAATGTGTGTGGTGTTAATATACCTACCCATGACTAAGGTTCCGGTTCAAAGCAAACATTGAAACAAGTGCACAACGAACCATACGTTGTCTAATCAGATCTTGCAAGAATTTGGACTTTTTCCAAATTTGTCTAATCAGTCTCTGTTGTGGTTAGTAGTTCCTCCAAGTAACATTCTTGTTGAAAAAGTTTCCTTGTCTCTCTATGTTTGTTTAGCCTTTGTCTTATTGTCTATATTCTATTTGTAGGACCATCGAACCATCGTGTAGGATAATTTTCAAGAAAGAAAATATAACTATGTATTCCAACATGTGTAGATATATATCTACATCTACATAAATAATTTCAACAGATGCAAAACATACTACGATGATTGGTCCCCGGCCGGTGTACATATGTATCTGAAATTCTGAATCATCAAATTATGATGTATATATACATATTTTTTTTCTTTTTGGTATTATAAGTAATATTCTAATTGCAGTAAATTAGGCAGTTTTAATGGTGTATTTGGAATTTTCATAAAGGCATAAACATATACTACAAATACTCACAAACAATCAAATCCAAAGGTGTGTGTGACCCAATTGACCAATGAAGAAGGGCCTCCAAGCTAATTGATTGTTTGAAAAAATAATTAACCATACAAAAGGGTACAATGGCCATCTGTTACCCCTCTCCATCTCTCTCTGATCCCCATAATGCACATTGTTTAATCTTCTTAAAATTGAAAACATGAAGACACAACTTCACAAGCAACTCATAATTGCTCTTTTTCTATTTGCATCCTCACCACTTGCCTGGTCAACGGATACCCTACTTCCCGGCCAAAACATTACTACAAAACAGTCTCTCATCTCGTCCAGCAACACATTCAAGCTAGGCTTCTTCCATCCCGCCTCCTCCCCTGACCTTTTTATCGGTATATGGTTCAGTGCTTCACCAGAGACTGTTGTGTGGGTTGCTAACCGAGATAGTCCTTTGAACAACAGCATGGGAATACTAACTATACATAGCAATGGGTCTCTAGTGCTATATGATTCATTGGAAAGAGTGGTATGGTCATCTAGTACTAACTTGACAAGTATTACAAATGATATCAGGCCACTATTGCAACTGAATGATTCAGGCAATCTTGTACTAAAAGATCAAACAAGTAATACTATCGTATGGCAAAGCTTTGATCATCCAACAAACTCATTGATTGCTGGGATGAAACTTGGCAAGAACCTGACAACTGGATTTGAAACAGTGCTTTCTTCATGGAAAAGCAGCAGCGATCCATCAGAAGGGAAGTATACGTACAAGATGGACACCGAAGGTGCTCCAGAGATTGTCTTATGGGACCGTGATCAAATTAGGTTCAGGACTGGAATGTGGAATGGGTTATATTTTACTGAGACACCCCAAATGTTAACTTATAGTGATATGTTTACTTTCTTGTTTGTGCAAGATAAAGATGAGGTGTCATATGGATTTGAGGCTAAATCAACCTCAATTTTGTCCAAAATATTCCTCAATGATGCTGGTATAATGCAGCGGTTGGTTTGGGACCCAAATCAACAGAATTGGAACGAGTTCTGGTCGGGACCAAAAGATGAGTGTGATTACTATGGGAAATGTGGTGCTTTCGGTATATGTCTGCCTAATAATATGACCGCCTGTAGTTGTCTCAGAGGATTTGAGGCAGTGACACAAACTGAGTGGAACATGAGAGATTATTCAGGAGGGTGCAAACGCCGAACCCCATTAGGCTGTACTGGTAACAGTGATGGGTTTTATGCGCTAAAAGGGGTGAAGTTACCATATTCCCATAATGCAACTGTAGATGCTAATATAAGTGTTGAGGAGTGCAGGAGGAGGTGCTTGCTGAATTGTTCATGTTTGGCTTATTCCCCTTCAGATATAAGGGGAAAAGGAAGTGGGTGTGTTATGTGGAACACTGAACTGGTTGACATCAAGTATGTCAATGGTGGGCTAGACATCTTACATGTGAAGGTTTCAAAGTCTGAATTGGGTACAAATATCTTTCTCTATTTTAACTTTTAATCACAAAGTCACTAATTGTTGGATTAGTATTAGAGGATTTGTCCATAAGTAAAAGCAATAAATCTTATCAGGTTAAATGTTCGGATGCCAATCTAAAGTTGTCAAGCAGGCATAATTGCTAAAATTTTATTTTCATGAATTGTTTCTCTTCTATTGAAGGAAAAAAGAAATTGGGTTTTGATAAGTGCCTCTAAAATGCAGGTACAAGTAACAAAAGGAAGCTGGCAATAATAATCGGAACAATAACAAGCATGGTAATATCAGTGTTATTAATATGCTTATTTGGATGTCTACTCAAGAGGAAGAAGATCAGATCTGCAAAACAAGGTAAACAGATTGTGCAAAAAATTTACTATGGCTTTGTGATCTCTAACCTTCATAATTTATATAGAAATCATATGTTTCTACAGATAAAACCGAAAAGTGCATGGCACTAAATGACTCGTTCAAAGGTACAGACCTTCCTGTTTTTGACATGGAGATGATTTTGCAAGCCACTGACAATTTTTCAATAACAAATGAAGTAGGACAAGGTGGTTTTGGCACTGTCTACAAGGTATTCTTTTTATTTGAATCCTGCTCGTGTTCTGCTTTAAAAATAATTCTCACAATCTCTCTTAAAAAAAGATCTCTCAAATTAAAAGATTTTGGATGATGAAGCAAGATGACTATCTGAAATCAAAGATAAATGTAAAGTTTATTTCTGTTAAAGAATACTGGAAAGTTCCCTAGTTATTAATCAAAATGATAACCTACTATATCAGGGCAAGCTCCCTTGTGGCCAAGAAATTGCAGTGAAACGGCTCTCCATGAATTCATCCCAAGGATTGAACGAATTTATGAATGAAGTTACGCTGATTGCCAAGCTACAACATAGGAATCTTGTTAAACTCCATGGATGCTGCATTGAAAACAATGAGCGAATATTAATCTACGAGTTCATGACCAACAAAAGTTTAGATTTCTTCATATTCAGTATGCAGCTGTCTTCACAACATTATTGATTAATTGTTTTTGCTGTTTGATTATTTATCAATTTATAATACAAAATGCAACTATTCATTTCAACTGTAACCTACAAATCTTACCCGGTCGAAGTTGATTACAATTCATGGGAACTTGCAACAGATGCAGAGAAGCGTGCCTCTTTGAGTTGGAGAATGAGATTGGAAATTGTAATAGGGATTGCAAGAGGGCTTCTCTACCTTCATCACGATTCTAGATTCAACATAATCCATAGGGACCTCAAAGCAGCAAACGTTTTGTTAGATGAAGAGATGAATCCTAAGATTTCAGATTTTGGCACTGCAAGATTGTTTGAGAAAGAGCAAGCAGTAATTCGCACAGAAACAGTGATTGGCACTCGGTATGTACATTCAATTTTATACTTGCATATGGAATATGTTCAACTGATTTGCCTTTTAATTTCCTCTATGTATTTCTTATATATGAAGTGGATACATGTCTCCTGAGTATATCACAGAGGGCAAATTTTCTGTCAAATCTGATGTGTATAGCTTCGGAGTTATAGTCCTTGAGATTATAAGTGGCAAGAGGAACCGGGGGAATCAAAACCTTATTGCATATGTAAGTATTAATCTCGTATTTTTTTTAATAATTTACATTGCAAAACTGATGTGATCAAAGATAATTGCTGACACATACCTATCATAATTCATGCTCTAGGCATGGAAATTTTGGGAGGAAGAAAACATTTTGAAGCTACTTGATGAAGCAGTAGAAAGCTCAGTTCCTACAACAGAGCTATCAAGATGCATGCATGTGGGTCTTTTATGTGTGCAAGAATGCCCCAATGATAGGCCATCTATGTCATCAGTTTTCATGATGCTATCAAGTGACAACCTCGAGCTACCGGCCCCCAAAAAACCCTTAATTTGCAGAAGCATTGGAGTATTCGCTACCGATAGCAACTTCCATGAGTATGACTCGATTAGTGTAGATCAATTGACTATAACGAGAGTAGAAGGTCGCTAGAGAATACAGGAGAAAGTAGCGAAGCTCTCATGAAAATGCTCCTACATTTGAATAGCAAATATAGTGTTATTTGGGCTGGGTTTGTTAGAAATTTACATGGATGTTAGTTGTCAAGATTGATATTACTATCCTCCTAAATTACAATACTTTTTCCAGGGCCTAATTAATATAAGGCTGTGGAGTTCAATTAAATTTTAGTACTACAAATCAGAAAGCTGCCCAAAATAGATAAAGTTTTAGCCACATTTCAAACAGCCTAGCTAGCAATTAAATATAAGAGCAAGAAAATTACTAGCTGAATATATAAATCCTGCAATTGGTCACAGAAAAGTAAGAACATTAATATCATGAAACAGTTACTGCATTTGATACATTATTGGACTTAACTAAAATATACAAAGTATCTCAGGAAGCAGACCGATGCAAGAACAAATAATGAATCCACCGATTGATCTGAGTAGGGGTGATATTAGTTCAAATAAAAATGTTGGAGAATCAAGACCACAGCATAATAGAATAAAAATAACAGCAACAGAATAATACTTCGTATGATGAGGCTATACCTGTGCCACAATTCCTCAATTCATAGAGAAGCAGGTCCTTTGCTTTGCACCGTCCAATTGAATCCAGAGGGTCTTCATCACTTTTGTGAAAGTTAGGACTATATACAAAACCTGCCCAAAAAAAAGAAAACCCAATAACAAGCATAGGATCTCCATTGGCCAATCCAGACTAGTTCAGCGCAACACTGCTACCAAGATCTCAAAAACAGCAGATGCAAATGCAAAGTTTTTTTTTTTTTTTTAGTAATTTTTCTTAGAAAAAAACGTCTATCAGTTGAAGAAATTGTCAAGTGAGGATATCCAATGGTTGCATACTGTTTGTCATCCCATCCCCCTGATTAAAAGTAATGTCACAAAATCATATGGAAATGGAAGTACATAAGCTCAAAATAGCTCACCAGTCGCCATACCGGGCTCGTCCTCCCCGCCGATTAGAAATGGAAGTACATACGCTCCCTGATAAATCTACGGAAATCATAGCTCCACGACAATGATTCTCGCTTCTACATTTACTCATTTATGCATCTTAATTTCCACTCTATTGCTATTTGCTGGTATGTATGTTTACTGGTGCCAGGTGGGTCGCCATTACTTCCAACGCTGAATCATCCCAAAACCCTCCACTGCACTGTTATAAACCCTCTCGAGAGAAATTTCCAAATGATTTTGGAAATGAAACGGTCGCTCTAAAATTGTAATTTGGATCGGGCCTTTAAGGGCCGCACCAAGTTAACAGAAGCCTAATAATGTAAAATAACAAACCTGATAGCCAGAACTCCCATTTAAAATGCAATTGCGAAGAAAAAAGATCTCTGTTTGGCAGAATGACAAATGACAAATGTGTCCTTGTTCTTTCAAATGGAAATAAATCTGCTGTGATTCTTTGGGATCGCAGGACCCTACAATTCCACATCCGCCCTTTTATTTATTTTGAGATTCGTGGAAGAAAAATAATTGCTTTTAAGATTCGTAGATTCCAAAAAATAGATGGTGAGATTTGAAATTGCAGGGTCCTGCGATCCTCAAGAATCGCAGCAGATTTATTTCCCTTTCAAATAAGCTACCTGCAGTCCAACAGATAGACCATCCAGATAAAAAAGAAATTTCAACACGGATAGATAACCTGAATAAATAGAGAGACTGACTTGCTTTGATAGTTGACAGGCTGTGAATTCACGATCATATAGTGGTCGCCAGATAATTATCCGTCTAGACAATATGTCAGGTATGACATTCCACACAATAATAGAGATGCCACGTGTCTGGAAGACTGGAACCCAAGTGGTATCTTTATAACGTTTCTTTCTGGCATCTACATCGATGCTCATTGGTAATTTCATTTGTCCATTTTATTTGTAATTTCAGAAATATATATTAATTTTATAAATAAACATATTTATTGTATTATAATTATTTTCAAAATTTAATGTTGACAAAAATATTAATTTCTATTAGTTCATTCATTTGAGAAATTATTTTGTAGAATGTAGGTGATTTTTTTTTTCAATTTCTAAATGCTAAAATCAATCAAAATTAATTACATGAGTACAAAGCTTTTAAATTTAACTTCAAATTAATATCGGTATTTCTGTTCTAATTTTATGATGCCAAGGAAATATCTGAGTGACATTGCTATTGATACGTGTGAGGTCACCTTTTCTAAAATCTCAAAATATAATCTTTTTTTTGACACATCTGTCATTGTAACAATGATCTCCCGCTTCAGATTCAGATTTTTATTCGAGATACATTTCATTCAAGTTCATAATTTGTATTCTGATACAAGATATTTATCGGTTCGGTTTTTTTTTCAGATTAATTCGGTCAATTACGAATTCGGATCATTTAGTTTTTTTTATTGTTCTGATTCAGGTTCGTTACATCGAGTTTACAAAACTGATACAAAAAAAATATGTATAATTTAATATGTTTTTGTTTCTAAATTATTCAGATATAAAAAATTTGTATATTATTCTTTAAATTTATATTATTATTATTATTTATATTCTTGTTAGTATTATTTTTTTTAATTATTGTTATTTTTATTATAATTGTTCTCATTATTTGTTTGACTGATATATATGAAAAAATTCTAGGGAAAAAAAATTCAAAAACTACAAAGAACAAAAAATTGATGTAAATTTACTATATTGAATTATTATTGTGATTTTAAAATTCTTTGAAAACGACTGTTTTTCTTTCAAATAAAAGGAAAATACATAACTACTGAAATTAAGAAATCCCAATTAAAATTTTGAGGCTTCTGACGATATTTTTGGTCTGAAACGGCGATTACAATTTACTTAAATGTAAAAAATTTCCACATCAGAATTTACAATTCTCATATTTACTACAAATTAAGAATTTACAATTATAAAATTTTGAATCAAATTAAAAATTTACAATTTTCAAATTTTGAATTAGAAAAAGTGCTAAGGTCCGGTCTTTTAATCTCCAATATAAACCACTAAGAACGGATTCCACTTGTTGAATTCTTGTATGGCATCCCTAACATTTGGTCCCACCTTTCATTAAATGGGGGGAGAATATTCGTCTATATCGTTGTTCATGCCATAAATATGTCCTAATCATAAATTAATATTATTCAATCAAAATTAATGCATAATTTAATATTCAACAGAAAAAAATCTCATTGCCCATTTTTTTTTTCTAAAATTAGTCCATGGTACCCAAAACCTGTTAAAATATCTCTACGGACTGTTTTTTTTTGTCGAACTTTTCAAGAAATAAATAAATAATCAAGTGTTTTATTCCAACATAAAAATATATGCATAATACAATACTTAAATGTATATTATTCAATAGTTTTTTTTTTAAAGCATGGTAGAAGCTACCAGCTGATATTATGCAATAGTCAACTACGAATTTTGTCATAGCATAAACTTATAATTACTGCAATATTTGAAACGAATTGCTGTAATACAAATTTAATTTGAAATAGAACATAGTATGATGTAAAAAGTTTAACTGAGTCAAGTGAACTTTGTCTTAAAGTCTATTCTTCAAACTTATGTAGTTATGTATTTGACTTGATCAAATGAATTGAAATAGACACTTAAAAGAATGCTTTAATGAATGATCAAATATAATATCTTGTCCTGCTTGTGAAATTACGCTAAGAGATTCATTAAAAAAACTTACGGAGTAGATATCCTAATATAATTTATAATATCTGACATTAATATGTCAGGCTCAGAGATTCCTAAATAGGTCAGGGCGTCAGGCTAAGAGATATTGACGGAGTAGTTGTTGTTTCGTACAGCGCACAAGTCATATGCAACGCTGTTTTGGCTTTGTTGTCCGTGGGCTGCATGAAACAAAACCTACTCTGTCAATATCTTTACCAGAAAACACGCCAAGTCGCTAAGAGATTCCTAAATAGGTCACGCTAAATTCAGTCTAGGGGTGTCAATGGGTATGGTACACGCTCGGGGCATTTTCATACCCATATCTATTAAAGTTGATTTTATTCATATTCTATTTATACTCATTAAAAATTGACTTTACTTTACTCTACTCTTATCCGTTAATATTATCAGGTAACGAAACGCTAGTGGGTGAATAACCGATAATACTATTATAATAATTATTTTTATTATATTTTAAAAATTAAACATCAAAAACTCATTTATTTCACACATATGTAATTATATTTCTAATAAAAAAAATAAAAGTAAATGTGCAATTAATTCCAACTAAATTGTTTTTATAAAGGAAGAAAATTCAAAACCACAAATATATATTTAGGTGTGTTGAAAATTGAATTGAATATATATTTAGATTTTATAATTACTTTATAGGGTAACAGGTACGAAATAGTCATTACCTATACCCTTACCCATTTGGTTAACAAAAAAAAATTCTTATTCATACCCATATCAAATAAGCTACCGAAATAAAAATCTTATCTATATCCGTCTTATCGAATACGATACGGGTCGGGTAAACAGCTAAAAATGTGCCATTGACACCCCTACTCTATGCCTCTCAATGAACAATGCACTCTCTGCTTCAACTCTTTTGTCTGTTTATAAACTGGTAAATCTCCTAGGCTTGTATTTTTGTTGTGTTTTCCATGGTTAGCTTTCCGGACAGTTATTAGTGTACAGATTAATCTCTTCCTTAGCAAGATATGTCAGCTGTCTCTGTTGCTAATCTGACTGATTTAATTAGAATTGATTTTTCTTCTGCTTTTGAAACTGTTAACTTATACTCTGGATTTATATATATATATATTTTTTTTTTTGAATGCCATACTCTGGATTTATCTTTAGTTTTTTTTTTTTTTGGGGTATGTAGTTCATATTTCTAGGATATTGGAACCGTGTTTTGTTTTTTTTTCCAATATGTTTATTTTTAAATGCCTCTCCAAATAATAGCGACAGTCAATCCTTGACTATTTTTTCTAGGGTCAATATGTACCACAGTATATATAGCACAACTATTTAGAGCTCTTTCTTAAATCTTTCTTATCAATCAAATACTCTAAGAGAACCTCCTTTAAAGAAGATCAGTATCCATTCTCCAACCATAGAAAAATGTGGAATAAAACCTCCTTCAAACAATTTGTTACTGTTCTGCTTCTCTTCTCGCTGTTATTAGTCTCCTACTCACTTGACACCACAGATAAAACTAAAAAATTAGTCCATGACCAAACCCTGGTCTCATCACAAGGCCAATTTGTTCTAGGTTTCTTTAACCGAGGCACACCGGCAAAGTGGTACGTTGGTATATGGTACAATGTCACACCGGATATTGTCGTATGGATTGCTAACCGTGACTATCCCTTGAATGATAGTTCAAGTACGCTTGCCGTTTCTAACGGATCAATCGTCTTGATTGATTCATCACAAAATACAACATTATTTGATTTTAACTCACCTGTAGATAAGGCATTTGATCCAATGATGCAATTGCTTGATTCAGGCAACCTTGTAATCAAAGGCCCAAACGGAGATGAGAACCTATGGCAAAGCTTTGATCACCCGTCAAATACCATGCTTCCTGGCATGAAAATCGGTAAAAACTTGACCTCTGGATCAGAATGGTATCTTACTTCATGGAAAAGCAGTAATGATCCATCAAAAGGAAATTACCGCTATAAAATGGATACTCTCGGTCTACCAGAAATTGTGTTATGGAATGATGACAGAATCAATTTCAAAACAGGTGCATGGAATGGTTTGAGATTCAGTGGATTACCTGAAATGGCAACTTACGCAAACATGGTTAGTTTCAATTTTAGTTCAACAACTTATGAGATTAGCTACTCATTTGAGGCTGATATGGGAACACCAATGTTACGAGTAGTACTGAACGAAACTGGTGTGCTGCGACGCATGATATGGGACCAGTCCAGTAAAACTTGGAGTAATTTCTGGTCTTGGCCCAGTGACATGTGTGACGACTACGGGACATGTGGGCCTTTTGGTATATGCAACTTCAGTGAACACCCAATATGTGATTGCCTACCAGGATTTAAAGAGAAATCACCCAGCGAGTGGTCTATGCGAAATTTTTCTGGAGGTTGCGAATTGAAAACACCATTGAGTTGTCAAGCAAACAGTAATGGATTTCAATTGGTTAAAAGTGTGAAGTTACCAGACACAAAGAATGCAACGGTTGATGCGAGTATAAGCATTAAGGAGTGTAAGCGCAAGTGTTTGGCGAATTGTTCTTGTTGGGCTTATTCGCTGTTTGATATTAAAGGCGGTAGGGGGTGCATCACTTGGGGTAAGGATTTGGTCGATATACGGTATGTTGAGAATGGACAGGATCTATATATCAAGCTTGATAAATCAGATTTAGGTAATAAATTTCTAACTGAATTTGATTTTCTCATAATTGCCGAAGAAACCTTTCCCTTTTTGTAGATTGTTGCTTGTCATGCTTAGGACATAGACCACCAATTATAGAGATATATTTCTTGCATGTTATAATTATTGCCCCAAGAAATTAAGGTTAGTCTTGTATTACAAGGAGACGATGAATATGATATTAAGAGCATTGATTATGTAGATCAACTCTTTTTATATGTTTCCTCTATTTTTTTCACTACTTATCCTGATATTTGTATTAGGAAGGGCTAGAGATAATGAGAACTTGATTAGTTACCCAAACTTGTTTAAAAGCTTAATGTTATTTAGATGAATATTAGATACCAAACTTGATAGTTAACTCTAGATGCATGGCAAGTATATATAATACCAAAAAATGAGTTTCAAATATTAAATAATTAATTATCACATTAATGAATCAATACCTATATATATTCAATTTATTGAGATTACACTAATGAAATTTGCGCGCTAATATATGCAGCTGCAACAGGAAAGAAAAAGATCCTGCTGCTAATAGGCATGATTGGAATATCTACTGTTCTGATATCAGTTATAGTCCTCCTCATTTATCTGCGTCTGATGAAGAAGAAAATTGGAGTTGTTCATTTAGGTACCTTTACAAGTCAACTCACTTCTTATATGCATTAATTATAACTTCTTCTGCTGTATATTTTACTAAAAATGGTATATGTTGTACAATAAAATAACAAGATAGTCAGTACCCCCACGACCTCCCACACAGATCTTTTATGGACATTAATTAATGGAAGTTGGAAGGCTAGACCTTCATCTTTCTATCTCAAAACGAGAGTCTGCACTAGATTGGTGTTCTTATTAAAAGAATGAACAACGTAACTATGGTATTTAAATTTGGATTTACTGTTTGGTAGGTAAAACCAAGATGAATTACAATGATAGGAGCTCCCTGCGGAATACAGAGCTCCCGATATATGATATGCAAAAAGTGATGTCAGCCACAGCCAACTTCTCTGAAGCAAATAAACTAGGCCAAGGTGGTTTTGGTATTGTTTACAAGGTAATTGATATTTGAGGTTAATATGTTTAGTTCGTTTAGTTTCGAATAGTTTGGTATCATTCTTTCTTCTTTTTTCTGTTTATTCTGTTTATTAGATCCATTATGTAACAATTGAATTCTACAGTCACTATAATATTTGACTTATTCATTCAAAATCCACATCTTCATCAAACCCTCCTTTTGCGAGCAACCTTACTGTATGGTAAACCATTTGTATTTTTCAGCAAAATCCAATTTTCTCAGTCTGGCAAAGCCCTCCAGTTACCTTATATTTCAAGCAAATATAGTCCATTTTTAGCATGCTCCCTCTCTCCAGTGAGCCTCAGTTCTCCAGCAAACCAGACACTTATTCTAGGACGCCCTCCAGTTACCTTATACTCTTGCAAACCGCAAACTGACCACTTTACTGATTAACTCTAACAAACTCTTACTTTGGCATAAATGTTATATCATAGCAACTTCCTGGAAAAAAAATTCTCAAATCATTTTTATTTCAGGTGCAACTTAGAAATTTTAGAAGAGAAATATGTCTTTGTTTTATTAATAACAAAAATGCAAAATAAAAGAAGAAGAAAATCCAATGCGAGTGGGATTCGTTCTTTATATTGTTCTGCAATTAATGGATAAAATCATCACATGGTTATCTCAAGGCCCAGCCGCTTTTGATCTTACTATTGCAATACAAAAACAGGGTGTGCTGACTAATGGAGAAGAGATTGCAGTGAAGAGGCTCTCAAAGGGTTCATCACAAGGTCTAAATGAATTCATGAATGAGGTCATGCTCATTGCAAAGCTCCAACACCGAAACCTTGTCAAATTGCTGGGTTGTTGCATTCACGGTGCCGAGAGAATGCTTATTTATGAGTTCATGCCCAACAAGAGCTTAGATTTCTTCATATTTGGTATGCAATGTTGACAATTTTCTCTTCTCCCAGTCCTCGAAACAGACATAATATCTCATTAAAGAATGTCGGTTCTTAGGTGCAAGCTATATACATTTAGAATTTGGCTTATTGAAAAATTAATTCATATTCATCATATGCATGAATGTGAGATTTGTGAGCCTTCTCAACTTCACAAAGTGTCTATCATAAATTTTGGAACAAAATCGAGATTCCAAATGATAATTTCATTCTTAAATTTCAATTAGTTGTGAAATTTCTATAATCATGAGATAAATGCTCAATTAGTTAAACCTGCTTGGAAACAGATAAAGTGAGCCGAGAATTGGTAGGTTGGAGTAAAAGGCTGGAGATAGTCACCGGAATATCAAGAGGGATTCTCTATCTTCACCAGGACTCCAGATTGAATATAATTCATAGGGATTTAAAAGCTGCAAATATTCTTTTGGATGGAAAAATGGCCCCTAAAATTTCAGATTTCGGCATCGCTCGTTTGTTCAAACAAGAGCAACATGAGATGGATACTGAAAGAGTTGTAGGCACACGGTAGAGACCTCTACATTTTTTTTCCTTTTTTTTGTTGCATGATGCATATTTCTTGGTCTTTTGATAAGATAGTTAGCTCTTTGCTTTAATTATTTCATTTTCACAAATGTTGTTTTGTCTCTTCTTTTTTTTCCCTCATAGTGGGTACATGTCTCCTGAGTATGCTATGGAAGGAAAAATTTCTGTGAAATCAGATGTCTACAGCTTTGGGGTTTTACTGCTTGAGATAATATCTGGAAAAAGGAACCAAGGAGATCACAACCTTCTTGCATATGTAAGTATATTTGTGCAATAATTTTACAGCTGGTTACAAAATATAATTCATCATCATATATAAAACACTCTATCCCCCTGAAAGAGGGGCGAAGACATTAAGCTTCGAGGTATATATGCCACAAAAATAATTGTTCTGTTTTACAAATTACCGCATTTTTTAAACAAAAAAAAAATATATAAATAGATTTGAGTATAAATACTTCACCAAAATTCATTTAGTTTTAGTGTGATTAGATTATAAGCATGCATTGCTATAGACAAATATGCCATTCTCATATAGGTGGGCTAGTAACAAACTTCCCAATCAATCAGATATCAGCATTGCCATTAATCTTAAAAGTCCCTCTTTTAGTATATATAGTGTGTCTAGTTTTTCTCATTTATTTTTCTTGTCTTCATTTTACTTCTGTTTTCCTGTCTTCTCCTATGTATTTTTTTTATCATTCTAGTACATTGAGCAAGAGTGATGAATAGTCAGCCTATGGTAAGCTACAGAGCAGATTTATTGTTGAATAGGAACTTTACTAAACTAACCTTCGACTTTATCAATTAAAAAATCAGTACTGTACACTTGCATTAGTACTGACTGTACACATAAGGATTTAATTATCTTGCCATTTTCCACATTAGTACTGTACAGTGTCATACATTACAATCACTCGTTTTTAACTCCTCTTAATTAAAGGATATATAATAAAGCAGTCTATCATGTATATCATTGCAAACCATGCACTGAATTAAATATCATCTTACCTATTTCTAGGCATGGCAGCTGTGGCAAGAAGGAAACATCACAAATTTCGTAGATGAAGCAATAGAGAGCTCCACATGCGTTGCATCCGAGATATTGAGGTTTGTTCATGTGGGTCTTTTGTGTGTGCAAGAATGTGCCGATGATAGACCAACCATGTCAACTGTTGTTTCAATGCTATCAAATGAAGGGTGTAGTTTACCTGAGCCGAAGAAACCTGTGCTATCAACGAAATTTATACCCGAAGGTTTGTACAGCGCAAATGAGTTGACTGTTACTGGACTTGAAGGTCGATGAAATTATCTTGAATGTTTGTCATATTACTAGCATTATTTTAGGAGAGTACAAAATATTTGCTGTATCAGGATCTATTTTTCCAATGTATCTTATATTTTGAGTAGGTACTTGAAAATGAATGTCTTAATACATGGATCATAGTATCATACCCTGGTATGTAGTTGGTGGTAACCACGCGATAAACTAATTAAACACAGTTCACATATAAAATTTAATTGTACATTATACTGAATAGTGCCCCTAGCTTACAAGTCGAATAGATCCACCAGAAGGTCTGCAGAATGGATAACACATAGCAGGTCTAAAAGCTCAATTTATTAAGGAAAACCTGAATAAAAAAATAATCGAGAAGGAAAACAATATAGAGATCGATCGATACACAGGACTCACTGCAAATTTTTAAGATACAACTTTAAGAAGAAAGGTCTTGTTGCACAGGACATGGAAATAATCAATCCGTCTAGGTGGAGTACATATCCTCTGAGGTAACAGAATATTCGAGCTTAAATCCGGACCGTGCAATCAGAAAGAGGGGAAAATTCGACCCGAAGTGGAATTCACGGGTCCCTTTAATACTTGTGTCAAAGAGAAACTAATAATCACAACATGGTTTGACAAATTAAGACAATCTCACAGTAAACATGGTGCTAACGAGAGAATAAATTAGGTCCTTGGAGATGGGTGTACCAAAAAAAAGGGAAGAAAAGTTCACTCAGGAAATAAACAACAGGAAACATATATAAAATGTTTGTGAAGAATATATAGGAGGAAAAAGAATGAGTAGAGCGAACAAACATAAGACCTAGTGTAACAATTACTCTTATAATATTAGTGATTTATTGAATTCTCGTATTAAATGTACAAAAAATATTTAATAGAAAAGGACAAGAACATTGTAGAATGCACAAACATAAACAATTCTTGAGCTAAAAAAAAGAGAGTAGAACTAGGGTGTTCTTAAGCTAACCAAATTCTTTGGTGAGCTTCGCATCAAAACCTATCGGATTGATTTCAAATGACGAATACATTTGAAACCAATCTACTTCAAGGATGATGCTTTTACATATCAAATTTATTAATTTTTCTAGTATAAAATCAATTAGCAATAAAAAAAATAATAAAAGATGAACATATTAAAATTAACTTACAAACTTTTTTTTATCACTTGACTTTATATTGAATTAGTTCAAAAATTTATAATTTTGATAGAAAATACATCGCTCTAAAGTAAATCGGTTTCAACAATTTAAATTCATAATCATTTTAAATCAATTCGATAGATTTTGAAGCTAAGCTCACTAATCCTTAGTTGATTGTTGATAGGAACACCCTATTCTACTAAAATTCTCAAAATAAATCCACATTTTCTTACATTTTCTTCAGTGAGGAGGTATCTGTTGCCCACTTTCCTTGTTTTGTGCTGTTGAAATTGGTTATATAATGAACTTGTAGTATACCAATTTTTACTATTTTTAAAATTTTTTTGCTATTTTTTATGATTTATGAAAGATGAATAAAAATGGCTTAAAAATAAAAAAATTATCAATATTTTAGGCTATTTTTATAAATTGGTATTTTAATGGGATCGTTGATGGCCCTAGGATTACAAACAGAGACCGGTTTTGTGATTTCGTCCCATACCATGTTCAGAACGCTGTATCACAGTCACACCTGAACCCTTACCATTGAAACCCTGGTAGCAGGGAAGGGAGAAGGGCTTTACGGTTTTCAATTTACATGATTTGCTTGATTGAAAGAGGTTCCATTGTGCAAATTTGAAACGGATCGGGCCTTTATAGGCTGCCTCCAGATTAACTCAAGCCCTATATATTAATTTTCAACCTTTTTTATGCTTTGGCTAACCCGGACTGTGGAGAATTCATATCCTCTGAGATATCTCAAACTTTGCGTGAATTTATGGAAAATCCCAACCGTTTAAATACGTTATGCATGAATCTCAAAGCACATATAATACTAACACCCTACATCACCCCCGAATAGACACCGGACACGTCGGTCACGCAAAAGTTGAGATATCTCAGAGGATACGCACTCGACTGTGGAGGAGTGTGTATCCTCTGAGATATCTCATATTTTGCGTGACCGACGTGTCTGGTGCCTATTCGGGGATAGCGCGGGGGCCAGTATTATTAGAGATTTGAGATTCGTGCAGAACGTATTTAAACAGTTAGAATTTCCCAGAAAGTCACGCAAAATATGAGATATCTCAGAGGATACGAATTAACTGTGTAGTAGTCCTATCCATGCAATGTACAACAACTCCTCCAATCATGGGTTTAATGAAGTTTTGCTTTAAAGTTTCTTATAGATGTAATTGTCTAATTGGACTATCTCTTTCTATTGGAGACTTGGAGTAGGGTTAGGTATGGAGTTTCTCTGTGATTTGTCCTTATCCAGCAAAAAAGAATTCTCAAAAAAGAAATTTGCTCTTCCGTTGAAGCCCCGCAAGAAGAAATTCTGAAAAAAATAAATTTGTACTTCTATGAAACCTCCGTAATTTTTATGAATTTGATTTAGTACTTCTCCTACGCTCAGCATAAATATTGGTGCAAAATTTAGACTGATGATTATATATCGGACTGTAGTGTATCTCATAGTGACAAGATATCCGAATTATACCCGTGTAATTCTTTTTTGAGGTGATGCCGAACCGAACACCGAATTATTCGGTTGACCGAACTTTGACCGAATTAAACCCGAATAATTCCTGAATTTTACGAACTTTTCCCGAATTTTACGAATTATTCACAAATTTTTCCTGAATTTTTCCAAGAACAATTATTTTTTTGATTTTTTTGCTCCCTTGCAGGACTGAGATTTCTGATCCGAATAATTCCGAATCATTCCCGAATTATACCCGAATCACGAATTTTTGATCTCGCCGAACTGAACCCGAATAATTCATTTGTCACTATGGTGTGTCTTGCTAGAATATTGAAGCATATATCAAACATTGCATCAGATCCTGAATCCCATAGCATAAATTGTGGCGGATCCGAGTGCGTATCCACTGAGATATCTCATTTTTTGCGTGACCGACGTGTCCGGTGCCTGGGGGCTAGTATTATTCGAGCTTTGAGATTCGTGCAGGACGTCATTGAACGGCTGAAATTTCTCAAAAAGTCACGCAAAATATGAGATATCTCAGAGGATGCGAATTCGGTGGATCCCACCTGCTTTATGACTTAGATGATGAATGTGCTCAATGAGTAGAACTAGGGTGTTCCTAAGTTAACAAGTCCTCTTATGAACTCAACTCTAAAATCTATTGAATTGATTTCAAACAACAATTTTAAACTGTTGAAATTCTTCTACCTTACGAGCGATGTGTCTAAATGTGAAAAATTTTAAAATTTTAAATTAATTTTGTATAGAGTCAAGTGGTCAAAAGACGTTCAAAAAATGAATGCATTAAAATTAATTTATAAACTTTCTAATTTTGACCACTTGACTCTATACAAAATTAATTCGAAAATTTAAAATTTTCACATATAGACACATCACTCGTAAGGTAGAAATATTTCAACAGTTTGAATTCGTCGTTTGAAAGCAATTCAAATTATTTTAGAGTTGAGTTCACAAGAGTACTTGGTGAACTTAGGAACACCCTAGTTATACTCGTGCTCAATCTCTGTATGTTTCCGTGATGCATGTTTCAAATGAATTTTCTTGCATAAATTGAATATTTGACTAGCAAATTTTTTGTATAAGAATTTATCAGAATATTAATACAGTTTTAAATATTTGTATTATATAATATTAGTAGAACATTTGAGTGTGTGATTATTGAACTCACGAAATAATTCAATAAATTATTATTTTTATAACTCTTTTCGATCTTTTAGTACAAAATGAGTTTTTGCTGAAAAAATCCAATCGAGTTTTCAATATAATTCGGTCGATTCTTATCGATTCATCCAATTCCAATTTTATGGTCAAATCTATCCTCTCTATTTTGTCTTTTTTTTTTTTTCATGTTTTCAAACATCGAACCATTTGAAAAGCTAACTTAGGGTGTTACAATGTCTTCAAACTCTACTTCGTGTTTTTTTGTTTTGTTTTGTTTTTTTTTTTATGTCTTTATATGTTCATTTGTTTTTTTTAAGATTAGTGGCTTTAAATGCCAACTAACAATTTCATTCATAAAAATGTATTTACAATGAGTCAAATGACCATAATACCTAAATTTACTTTTTTATTCTCATAAAATCTAATTTAGTATTCTAATCCTCATCTCGCTTCATGACCGGATCCGCTTCTTCGACCGCCACCGTGCTACAATAGCAAAATGGATCTACTTACCGTCGCACTCAAATCGAGATGTTGATTACCGTAATACTTTAATCGTCATCTCACTCTACGACCGAATCCGCTTCTTTGACCGCCGCCGCGTTCCGACAACGACAGGATCTACTCACCGTCGCGCTTCAATCGAGATGTTTATCACCCTAACACTATCTCGCTTCACAATCGGCAACCACTGCCGTGCTCCGGCGACAAACAAATCTACTCACCACCACATTTTTATGGAGATATAAACTCTACGCTCCGAGCTCCGACGATACCGCACTCTCGATTCCGATCAACTCCGGTAGGTTTCTCTCCTCTCTCTCATTCTACTCTCCACTCGAGAAAGTAGAACCAGAGAAAGGAGAGGGGTTGTGCCAAAAATAAAGATTACAAGAAATGTTCGAGTTCCTATGTTCATTTGTTAGAAGTTATAATGTATTTGAAGAAAGATCATGTTTTGAACTGTGCTTTTCGTCTAGTGGGGAGCAGAGAAGCATATCTTAGTTTTAATCAAAGAGTGTTTAGCCACTCCTATAATTTTAAAATTTGTAATTATGTATCAAAATTTAATTGATTTTTTTTTAAGTTTTTATATAGTTCACCTCAAAAATATCTAATTTGTGTTTGTAATTTAATGGTTAAAGTTCTTCATTGTAATTATGAAAGACTTGAATTTTCTAGTTCCTCGGATGGTGAAACTAGGAGCGGATCTAAGGTTTAGCCAAAGATTCATTTGGCTAAACCACTCCTTTGATTCCAAAATCTTAATTTTATGTATAGAAATTTAATTGAATTTTATCTTCTTCTTTTTTCAAATTTTCTACGTAGAATAGTCACTTCTAATAAATGATAAATGTTTAGTTGTAGTCTAGTGATTAAAGCTTTATTTTGTAATTGAGAGTTCTTGAGTTCAAATCACACTCACTATAATTGTGCATTTTAATTTTCAGCTACTCCTATCAAAATTTTCTAGTTCCACCCTTGGGTGAAACGGCTACTGTCAACTGGAAAGACAGAAAGGAACAGAAACAGAAAGGAACAGAAAGAGTTAAAAGCTGCTTCTAGATAAAAATCAAACCTGAAAACTACATTACTACTGTTTAATATGATAGGTTACTTTCCCATTTAAGCTATTATGTCTTTAACCAAATTTCTTGTGTTCAGTTATATATACGTAAATCTAGCTATCAGAGGATGGTGATAGGTCGAAGCTTCACGATATTATTCCATCAAAGAAGACTAGAAGAGAAGGCTTCATCTTGGGATAACAGCAGATATAAAAATGAAGCTGTGTAGTTTTTTACTCGGAATATCATAAGCCTATCGTTTTTTATCTATGGAGTTTCAAAACTCATAAATGAAATATAACATTTTCTATTATTCTATATACACATTTATGTTTTAAACTTTATTTGCTAGAGTGATACTTATAAATGAACGCTTCAAAACTCAAATAGAAAGAGTATTTTTTTGTCAATTTAATTATTAAAATAATTATATAAAAATTTAATAAATAAAAAGAGATGGAAGAAAAAAATAGTTATTTTAAAAGTTTATACAGGTACACCGGAAATTTTTCAAAAAAATAAAAGTCTATGGAAATGGGAGTACCAAAAAAAGTGGGATGAAAAGTTCACTCAATTAGTCCTATATCCTTGATATAATCAATACAAGTATCTTTGAATTCACACATCACAATCACAAATCGGCGCTTACCATTGGAAGGCATACAATAGAGGAAAATTTACCTTATTTAACCGCACCAAACAATAGACTTCTCCAATTTACACCTTGTTTGGATGGAGAGTAGAGAAAGGGAGAGAATGGAAAGGAACAAAAACTTTCTGTTGAATCGTGTTTGGTTGTTAAAATTATGTCGGAGGTGAAGGGTATAGGAGGTGAAAGGTTTAACCTTGTATCATTATAATTAATATAATCGGGTTTCCTCCCAAATTGGGGTGTAACGGATGGAAAGAAATTTTGTTACAAATATTTTTAGAAAAAATAATACAAATGCCCAACCCTATATTTTACATATATAATTCTCATACAAGATTTTTTTTCCTCAAACTTACAACAGTCACCGAATTTTTCATTAACCTCATAAATTTTAATCAACCAAACAAGAAATAAGACGGAAAAGAAAGTTAAATTTATTTTCTCTCATTAATCATCCAAACACGAAGAGGTTAAATATATTAATCTTCCATTCTATTCCATTCCATTCCCTTCTATTCTTAACCTCCTATTCCTCTCTCTACTCTCCATCCAAACATGGTGTTAGGAGACTCATGCCAGGCCAACCTAATTAATAAGTAATACATAAGGTTCCGGTCTAAAGCAAACATTAAAATTTGAAACAATAGTGCACCGTGCAGTCTCTTTGTTTTTTGTTTTTTTTAGTAAAGATTAGATTCCTCCAACTTATATTCTTTGATGAAAAAGTTTCATCGTTCTCTCCGTATTTAGTTAATTTCCTCTTTCCTCCAACTAATTACATTCAACATTATTATAGACGCCTGTCCGAAAGCCAACTGTTTCATCAAACACGGGAGAACGTACTAATCTTTTTGTTTTATAAATAGATAATTTTTGAACACAGTAGCAGAGCCACAATTTTTCGTAGTTGGTAATCTACCCTTTGAAATTTTTGTGATAACCTCATATCATATTTTGAAATTTTGTTTTGCCCTACTATGTAAAGTTCAAATTTTCTAACACATGATGTAATTTGTAGTTTTTGAATTTATACTTTAATATTTTGATAATATTTGAATTATTAATATTTTTGCTCACCCCTAACTCAAATCATAGTTAAGTCACTGTTTGGACGACATTTCAATTGATATGAGCGCATGATATATTTTCTAAAATTGCATAATATAATTATTTTTGACACATCTGCCTCTTCCATAAATTTCATATTATTATATTCCTACAATTTCATTTGTATATAATAATTGTATAATTTTTAATTCTATATCTCTACAATTGTCGATTATTTATAATTTTGACATGATATTTCACAGCACTGCAATTACTATATCAATATATTGATTACTTTGTGTTAGGACGGACACACTCGCTCTAAATATCAATTGGCTGGTTCGTGACGTGTTCTCCATGCAATGGTAAATTTAACTGTACAAGTTTTAGCAATGGTGACGTTCTCATCTTGCCATCAAGAAACGATGTTGCATGTTTTTTTTTTCCATTGTCAGTATGCAAGTGTGGAGTTATATGGGTGGTTTGCTATAGGAAGCACAGACAATAGAAATGACGTGGGAATATATTAAGATCATGGTCCAGCTAGATCATGTATGAGGGAGAATAAAAGAGTTTGGGCCACAAGATTTATGGCGAAACGAGCGAATTGCTAAACAAATTTATCGGTTCCTATCTTGGAAATCTCCTATATTTCAAATCTATCGGTTCTAGTCTTTTCTGCCTACTATCTGCATTAAATTGCAGGAACTATATAAATTTATTCATAGAGTCATAAAATAAAAAATGTAAAATTAGATATCATTCTAAACCCTATAAATAGCACCATACTCTTTCTCTATCTTCCTCATACCCACCACTATATTATTTCTCTATGATCTCTCTCTCTCATTCTCTCTATTTTCACTTGTTGATAACCATATGTGGGTGTGGTGGATATAATAGATCCGTGATAATATGCTTCCTGCTCGGGCTTGTATGAGGAGATGAGAGTTAAGCAAGAAAGAAATTATCACGGACTATTATATTCACCAAGTCAAGGTATAACAAACTTAAAGAAATGGAGTTGGTGTACTTTTTACTTGCATACATACTTTTTTTTATTAAACTGGGGAAACTAGTTTTAAAAACAGTGGATCAGCGGGCAGCTAAGGTAGCAAGTTGATTCATACAAGGAGTCTCTCGCTTGTAACCTGGCCGCGAGTGGCCGCGAACTTCCATCATGGCTGTTTGATGACGGAACGGAATCTAGATCTGACGTGCTTATGCCCGATTACTCCAATCTATAAATATTATTTATCATATTCGTCTTTCAAATATATGATAGTATATCACTAAACATGCATACTAACGAACATTTGTCTATTTATCAGGATTGGAAGCAGTGGAAAGAGCAAAGAAGCTGTACAAGGAAAAATTGTACATGATAAAAGAAAACGTCGGGTTGGATGCATGACTTCTAGGGGGCGTTTGGTTCGCGTTATAGATCATGCCAGGAAATAGAGGATTCCCAGGAATGTGATTCCAAGGAATGACATTCCAAGGAATATGTTATTATCATGTTTGGTTCGCGTATGGCTATCACTTTAGCATTCCAATAAATGTGCTATTACCATGTTTGGTTTGTGCATGGCTACGACTTTTAATTGAGTGATAAGATAATGATTGAATTTTTGGGAAACACATATTTACCAGTAGAAAAAAATCAGATTAACAGGAATGTATCATTTACCAGATTAACATAAAAGGCTTCAATTGATGTCTTAAAAAATGAAAGTAATTTTTTTAAACCAGATTAACATAAAAGGCTTCAATTGACGTCTTCTACTGCATCAGCCAGGGACTCGGCTCCTAATCCATTAGCACGATCCTTGCCAAAGACAACATACCACTCCTCCAAATAAGGAAATGACTTTCCTCTCATTCCTGTAGCGGTTGGATGGCTCTGTACATATCGTTTCAAACATAAATCATAAAAAAAAAAGATACATTTGTAGAAATAACTATTGAACAAGTGTGTTACCTTAATCCAATTATCAAATACACCTTTCTCACAAGATATGGATTTTTCATTGTCATTCCATCCAAATCCGCTTGCACTCAGCATTTCGGAAAGTGCATAGTATTGTTTCTTCCATAGCTTCACTCGAGAGCTAATGTGAGGGGTAGCTCTTACTTGACAATTTGGAAGCTTTTCATGCATCCATTTCTCTAGTTGCTGCAGAAAGCCGCTTCGAAATGTTCCATTATCACCTCTCCAATTTCCAGATTCTAAAAGTTGAAGCAAGCACTCGATCAACTTCTTATCTTCCTCCTTATCCCACTTATGCTTAGTATTGTTTCTACTCTGATTAGTTGGCTGTCCTTCCATGTCTATGCAAGAAAAAATACAGTAATATTTATGAATAAAGTAATGTAAGAATATATAAATTTACAGCATTAGTATAGCATGGCATTAGAATAGCATTCGTATCGAAATTAAATTTACAACACAGGAGAGAAATATTGTCAATCCATAGCACAGTGGATGCTTGTGCTATGAAAATGTATATGATATATTTAAGTTCATGTATGTTTAAACTCACGCACACAGTGTGACCTAGAGTTAACCAGACAACAACACTTGGTATCTGGATTCTAAACAGACCCTTAGACTAAACCAAAAGTCGGTACCAGTGACAAATTGGTACAGTACTGTGACAAACTGGTACAGTGACAAACTAGTATAAGACATCAAGACTGGTACATGACAGAATCTTAATCTCTGTGTGTATATGACAGAATCTTAATCTCTGTGTGTAGATTATTCAATATCAGATTTTTGGAAGAAAATCACATAATACCTAAAAGTTAATTATTTTTAGATTTTAACAAAATTGATATTTTCATGACTAAAAAAAATATGAATATATGTGATAAATACTAATTAATATATGCTTACTCAAAATTCATAACAGTTCATTGTTTTACAGAAATTGTAGAACTTCTGTATATAATCAAAATTCACAAAAGATGATTAAGCTATGATGCAATTCAACTCAATTAAGCAACAGGAAGCATAAAAAAAATCAAAATAAAAGATAGAGTTGATTCAATCGGATTGAAAGGGAATAGGCTTCCAGAAAAACATATACTTCTTTCAATTACTTTAATCGATGATTCAAAAGCTCAAATAAGATTCTTTCATAAAGTAAACAAGTAAAATGAAAGAGGAAAGTGTGGAGGTACCTTGCAAAAAGGATTGGCGGAGGTGAATTTTTGACGGAGGTTTTCTTTTTGCAAACGCACCGAGATTTTGATTGGTCTCAATGGAGGCAGCAGAGGAGTATTAAAGAGAAAAGATTAGCGGTGGCGCTAAAAAAGGCAAAACTAAAAAATATTTGGCGCCGATTGGAAATGGAATTGATTACCGCGCAGCGGGAATGGAAAAAATCCACGTCTCGCGTGGCTAGCGACATGGCCACCAACTATGGCATTACGATTGCAAGGGAATCGATGATTCCCATATCTATTCCCTTCTTGTTTTAACCAAACGCGGTAATGACTAAAATGGTATTGAGATGCCAGGGAATCAGTCTCCGATAGCACGAACCAAACGCCCCCCTATTTGCATGGTACTCTAGTAGTTTACCCACGTGGGGTTGGATGGATTGTATGTGGGGTTGGTTGGATTGTGATTTGTTTGTAACCTAGACCCTTTAAACGGGGTGTTTTAATTCGCGCTCATATCTATAGTTTCGAAGTTCAAATAATCGATTTAAACCGTTAGATGTTTAATCTATATTAAAATGTGCTTAGAGACCAAATTTTATATTTTTTTGAATTTTTTTACTATTTATTTAAATGGTTTGAAAATCGTTATTTTTTAATGCCTACCGTTGAACAAAAACTTAAACTGAATTTTTGAGGCACTAAATGACGTTTTTTTTTAAATTCTGATGCTTCGCATACCTAGAGGCAATCTCCAAATAATATTTGGATCCGTCTCGTACCCTCCTTTCCAAAAAGTGGTCATGCACGCAAATCTGATTTTCCTAACCAAAGTTATGAATGTTTAAATTTTTTTTAAAAGTTGAACTTTAGAAATTCATAACTAATTGTACAAAAATCCAAATAAATTGAAATTTGTGTCAATTCTGTGTATTTTTTAATGCTTTACATGCTAGTATAATCAATTTTTCAGTTTTGTCCCTGTATCAGTCCAGACTTGCTAATTTACTAGCAGAGATCAAATTTGATGTTTTTAGTGCATTGCACTATACCAGTGGCCTTTGCCTAGTGCTTGGCTGCTGAGTTTGGACTTGGTACCATACCAGAGGTCAGTCTAGGGTGCTTTATGCATGAACAGAGATCTAATTTGAGATTTGAACATATTTTAGTAGCTCTAAACTACTGTTTTAGTACCATAAATAAAGAGAAGAAGATCAACAAGCTGTCAGAGCTTAGAAATTTTTGAATAAAGGTCAAGTCCTTAATTAGTGTTATATTTAGACTTGTGATATCTAACTGACAAACCAAATTCATAGTTATAAAAAGTTATGACATCACTTCATAAATATATCAAATGTCTTATTTTTTGGCATACACTCTAAACAAGAAATTTTTTAGAATTTTAGAACTTCTTTTCATGTATTTTGTTATGCATGCATGCATTACTTAATTATTTTGTTTTGTTTCATTTTCACTTCCTTCTCAAATGGGTATATAAATCATTTTCATTTTCATTTTATTTTGTTTCTTTTCATTTTATAATTTGTACTTATATAAATCATAATACTTATTTCGTTTCACTTTAATTTTATTATTAACATTAAAAAATTTGACATCCTAATAGTGCCTAAATTAGGATGTAATATAGGCCTGCTAATTGGACAGATTTGTCCATGGACAAACGGGCCGAACAATAATCGGACAGTATTTGAACAATATGTTACTTGAACGGTTTTGAGGCCTACTAATCGGATGAAATCAAATAGGCCCGACAATTTGTTCAGATCAGTTGAACCGGGCCGAGCTTGAAGGGCCTTTGGACAACTCGTTTAACAGTTCAAACTCAAACCCATCGATTCATGTTCGAACACGAACAATCGAACGGTTCGAACCTAACGCCAACTCAAGAGTCACAGCGGCACAGCGCCTCGCCGCCTCCTCTCTTCTCCACAGCACCTCCTCTCTTCTCCATCGCGCCACCGCCCCTCTTCTCCACCGTGCCCCTTCTTCTACGAGGTTTGGTTACACTCAATTTCTCTCAATTTGTTCTCTTCTCTTTTCTTTTCTTCTCTTCTCGTCTCTCTCTTTTCCCTCAAGTACTGCAATTGAAATTTCAGGCCAATGAACTAGAGTCGCTGAAGGATTTCTTTCAAGTTGGTTGTTTCCCAGCAAACTCACTTAGTCTCTCTGGTTTTATTTTCGACTGCTTCTTCACTGGTACGATTTATTTCTTGCAAAGTTTATTGACTATGTTTTCTATAAATCACTGGTACAGTAATATGAATCACTGGTACGATTTATTGACTGCCATTGAAATTCTGACTGTTATGCTCCCGAACTTATGCATGCAAAAATGCCACCAGACCCTGATTTATATTACTTTACTTTTCTTAATCGTTTATTTTCGGAAATAGCAATTTCCATGTAACTGTGCATGTTAGCTTTCTAATTATAGATAAGGTACAAAATTGTTTTATTAGTGAAAAGTAGAATATAAATTAGGAAGAAAGTTTCTTAACTGTGATTCTTTTTTTTTTTTAAATTTAAACAATATTTGACAGTCATTGTAGTAGAAACTTTTAAGCAAGATGACAACTAGCAAATGATATCCATGAATTACGTTATTGAAAGTCGGTTTTGGAAACCGGCTATGAGGTCTTTGAGATCGGAATACAGATCCATTGGGCGACAAACGTTGAGAAACGATTGCGTGAGAGTATTTCAGACGGGAAGGGAGTTAGCATTGCAGGAGTTTAAAGGATTAAATTCCCGTGTATGTTTCACGAGTGACATATGTACGTCTAGCGTGCATCTGGGTTATTTGTGTCTAACGGCGCATTACATAGATAAGGATTTTAATTTTTGAAAGAAGATTATCTCCTTCAAACAAATTTCGTATCCTCATTCTGGTGCAAATGTTGCGGGTTTGATGAATATTTTAATGGAGTGGAAATTGGATTGTAAAATCTTCACGATTACACTAGACAATTGTACAGTGAACGATAATGCAATTGGAGATATAGAGAGATAATTTAGGGATATGACCATTGTTAAAAGGAAGCACATGCAGCTTTTATTTGATATTCTTATGATGACCAGTCATGGATCAAAGGAACGTACCAAGCAGGAATGGCATGATCTTATTATAGGTGCTGGTTATTCCGGTTATACATTTTATCCTACTCGGTTAGGTATTGACTGTGTTATGGAGCTGTATCCATGAATGTTATTCGAAATTTTTGGCTGTTTGGATATCGAATTAGTAAAGGCTGCATTTACATTTTATTGAATAAACGCAGTTATTGGAAACGTTTGGCTGCATTTGCAATCGGTTAGGTGTTGACTGTGTTGAAAGTTGTGAACAAATAAAAATATTAAGGGAGAGTGTTGAAATTAATATTTTTATGGTTTCTATGTTTTGTGTTTTAATTATGTTGTGGTCTTCTATGTTGAGTTATTGAGTTGTAGTTTCTAAGAGTGTCATGGGGACTAGTATCTAAGAATAGAATTAAATGAGTGGTGTGGTTAACAAGGTTCATGTTATTTAAATATAGATGTTGTCATTTGTAATGTGTGTTGAATCATTAAAATAAAAAAATTTCTGCTTCTTCCTTTTTTTCTCTTCCACTAAAATACCAAAAACAAAGGCCATAGGCCAACATTGACTGCATTGCTCCATATGCAGTTGGGCGAAAAGAATACTGTTTTTTTTTTTTTTTTTTTGTATATGCTGGTTTTAAAATAATAATGGACTTACTCTCCTAAAAGCATCTCAGAGAACGAAAATGAGTTTCTAATTTAAATAACATTTACTATTACTATCTTTGATTTATTAGTGTTGATTAACTCTGGAACTTCTCATCTTGAAGACACTGATGTAAGAATTGCACTCACATGCAGAAAAGTTTAAGTTTTCAGCATGAAAGAAGGAGGACTTCATAGATAAATATTTGTTTCTTTACATTTTACCCCATAATGATTAACAATAATTCATGCACTTTTCTGGCAATCAAAAATAAAAACTTGTAGAGGATTTTTTGTCAGAATGGTCTGGAGTTAGTACATGCTATAGGTATAAAAGAAATTTGGTTGAATCCAGCACTGAACAGAATAGTACAGCCAGCATGTGCATTGCAATTTGCAACACATGAATAAGAGATACCAAACTTGACATCTAAAAGAAAAAACATAATAAAGATCTTTTATATTCTTGAAAAGAAATGGAAAAGCGTCACGCATTATGTCAACAGATCTACCCTTTATATGAGTATTAGAACATATCTACATAGTTATATATACACTCATACTGCAGATAGGTGTATATATATTATGCTCATATCTTTGGCAACAAGCCAACAACTTCCATCATTATCAGAGTACCATGAACAGAATCAAATAACATGTCTTGTGAGTTAGATATAGTGGCCCCAGTTCTATCAACCCTGAACCACAATATCCTTTTGTCGATCGTCTCAGTAAATCCTAATATATATCCTAGCTAGGTGGAACAACTGAGGAGGAGGAAGACACACTGTCAAGGGAGGGATCACAGGAATATGTTTTGAGATATTGACTCTCCATCCCTGCTTATCATCCCTTATTATAGTGTCAGACATGCAACCACTTACCTGCCTTTAATTTGTGTGTTATAATTTTAAATTGATCAAACTGTTATTTGTATGAAATTGATCAAACTAGAGGTTTCTTACTTTTCAAATGTTAGGGAGAAAGGAAGGTACTAATTTGGCACCGTTCATCTTAGGTAATGGTAACTTGGTTTATAGGGTATATATATATATATGAGAGGAGGGATTCAATTAATTACACCATTTTTTGGTGACACCGGATTACATTATATATTTTCGAAGTCCAAACAATCGATCCAAACCGTTCAACATGATGGATTGTTAAAATGTGCTTGCAGATCAAATTTTACATTTTTTTTGAATTTTTTTTACTATTTATTAAGATAGGTACAAAAATTAATGGTCTGAATATAGCAATTTTGTTAAATACTTAATAAATAGTAAAAAAAATTTAGAAAATGTAAAATTTGATATGCAAGCACATTTTAATATATCTATTATGTTGAACGGTTTGGATCGACTATTTGAACTTTGAAAATGTATATATGGTCCTGAGAATTTTGCAGTTAGATATGTACTTCGATCAGTTAGTTTTTGTACATACTTTCTATATTTTTTAAACCTTGATTTCTATTCTTCAATGAAAATTATTAGATGAAATTAATAACTAAAATCAACTTAGGTTGGAACTTAACAAAAACATTATAGAACGAATTTAGAAGCCAAAATAAATTTAGAATACAGAAGAAATACCAGACACACCTTCAGTTAGAAGTTTGTTTGCCAAAAAATGTACGAATAATACCATGGGATTAAATGATCATCACACCCTAAAATGTTTAATAGTATCATATTTAAAAAGCTTAAAATTATAATTCTTAATTTCAAGAAATTTAATAAGCCTTTTTTAAAAAAAAAATACGGACATTTGTATTACATAATCATAATTCTTTAATTTTGAATAACTTAGTTTCATGATAAAAATAAAAAGTGATTTAGCCACTTCTATGTATATATATATATATATATATAGGATTTGGCTAATATGCTATGGGTAGCTAAGAGGCCTCCCGTGCTACGGCTCAATATTCGACTTTTCAAAATTCTAATGTTCGATCCGAACCGTTCATCTTGTTCTCCATATTAATATGTGTTTGGAGACCAAATTTTATATTTTTTGGAAATTTTTTACTATTTTTTTAGATTTATTGAATATCGCTGTTTTTTATGGTCCAGATTTGTCTGAAAAACAGCGATTTTCAATAAATCTAAAAAAATAGTAAAAAATTTCCAAAAAATGTAAAATTTGGTCTCCAAGCACATATTAATATGGAGAACAAGATGAACGGTTCGGATCGACCATTAGAATTTTGAAAAGTCGAATATTGAGCCGTAGCACGGGAGGCCTCTTAGCTACCCATAGCACCGTAGCCAAGTCCTATATATATATATATATATATATATAAAAGCAAAAAAAAAAAAAAAGGGACGTAAGATAAGAAATTTTAAGAACTTAAATTTAATATTGAATATTGCGAGGTATTAAGTTTCTAAAAAAAAATGAGAAGAGAATTATCAGGAATACTATAGCGCTTTTTTGTTTAAAATTTAGGTGTGTAAGATCAGAGTAACACATGAAAACCTAAAATTTGGAAAAGACATCATATCATGGTATTTCCAAAAAGATATATACCTATGTTAATTGTGAAATATATATATTGGGTTTGTGTTAACTTGGAGGCAGCCCATGAATTGCATATGCTTGTGCATTCTATATTCTTGTACTTTTTTGTTAAAGTTTTTCTGTACATTTTTCTACAATAACTCAAAATGTCCTGAGTTGTTCCACCTCAGACTCCTCCATTTCGACAAGCAGGTTCTGGTGTTGCAGTTGGGACAAAATAATAGTAGAATATATTGAAGGTTGCCAGTCAGATCCAGACCATCTCTAATTTATCTGAGGTCCTAGTCAGATTTCAACAATGAGCTAGATCTAGTTCAGATCATCCATAAAAAATTAACTTAAAAAATTATATCAGAAGCATGCTTTGAATACGTTGAATATAGTAAATTAGAGAGGAGCCGTGCTCTACTGCTCTGAAATGTTGCGCCTAAAGAACACAGTAATAAAATTAACGAATTAATATTTATTATTTATTTATTGCCTACATCATCAAAAAATAATATCTTTTCACCAATTTAACGTATTATAAGGCCAGCTTAATCGGTAGGTGAAGTGAGGTGATGGCAAAGTTTGAACCATGCGAATCTTTTGACCAATTATTGATCGGACTTAATGAGTCTAATCCATTAAAGGTTGATTTTATGTGGTACAAAATTATTTGTATCTACGGATACAGATGATTTGGTAATTTTGTGCCACAGAAAATCAACATCTTTATGGATCAGAATCACTGTTCACGGTCTATAATTTTTTTTCTGCACAGTTAAAAAAAATAAATAGATTGAACTCAATGAATTCAATTTTACCATATTTGATAGAAACGATGCACTGTTTCTATTTCTGTACGTCCAAATTTTATCATTTCTATGGATAAAAAATTTCCCCGAATTAGTTACTTTCAATACTTCAACTGCTTCGCCTCAATAATTTTGTTAATAAAGAAAAAAATATCGAAATAGAAATACATTTTTATGAAATCTGATTTCATAAAAAAATGAGAATTTCATTTCCGCATATCAGCTACGCCTACAATGGTGAACGGGGATGCCAGACGGAATATACATCTCCTTCCACCACTGTAGTTAGGCTTTGGTGTTGCAGTTGAGACAAAATAATAGTAGAGTATATTGAATGTTGCCAGTTAGATCCAGACCATCTCTAATTTATCTGAGGTCCTAGTTGGATTTCAACAATGAGCTAGATCTAGTTCAGATCATCCATAAAAAATTAACTTAAAAAATTCAATCAGAAGCATGCTTTGAATACGTTGAATATAGTAAATTAGAGAGGAGCCGTGCTCTACTGCTCTGAAATGTTGCACCTAAAGAACACAGTAATAAAATTAACGAATTAATATTTATTATTTATTTATTACCTACATTTTCCCAAAAAAGGGAAAATTTCCTGTGTGCCCATCTAAATTTTTGAAATAGCCAATATACCTATGAAATCACAATAATATCCAATATCCCCATAAAAAAATAATCTACTTTCTTCCATCCCCTTTTATTTATTTTTTCTTTTATTTAATCATTTATAAAGTTGAATTGACCATAATACCCTTTGAAAATTAAAGGAGACGTCCATTAAACTTTTAACAGGAAAGAAAGAGTTCTATTTTTCTTTGAGACTGTTCATCTTCCTTCAGGCGCCAAATATTGCGTCGCCTCTTTGTTATGGTGTTATTTGTTCCAACTCTCTCTTCTGGTCTTCCGTTCTGGGTTTTTTTTGGGTCTTAGCCCACATTTATATATTATAAAGGTTCGTTACACGAGGGAGTTAACCACCAAACTAAAGAAAGTTGTGCCCAAAACAATTGAGCGTAATTAGAAAACAGAATGAGAAAAAAGAAGAAAAAAAAAATAGAATTAAAACATGAAAACTAAAACAAGAACTGAAACAAATCTAAAAACCAAAACAAGCTGTAAGAGTAATTGTAATCCTCATCATGCTGGTACGTTGGTCTCATCTTCACTTCCGTACCAGTATCTATACCAGTACACTGGTACCGGTTCTCCAATTATCTGCCTGCTTGTCAGAAGTGATATTTTGAAGAATTTTATAAGATATTTGTTTTCTTTCCTTTTGCCTGATTACGTACCACATCTTCCTGAAGCTTGTAGCCTTGATTTCTCATAGAGGTGCAGATGCCACTTGATTTCTTCCATTAATTCTTCTATTTGCTTATGCTTGTCAGTAAATGATCGGGCACACCGCTCCCTCCAAATTACGAATTGCATAATCATCATTGCCGATTGTTGCTTGTGCTCGAGTTTGCCTATTTTGTCGTTATTGGTTATCTCTATTGCCTATTTTCGTCTCTAGTTCCTTGCCTCAGTGTTAGTCTCGATAGATAGTCCTCCAATTGAGATAACTTCTGTTGCGCCAAGATTGAGAGGTTTGGTCTGAACATGCGTTCCAGATTATGTTCATTGGCTGCTGCCTGTACCGATATGTCAGATTGTTGAGTGAATGAGTATAGATTAGGTAATTCAAAGCGCAATTGACCTTCTCCCCAATCATGATCCCACAACAGGGTTGTTGCTCCATTTCCTGGTTTCCATTGGGTTGAGACATTGAACACTCTTACTCGATAATAGATTACTGCCTCTTCATATTCTCTTCCTCAATCCATTGTTGTATCCGTTGCTAGCTTTTAAAAATAGAATTGAGTCATGATTGATTCTACTTTTCCATTTATTCAAATAATCATCTTAAATATGGCACAGTTATGTTATGTTTACTTGTCGTTAATGTCATTTTTAGCTCAAGAATTGCATATGCTTGTGCATTCTATATTCTTGTACTTTTTTGTTAAAGTTTTTCTGTACATTTTTCTACAATAACTCAAAATGTCCTCAGTTGTTCCACCTCAGACTCCTCCATTTCGACAAGCAGATTCTGGTGTTGCAGTTGGGATAAAATAATAGTAGAATATATTGAATGTTGCCAGTCAGATCCAGACCATCTCTAATTTATCTGAGGTCCTAGTCGGATTTCAACAATGAGCTAGATCTAGTTCAGATCATCCATAAAAAATTAACTTAAAAAATTCAATCAGAAGCATGCTTTGAATACGTTGAATATAGTAAATTAGAGAGGAGCCGTGCTCTACTGCTCTGAAATGTTGCGCCTAAAGAACACAGTAATAAAATTAACGAATTAATATTTATTATTTATTTATTGCCTACATCATCAAAAAATAATATCTTTTGAACAATTTAACGTATTATAAAGCCAACTTAATCGGTAGGTGAAGTGAGGTGATGGCAAAGTTTGAACCATGCGAATCTTTTAACTAATTATTGATCGGACTTAATGAGTCTAATCCATTAAAGGTTGATTTTATGTGGTACAAAATTATTTGTATCTACGGATACAGATGATTTGATGCCACAGAAAATCAACATCTTTATGGATCAGAATCACTGTTCACGGTCTATAATTTTTTTTCTACACAGTTAAAAAAAATCAATAAATTGAACTCAATGAATCCAATTTTACTATATTTGATAGAAACAATACACTGTTTCTATTTCTATACGTTCAAATTTTATAATTCCTATGGATAAAAAATTTCCCCGAATTAGTTACTTCCAATACTTCAACTGCTTCGCCTCAATATTTTTGTTAATAAAGAAAAAAATATCGAAATAGAAATACATTTTTATGAAGTCTGATTTCATAAAAAAAAATGAGAATTTCATTTCCGCATATCAGCTACAATGGTGAACGGGGATGTCAGACAGAAAATACGTCTCCTTCCACCACTGTAGTTGATATTGTTCACGTTCACGCTACAGTGATGGACGGATCTGTTTATTCTGTCTGCTAGATCGAAACAAAATGTCCATCCTTTCTATAAATCGATACTTTTTTGGAATGTCTATACTTTTTCAGAAAAAAAAAATCACTTTTTCTATTAATAAAATAATCGGTTCGCCCTGTGCACTAGAAGACTCAATATCTATTTGAATCTGCTAATGAAGCTGAGCATTTTAAAGAGGTCCTTGTCTTCATCTTCTTCTTTTTTCTTCCTTTTGTAATATAAAATTGTGCTAAAAGTCGCCATATGGGATGCCACAATTGCAGAAAAGCCCTTCTTGATTAAAAGTTTGAACTGATTTCTTATTATATTAATTAAGGAAGTTGTGCCCTTGGATTCTTGATGCACAGCAAGCGTTTTTTTTATTAAACGAAGCTTTCAAAGACTTGCAGACTTTAATATATTGGAGGAGAAATTTTTATCGCAAAGAAAGAGTAAGTGGATGTTTAAATGGAGCAGTAATAATGGACATATTATATGTCAAGCAATGGATGTTTGTATTCATACAAGTCAGTTTGCATTTGTCTTACCTATTTTTCTTTGCATTTTAGAGAAGAGAAAAGCAAGAGCCTCCATTGTCAGGATTTCTTCAGAAACAAGAGAACCATCAACTATTAGCTAGTAGATGTATGTGTATTTCCGTATGATCTTTATGATGTATTTTGTGAAATCAAGGATACTTCTCTCGAGAATATGACAAAATATTAGTTTCTCAACCTACTTGTACCTGCACCTACTTGTACCTGCATTGGTTAGTGATATTTGGTATGTTTGATATCTATTACGTTTGATATTTGGTATCTATTATGTTTGATATTTGTGAAATCGATCGCTGTACTTGTATGTTTGATATTTGATGTAATGTTGTATGTTTTCTACAAAATATCATGGAGAAATGTAAATAACAAAATAAATAAAAAAAATGCTGACAGACGTATCAGAGACCGGTAAAACCAGTCTCTAATACCTTTACATGACGTCAGCGAAAACCAATAGCGACCCAAAAAAAATGGTCTCTGATAAGTTATCAGCGACCGAGATGACGTCATTCAGCGACCAGTTACGTCATCGGGCGAGCATTAGCGACAATGGCTTCAGTGATCGGAGTATCAGCGACCGTTTTTGACCATCAGAGACCGGATTGAGTATCAGCGACCGGCGCCGTGACTATCAGAGACCGGTTTCACCGGTCTCTGATAGTTGGTTCTGTTGTAGTGATCCATTGATTTTCAGCTTCCAGTAAACTAAATATACTATTTTTTTTTAAATCTTAACAGACAAAATCATGAACAGAACTCGAAATCTCAACCTTTAATTTTTTTTTTTTTGCAGTCAATGGATACTGTACGGTACGGGTTCGATGGAAGCATTTTCATAATTATACCTATTCAAATTAATTTTATTAATATGCTATTCATATTTATTAAAAATTAATCTTATTTTATTCTTCTCTTACCCATTAATATTATCGAATAATGAAACGGTAACATGTGCATAACAAATAATACTAATATAGTAAGAGGGATCCAATTATACATTTTTGGGTGACACTGCGTTATACTCTCTATTAACAAAGTTTTCAAAGTTCAAATAGTCGATTCAAACTATTCAACATAATTGATATATTAAAAAGTGCTTGCAGATCAAATTTTACATTTTTTTTTAATTTTTTTACTATTTATTAAGTATTTAACAAAATCGCTATATTCAGACCATTGAATTTTTATATCCATCATAAATAGTAAAAAAATTCAAAAAAAAAAGTAAAATTTGATCGGCAAGCACATTTTAATATATCCATCATGTTGAACGGTTTGGATCGATTGTTTGGACTTTAAAAATGTATGGTTTAATCCGGTTTCACCAAAAAAAAATGTAATTGGATCCCTCCTCATATAATAATTAGTTTTATTATATTTTACAAATTAAACATAAAAAACATATTAATTTCACACATATATTATTGCATTTTTAATAAAAAAAATAAATGTACAATTAATTTCAACTAAATTGTTTTTTTTTATAAAAGAAGAAACTTCAAAAACACGAATACATATATTTAGGTGGGTAATGGATTGGAAATTGAATTGAATATATATTTAGATTTTATAATTACTCTATAGAGTAACGGGTAAGAAATAGTCATTACTCATACTCTTATCTATTTAGTTAACAGAAACAAAATTTATCTATATTCATATCCAATAAACTAATTAAAAAAAAATCTATCCATATCTGTTTTATCAATTATGATAAGAATCAAATAAACAACTAAAAAAAGTACCATGGACACCCCTAGTTCGCCCCCACTTCCATCTAAGGCCCACCCACATAACCACTTTCCAAATGGCTCTCAAATTGTTGTTGACTTCAAACAACACCTTCTCTGTCTCCTTTCTAAAATCATCAGCACTTTTCAGACTCGTTTTAAGGGTGTCAATTCTATTTCTTAGTTTAGATTAATTCTCACCTGCTTTTTTATAAATTCAAAGAAAGATAGAGGGTATTTTAGTCATTAATTATTTGAAGTAGCAAAATTAAAAATTAACTAAGTTTAGAGTGGCATTAGGATAATTTCTAATTTCGGAGTGACATTTTTCAAATTTTAAGATTTTGGAATGGCAAATAGCCAATTTTCCCTATAATTAATTAGAAAACATAATCCATATATAATAATTTTGTGTTGTGCTTCCGTAGTTATTTCTCGCAAGAATTTTTATGTAAAATCTTGTATTTCTCCTTTATTTTTTATGTGTGCTGTATTGCTTGTTGTGGTTACTTCTCAAGTACATTTCATATTTCTTTAGTAAAGTGTGCATTGTATGTATCCACCACGCATTCGATAACTTAAACTTAGTCTTTGACTTTTCTGCCTTCCGCCTTTATCCCCTGCAACATATAGCTGTAATTGTTTTTTGCCGGATACTAGCTAATTAATAATTATTATAATACGAGTATTAATGAAATACTAGAAGACCTCTCTATAAATTGATCACCGATATCTTCTCTTTATGAACCGACTATTAGTGCCACATACATTTCTCATATAATAATGGATCTCACTAATGTTCTAAACCAAAGCCTAACTTATATCAGTAGTTTCGCTCTAAGGTGTGCCGTTGACCTAGACATCGCTGGCCGCATACAAGCATATGGCCGTCCCATGCCATTAAACGAACTCGCTCGTTCCATTCCGATCTCACCCGAGAAGGACGTGATGCTTGGCCGCCTCATGGCACTTCTTGTTCATAAAGAAGTCTTTGCACAAGATGAAACTGGTTATGTGCTCACGTCCTTCTCCAAGCTCATTCTAACTGAGAACTCCAATATGGGTACCTTTGTGCGTTTTAGTACAGAGCTAGCGCTCACTAAACATTTGTGTGTTTTGAGCGAATGGTTCAAGAACGGTGATGATGGAAGCACCGTCTTCATCATGGATAATGATGGGAAGAAGTTTTTTGACATTGCAAGGGAAAAACCTAACATTGGTAACTAAAAATTAGAAAGAACAACCTATTACTCTCCCTCTTTTCTTTTTAAAAAATCATCAAAGAATTTATAATTTATTATCGTGTTGTATTTCTCTTCTTGTGATTTTAATTCATCAAGTAATTTTGATCAGATGAAGAGTACAATACCGATCATAGTAATTACATGTATTTTTATACAATTAACAATGATGAAACATCTATATTGAAAACAAAATTTGTCGATGGATTTAGTGTCTAACATATTTACATCACGATTTTAAATTTTTGAAACCAGGTTACTTGTTCAACGAGGCAATGGCCAGCCACAGTAAGCAGAAGATGGGAGACTTAGTTACAAGCTATCCACATATATTTGATGGCTTAAATAGTCTGGTGGATGTAGGAGGCGGCACTGGAACTGCAGCAAAAATCATAGCAGATGCCTTTCCATCGTTGAAATGCACAGTGTTTGACCTTCCTCATGTCGTTGAGAAAGCTTTGGAATCGGACTCAATCAATGTGGTTGCAGGAGATATGTTTGAAAAGATACCTTCAGCCGATGCAATTCTTCTTAATGTAATAACTTCTCTGTCTCAAAACATCCCTCGAGTGTTTCTTTTACTGACCTGATACATTTACTTCCTGTAATTACTAATTAGTGTGAAAAGGTTTAATTTGTACAACAACTAAATTCTGTTTATTTGCATAATGTATGTCAGAATGTTCTTCATGATTGGCTTGGCGAGGATTGTGTTCGAATACTGAAACGATGCAAAGAAGCAATTGAACCCAAGAAAGATGGTAGCAAGGTTATCGTTGTGGATATTATTCAAGACTTCGAAAATAATAATCCAAAAGCAACTGAGACAGGTCTTTTATTTGATATTCTTATGATGACCAGTCATGGATCAAAGGAACGTACCAAGCAGGAATGGCATGATCTTATTATAGGTGCTGGTTATTCCGGTTATACATTTTATCCTACTCGGTTAGGTATTGACTGTGTTATGGAGCTGTATCCATGAATGTTATTCGAAATTTTTGGCTGTTTGGATATCGAATTAGTAAAGGCTGCATTTACATTTTATTGAATAAACGCAGTTATTGGAAACGTTTGGCTGCATTTGCAATCGGTTAGGTGTTGACTGTGTTGAAAGTTGTGAACAAATAAAAATATTAAGGGAGAGTGTTGAAATTAATATTTTTATGGTTTCTATGTTTTGTGTTTTAATTATGTTGTGGTCTTCTATGTTGAGTTATTGAGTTGTAGTTTCTAAGAGTGTCATGGGGACTAGTATCTAAGAATAGAATTAAATGAGTGGTGTGGTTAACAAGATTCATGTTATTTAAATATAGATGTTGTCATTTGTAATGTGTGTTGAATCATTAAAATAAAAAAATTTCTGCTTCTTCCTTTTTTTCTCTTCCACTAAAATACCAAAAACAAAGGCCATAGGCCAACATTGACTGCATTGCTCCATATGCAGTTGGGCGAAAAGAATACTGTTTTTTTTTTTTTTTTTTTGTATATGCTGGTTTTAAAATAATAATGGACTTACTCTCCTAAAAGCATCTCAGAGAACGAAAATGAGTTTCTAATTTAAATAACATTTACTATTACTATCTTTGATTTATTAGTGTTGATTAACTCTGGAACTTCTCATCTTGAAGACACTGATGTAAGAATTGCACTCACATGCAGAAAAGTTTAAGTTTTCAGCATGAAAGAAGGAGGACTTCATAGATAAATATTTGTTTCTTTACATTTTACCCCATAATGATTAACAATAATTCATGCACTTTTCTGGCAATCAAAAATAAAAACTTGTAGAGGATTTTTTGTCAGAATGGTCTGGAGTTAGTACATGCTATAGGTATAAAAGAAATTTGGTTGAATCCAGCACTGAACAGAATAGTACAGCCAGCATGTGCATTGCAATTTGCAACACATGAATAAGAGATACCAAACTTGACATCTAAAAGAAAAAACATAATAAAGATCTTTTATATTCTTGAAAAGAAATGGAAAAGCGTCACGCATTATGTCAACAGATCTACCCTTTATATGAGTATTAGAACATATCTACATAGTTATATATACACTCATACTGCAGATAGGTGTATATATATTATGCTCATATCTTTGGCAACAAGCCAACAACTTCCATCATTATCAGAGTACCATGAACAGAATCAAATAACATGTCTTGTGAGTTAGATATAGTGGCCCCAGTTCTATCAACCCTGAACCACAATATCCTTTTGTCGATCGTCTCAGTAAATCCTAATATATATCCTAGCTAGGTGGAACAACTGAGGAGGAGGAAGACACACTGTCAAGGGAGGGCTCACAGGAATATGTTTTGAGATATTGACTCTCCATCCCTGCTTATCATCCCTTATTATAGTGTCAGACATGCAACCACTTACCTGCCTTTAATTTGTGTGTTATAATTTTAAATTGATCAAACTGTTATTTGTATGAAATTGATCAAACTAGAGGTTTCTTACTTTTCAAATGTTAGGGAGAAAGGAAGGTACTAATTTGGCACCGTTCATCTTAGGTAATGGTAACTTGGTTTATAGGGTGTATATATATATATATATATATGAGAGGAGGGATTCAATTACACCTTTTTTTGGTGACATCGGATTACACCCTATATTTTCGAAGTCCAAACAATCGATTCAAACCGTTCAACATGATAGATTGTTAAAATGTGCTTGCAGATCAAATTTTACATTTTTTTTAATTTTTTTTACTATTTATTAAGATAGTACAAAAATTCAATAGTCTGAATATAGCAATTTTGTTAAAAACTTAATAAATAGTAAAAAAAATTAAAAAAATGTAAAATTTAATCTGCAAGCACATTTTAATATATCCATTATGTTAAACAGTTTAGATCGACTATTTGAACTTTGAAAATGTATATATATATGGTCCTGAGAATTTTGCGGTTAGATATGTACTTCGATCAGTTAGTTTTTGTACATACTTTCTATATTTTTTAAACCTTGATTTCAATTCTTCAATGAAAATTATTAGATGAAATTAATAACTAAAATCAATTTAGGTTGGAACTTAACAAAAACATTATAGAACGAATTTAGAAGCCAAAATAAATTTAGAATACAGAAGAAATACCAGACACCTTCAGTTAGAAGTTTGTTTGCCAAAAAATGTACGAATAATACCATGGGATTAAATGATCATCACACCCTAAAATGTTTAATAGTATCATATTTAAAAAGCTTAAAATTATAATTCTTAATTTCAAGAAATTTAATAAGCCTTTTTTTTCAAAAATACGGACATTTGTATTACATAATCATAATTCTTTAATTTTGAATAACTTAGTTTCATGATAAAAATAAAAAGTGATTTAGCCACTTCTATGTATATATATATATATATATATATAAAAGCAAAAAAAAAAAAAAAAAAAGGGACGTAAGATAAGAAATTTTAAGAACTTAAATTTAATATTGAATATTGCGAGGTATTAAGTTTCTAAAAAAAATGAGAAGAGAATTATCAAGAATACTATAGCGCTTTTTTGTTTAAAATTTAGGTGTGTAAGATCAGAGTAGGGCTGCAAACGAACCGAACCGAATCGAATTGGGCTTAGTTCGAATTCGAATTCGAAATTATTTCGAATCAAACCCAATTCGAAATTGAAATAGATTTCAAACCTAAAAGGTCAATTCGAATTCGATTCGTTATAATTCGAACTAGTTCGATTTGATTCGAAATTAATTCGAAATTGAAAGCTTAAAGGGAAAGAGAAAGCATAAATTGAAAGCTTAAAGCTTAAAGGGAAATAAATCTGCTGCGATTTCACGATAGAAGAGCGATTTCATGAAAATAAGAAAATAAGATAGAGGGAGATGGCTTCGAATTGGGTTCTTTTACAGTGGGGAAGAGTTATTTCTGAGAAGAAAGCTAGTGGGTAGCTAGTTGATTGTCTGTGGGCTGCTATATGTTTTTCTGTCTGTGACGAGTTTTGTAATGCTGTGATGTAATCCTTTTTTCTATTATAATATAACACCTGACAGCAGCTGTCAGTTCCTTCAAAAAAAGAAAAAGAAAATAAGAGCTGTCAGTTCCTAACACGAAGGGCCACGCGTAATGAAAACTATTATTCTATTCATCTCCTTTTCACATCTATTTTTCACATGTAAACGAATCCGCATGTAAACGAATTGGGCCTAGTTTGAACGAATCGAACTGGGCCAGATTCGCGAACCACACGAATCGAATTGGACCTGGTTCGAATTCGAAATTGAATTAATTTCGAATCGAACTGGTTTGAATTAATTTCGAACCGAATTACTTTCGAATCGAATTTTTTTCGAACTTTTTCCAATCGAACTCGAATCGAATCACGAATCTCGAATTTTTTGTGCACCCCTAGATCAGAGTAACACATGAAAGCCTAAAATTTGGAAAAGACATCATATCATGGTATTTCCAAAAAGATATATACCTATGTTAATTGTGAAATATATTGGGCTTGTGTTAACTTGGAGGCAGCCCTTGAAGGCCCGATCCTAATCATACTTGCACATCGAACCTCTATTCTGATTTTTGAACTTGGGACGAAGAAACCCACCTCTGTTTATAAATTGAGAATGATTCAAATGCCTTCATTTTTTGTGCCTCCATCATGCTTTCATTTTTTAAAACATTAATAACTCAAAATTTTAAAGTTAAAATAAAACCGTTAAATGTGATCTATGTTATTTTCTCTATGTGCTCATAAAAAATTATAACATTTCAATTTTATTTTTATATGAATCAATAAGTTCAAAAATCAACGTCTATAAATGATCCATATTAGTAAGTTTTTAACAGGCTCTTGATGACAATCCAAATAAAATTGAAATGTCATAATTTTTTACACGTGCATAGATAAAATGATGTAGATCATATCCAACGGTTTTATTTTGACTTTTAAGTTTTAAATTTTGAATTATTAAAGTTTTAAAAAATAAAGACATAGTGAAGGCACAAAAAATAGAGGCATTTTAACCCTCCTCAAAATATAATCCTAGGCCCATGAATGATCAAATTAAAATGCCTAAAGCTAATTGTGAACTTGTGATAGAGGTCGTCTTTTTGCTGAGACCCGCTTGCTGGTGCATTCTATATTCTTGTACTTTTTTGTTAAAGTTTTTATATACATTTTTCTACAATAACTCAAAATGTCCTCAGTTGTTCCACCTCAGACTCCTCCATTTCGACAAGCAGGTTCTGCTGTTGCAGTTGAGACAAAATAATTGTAGAATATATTGAATGTTGCCAGTCAGATCCAGACCATCTCTAATTTATCTGAGGTCCTAGTCGGATTTCAACAATGAACTAGATCTAGTTCAGATCATCCATCAAAAATTAACTTAAAAAATTCTATCAGAAGCATGCTTTGAATACGTTGAATATAGTAAATTAGAGAGGAGCCGTGCTCTGAAATGTTGCGTTTAAAGAACACAGTAATAAAATTAACGAATTAATATTTATTATTTATTTATTAAGAATCAGCCTTTGGTCTAGTGGTTAAGGCACATGATCTCTATGTGAGAGGTTATGGGTTCGAAATTCAAATGGGAGGAATCATTTGTTGTAATAACAAGGGTATTAAATAATTGGGTGGCTTGATCTCCAACCTTTACTCAAAATATTTATTATTTATTTATTGCCTACATTAGGATTGCACAAAAAATTCGTAGTTCGTGATTCGATTAGAAAAAGTTCATAAAAAATTTGATTCGAAATAGTTCGAAATTAATTCAATCTAAATTCAAACTGGACCTGGTTCGTTCAAAATATGTTCGCGAACTATTCTAATTCGAATCTCACACTAACGTGAACCGTTTATTTCCACCGATAACTAATGTTCGCTGATGACTTAAAAGTTAAAACATAAAGCCACCCAGCCATAGTCATAACTCGTAAGTCGTAATCCTCGCTCTCAGTTCTAAAATCTTAGATGACTTTCACCTCTCGCTTTCGGCGATTACGATTACTCTTCTTTGTCGTAAAAAAAGTTAGTAAAAAATTCGAAATTGAGTTCGTAAAAAATTCAATTCGAAATTAATTCAAACCAAAGTTAATTCGAAATTAATTCAAACCAAGCTCAGACTAGAATAAGTTCAATTCGGTTCGATTCGATTCATTTGTAGCCCTAGCCTACATCATCAAAAAATAATATCTTTTGACCAATTTAACGTATTATAAGACCAGCTTAATCAGTAGGTGAGGTGAGGTGATGTCGTGATGACAAAGTTTGAACCATGCGAATCTTTTTCTCCATTCCGGACTAGGGAAATTTTTTATCTATAGAAATTATAAAATTGGGACAACAAAAATAGAAAGAGTATCTAGTTTTTATCAAATAAAGTAAAATTAGACTCAATGAGTCCGATCTATTGACTTTGTTTTTTTAAAACTACACAGAAAATTTGTGAAAAAAAATAAAAAAATTATGGATCAGACTTATTCACAGATACAGAAGGTTTGGTGCCGCATAAAATAAATTAGAGAAGTTATAGATGGTGAATAGTGATTCTGATCCATAAAGGGATTGATTTTTTGCGACACAAAATCCTTTGTATATTTAGAAAATCAATGGTTGGAAAGGATTTTGTGACGTAGAAAATCAATCTCTTTATGGATCGAAATCACTATTCATGATCTATAATTTTTTTTTCTCTTTACAAAAATAAATAAAAATCAATGAATTGAACTCAATAAATCCAATCTTACTATATTTGATAGAAACAATGCACTATTTCTATTTCTGTACGTCCGAATTTTATAATTTTTATGGATAATTTTTTTTCCCGAATTAGTTGCTTTCAAAAATTCAACCGCTTCGTCCCAATTATTTTTATTAATAAAGAAAAAAAATATCGAAATAGAAATACATTTTTATGAAATCTGATTTCATAAAAAAGAATGAGAATTTCATTTCCGCATATTAGCTACAATGGTGAACGGGGATGCCAGACGGAATATACATCTCCTTCCACCATTGTACTTGATATTGTTCACGTTCAGATCCAAAATTAATATATCAGGTCGCTACAGTGATGGACAAAGATTTTTATTTTGTCTACTAGACGAGAACAAAATTTTCGCCCTTACTATAAATCGGTATCTTTTTGGCATGTACTTCTTTTTAACAAAAAATTCACTTTTACTATTCATAAAATAATCGGTTCGCCCTGTGCACTAGAAGACTCAATATCTATTTGATCCATTGATTTTCAACTTCCAGTAAACTAAGTATACTTTTGTTTTTTAAAATCTTAACAAAAACTGCAACGGAACTCGAAAATCTCAACCTTTAGTCATGGCACAAATCTTAAAGCAGGTGCCTGAGGTGCAAGCTGAAAATCAGAACCGTTCTTTTAGCATGGCACAAATCTTAAAGCAGACCCCTACAGTCACAGTTGCTACCAAATTAACTTTGATTTGAATAGAATTAATCTAGACCGTTCATACTTTTAAATTGCACCTCAGGTAACTGGGCGGATACGCACTCAACAAGGGGAATGAACTCTGCTCATTTTCTTGAGAAAAGGAGGACCCTCCTATTCTCCAATCCGAATCATTCAAAATAAATCAAATGGCTTCAAGTACATCTGATTTGTTTTAGTATATTATATTGATATAAAAAAAAATCTAATTAAAGTTGTTTAATCAATTTTGAACGGTTTGAATCGGAGAATAGAAGGATCTTCCTTTTCTTATGAAAAAAAAGCAGATTGGCTTCCTCAACAAGGTGGTAGGTCGCTTTCTACTTTTGACTAAGAGGATGTGTTCATATCTTTAAATTGCACCTCAGGTACCTGGGCGGATACGCACTCAACAAGGTGGTAGCCTGGTAAATCGCTTTCTACTTTTGACTAAGAAGATGTGAATGGACTAAATACAGAAGTTAAAATCAATGAACTGGTGAACTGGACTTGGAAGTAAATTAGGTGGTCTTCGTGAGAAGTTTATTAAATCAATGGGAACGACTAACAGTATCTCATATTAGTTCCCTAAACGTTCCCCGCACTAAAGGACAAACAACTTTCGACAGGGGACCACTAACTGACTCCAACATCTGATATGGGGGTATTTATCCTCTGAGTTAATAGTCAAAACATATAGTATTCATACCTACGAATGTATAGTATTCATACTTATTATCAGAACTATTCGTCATATGTAAACACAAGCTGGAGGGGACCAGTAACAACCAGGGGGACCGTTGACGTCTTGTGACAGCCTGGATTGGGAACCGCAACCGGCTGAAAGCGACATTTGTCAAAATTGGGACCACTACAGCGAATTTATATATTATTCATATCTAACTAAAGAAGTATTCATATCTAAATAAACGAAGTATTCATACATGTTTGAAATAATTTGTACAATTCAAAATTCAAAGTTAGACCTTTTTTCTTGAACACCTCTTCTAAGAAATATTCATATATAATAACATGAATGCATATCTAACAAATGAAGTATTCATATCTAACTAATGAAGTATTCATACATGTTTGAAATAATTTATACAATTCAAAGTCAGACCCTTCTTCTTGAACACCTCTTCTAAGAAATATTCATATCTAATAACATGAATGCATATCTAACAAACGAAGTATTTATACATGTTTGAAATAATTTATACAATTCAACATTCAAAAGTCAGATTCATCTCTCTCACTCCACCTCTTCCAAAAAGTATTCATATCTAACATGAAGTATGCATATCTAACAAATAAAGTATTCATATCTAACTAATGAAGTATTTATAACTAATTAATGTAAATATGAAGTAGTCATATCTAACAACATGAACTATGCATATCTAACTGATAAGATATTCATATCTAACTAATGAAGTATCCATATGTTGCACTCTTGACAACCTTCGCTGGGCTTAGCATGAAGCCCCTCCAAGGGTGCACCATACTCTCCCCGCCAGATCTCGACGGTGCACCACGCTCTCCTCGCCGGATCTCGACGGTGCACCACGCTCTCCTCGCCGGATCTCGACGGTGCACCACGCTCCCCTCGCCGGATCTCGATCGCCATCACAACCGTCGGCGTGGGTAGCTGGTGGTGAGCAGTAGAGGAGAAGAACAGGGTGGGTTTTGAGTTATGTTGAATTTTTTTTTTCTTTCTAAAAGAAGATTGAAGAGGGTGGGTTTTGACCACGTGGAGGAACAAAAAAGAAAGATTGTTAGAGAGACAGATAGATGACATATTCAAGGGAGACAACATCTTTACTCTAAATCAATTTGTTCACCCTAGGGTTATCAATGGATGATGTACGGATCATTTTCATATTCATATCTATTAAATTAACTTTATTTATATATTATTCATATATATTAAAAGTTGATGTTATTTATTATTATTATTTTTTTACCCGTTAATATTATCGAGTAACAAAACGGTAACGGGTGAATAATAAATAATACTAATATAAGAATTAGTTTTATTACATTTTACAAATTAAACATCAAAAACTTTACACATATGTAATTACATTTCTAATAAAAAAATAAAAATAAATGTGCAATTAATTCCAACTAAATTGTTTTTATAAAAAAAAAATTAAGAAACACGAATATATATTTAGGTGGGTAATGGGTTGGAAATTGAATTGAATATATATTTAGATTTTATAATTACTCTATAAAATAATAGTACGAAATAGTCATTACCCATATTTTTATCTATTTAGTTAACAAATTTTTTTTATCTATATCCATATCTAATAAACTAATGAAAAAAAAAAAAATTTGCCCATATCCATTTTATCCAATACAATAAGACCCCTAGACAGCTAGACTAGTTCACCCATTGACACCCCTATCCATACCTAATTTTTTTGTAATGGTATTTTTCATACCATTGACACCCCTAGACTAGTTCACCCCCACTTCAATCTAAGACCCACCCATGCACATAACCACTTTCCCAATGGCTTGACCACTTGCACCAGTCAATAAATTTTCTCGCTATAATGGACTCATATAGAAGAAATGAATTGGTCAAAGATGTCATTTTCTTGGACTATATTTAGCCACTCGCATTCAGCATAGCACAAAATAGTTGTAATCTAATCAGAAAGTCCCCCGAAATTTTTATTTTTGCCATTTCAAAAAAAAAAAAAACACAATAACCAATTTCCTACCGAATTCCAATTTTATCAAAATTGCAGCTTGAAATTGCGACTCTATTCATTTCCTGTCTAGCCATTACGTACGTCAGATGACAGTTGAAATGTATGTCTAAGGGTAGAGTTGAAACAAATTGTCGTTTCGTACCGTGTCGTGATTTTGGTCTCGTGTCGTACTATGACTAAGTTAATGTTTTACTTGTCGTGCAGTGCCGTGATTAAAATATCAATGAGTGATCACAGCACTCAAATGATCACGCTACGTGAGTCACACTTTGCTCAAACATGTCGTGATTAAACGTGATTCGCATAACTCACATGACTATTTAATCATAATTTAGAATTCACCATTTGTTCAAGATCTAACTGTTATAATTACACGTGACTTGCGTGACCACGTGCCGTGCCGTGACTAGATATTTCGTGTACAACAGTACAAGTCAATCAGAACCTAACGTTTTACTTTGTTCTCATCTGCATGTTCAACATTTTCTAAGAAATAAATACTATCTCTTTCTTGAATTTCGTGTTAATCAAGGTGGGCCCTACTTAAATATATAAAACAGTTCAAGATCAATTGAAATAATAATTACTTCGGAGAAAAACAAGTCCACCATTTGTCTCCAATTTTAACTTGAGCAAATACTGTAAAATTATTTCTACATGCTGTATAATTATACAATATATCACATAAAATATATCAGTTAATCACAAAACATCCAGCAACTATTTGAAGTGGTCCCATGATAGTTAAAAACAAGTTGCAACTTGCACTACAGGACAAAAAAATTGTACTTTCGGATATTGCAGTTTTAGGAAGTTATTGGCAGTTAATGTTAGTTAGCAGTTATTTTGATAAAAAAAAGTGATACAAAGACAAAATTAAATTTTTCGATTAATTATTTTTTATTATTTTTTCTCGATTTAATGAACACACAAATAAATCATCAAAATATTGAATACTGTAAAATTGACTACTTTACCTATAAAAATAAAATGTATAAACTATAAAATTACAGACATGCAAAATTCACAGATGAAAACGATAAAATATAATTTTAAAGAATATCAATTTTCAATATGGTAAAAATTTCAAGTTAAACTGTAAAAACAACACGTAAAAACTATAAATTTTTAACAATGTAAAATTAGCAGATGAAAATGATTAAATAAAATTAAAAAAATATCAATTTTCAGTACTGTAAAATTGTCAACTTAAACTGTGAAAACAAAACGTAAAAACTATAAAATTTCAATAATGTAAAATAAGCAGATGAAAACGATAAAACAAAATATAAAAAATACAAAATTTCAATACTATAAAATTGTCAACTTAAACTATAAGAACAAAACATACAACCTACAAAAACCAGTACTGTAAAATTACTATATCTAAACTATAAATCAATTGCATGTATACAACATCCAGAACATTTAAAAGAAAAAATCACAAAATAAAAACAACAATAGCTCAATACTGTAAAATGACACATCTTAACTACAAATATAATAATTCCAAACTGTAATACACAATTGCTCAACAAAACACATCAGTTCAACAGCATCTGTTCAATACATCCATAATATTCATCACACAATACCAAACATATGTATATCATTCAACATCCAAAATAGCATCAAACAAACTATGAAAAAATAAAACTTCTACATTAACAACCTCCTATAAACATTGTTGGGATGAGTAAGAAGCCTCATCTCAAAACCACATGTTCTTTCGAGATATCATCCTGCATACAAATAAAATAAACAATGTAACAAATTGAATTTATTACATGTAGGTACTGTAAAACTGTGAACTATATCCTATAAAACACTATATATATCATCTAAAACAGTGAACTATATCATGTAAAATTGTGAACTATATAATGTAAACCTGTAAACATCAATAATAATAGATACTACAAAATAATGCATATATCATGTAAAAACGTGAACTATATCTCGTAAAAATACTCTACATATTTTACCAGATCTGAAGTGGTATATGTTAATTGACTACTTCAGAGACGACAAAATCCCATCGTGTTCTTCTTTCGAAGGTGAAATCGAATGCTGTAAAATAAAATATAGAATCATGTAATTTCGTACATCAGACAATTCAAAACAACGACATAAAGAAAACGAACTATGCATTTCAAATCAGACCATCAGATAATGCGAGATTCGTTATTGAACAATAAATGATACAATTAAAATTCAAATCAATGTTCATATAATACATACACACCTGAGACTACATCAATTCAAATGAAACTTCAATAGAAGTAAGGAAATCATGATTATCAATTCAAATCAATACAAGGACTGTAAAATCACAAGATGTATATTGTAAAACTACTAAGTGAATACTGTAAAATAACCTGATTATGCTCCAGATCGCCTCGCTCTTATCTCTCTTCTCCAGATCACCTTGCTCTCATCTCTCTCCACCAGATCGCTTCTCCAGATCGCCTCTCTTAGATCGTCTCTCTCTATTGGAATCTAAGAGAGATGCCGGAGAAGTCCGTCGGAGAGAAAAAAGTGCCAACGAGTAGTGGCGCCGGTGAGCGGTGAGTAGTGGTGTTGCCATTGAAAAATGAACTGTAGGAGAAGAGGCCGTTCGGATTTGCACGATCAAGAACCCTTCAAAAAGGAGAGGTCGTCGGAGGGAAGGAGTTGAGGAGAGGAGAATCTTTTGTGAAGAGAGAAAGAGAGATTGGAAAGAGAGAAAGAAGTTTTGCTTCTGTTAAGAGAGAGAGAGAGCGAAAAGAGAGATTAGCGTCCCTTTTATAAAAGGAAGGTTGGATATAGTTGGCAGTTCGTTATATTAGCGTTGTGGACAGATGGTGGACAAAACAGTGTGGACGAAAACCTTTTCTCAAATAAAATTGTCGTAGTTTTAACCGTCATTTTTATTAATACCCTAAATTTTTTTTAATGAAAATACTCTCGATTTTTTTTTTAAATTGCCCCAACCGCCCCCTGTAGGGGCGGTCCACTCTAAAGACCTGACCACCCTCTATAGAGGCAGTCCACTCCTTTTTTTTTTTTAGAGAGATCTTAATATTTTTATTTAAATAATTTTGTGGAGTTTTAGTTTTCTTGTTTATGGTGTAGGCTAAAAAATAAGACATTTGATATGTTTATGAGTAATGTCATAACTCTTTATAACTTTGACTTGATTTGTCAGTTTGATATCACAAATCTAAAGATAACACTAATTAAGGACTTGACCTTGATTCTTAATAATTTATTTTATTCAAACATACACAAGGAAATATTGTTACATTGCCTCAATGATGCAACTTTTTTTTTTAGAGAATAATTGGAGAGCGAGAGAAAGAATAATTGGATTATTTGAATATTGTCAACATATACCATTTGCTTGAATAATCAAACGCACCCAATAAATAGTAAATATATTTTAAAATAATTATATGAGTAATTCTTGAATAATCTCTTAGGTTTTTGAAAAAACTAACACCGGTCGTTGTATATCCACCGTTGATAGAAAACTTAAACTGAATTTTTGAGGCACTAAACGGTGTTTTCTTGCAATTCTGATTCCGTCGATGCCCGGGATTCCTCCCTTTATGGTTCAAAATTCGGATTCCGTCGATATAGGGGGTGGTCCACTCGTTTTTTTTTTCTTTTTTTAGAGATTTTAATATTTTTATTTAAATAATTCTGATTCCGTCGATGCCAGGGACAAAATTCGGATCTATCTCGTCCCCCCTTTCCGAATTATGGTCATACGCATAAATCTGACTTTTCTAACCAAAGTTATGGTTGTTTAAAGTTTTTTTTTTTTTAAAACGATGCTTCCGTGCAAAAACACTGATAACGCACCGATGCTTTATGTCCAGTTTAACGACTGCAGAAGTGCATCGATGTTTCATTGCTAAAACATTAATGACACACCCATGCTCTCTAAACGGTCATAACTTTATTATTGTCAAAACATCGATGACGTCAAAACAAAGATGACACACCCATGCTCTCTAAACAACCATATCTTTAAAGTACATTTACTAATTATTGTGAGTGTTTGTTTATTTTTTTAATGGATTACGGTTTCATTTATTATTCAAAGATCATTGAAATTATCTATGATTGTTCAATATATGTTCTTTACACGGTAATTTTTTTTTTCAAAATTCAAAACCGTCTCCTCTTAGATTTCACAATCTTGTTCTAAACTTTTTTGTTGATGTTTTTCATGAATTATGGTTATATTTATGATTCAAAAATCATCGAAAGCATCTTGTTTGGAATAAAAAAGAATAATGGTTATATTTATGTAGTTGAAGGTAATTGAGGCAATATAACCATATTTGCTTGTGTATATTTTAATAAAATAAATTATTAAGAATCAATGTCAAATCCTTAATTAAAGTTATCTTTAGACTTGTGATATCAAACTGACAAATCAAGTCAAAGTTATAAACAGTTACGATATCACTCATAAATATATTAAATGTCTTATTTTTTAGTATACACCCTAAATAAGAAAACTAAAACTCCACAGAATTATTTAAATTAAAATATTAAGTAACTAAAAAAAAAAAAGGAGTGGACCGCCCCTTATGGGGACGCTCTATGGGGGCGGTTGGGGCAATTTAAAAAAAAAAAAATCGAGGGTATTTTCATTAAAAACTTTTTTTTAGGGTATTACTACAAATGACGGCAGTTTTAAAATGCGTTCCAATAAAGGGATCACAGTTGATCCTGATATTTATGGAATTCTCAGAAATGCTTTGGCTAAATCCAAGTGTTTTAAATGCTTTGACTAATTTCTGTCTGTGATTTGCATTAAAAATCGGTTTTGTAATTTTTTAGATACTTCTTCTTTAGCAAACTGTTTAGCTGGTTATGCTTTCTTTTGTTAGTTCCAGAGCTATGTAGAAAGCCTCACGATTGCTTTAACTTTCTGATATATCCTTGTTTTGGATGACTGGTACCATTTGTGTACCATTGGTATAACCGTTATACCCACTTTTGTCAAAAAAAAAAAAAAAAAAAAAAAAAAAGGATTTTTTTTTTTTAAAGATAGTAAAAATAAAAATTTCGGAGGAAGTCCCTATCAAAATCAGAAACCAATTCCAGAAAGGTTCTATTCGGTCAACTGTCTAACGTGTAGAATGGAGCTAGGGCCTGTAAAGATGATTTATCCCTTATTTAGTGAAAAGAAAAAAAAATTAACAACCAACAAGATAGCAAGAAAAAAAAATCATAACTCAATTTCCATTTCACCAAAATTTTTCTGTACCATCTCTTACAAAAAACAATTTAATCCCATTTCTAAATAAATTATATTTTTAACAGAATCACACTTCGAAATTGTGATCCTATTGGCTGGCATGGTACCACAGTTGAATGGTGATCCACTGTTTTGTTGTTATGTGCATCCCGTCTTAGTTTGGTCTTGAAAATGGACGCGGTAATATTGTGTTTTGATTTTTTTTTTTTGAAACAATCACAAAACAATAAAAAAACGGCAAACCAACTTGATTACAAAGGTTGTAGAAAAACTATCACTACCAAACTTTTATCTTCAGTATTAAATTTTGAAAACCGAACATTAAATTCGATATTGAGTTTGAATCTAGTTTGGAATACTCTTCTGATGCAATACCACAGAAAATTCAGAGAGTATATAACTTAACTCCAACTTCGGTTTGGAAGGAAATGAAATTGAAATTCACGTTCGGTTTCCCACAAAAAAAAAAAAAAATACAAAACTGAACTCAAAGCTCTATCCGATTAATTGGTCGTTTTCCGTTTAAACAGCTCAATTAATCGTCTGTTTTTTATTTATACGGTCGATTAGTTGTTATTCTTTTTTCTGCATTTATTCGTTATATGCACTATATTTTGTCTTATCTTATTACGATTTTTACTAAATGACAATTTCATGAAACTTTATTAATTAACAAGGAATTAAGTTAAACTAAGTTTATTTGATAAGTTTGATAAATTAAATTAATTATTTTTAATAAATTATGAGTATATGCATATAATTTTAATGAAAACACAAAATTGTCCATAAAGTTTTGATTAAATTTTGATTATTGAGTTGCATACCGATTAAATGATTGCAGCTACTTTGTCCGTCGGATTAGCGCATATCATTATTTACAACGCTGCCTAGAACCTAGCACTTGAAAGCATTGCATTCCTTTCCCTGCTCCTTGAGAAGGTTCGCATTTATTTCCTGCATTATATATTCGAATCGACAGCGTACCCACTAGTCCACTACCTGAACACTCCAATTAATTAAATTATCCTTAATTTTGGTTTTAGAAGTGGTGAACAAAGAGAAGGCTTGTACTTCTTTCCCTACATTATATATCCAGATCGACAGCATACGCATTGCCTTAAAACTCCATTTAATTATCCTTGATTTTGGTACTAGAAGAGATGAACAAAGAGATGATTTTTAAAATATCCACAATTACTCTCTTTCTCCTTCCTTTCTCACCTTTTGCCATCCCAATCGATCCCTTACTGAGTGCTCAAAACCTTACAGATGGAGAGACTCTTGCCTCACCAAACTTCGTATTTGAGCTCGGGTTCTTCAGCCCTGGTTCATCCAGAAATCGTTTCGTGGGTATATGGTTCACAGTCTCGCCAGACACTGTCGTATGGGTCGCAAACAGAGATTGTCCCTTGAACAACACCTCTGGCACACTAACCTTACATAAGAGAGGGTCAATAATGTTATATGATTCAACAGGAAGGACAGTATGGTCATCTAGCTCTAACTCCTCAAGTGATGCCAATAATTTCAGTCCAATATTGGAGCTGAATGATTCTGGAAATCTTATACTGAAAGATCAAACAATCAATAGTATCATATGGCAAAGTTTTGATCACCCAACTAATACATTGCTTTCCGGCATGAAAGTTGGCAAAAAGTTGAAGACTGGCTTTGAGACATCACTCTCTTCCTGGAAAAGCTGCAATGACCCATCAAAAGGTAACTACAGGTTTGAGATGGACACTGAAGGTGCTCCTGAGATTATTACATGGGACCGTTCGCAGATATTTAGCCGTTCTGGTATTTGGAATGGAGAATATTTTAGCGGGGGACCCCAGATGTTATCTTATCAAGACATGTTTAAATTCTTATTTGTGTGGGATCAAGATGAGGTGTCATATGGATTTGTAGCCAAGTCAACCTCGACCTTGGCCCGAGTAGTGCTGAACGAAACTGGTATAATTCAACGTTTTGTTTGGGATCAACCTCATCAGACCTGGAACTTGTTCTGGTCAAAAACAAAAGATGAGTGCAGCCAATTCGCAAGATGTGGGCCTTTCAGTATTTGCCAGCGAGATGATATGCAATCCTGTAATTGTCTGAGAGGATTTGAGCCACTGTCACCAATGGAGTGGTACATGAGGAACACTTCAGGTGGGTGCAAACGCATGGTACCTTTGGGTTGTAGTGCTAATATTGATGGGTTTTATGTAATTGAAGGAGTAGAGGTACCATATTCGCATAATGCAACTGTGGATGCAAGCATCACTGTTAAGGAGTGCAGGAGCAGATGCTTGATGAATTGTTCATGTATGGCATATGCCCCCTTGGATATCATGGGACAAGGGAGCGGGTGTGTTATGTGGCAAACTGTACTTACTGATACGAAGTACACTGGTGGTGGACAAGTTCTTTATGTGAAGGTTTCAAAGTCTGAGCTTGGTGAGTTTCCCTTTTATTTTCATTTTCCACATAGATTCATAACTTGAATTAATTCTTTTAAGAATTTCTTTTCTTGTTAAGAAATCACAGTTCTGTTTTGGCAATAACAACTATGTTAATAGTAAGTTTCAGTCAATAAGAGTTTCAGAAGATATGTTTTGATGCATTTTTCTTTGATATCAGAAAAAAAGAAAATCACATTCCAATTTAGATTTTAAGAAAGTACTGTCTTTCAATGTAGGTATAAATCATAGAATACGGAGGACAGTAACTATTGAAATAATATCAAGTAGCATAATATTAGTGCTCCTATTATCTTCAATTGTATGTCTACTACGGAGGAAAAAGATGAGAAATACAAAACAAGGTAACTATAGTGATTTAAGTCACAGCTGATTAATCTGACTCTTCTAACCCAACCAACTTGACCCGAAAAAATTATAGAACTTGGTTGCTTAGATATGGATTGTATTTTGATAAATCCGGCAAATAAATCTTGGATATATATCTTGACAGTTGAGTAAAGTCAGTAAACCCAACCCGACCACAGTACAATATTTTTCTTAAGAAAAGTTTCTTATACATAACTAAAATAGTATTATTATTATAGAAATTATGTCACTATTGTTAAAGAAATTTTGTGGATAATGTTAACTTTAATTTTTCAAAATAAACTATCTGTACTATATTAATTGTCTCCAAAATAAACTTTATCCAACTTATTGGTTCTTATATTTTTTAGAAATATTTTTTTAGATTAAACCCACTGAACTCACAAAACCCCACCGTCTAACATGACTGAATGATTTATATCTGACATGAAACCCACTGAAAATTGTGTAACCCGACTATAGAAAATTGGATTAACAATCTCAATGAAAGTTAACCAACCTGACCCATTTATAACAGAGAATGTAGATCCAAATGAGATTTTCTTTCAGATATTTTTGTTATTTATGCTGCCATATCTTCTATCACAGATAAAAACCCGAAGTATTCGGTGCTAAATGAATCATTCAAGGGAACAGATCTCCCAGTCTTTGACATGGATTTGATTTTACAAGTGACAGATAACTTTTCAAGTACAAATAAATTAGGAGAAGGTGGATTTGGCAGCGTCTACAAGGTACTCGTTGCTATTTGTATTAGGCTCACATATTTGTTCTGAAGATATACTCATGATTCACCTTTTTATGTAATTGCTTATTATTTAAAAATTATAATTTGAAAAAAAAATAAAAAAAGAAACAATAATAATGCAAACAAACTATCAGTTATTCACCTTTTTAAAAACATCTTCCAGTCCTTGTGCTATTAAAATCAAATGGCACTCACGAAACAGGGTCAATTGCCTTGTGGCCAAGAAATCGCAGTGAAAAGTCAATCAAGTGAATCCCTGCAAACAGCCGTGCCTCAGGTTCAAATAATTCATTCAAATTCACACTTCCAACAAAAACCACGTTTATGAGAAACCCCACTTTCTGGTAAACATTCTGTTGCAAATCCTTTACACAGAATCAAATTTTCTCAGTCTAAGAAAGCCCTCTCCCTCAAGTAACCTTCTATTTCAAGTAAATCTAGTCCATTTAGCAATCTCCCTCTCTCCAATGAGCCTCAGTTCTCCAGCAAACCGGAGACTCATTCTAGGGCACTCGTACTGGCAAATTGCAAACTGACCATTTGATGATTTACCCTTAACAAAATCTCAATTTGGCATAAAGGTTATATCATGGAAACTTTCTGGACAAAATTCTAAATTTTTTATTTACTACAGGTACAACATAGAAATTAAAAAATATTGTCTTTGTTTTCTTAAAAACAAAATTGCAAAAAAAAAAAAAGAAGAAGAAGAAGAAGAAGAGAATCCAATGCCAGTGAGATTCACTCTTGATATTGTTCAGCAACTAATGGATAAAATAATCACTTGGTCATCCCAACAGGGTGAGCTACCGAGTGGTGAAGAGATTGCAGTGAAGAGGCTCTCAAAGGGTTCATCACAAGGTCTAAATGAATTTATGAATGAGGTCAAGCTCATTGCAAAGCTACAACACCGAAACCTGGTCAGACTTCTTGGTTGTTGCATTCATGGCACTGAGAGAGTGCTTATCTATGAGTTCATGCCCAACAAGAGCTTAGATTTCTTCATTTTTGGTACGCAATGTCCACAATTTTCTCCTCTCCCAGCCCTTGAAACAGATTTAATATCTCACTAAAGAATGTTGGTTCGTAGGTGCAAGCTATACACATTTAGAATTTAGCTTATAAAAATTAATTTATATTCATCACATGCATGGATGTGCAATTTGATAGTCTTCCCAACTTCAGAAAAAGTATATCACGAATTTTGGGAAAAAAATGACATTCCAAATGATGATTTCATTCTTAAATTGCAGTTAGTAGTTGTAATTTGTATAATCATGTGATAAATGTTTAATTAGTTAAACCTGCTTGGAAACAGATAAAGTGAACCGAGAATTGCTAAGTTGGAGAACTAGGCTGGAAATAGTCACCGGAATTTCAAGAGGGATTCTCTATCTTCACCAGGACTCCAGATTTAATATAATTCATAGGGATTTAAAAGCTGCAAATATTCTTTTGGATGGAGAAATGACCCTTAAAATTTCAGATTTCGGCATTGCACGCTTGTTCAAACAAGAGCAAAATGAGATGAATACCGAAAGAGTTGTAGGCACACGGTAGAGACCTATACTTTTTTTTCTCTGTGCTGCCTGATGCATATTTCTTCATTTTCAAATAGGATAGTTAGCTCTTTACTTTTATTATTCTATTTTCATAAAAAAATTATTTTTTTATTTTATTTTTCATAGTGGGTACATGTCTCCTGAGTATGCTATGGAAGGAAAAATTTCAGTGAAATCAGACGTCTACAGCTTTGGAGTTTTGCTGCTTGAGATAATATCTGGAAAAAGGAACCAAGGAGATCACAACCTTCTTACATATGTGAGTATATTTGTGCAATAATTTTACAGCTGGTTACAAAATATAATTCATCATCATATATAATAAAACATTCTATACCCTGAAAGAGCTCCGAAGCCATTGAGCTTTGAGGCATGCCAAAAAAATCAGGGTTCTGTTTTAGAAGTTACTGCAATTTAAAAAAATATATATAAATACTTCACCAAAACTCATTTAGTTTTAGTGTGATTAGATTATAAGCATGCATTACTAAATATACATGTGCCATTCTCATATGGAAAAGTAGTAACAAGATTCCCAATCACATATCAGCATGGCCATTAATCTTCACAGTTCCTCTGTTACTATATGTCACTAGTTTCTCTCATTTATTTATTTTTGCCTTCTGTTTACCTCCGTTTTCTTTTCTTCTACTATATACTTTTTTTCATCATCAGTGCATTGGACAGGAAAGTGATGAATTATGGGCTTACGGGAAACCATACAAAGCAGATTTATTATAATGAATAAGAACTTTACTAAATTGGGTTTCTCAATTTTATGGATTAAAAATCAGCCTTACACCTAATGCAAAGCGGAAAAAGGTTGGAAATTGAAGTCACACACACACACATATATAACAAACGTTTCCCAACAAGAAATAGCAAACTTTAATTTTAAACGCTAAAAAAGTTTAAATTTTGCATGCTCAACAATTTTTACCAAATGGTCCTGAAAAAGTTATTGAGGCATCAATATATACAAGTAAAAAATAAATAAAAATCTTTTACCCTTCACTATTTAACTTCAGTTGAAAACCCGCGCCATACTCCCACTGTCCCACACGAGTAGACCATATGTTACTTTGTGCAATACACATTGCATTAGTACACTTAAGGATTTAATTATCTTGACAGTTTCCACATTAATTAGTATAGTACACTTGAGTGTCATACATTACAATCACTCTTTATTAACTGATCATGACAAACCCTGCACCAATTTATATATCATCTTACATCTTTCTAGGCATGGCAGCTGTGGCAAGAAGGAAGCATCATAAATTTAGTAGATGAAACAATAGATAGCTCAACATGTGATGCATCTGAGATAGTGAGGTTTGTTCATGTGGGCCTTCTGTGTGTGCAAGAGTGTGCCGATGATAGACCAACCATGTCAACCGTTGTTTCAATGTTATCAAATGAAGGGTGTAGCTTACCTGAGCCGAACAAACCTGTGCTATCTACTAGAATTGCACCTGAAATTTTCTACAGCACAAGTAATTATGAGTTAACTGTTACTGGACTTGAAGGTCGATAAAATTTTCTTGAATGTATGTCATATTACTGTGCATTTTTTAGGAGTGTACAAAATATTTGTTGTATCTATTTTTTCCAATGTATCTTATGTTGAACAGGTACTTGAAGAAATGAAATTATCTGTTGAAAATAAATATTCTCAATATATGGATCATACACCTAAAATTTGCACCTTTAATTAAAGGAATATTTAACATTAGAAGTTCTGTAATAAATATTCTCCATTGCCAAAAAACAGTATCTCTGTAATTATATTTTTTTTAGGAAATTCTCTAATTATGTTGTAAGTTTTAATTTTGAACAATTGTGGACAATTAGGAAACTCTCTAACTCGATAATTTCAACTCTGCTTCCAATTGCATATATGGGAATGGGAACGGATTTTGTCCAAAGGGCTGTGAACAAACTTTATCTGAAGTTGGTCTTATACCCTCTGACATGCGTTAAAATTTGTACAACAGATTTAGAACTTAAATTTAAATGGCTCTGTGAATCTAAACTTCCAAGCGAATTTTGACACGAAATGGTTTAGGTCGGGCTTTGAATAAGGTTTTGGACAAAAACTCCACCCTATGGCAACATTGTAAAACTCAGGAAAAAAAAATAAAACAGAGAGAGGATGATATGCCTTTTATGATAATAAAAGGATGTTTTTTTTTAAATATAATATAACATTGCCAGTCATTGCCAAATTCTTCAAAAACAAAACAAATAATTATCAAAATCTTGGTAGCCGCTACTAAGTTTTTTAAATAGAGAGAGATTAATTCGCATTCCATCGAGGTATATGTTGTTCATCTATCTTATTATTTAAAAGTAACGAAGGAACCAAATTTAATTAAGACAAGTTCAACGCTATATCTTAATCACATACAAATCTTATCAGCCAAAATACTGGAAAACGCTTAAAGAAAAATGTTAAAACAGTACCTATATAATAGATATAATCAAATGAAATAAAAATTGCTAATTTATTGCTACAGATACAGCTAGCACTACGAAAAATATGATACAAACCTATTTAACACTTCTATATATAAATTAATATGGCACAAAAATAAATAAAAAGAAGATGGTATAAACTAATGTTCTATTAGACAAAAGGGTACAAACTAATGACTAATAATTAGTAACATAATAACCAAATAAGTGACAAACAATAAAGCATACTGAGGCCAACACAAACTTCAGATAATATAAGGTACCTGCTAGCCATAGTCTTACCCAACACAAACTTCAGATAATATAAGGTTTTATATTTTTGAATTACTAGTCCAAAGAACTTGGTGAAGGTAAAGCATAAACAGTAACATCTCCAGCCAGAGTGTGTGCCACTTCATGCATCGGCGGCCTTAATGTGGGGTCATCTTGAATACAAGAAAGGGCTATTCTCACGAACAGTTCCACCCTCCCTATGTCAGCCCGGGCCTCATCATCACCTTCCACCAATTGTTCCCAGGAATTGGTTTCAAGACACCTCAAGGCCCAACGCTCGACATTCCTTTTGCAGCATATTATTTCTAGTAGTACAATACCAAAGCTATATACATCTACCTTCGACGTGATCTCTGGATCCTTGAACCACTCTGGAGCAAGGTAGCCCTTCGTCCCTCGGACAAAGGTGCTGGTTCGTGTTTGGTCTGCTCCTAAGAGTTTTGCCACCCCAAAATCTGATATTTTTGGTTCCAAACTATCATCAAGAAGAATGTTTTGGGGCTTTATATCACAGTGAATGATTTGAGAGCTACACTCCTCGTGCAAGTAATGCAGTCCCTTGGCAATTCCTAAGGCTATACGGGCACGTTGATTCCACCCGAGCTTCATATCACTGAAAATGAATCTGGCTAGCGAGCCTTTGCTCATGTACTCATATACGAGCATCCTATGTTTGCCTTCATTACAGAAACCAATCATTCTCACCAAGTTTTTGTGGTTTGTTTGCCCAATAGAGCACACCTCACTCTTGAACTCACGCTCACCCTCGTTAGCTATCTCGAGCTTCTTTACTGCAATTTCTACTTGTGTTTCTAACTCCATGAATCCTCGATAGACAATTCCATATGTTCCTCGACCAAGCACTTCACGGAAACCCCTTGTGGCATGTTGGATCTCCTTGTAAGTGAAAGCTCTAGGTTTTATTGCCAACAAGTTGGAATTCAGATGAGCCTTTTTCCATACAAGGAATAACACTGCAACTAACAAAACAAGTAGTGCTAGTAATAAGCCACCCAGCAAAATAAAACCACCTCTACTCGGTAATATTTTTTTGTTATGTATCTTCTCTCTAATTATTAAACTTGTATTTTTTTTAGGAACTTTCATGTATGCCGTTCGATTGATATAAGTACCGTGTTGGCCAAACTGGAGGGGAAGGGGTCTCTTCCAGCATCCATCAATTCCGAACACCGCAACCATGCAGAAGCAATCACTTAAGCAGTAGTCAATACAGTGCTGCTCTTGACCATTGTTTGAGGTGAAGTTCTCGTAGTCCTCTCCCAGCCAATCTGTGTTGGGTAGCTCTCTGAAATCGAAATCTTCAGCTTGGTAATCCTTGCAATTTGGCATAGCAAAGTCAGGCATGCAGCCCTCGTACTTCCTGTCTTGGTCAACAAACAAGTACCCAGGAGGACATTCACAATCTAGACGTGTTTGATTTGCATTACTGGAGTTGCAATATGCATTGAAGCCACATGCCCCGCTCCCCCCATTGGTTGACATGAGACAACCGTCAAGGAGCTGCTTTCCAACTACTGCCCATTCACTAATAACAGGCTTCTTCGGATAGATGTACACCCGAAAGACACCGTCAGGATCTAGTGTGGCATGTTGATAGTATTTATTACTTGAAAAGCTAGGAGCACCTGTGATATTTTGAGATTCACCACATGCCTCGATTTGGAGTGTGCCGTTAGAGTGGAAGACTAGTTGAACCATCATGTTGAGACAAGAAAAATATATGCCTGAGGCCCAGATCGCATGGTAGCGGTCATAGCTGGGAAGGGACAAAGGATAGAGAACTACATTTCCATCCGGTTGGACCGCTAGGGTGAATCGCCCCTTAGAGAAGTCAGTGTCAGTGAGCTTGGACCAGAGCTGAGAGCCATTGGAGAGATATTGGCCCGGGACAATTGTATCAGTTGGTTGAAAAAAGCTTTGCCAGAGACGGTTGCCATTTTTATCATAGAGGACGAAGTTTCCCTCGTCGCTGAGGTTTGCATGATCAGCATCTGTTGGACTTGGGTTTCCGAGAAAGTCGACTGCTTCGAGGTCGGTGAGGGTTAGTGATCCGGCATTATTAAGCAAGAAACTCGCTTTTGCGGACACAGTAACAGGATTGTGGCCTTCAGTTGTCGCAAACCATATAATTGTTTGAGGGGAAGTAGCATTGAACCAAATTGCTAGGAAGAAATGGGTTTGGTTCATGGGCCGAAAGCCGAAGGCAAAGTCCCCGGAGCGAGAAGCCATGGAAGATATAGGGCCCAATGGGTTTAGCTCTACACCACGTGTCATGTTCATATATGTTTGGGCAGTGGATTGTAATTGGAATTGCAAAATAAGTGCTAGGAGGAAGAGGAGATGTATTAGGATGGATGAACATAATATTGTGCTCATCTTTTACGGGATGTTAATTTTGCCTTTTTTGTTTGGTGGATAGAAAAGAACACAAATTATCTAGTCTTTAAAAAGAGGAGCAAAGCATCATGCATGCACATGGCAATGTCTTAGAAAGTTAGTTGAGGTCGTGTTGACTTGACTGCTTTACTGGTCAAGTTGCCTCATAATTGAGAGATATATATATATGAAATTTGTCTAGCATTCAATTCTTAGGCAAATTAATTCCCAACCAAATGTTATATTTATATACAAATTTTTGAAATTGTGGATCTAATAATATTACAAAAGAAATGTTGGAACAATTATTAATTGACCGTCAAATTATCTGCTCAGCTATATGGGTGAAAATATAACTATTAGTTCTAAAATTAACACCTCGATCCCGTCTACATTAATTTTTAATGAACATATGCTAATATATATGAATATGGATGTTGAGAAACTGACAAACTTCTAATATATGGGCATAAAATAAATGTAGGAATAATTATGATAAAAAAAAATTAAACTGACAAACCCGGCTTCTTAATAAAAAAAATAAATGTAGGCATAAAATAAACTGACAAACCCGGCCTCTTAATAAAAAAAAATGTTTTGACGACCATTCATACATGTAGGAATAACTATGATAAAAAAAATATTTTAGAACAATTAATTTTTTTTAAGATAAAGATGAGAGTAAAAATTTCCGAACTCAATTAATATCACAAAAATCTTTCAACAGAATTTTGAATTGCAGATAATTTCAGAACAAATAATTATCCATAAATTAATTTAGTTTTCATCAAGGTTCTAAATAGCGCGCTATAGTGCCGCTATAGCGTTTTCAAACCATAAAAACTATGGCGCTATCAGCGCTATTCCGCGCTATAGCAGCGCTATTTGGGCATAGCGTTGTTTTTTTTAATCAGTCCGCTATGATGTGATAAACGTTATTTAAACTTTTGGTTTTCATACCCATTAATTGTGATCTTTCTTTCGTATTTTGCAATTATGATTTATTTTCTTTTTTCTTCTTGTGTCATTTCTTTTTCTTCAGTAATCCTTGTCGTTTTTGTTCAATCCATGCATGTTGCATATGGACCTTAAATATGTATCCATACATGTCGTTTTTTTCAAAAGAAGGGTATTTTATAAAATTAGTTAATTTATAAGATACTGATAAAAAAAAAAAAGATTTTACTGGCTTAATGAATAAGGGAATGGATAAAAATCCGTATTGTATAAGATAATTATAAAAGATAAGCAAACAATAGGTCTCTTTTTTGCTAAGCAAGAGGTACTGTGGCCAATGGGTCAAGGTAACTGTAATAGGGGCATTCCTCATATTATTGGAATTTATTCTCTATTTGAGGAGTGTAAACTTTTGTTTAATCCGTTACTTTGACCAGTGGATCAAGGTAACTCCTTTGTAAAAAAACATTTTAACATCAATATATATCTTAGTGAAAACTCTCCACTAACCTTCAAACAAAAAAAGAAAAAAGAAAAAGATAAAAGATAAAAGTAAATATATAGATATAAATTTATATGGGGATAATGCTAATATGATATAGTTTTAATTATAGTCTACAAAAGCAGTCGAGTTGAACCAAAATTGAATGAAACCAAATCAAATCAATTCTAGACCGGTAAAAGTAAATATAAATATGACAATTTTATTCATAATCAGGAGCACATCTACATTCATTCATACGGGTGCTAAGTAACTTCAATAATTTTAAAATTTTAGTTATATATATTAAAATTTAATTAAATTTTATTGTTTTAGAACCTTTTATATAGTTCAAACACCCTTGTAAAATATCACAAATTTATTTGCAACTTAGTAGTTAAAATTTATTTTGTAGTTGTAAAAATATTGAATTCAATTTCCACTCAATATATTTTGGGTATTTTAAATTTTAGCCCCTATTAAAATTTTCTTGTTACACCTCTATTCGATCAAAGCCGAACTGATTTTAGACTGAATTACTTATGCAGTATACGAATTTTTAGGAAAAAAAAATCAGTTTGACAGATTCTTCAATTGCGGACAGGATTTTCAAATATCTGAATTGTCTAAGCCCGAAAGCCCGATTCGCAAAAGTTTGACTGAACCAATTAATTTTTTTAAGGAAATCCGACTCTTCTGAGTGGTGTCGAATAGGTGTGTTTCAATGGTCGGTTGAAATTGAACTAAAATAGTTAAATTAATTTTTTTTTCAGTTTTCAAAAATAGAAATGAACTGAACCAATTAAATCTATCAACCGATCAAGAATTAAACTGAATAAATTGAATTAAATTTTGTTTTGTTCGGTTCAAACCGAAATATCTATTGGTACCCAAAAAAAATTGAAATAAGAAATGTAAAAATGTTGAAATGTTGAAATGTGAGGTCATTCGGACAAAAATGTTGAAATAAGAACAAAAGTTTTACAAAATTTGCAAACCCAAAACAACAATGTTGAAATAAGAACAAAAAGAATCCAAGAAATCGATAGTCTTTAGCTTTTTGCTTCCAAGAAGCAGACATGAGATAAGTCGTTGATGGACAGATTGGAAGATACTTCTCAGATACGAGTTCAAATTAGATACTTGAACCTAAGAGGAAGTACCTAAAAAGCATACATATCTCATCCCCCCTTGTCAAAGATGGAAATCACTTGAGCAGTTGAGCTTTTTACCCAGCCACTTTTGATTCTTCGTGATACGAATGAGGGGAAAAAAGAGAAAAGAAATTGATTAAGGGGGCTGGAACTTGAGAAGCACGATGCGACAGAGGGGTGGGAACTGTGAATTTAGAGTTATGCGATTTGACCTCCTTTAGTTCGGTCGGTTCAAGTACTTTCATTTTTAAGAATTATAAACCAAACCAAATTAGAAAAACCGAACAATACTAAAAATTGAACTGATCAGATTCGGTTAAAAACCAAACAAACTAGACCATTTCAACACCTATCTATCCAGGAAGGCAACATATTTGAGTAAAGGTTATATATATATATATAGAGAGAGAGATAGGCTAATGTGCATTCGAATGTATATGGTCCGAAGTGCTTACGGTCCAAATTTGATTTTTCAAAATCCAAACGGTCGATCTGAACCGTTCATCTTGTTCTCCATATTAATATTTACTTGGAGACCAAATTTTACATTTTTCTGAATTTTTTTACTATTTATTAAGCCACTTTGAAAATCGTTGATCCAACGGTTTTACTGTTTTGTGCAGCCACCGTTGGATCAGCAATTTTCAAAGTGGCTTAATAAATAGTAAAAAAATTCAGAAAAATGTAAAATTTGGTCTCCAAGCACATATTAATATGGAGAACAAGATGAACGGTTCAGATCGACCGTTTAGATTTTTAAAAATCAAATTTGGACCGTAAGCACTTCGGACCATATACATTCGAATGCACATTAGCCTATCTCTCTCTCTCTCTCTATATATATATATATATATATAGATATAGAAATATGCTAGTATGCTATGTATAGCATAGAGCCCCTCCATGCAACGCTTTGGATTTCGACATTTCAAAATCCTAACGGTCGATCTGAACTGTTCATCTTGTTCTCCATATTAATATGTCTTTGGGGACCAAATTTTACATTTTTTGGAATTTTTTTACTATTTCTTTAGATTTATTGAAAATCGCTGTTTTTTATGGTCCAGATTTGCTGAAAACAGCGATTTTCAATGAATCTAAAGAAATAGTGAAAAAATTCCAAAAAATATATAATTTGGTCCCCAAACACATATTAATATAGAGAACAAGATGAACGGTTCGGATCGACCGTTAGGATTTTGAAAAGTGGAAATCCAAGGCATTGCATGGAGGGGCTCTATGCTATGCATAGCATGCTAGCATATTCCTATATATATATATATATATAGAGAGAGAGAGAGAAGGGTTCCAATGCCTCGTCTTTTTTATACCTCATCATATTTTATATTTTATATTTTTATTTTTAAAGTCTAAATTATCAATCCGAACCGTTCAACATAATATTTATACTAAAATATGCATGGAGATGAAGTTTTATATTTTTTGGAATTTTTTTTACTATTTTTTAAAATAGATACAAAATCATTATTTTTGAACCGTTTAAAAAACAATCATTTTCTTCCATCTTAAAAAATAGTAAAAAAATTTCAAAAGTTATAAAATTTCATCCCTAACCATATTTTAATATTTATATCATGTTAAACGGTTCGAATTAACAATTTGAACTTTGAAAACGAAAATATAAAATATGAGATATGATGAGATATGAAAGACATAAAACATTAGAATCCTTCTCATATATATAAAGGTCTCTATCCTATGTATGGTACACTTGTGGGACTAATAGTCTAATTGTGTTTCTCTTGAGCTCCGGACGCCGGCTCTATTATTAATTAGGCAGGCACGCACAGAGTGCGCCAGGACGAATAGAGTTTTTTTTTTTTTTCTTTTGAACAAGGACGAATAGAGTGAGCGAGAGAGAATGAGAGATCTTATGTTTCTGTCCAGATTTCTTCTCTTCTCCATTTTAATATTCATTGAACCTCCATTTACTCTCTTTTTTTCCGGTTTATTTTTCTTAATTTTCTTATTTTTTTCTTTCTTTTTACGGATCAACATTATTTGACTATAATTTTTTTGTCTTCCCATAATTTTTGACAAATTATTTTTTTTTACCAACTTTTTAATATTTTTTAGTACAAAACAAACTTTTGCAAAAATAAAAAAATCGGAGTTTTCGATTCAATTCGGCCGATTCTGACTAATTCACTCGATTCTTATTCCACATTCAAGTGACTAATTCTGATTCTAATTATATGAACCATGGTTTTATTCATGATCCAAGTCTATATGATATAACTCTAAATTTAATTATTTTCAATTCATTTTAAATTTATTTTGTCTTTCATTCTTTTGTTTAGAAAAATATTTTTTTGGAAGCACAGTAGTAGTGTTAATGCCACCGCTTATTCATTTACTCGACTCGTATCGTATGGGTATCGATAAATTTTGTTTTTTTTTGCTTATCAGACTGAACAAATGCCCTAGTCTCTCTGCATCATAGGTGTTCCCTATCATAATCAGAAATAAATGCCAGAAGGTTAATTTCCCTCTGGTAACTGTCTAACATATTGTAGGATGGGGAACCTGTAAAGAAAATAATTAAAAAAAATTTAGCAACCAACCAGATGGCAAGATAAGAAAAAATCATAATTCAATTTCCATTCCATTACTTTAATTTCTTTTTTGTTTTTGTTTTGAAGGTTGTCGACAATTTGTCGGCAACGATATATATTAAAAGAAAAGTATTTACAATACACTGTAACTAATTGATTAATTTCTTTATTGAAGGTCACTTTACATTTACCTCCAAGTCAAACATGGTGTACGTAGATTATCCCGGAACCTCTTGAAGGATTGTATTACTTTTCCTATTCCAAGGCTTGTAATTTTTTTCCCTACATTATATATCCAGATCGACAGCATACGCATTGCCTTAAAACTCCATTTAATTATCCTTGATTTTGGTACTAGAAGAGATGAACAAAGATATGATTTCTAAAATATCCACAGTTACTCTCTTTCTCCTTTCTTTCTCACCTTTTGCCATCCCAATCGATTTCTTACTGAGTGCTCAAAACCTTACAGATGGAGAGACTCTTGTCTCATCAAAATCTGTATTTGGGCTTGGGTTCTTCAGCCCAGCTGGTACATCCAGCAAGAGATTTGTGGGTGTATGGTTCACAGTTTCACCAGATACTGTTGTATGGGTCGCAAACAGAGATTGTCCCTTGAACAACACCTCTGGCACACTTACCTTAAATAAGAGAGGGTCAATAATGCTATATGATTCAACAGGAAAGATCGTATGGTCATCTAGCCCTAACTCATCAAGTGATGCCAATGATTTCAATCCACTATTGCAGCTGAATGATTATGGAAATCTTATACTAAAAGATCAAACGAGCAATAATATCATATGGCAAAGTTTTGATCATCCAACGAATACATTGCTTTCCGGCATGAAAGTTGGCAAAAACTTGAGAACTGGCTTTGAGAAATATCTCACTTCCTGGAAAAGTAGCGATGACCCATCAGAAGGTAACTACAGGTATGAGATGGACACTGAAGGTGCTCCTGAGATTATTACATGGGACCGTTCGCAGATATTTACCCGTTCCGGTCTTTGGAATGGAAAATATTTTAGCACGGCACCCAATATGTTATCTTATGAAGATAGAATTAATTTCTTATTTGTGTGGAATCAAGATGAGGTATCATATGGATTTGAAGCCAAGTCAACCTCGACCTTGTCCCGATTAGTGTTGAATGAAACTGGTATAATTCAACGTTTTATCTGGGATCAACCTCATCAGACTTGGAACGAGTTCTATTTGGGAACAAAAGATGAGTGCAGCCAATACGCAAGGTGTGGGCCTTTCAGTATTTGCCAGCGTGACGGTATACAAGCCTGTAGTTGTCTGAGAGGATTTGAGCCACTGACACCAATGGAGTGGGACATGAGAAACACTTTAGGTGGGTGTAAACGCTTGGTACCGTTAGGTTGTAGTGCTAGTAGTGATGGGTTTTATGAAATTGAAGAAGTAGAGGTACCATATTCGCATAATGCAACTGTGGATGCGAGCATCAGTGTTAAGGAGTGCAGGAGCAGATGCTTGATGAATTGCTCATGTATGGCATATGCCCCCTTGGATATCAAGGGACAAGGGAGCGGGTGTGTTATGTGGCAAACTGTACTTACTGATACGAAGTACACTGGTGGCGGACAAGTTCTTTATGTGAAGGTTTCAAAGTCTGAGCTTAGTGAGTTTTACCTCAATTTTCATCTTGCCTATGTGTATTCATAATTTGTAGTGATTCTTTTAAACATTTTTTTTTTAAGTAATCACAGTAGTATTCTGTTTTAGCAATAACGACTATGGCAATAGTAAGTTACAGTAAATAAGGGTTTTAGGAGATATGTTTTGATGCATTTTTCGTGAATATCATAAAAATAAAAAAAATAACTTTCCATATTGTTTAGCAAGTTTAGATCAAAATCAATTTAAATTTTAAGAAATTGTCTTTCAATATAGGTACAAATCAGAGAAAACGGAGGGCAGCAATTATTGGAATAATATCAAGTAGCATAATATTAGTGCTCCTGATATCATTAATTGTATGTCTTCTATGGAGGAAAAAGATGAGATATTCAAAACAAGGTAACAGCAATGTCGCAAGTAAAATTTGATTAATCTGACAATTCTGACTGACCCAACCAATCCGACCCGAAATGTTGCAGATTTAAAATTTGATTTGTTGGATATGGATTGTATTTTGATAAATCCTGCAAATAATTTTTGGATCCGTACTTTGTAAAATGTTTGAGTATGCCCCACCTGACCACAGTACATTATTTTTCTTAAGAAATTAAAGTTATTTATACATAACATAACTGTAATATTAGCCGTACTTATCTTAAAAAAAATCTATAACAGTAATATTATTATAGGATATGCGAATATTGTTAATTTTATATTTAAATAAAACTTTCTCTACTATATTGTTAGTTAGAGTATATTGAGCAAAACTAGGGTGTGATGTGCTCACCAAGAGAGGTTGGTGAGCACACCTCCAAAACGCTATCGGATTGACTTCGAACTATGAATCCAAGCCGTTGAAATCCAAGTACTTCGTTAGTGATGCATGTACATGTAAAATTTATAAAGTTTCAAATTCATAAAATATATGGTCAAGCGGTCAAAAAATAATGAAAAATTAATACATAAAGCAATTTAAAAAATAGCTTATAAAATGTTCATTGTTTTGACCGCTTGACCATGTGTTAAATAAATTCAAAACTTTTAAAATTTTACATGTACATGCATCACTCGCGAAGGACTTGAATTTCAACAGTTTGGATTTATAATTCGAAATCAATCTGATAGTGTTTTGAAGGTATGCTCACCAACCCCTCTTGATAAAAACATCACAATCTAGTTTTTCGAGTATATTACATTATTATTTGTACCTTCTCCAATTATAACTAATTGTTTCTTATGTTTTTTTAGAAATAGTTCTTTTTAATGAAACCTACTATCTAACATGAAGCCCTGATTAAATGATTTATATCTTAATTGGTTAGTTACAGATAAAAAAAAATTGTAACCCGACTACAGAAAATTGGATTGACAATCTCAATGAAATCCAACCAATCCGACCCGTTTATAACAAAGAATGCAGATCAAAATAAAATTTTCTGCTTTTAGACGTCTTTGTAACTATGCAGCCATATATTCTACCGCAGGTAAAAACCTGAAGTATTTGGTGCAAAATGAGTCATTCAAAGGAACAGATCTCCCTGTCTTTGACATGGACATGATTTTACAAGCGACAGATAACTTTTCGAGTACAAATAAATTAGGAGAAGGTGGATTTGGCATTGTCTACAAGGTACTCCTTGCTATATATTTGCAATAGGCTCACATTTTTGTTCAGAAGAAATACTCATGATTATCCTTTATGTAATTGCTAATTAATATTAAAAAGAGATAATGTGAAAAACAGTAAGGAAAAAAATAATACAGCAAAAACAAACTCTGTTATTTTCCCTTTTTAAAAGAATCTTCCAGTCCTTGCTCTAATAAAATCAAAAGGCACTCACACTCACAAAACATCTTAGGGTCAATTGCCTTGTGGCCAAGAAATCGCAGTGAAAAGGCTATCAAGAGAATCCCTGCAAGGATTAAACGAGTTCATGAATGAAGTCTTGCTAGTCGCAAAGCTACAGCATAGGAACCTTGTTAGACTCCTTGGATGCGGCATTGAGGACAATGAGAGAGTGTTGATTTACGAGTTCATGGCCAACAGAAGTTTAGATTTTTATATCTTTGGTATGCATCCCAACTTTGAAACACTATTAATTATCATTTTAAAGTTCTTCCTCATCACCCATCAATTCAACAATTACAGTTAAATTTCTCTAACAATTGTTGCATGCAACTTTTGAACTACCAAGGGGTATTTCATATTTTGTTACCTCATGTAACAGATGCTACAAAGCGTTCCTCCTTAAGTTGGACAATGAGATTAGAAATTGTAATTGGTGTTGCTAGAGGGCTTCTTTATCTTCATCAAGACTCAAGATTCAATGTAATCCACAGGGATCTGAAAGCAGCAAATGTTTTATTAGATGAACAAATGAATCCTAAAATTGCTGATTTCGGCACAGCAAGATTGTTTAAAAGAGAGCAGGGACTGATAAACACGGAAACTCTAATAGGAACTCGGTATGTGTCAATTCAGTTTTTATACCTCATAAATCAATTCCACTCGACTAAACTCCTGTTGATTAATTTTCTTCTTTCATTTCACATATTTGAAGCGGATACATGCCTCCTGAGTATATGTTGGAGGGTGCAATTTCGGTTAAAACTGATGTTTATAGCTTTGGAGTTCTACTTCTTGAGATAATAAGTGGCAAAAAAAATCAAGGCAATCAAAACCTTCTTGCTTATGTGAGTGACCTGTCATAATTCCAAAAAAAAATTATCAATACTCATATAAAACAAGTCAATTTGAACTGTGTAATTCATCATGTAGGCATGGAAATTATGGGAAGAAGGAAACATTATAAAGTTGCTTGACGACACGGTAGAAAGCTCAGCCTTCGCAACAGAATTAATGAGATATGTTCATGTGGGTCTTTTGTGTGTGCAAGAGTGTCCTGATGATAGGCCATCGATGAGCTCTGTTTTCACAATGCTATCAAGTGACACATTGCTACAGGACCCTAAGAAACCGTTGTTTGGTACAAGAATTAGAGGTTTTCCCTCAGAGTGGTCTTTCTACCAAGATGATTCATCAACTGTGGTCTCTGTGGATCAACTGACCATAACTGGAATTGAAGGCCGGTAGAGAATCAAGAGACTGTAGAATATATGTTATTATTTTCAAATTGCATTTAGGTACTTTGTACACTATTGTTAACATAAACAGAATGGTTTTGGGGTTGACATTTTATTCAGAAATTGTATGGCCTGATCTGAACTCTCTTTGAATTGTTGTTTTTTGAATGGGTCAGCGAGTACCAAGGATTGAGCAAATATAACCTAATTAAGCTAGATATGATATTCATTTACAGCATTTATTGATTAATTGTTGTGTTTATAGCATACAATATCTTGTCAAGCTTTTAGAGCCATTGGGACTTGGCAAGAAAGCTAAAAATGGCAATCAAAGCTGCTTATTTGGTTAGTATAGGAAGATGGGGAACTGGGGAAGAAAAGTGGAGAGGGATTAATTTGCAAATTCCTACGTAGCTATGCTTGAGATCTCCAATACTTGCATCCCGCATTGTGTAGGTATTGTTAGGTATCTCCAACACTGGCCAATATTTTTAATCAAGAAAAATGACAATGCCACCATATTAAAGGCAGTATTTTATAAAATTCCACAAGTGAGAGAATAAAACACGGCATATTATATATTGAAATAACATACCTCTCAGTAGTAATGACAACTTTGATGAATGAATCCGTATTCCTCCGATAATTACACTTCATGCATTATGTCCCAATATCTTTTTAAATTAGATAATTAATTTTGAAATTAAAGCACCAATGAAGATAAATATTTTCATTTGGCTCCTACAAGAAAACAATGTACTGACACAGAAGGTACTTATAGCTAGGGCATATGTGGTAACACATGGTTGCATCTTTTGTAACAATGGGGTCATCGAAACAAGGGATCATATCATGTCGGAGTATACACATGCGACAAGCTTCTAGAGGGGCCTATTCGCACAGTTGAACATAGCACCACGGAACGGTGCTACAATTGTGAAAGTTTGGTAGTTGGGCCGGCAGGGATCCCTACGTTAGATAGGAGAATCTTTTTGGGAAAGACGAAACCGCAGAGCATTATAATCGATGAAGTCACAACAGATATTCACAATTGGCAACTATTTGCTTAGGAGGAGTAGTCGAATCAGAATACTCGACCAAGAGAGAGCATATTGTATGATGCTAGCAATTTTATTCAATTGCTGTGCCGAAATCAGCAATTTTAGGATTCATTTGTTCATCTAATAAAACATTTGCTGCTTTCAGATCCCTGTGGATTACATTGAATCTTGAGTCTTGATGAAGATAAAGAAGCCCTCTAGCAACACCAATTACAATTTCTAATCTCATTGTCCAATTTAAGGAGGAACGCTTTGTAGCATCTGTTACATGTGGTAACAAAATATGAAATACCCCTTGGTAGTTCAAAAGTTGCATGCAACAATTGTAAGAGAAATTTAACTGTAATTGTTGAATTGATGGGTGATGAGGAAGAACTTTAAAATGATAATTAATAGTGTTTCAAAGTTGGGATGCATACCAAAGATATAAAAATCTAAACTTTTGTTGGCCATGAACTCCTAAATCAACACTCTCTCATTGTCCTCAATGCCGCATCCAAGGAGTCTAACAAGGTTCCTATGCTGTAGCTTTGCGACCAGCAAGACTTCATTCATGAACTCGTTTAATCCTTGCAGGGATTCTCTTGATAGCCTTTTCACTGCGATTTCTTGGCCACAAGGCAATTGACCCTAAGATGTTTTGTGAGTGTGAGTGCCTTTTGATTTTATTAGAGCAAGGACTGGAAGATTCTTTTAAAAAGGGAAAATAACAGAGTTTGTTTTTGCTGTATTATTTTTTTCCTTACTGTTTTTCACATTATCTCTTTTTAATATTAATAAGCAATTACATAAAGGATAATCATGAGTATTTCTTCTGAACAAAAATGAATATATAGCAAGGAGTACCTTGTAGACAATGCCAAATCCACCTTCTCCTAATTTATTTGTACTCGAAAAGTTATCTGTCGCTTGTAAAATCATGTCCATGTCAAAGACAGGGAGATCTGTTCCTTTGAATGACTCATTTTGCACCAAATACTTCAGGTTTTTACCTGCGGTAGAATATATGGCTGCATAGTTACAAAGACATCTAAAAGCAGAAATTTTATTTTGATCTGCAATCTTTGTTATAAACGGGTCGGATTGGTTGGATTTCATTGAGATTGTCAATCCAATTTTCTGTAGTCGGGTTACAATTTTTTTTATCTGTAGCTAACCAATTGAGATATAAATCATTTAATCAGGACTTCATGTTAGACAGTAGGTTTCATTAAAAAGAACTATTTCTAAAAAACATAAGAAACAATTAGTTATAATTGGAGAAGGTACAAATAATAATGTAATATACTCGAGCAAAACTAGGGTGTGATGTGTTCATCAAGAGGGGTTGGTGAGCATACATCCAAAACGTTATTACATTGACTTCGAATTATAAATCCAAACCTTCGTGAGTGATGCATGTACATGTAAAATTTTAGAAGTTTTGAATTTATTTAGCACATGGTCAAGCGGTCAAAACAATGAATATTTTATAAGTTATTTTTTAAATTGTTTTATGTATTAATTTTTTATCATTTTTTGACCGCTTGACCATATATTTTATGAATTTGAAACTTTATAAATTTTACATGTACATGCATCACTAACGAAGTACTTGAATTTCAACGGCTTGGATTCATAGTTCGAAGTCAATCCGATAGCGTTTTGGAGGTGTGCTCACCAACCTCTCTTGGTGAGCACATCACACCCTAGTTTTGCTCAATATACTCTAACTAACAATATAGTAGAGAAAGTTTTATTTAAATATAAAATTAACAATATTCGCATATCCTATAATAATATTACTGTTATAGATTTTTTTTAAGATAAGTACGGCTAATATTACAGTTATGTTATGTATAAATAACTTTAATTTCTTAAGAAAAATAATGTACTGTGGTCAGGTGGGGCATACTCAAACATTTTACAAAGTACGGATCCAAAAATTATTTGCAGGATTTATCAAAATACAATCCATATCCAACAAATCAAATTTTAAATCTGCAACATTTCGGGTCGGATTGGTTGGGTCAGTCAGAATTGTCAGATTAATCAAATTTTACTTGCGACCTTGCTGTTACCTTGTTTTGAATATCTCATCTTTTTCCTCCATAGTAGACATACAATTAATGATATCAGGAGCACTAATATTATGCTACTTGATATTATTCCAATAATTGCTGCCCTCCGTTTTCTCTGATTTGTACCTATATTGAAAGACAATTTCTTAAAATTTAAATTGATTTTGATCTAAACTTGCTAAACAATATGGAAAGTTTTTTTTTCTTTTTCTTTTTCTTTTTCTGATATTCACGAAAAATACATCAAAACATATCTCCTAAAACCCTTATTTACTGTAACTTACTATTGCCATAGTTGTTATTGCTAAAACAGAATAGTTCCATGGTTCCGAAAATCGGCCGATTCCGAGTTGACTCGGAATCGGCGGTGTCCGGGCCGAGTTTTACCCGATTCTCGCGCCCGTGAGAGTTTTTCGGCAAAACTCGGATGGACAGTGCCGAGTCAGCCGAGTTTTACCCGATTTTGCCCGATTCTCACTAACCTGTGCGAGTTTTGTCCAATTATCGTAGGCTGAGTTGTGCTGAGGAGAAGAGAAGAGAAGAGATCGGCCGGCTGTGACGCGCAGGCTCAGTGTTGACTGCTGAGGAGAAGAGAAGAGATAGTTGCGATGGGGGAGCTGATATGCGCAGGGCTCTGTGCTCCATGCTGAGGAGAAGAGAAGAGAATGGGAGAGACGCTGGGAGAGATGAAATGTCGGAAGGGAAGAGAAATGAAAATTTACAGATGGCCCCTCTACATTTTACATTTTTACTCTTTTTTTGCTTTACCCCAAATTAAAGATGAATTGATTCTGTTGATTGGTTTTCTTGTGACTCTACAGCGAAATTGATTAGACTAAAGTTAAAGATTAAAAATTGTCATTCCACCCGAAGCAATTGTCATTCTACAATTTTCCTGTGACTCTACTGCGAAATTGATTAGACTAAAGTTAAAGATTACTCTTTATAAATTGGAAAAGACCAAGAAGCAATTGTCATTCCACCCGTTGTACACTTTGCACACTTAGCTCATTTTTTTTTCGCTTCAGGTGCTAATTCAGGTGCTCAAATTTTTCTTAGTATTAATTGTTCTCATCTACTGCCCTTTATTAATTGAGAATACTACTCTGATTACATAAAAAAAAATGTTTAAAAGAATCACTACAAATTATGAATACACATAGGCAAGATGAAAATTGAGGTAAAACTCACTAAGCTCAGACTTTGAAACCTTCACATAAAGAACTTGTCCGCCACCAGTGTACTTCGTATCAGTAAGTACAGTTTGCCACATAACACATCCTCTCCCTTGTCCCTTGATATCCAAGGGGGCATATGCCATACATGAGCAATTCATCAAGCATCTGTTCCTGCACTCCTTAACACTGATGCTCGCATCAACAGTTGCATTATGCGAATATGGTACCTCTACTTCTTCAATTTCATAAAACCCATCACTACTATCACTACAACCTAACGGTACCATGCGTTTACACCACTAGTGGAGAACTTGGAATTAGTGTCGGCTGTTTATGGATATTAGTGTTGGACATTAGGCGACACTAATCGGGCTGATACTAATACTTTGTAAATAGCCGACACTAAAAGTAAAGCATTAGTGTCGGCTATTTATTAAATGGCCAACACTAATACTAACTTTTAGTGTCGGCTATTTATTAAAAAGCCGACACTAATACTTATTAGTGTCGGCCATTTAATAAATAGCCGACACTAATACTTATTAGTGTCGGCCATTTAATAAATAGTCGACACTAATGTTTTTTTTTTTTTTTTTTTAAATAAATTTCAAAAATTCACTATAAATCATAAAAAATTCTAAAAATGAAAATTTTTGTTCTGGAATGCTCATATATTTTTGCTGAACTATATATAAAACAAAGATATCAAATAATTCATCATAATTTACAAATAACACTCACTAAATAAAATATCATCCAAATTGCTCATTTATTATTATCATACAAACCCTAAAACAGAAAATACATAAAAGATACATAAAAGACCCTTTATTGTTATCATACAAACCCTAAAACAGAAAATACATACATAAAAGATACATAAAAAACCCTAAAAACTCTAAAATTATAAAGATTATACCAAAAGTCCATGAAGGAAGACTCGGATCGCGAATCTGAGCCCGTAGAATGGCAAAACAAATCATAGATTTGTTTTTAATCCGGTTTTGGGCTATGGAGTTCCTGTCAAAATTTCAGCCCGATCCAACGGACGGATCAAAAGTTACGCCCCTTTTCATGAAGCATGCGCAGAAGAAGCGACTGAGAAGATCAGATCGGAGAGAAGCGTGAAGTGAAGTGAATGTTTAAACCCTAGGCGTGCGTTTGAAAGAGGTGCGCGGGACTTAAAATGAAATTTTTTTAGCTTTAGTGTCGGCTGTTTATAAATAGGCGACACTAATAACTGAGAATTAGTGTCGGCTGTTTATAAAAAGGCGACACTAATACATTAGTGTCGGCTGTTTATAAATAGCCGACACTAATTCTCAGTTATTAGTGTCGCCTACATCTAAATAGCCGACACTAATATTATTAGTGTCGGTTTTTTGTAAACAGCCGATACTAAAGTATTAGTGTCGGTTTTTTAAGGCGACACTAATTGTATGTTCTCCACTAGTGCACCCACCTGAAGTGTTTCTCATGTCCCACTCCATTGGTGTCAGTGGCTCAAATCCTTTCAGACAACTACAGGCTTGCATATCGTCACGCTGGCAAATACTGAAAGGCCCGCACCTTGCGTATTGGCTGCACTCATCTTTTGTTCCCAAATAGAACTCGTTCCAAGTCTGATGAGGTTGATCCCAGACAAAACTTTGAATTATACCGGTTTCATTCAGCACTAGCTAATCGGGACAAGGTCGAGGTTGACTTGGCTTCAAATCCATATGATACCTCATCTTAATTCCACACAAATAAGAAATTAAACCTATCTTCATAAGATAACATATTGGGTGCCGCGCTAAAATATTTTCCATTCCAAAGACCGGAACGGGTAAATATCTGCGAACGGTCCCATGTAATAATCTCAGGAGCACCTTCAGTGTCCATCTCATACCTGTAGTTACCTTCTGATGGGTCATCGCTACTTTTCCAGGAAGTGAGATATTTCTCAAAGCCAGTTCTCAAGTATTTGCCAACTTTCATGCCGGAAAGCAATGTATTCGTTGGATGATCAAAACTTTGCCATATGATACTATTGCTCATTTGATATTTTAGTATAAGATTTCCATAATCATTCAGCTGCAATGGTGGACTGAAATCATTGGCATCACTTGATGAGTTAGGGCTAGATGACCATACGATCCTTCCTGTTGAATCATATAGCATTATTGACCCTCTCTTATTTAAGGTAAGTGTGCCAGAGGTGTTGTTCAAGGGACAATCTCTGTTTGCGACCCATACAACAGTATCTGGTGAAACTGTGAACCATACACCCACAAATCTCTTGCTGGATGTACCAGGGCTGAAGAACCCAAGCCCAAATACAGATTTTGATGAGACAAGAGTCTCTCCATCTGTAAGGTTTTGAGCACTCAGTAAGAAATCGATTGGGATGGCAAAAGGTGAGAAAGAAAGAAGAAAGAGAGTAATTGTGGATATTTTAAAAATCATCTCTTTGTTCATCTCTTCTAGTACCAAAATCAAGGATAATTAAATGGAGTTTTAAGGCAATGCTTATGCTGTCGATCTGGATATATAATGTAGGGAAAAAAGTACAAGCCTTGGAATAGGAAAATTAATACAATCCTTCAAGAGGTTCCGGGATAATCTACACCATGTTTGACTTGGAGGTAAATGTAAAGTGACCATCAATAAAGAAAAGTAATGGAAGGGAAATTGAATTATGATTTTTTCTTATCTTGCCGTTTGGTTGGTTGCTAAATTATTTTAATTATTTTCTTTACAGGTTCCCCATCCTACACGTTAGACAGTTACCAGAGGGAAATTAACCTTCTGGCATTTATTTCTGATTCTGATAGGCACTTTCTCATAAGGGAACAACTATGATGCAGAGAGACTAGGGCATCTGTTCAGTCTAGCAAGAAAGAAAAAACGCCTGATAGTAATACTTTGTGGCTTGTGCTTCGAGTGATTGCAATTCCCTTGGCTAAGACCCAAGAGAATGACACTTTGACCAATTGGAAAAAATCTTTACCCCATCCCCATATCTGATAAGCTAACTAAAAAAAAATTATGGATACCCACACGATACGGATCTGGTAAATGAATAAGCGGTGGCATTGACACTACTATTGTGCTTCCAAAAAAAAAATTTTCTAAACAAAAAAAATGAAAGACAAAATAAATTTAAAATGAATTGAAAATAATTAAATTTAGAGTTATATCATATACACTTGGATCATGAATAAAACCATGGTTCACATAATTAGAATCGGAATCAGTCACTTGAACTTAGAATAAGAATCGAGTGAATTAGTCAGAATTAGTCAAATTGGATTGAAAACTCTGATTTTTTTTATTTTTGGCAGAAATTTGTTTTATACTAAAAAATATTAAAAAGTTAGTAAAAAAAATAATTTGTCAAAAATTATGCTAAGACAAAAAATTATAGTCAATAATGTTGTTATGTTGATCCATAAAAAGAAAAGAAAAGAAAAATAAACCGGAAAAAAAGAGAGTAAATGAAGGTTCAAAGAATATTAAAATGGAGAAGAGAAGAAATCTGTACAGAAACATAAGATCTCAATAGCAAAAAAGTCATAGGCTTCATTTTTGCTACTGTTTGAAAATGTATAGAGAATGAGAAAAATAATTATTTCTCGGATTTTCGTCAACATACTTCTGAAATGACAAAATTGACACTACTTTATGTTATCTCTACATTGTGACAATTCGTTTAAGACCTCACTTGCCTATATTTCATCTTAATTATCACATTGTTAATATTATTATTTATCGGTTACAACTATTCACTGTTCCAAATGTATAATCCAAACAACATTTTTACTAATCTAAATAGCACAATTTTCACACTAATCTAAAAATCACTATTTTTTCTCTATTCTTATATACTATTCTCAAATTTTGCTATTCTAGCTATTCTAGCTCTCATCCAAACGTACCCCTAGAATAACATTCATGGATAGAGCTCCAGAACACAACCAACACCTAACCGATCAGGATGAATTGTGTAACCATAATAGCCTGCGTCTAAAATAAGATCATGCCATTCCTGCTTTTTACGCTCCTTCGATTCACTATTGGATCTTAATCCAACGTTGAGCATATATGTAATATAATTATGAATTGTATGCTGTTATATATGATTGTCACAATTAAGTGATTTAATATAGAAATAAGATATTAGATAATTTATGTATTTAATATAGTGTGGTCCATAAATCTATAGAATAATTCAGACAAAGATCAAATTATTGATAAATTTATTATGAGATTTGCAATTCAGAAAAAATGCCTTTCCAGGGAGTTCGTGCGGCTATAGCTGCGGTCCAGTGTGGCGGGATGGAAGGCACTTTGATCGAGGGATGGAATCATGGAAGGCAGTGCGTCATGTATTTTTTCTAAGCTCTACATTTTATTTTGATTTCTAAAATACAAAGGCATACATCTTTGCTAGGATGTACTTTTACAGGGCCATGGGCCATGGTTGTCGGTGTATTCCTTCACCGTTAGGATACTGGCATAGCTGCTGAAACCAAGACGCTTATAGTGAAGACATTGAATTTTAACCTACTCGATCACCTCAGATTAATACCATGAGACCAGAGCAGTCTAATTGCTCTGTTAAAATCTTTACCCTCTCAATCAGGGCCTCTCCACCGAAACGCTCCTAAATTAAAAAAAAAAAAAAAAATTTGTGAGGTCAGCTAAATTAAAATTACGGAGATAAAAACAATTTAAAATTGGTGTAAGAAAATTATTAAATTGATGATATAATAAATAATTTTATTTTTTATAATTACAGAAATAAGATGCTCTAACTCAAATTAAGAGATCCCACACCTCAGTTCAGATCAGATACGATCATTCGAAGAAATAGGCGGAGCCCATTTTAGTGAAATATTTACTAAAGGACCCTCCAATTTTTTTTATTTCTAGTTATCCCTTTTCATTTTTTTATTTTTTTTTAGAAACTATCCCTTTTCATATTTAATTCAATCAAATATAATGTCGGCAATCTTTTTCTTTAGTGTTACATAAGCAGTATAAACCGTTGTGCAAGTTGTGTACAAATTTCAATTTCTTTCATACTGAGCATAACTTTATATGGTACTTGTGAAAATACTACACTTAAGCTATTAACTTTGACACTTAATGAAAATTGGTTAGGTGTAGTGTATACAAATTTTCCATGATTATTGATATAGTGCATACAAATTTTAGTTTAATTAATTTAAATTTGTGTGGTCCATAAAACAGTCGCCAAAGATTGAAGACTAGACCAATAAATATTTTAAATTTGGCTACGTCACGTAACAAACTGATGGGCACATAACAAATGATATTTGAGTTGGAACAAATTATTCTTTTGAGAAATTATATCAAAATAAAACAAATGCAGTACAGTAGTAAACAGATATTTTGTTCACTTTGACAAACAACATAATACACTATTGTTTCGAATAGTTTTACAATAACAATTATTGACCTTCAATGACAATAAATGTCAACTTGTACTGTGGAACAGATGCTCGCACAATGTCAATTGAGATGTAATTCTTGTGCATAAAACTGGTTTTTTGGGCTCAGGTAATGTTGCACTTCCACTTGACAACATTAGAAGCACGGTCGACGTGGTTGGTCTATCGTCTGCACACTCTTGTACACACAAAAGACCAACATGAACACACCTCGCTAGCTCCGATTGAACACTTGAGCAATCTATTATTGCTTCATCAGCTAGATCTTCTGCCTTACCTTCTTCCCAAAACTTCCATGCCTATGAAAATATATGAATTGAATCAATTAAATACATGCTTATAAATTTCCATGATTAAATTTGTACTTGATGGCCTCCATATTTTTTCTGTTAAAATTGGAGCTTGATAGATAGTTTGCCTAACATATGACAGTACATGTGTGTCATGCAGAGAAAGATAACGAGCAAGAGACTACAATTTTATATTTCGTAAGATAATTTGGAGACCAAAATGGGAAATTTTCAATTTAAGGGGTTCAATTGGATAAAGAGTAAAACTACTAAAACCATTGGGAAAACTTGATCAAATACATAATGTTGTACTTGTTACAATGTTAATTACGCGGCACTAAAATAAAGATATATATAGTATTCAAGAACAACGATATATCTATGGTAGAAAGAGTCGTATCAGGAAATTTATTTTTTGAGATAAAAATGAAATTAAGTTTTCTAAATTTAAATAATAATAAGAAAAGTTTAATTTAGTTTCAGACAGACGGCCTCTTATAATTAGGACTTTATTTTTATCACTACATCAAAAGATAATGCCTTAGCTAGCCATATATATATGATCAGTGGTAATTAATTTTATTTAGCAAAAAAGATTTTAATAGAAACCACTTACATATGCTAGAAGGTTTTGATTTCCGTAATTCCTTTTTCCAGATATTATCTCAAGTAGTAGAACTCCAAAACTGTAAACGTCTGATTTCACTGACATTATGCCTTCCATTGCATACTCAGGAGACATGTATCCACTACATCAAAGCAAGAAAGCCAAATTAAGTCATTATTAGGTAAACAAAGTTACCAAAAGAAGCTATAGTTAATAGTAATCTCACCCAACCAAAAATAAAAATCAAGAGAAATAGCTTGTAGTCGAGGAAGAACACTTTACAAGTAAAAATTATGTACCGTGTGCCTACAACAATTTCAGTAGCCATTTCATTCTCCTCTCGTCTGAACAACCGTGCAGTGCCAAAGTCTGATATTTTAGGTGTCATTTCTCCATCTAAAAGAATATTTGCTGCTTTGAGATCTCTATGAATTATATTAAATCTGGAATCCTGGTGAAGGTAGAGAAGCCCTCTTGCAATTCCGATAATTATCTCCGACCTTGATCGCCAATTTAACAATTTGCATCTCTCTTCATCTATGTTCATAGAGGTTCTTCAAATTAAACATTCAAATCATGCATGGAAAAGAAGAACCTTAATTTCTGATTGGAAATTTTTAAGGAAATTGTTTTGCAATCAAAGGTAATTTTGGTGGTATGCTTGTTTAAATTTGATATGAAAATAAATTGATTTGACAGTATACAGATGACATCTCATAAAACACAGTTATGAAACTATGATCCCTTTGTGTGATGTAAATTGATTTTAATATGTCGGGAATTCTACGCACTTCATCTAAAAGCACATTGTTAAGAAATATATAAGAAGTGAAAATTATGATATTGACAAAACGTACGGAATATGAAGAAATCTAAGCTCTTGTTGCTCATGTACTCATAAATCAGCATTCTCTCAGAGGCATGGATGCAACAACCCAGCAGTCTGACAAGGTTACGGTGTTGTAGCTTTGCAATGAGCATGACCTCATTCATAAATTCATTTTGACCTTGTGATACATTTTTTGAGAGCCTCTTCACTGCAATCTCTTCGCCATTTGGTAGCTGACCCTATACTTAGATAATGGTACCAGTAAGGACAAAAATTAAGTAAGAACAAAAGAACCAAAAAAATGATTCTTTGATGGGAACATACCACGCATTTGGAAGAAGGTTTTATTAACAACAACCGATCTCTGTGACCATTGATTAACTCTCAATTTCACTTTCAAGCAAATTGGTGAAACATCAAGATTGGGCCTTGATGTACCAGTAGAAGTTTATAAGTTGATAGATAAAAATAACGTAATTATGTTCACCTTAAAAATATAAAAATGATCGATTTCGAATAATTATATATACCTTGTAAACAATACCAAAAGCTCCTTGGCCTAATTCATTTGCTGGAGAGAAGTTTCCAGTGGATGCTGCAACTGTTACCAGGTCAAATAGTGGGATCTCTGTGTTCTTCAGTGAGCAACTCTGGTCTATGGCCACAAAGAAAAATCAATATTACAGTTATCGTTTATTAGGCATTAGAATACAATTGCATTATTTTTAATCAAAAATTCAAATTTTATAAATTTTACTAGCTAGTTCATTGGCAAACGTTATATATAGTTACATTCTGATTTTGTTATATTGTTTTATAAAGTGCATAGCTTTCAATTGGGAATTTTGCTATTAAATTTTAGAAACTACATAGCACATTTACCAGCGTACCTAAATTGCCCTCTTTCAAAACCTTTCTCCAGTACATGATGCCTGCTAGCAAGATTATAAGTAACAATGCAATAGTTGCTGATGCTATGGTGCCTATAAGCACAATTCGCCTCCTATTGTTGCCTGCTCCAGCTGCACGACCAGAAAAAAAATTTGTAATAAACAAGTATTACAAATGCACCGTAGAATAATTCTATTGATCACTAATTTGAGTAACCACAAGTTTTTCTAGTAGTTGTGCTTCAAAATAAAAAATTTAAAAAGTTACAACATATAATCTGTATTTATGTAATGTGATGCATTAGCTAACCTTATTTTCAAAAAATGGATTTATTATTTTTCAGTCTAGCTTTGATAAAAGAGTTTGTAACAGAAATTAGAATGAAAAGACTGAGGTCTGACTTCAGACTTGTGAGATGTCAAGCTGCCATGTTTGACTTGGTCAATTCCATATCCTTTGACATTTTTGCGCACTAAAATTATCAATTATAACTCAACTAAGCTGACAATTCCAAGGAGTGAAATATTAAGTCATCATTTGTTAGCTTGTTTTGGTATAACATCACATCAAGCTATTGTCAAGGAAGCCAATTAATGTGTAGCTGAGACTGGGCATTTAAGTCTTTGCTCCCTGTACCAGCAATGGAATGGGTGGGCTTGCCCATTGACCTTCAAAAAAAAAAAATGGCATGGGTGGAAGTGAATTGTTGAGTGTGCCGTCAATCAAGCGGGATTGTGCGTGCTGAGACCTATTTTTCAATGGCCTTTGATAAGACTAGGATAGACAAATAGGGAAAAAAATAATAGGGTTGAGAGATGTGCCAGAACAATCTCTTTAACCAATCATAATTATAGGATCATGAAATTCCAAGGGAAATATAGGGTTGCAAAGAGTATAATAGGTTTTCTACTAGGACAGTTAATTTATTCCTCAAGTTTTTAAATTGATCGACCGACATCTTGTATTGAAGGTTGATTTCCTTATGCAATCTTAATGTAAAAAATATCCACACAAAACATCTCCATATATCTGCACATTACACGTACTAAATAATTCCCTTGCACAATTCAAGACCTAAGTATATTGTGAAGAAAGAATTCCATATTTAAAAAACATTTCAAGATATGATATCGTTTATGCCAAGAACAAAAAAGCAATAAATAAGATGAAAGAAAAGGTTAGGATGGAAATTGATTGGTGTTTACCTATATCTATGTTTGCAGCCTTGATATATAGATCTTGTGCGCCAGAAATGTACCTTATGTCAAGCAAATCATTACTCCAAGTGATGCATCCGCTACCACCCCCTCTAATATCTAATACCGAATATGCCAAGCAAGAGCAATTCATCAAACACCTATTCCTGCAGTCCTCGATGCTGATACCAGCATCAACTGTTGCAGGATGGGGGTCTGGTACCTTCACCCCTTTAATTAAATAAAACCCATTATCATTATCATGACAACTCAGTGGTGTTTTCCGTTTACATCCCCCTGAAAAGTTTCGCATAGACCACTCCTCGTATGATTTAGGATAAAACCCTTGAAGGCTACTGCATAGTGTAACCTCATTGATGTTGCAAATACCAAAGGGACCACATTTTCCATAATAGTCACATGGATCTTTGGGTCCATACCAGAACTCATTCCAGGTGCGACTGGTTTGGTCCCATACCATGCGTTGAACCACGCCAGTTTCATTCAATACTAGTCGGGACAAAGGTGTGCCTTGCTTAGCCTCAAATGAGTAGTAGACTTCATTCACCTCGGAAACTAATATGAAGCTAAACATGTTTTCATAAGTTTTCATTTCTGGAATTCCACTGAACCTCAGCCCATCCCATGGACCGGTTCTGAATCTAATTTGTGCACCATTCCATAACACATTTTGTGGTACACCCATCGTATCCATTTTGTAGTAGTAATTACCTTTGGATGGATCCATTCCGCTTTTCCAAGAAGAAAGAAACCATTCAAATCCTTTGGCCAAATTCTTACCGATCTTCATGCCGGGAAGCAAGGTATTTGATGGGTAGTCAAAGCTTTGCCATATAATGTCCCCTCTATTTGAATCTTTGATTACAAGGTTGCCTGAATCAAGTAGCTGCATTATAGGATTATTCATGTTGTTAGCAATAGATGAATTAACACTAGATGACCATACAGTCTTTTGTGAATGATCAACCAGAATTATGACTCCTTTTGAAATGCCGAGTGTACTTGAACTGTGGTTCAAGGGATGGTCAGGGTTAGCAACCCACACGATAGCATCAGGCGAGACCACAAACCATATACCGACAAACCAATTTGTTGACATGCCAGGTTTAAAGAAACCAAGCTCGAATATGCCGCCAGACGAGACGAGGGTTTGGCCACTGGTTAAGTTTTTTGTTTCATCTAGGGTGTCAAGTGGAAAGCAGATTTGAAACAGAGCAAAGAGAATCACAGTAGTAAATTGTTTGCAAGTCATTGTACTCAACATCTTCATGAGGGCTTGACAATGGTTTGATTTGTTTTCTCTTATTGGTACAATGATGAGGAGGATTGAATTTATTTTGTGTAGTGTTGATTGTTGAAAGTCAAGGCAGGTATGACCCTTATTTTGGTTTTCTGTACCAATCATCAACTGACCCCATTCATTTTTATATTTTTTTTTTGTAACTATACATGATTTTCAATATAATTTAAAGTACAATACTATGGATAATGTGAAATTGATTCCCATCCTCAACATGCATTAAACTTTTATAAGATTGATCTTCATTTACGTTTTACCTTCATAACTTGAAAGTCTAGCTCTGCTCTATATATACATATATGTAATGCATAAGAATTATAATGATGAGTACAGTTCTATTCTGTATACAGTAATTAGGTATATAATTTTATGAAGCTCATAATGACTAATGAAGGTAATTAACTGATTATCCTGCTGGTATGGCCTGTATGGCATTTTTGGTATTAAGTTAGGCTAATATTGAAACTAATTCTATAAGTTAAATTGATAAAACAAAACATGTATGCAATTTCTTTCTAGCTAGCTAAATAGCTAATCCTATATTCATACCTATATATTCTCCTATAAGAAACGGTCCCCACTCTTACATTACATATTGGCAAAATAGGCTCAAACCAGCAATGGACCACCTCATCTCCTCCAATTTGACACGTTTCATACAAAAAAGACACCAATAAAGGGTTCATGTATGAACAAGAGCAGGTATAGGATAACAATTTTTTCTTTGTTTTTCTTTCTTTCAACATTTCTTTTCTACTATCCTTTGTAACTTGACACCTCTAGTATCTGTATTAATCGAAATTGGAGGCGTCACCTCCATTTTTTGTTTTCAAAAATAATTCATAATTGGATGTCAGCAAAAAAAAATATATCATAATTTAAGTGTTGCTTGATCATTTTGAAGTTGACTTGTGGTTACTGGGTTAATTATAATACAAAACTGAAGTAAGCTAAACCTACCTAACTGGAAGTTACATAATGTAAGAGCAATTGTATCTTAGGAAGTTGCAGATGGTTTTTTAGTTTATAATAAAATAAGAATATGCGCATTTCAGATGTAGCTTCCTTTGCCTTTTAATAGGTCAACTAACATTTGCTAGCCCCAAAAACCACGCTTAAAGACGACCTTTTTGAGATACCACCATAAGATAAGCCTTCATTCCTTGCAAAAGAATGGAACTGAGACCAGAGATACTACTACTACTGTGAGATGTCTATTTCCGTTAACTGAACAATGGGCTTTTATTGAATTTACATAGTCCATTTAGGAATCACATAAAGCCCACTGTGGTTTCCGATAAAGAGATGTGTCCATTTCAGAATCCAATTGTTACAGTAGCTGCGCAATTTGCAGGAAACTTAAACTACGCCCAACACCTCAAGAATTATTCATGAAATGTACTCTACAATTCTCCATGTGACCAGTGTTATCCTACCAAATTAGTAATTGTATAATGTAAAAATTCTAGAGGAACTATCACATGTTTAAACCTGATCCACACCGGCAGTACCATAATTGCAAGAAACTTCTGAATTTTAACCCTTTTCATGAACGTTAATTAATGCGAGCAACTTTTAAAAGAGTTCATCACGAGAGGAAAAGGCTTTTTAAAAGAGTGCATTTCTTAGTTGCAATTTCCTTCTTCCCTGCTTATATATATGTATTATAAGCCACAGAGAAATAATGAAACAGAAGCAAATAGACATGGCAAACAGCTCAATTTCATTTCAAGATTTTCTCCCTTCCATGGCCGAGCGACTGGGGTCAGAGGGTCTAATGGAGGAGCTTTGCAAAGGATTCAATTTATTGATGGATCCACGAAAAGGCGTGATCACATTTCATAGTCTGAAGAGAAATGCCGGAGCATTTGGGCTCGACGGACTGAGCGACGACGAGTTAGCGGGCATGGTAAAAGAGGGGGATTTGGATGGAGACGGCACACTTGACCGGAACGAGTTTTGTGTGCTCATGGTTAGGCTAAGTCCTGAACTGATAAGTGGGCCCCAAGCCGCAATTGATGAGGTGCTCGCTCGATTCTGCGCCTGAGTGCCGGAATTATTCTTTATTTTTTCTAAACATTAAGCTATCATTTAAATCCCAGGATCATGTACACTTTGCAACTTAGTTATGTTTATGTAGGTTTAGCTGTTAGCACTAGGTTTTTTGTTTTGTTTGGCTCAAGCTATTTCTAGCTAGTTCCATGTGTAGCTCCAGGTTAATTTTTTTTTTTTTTTAATTTGATGTTTAATATCTTTATGGTTTATAAAGCTCCAAAATTGAACTACCTAAAGAATTATATCTCAATGGTAACAATTGCAGCCGAAAAATTAATTAGAAGACAAAACAAAACCAAAAAAAAAAGCATAAAGTGATTTACAGATGCTCTCTTATGTTTTGAATGCCTGACATAAGCATTTATATGAAAATAAGATGGAACCAAAAAAATAGATACGGTGGAACAAAATTTTCCTGGTATGATATAATTGTATAATTATTTTGAACACTAAGTATATTTCTGTAATTTTTTTCCGAAAAAAATATAACAAAAGAAGTATATTTTGAAAAAAAAAAACAAATTTAGACCAATAGAGAAGTGTCTTAATTTGTGAAATCATGTGGCTCGAACGCTGCATATAAAATTACAATTTTTATTTAGAAAACACAATCGATGTTCTTTAAGGTGCTTTTTTTTTTAAATGCTTCGGCGTATCTTTGTGTCAACCCATCAAAAAATTTCAACCGTTCAAAAGCGCTTTCATGGCCAGCAACGCAAACTAGAGGTGAAGGTGGTCCAATGGTACCGGACCAAATTTGATCAGATATTCAATCAGAACCATCCGATCTGCATCAAAATGCGTATACACTTGATGCGAATAGATCTTAAAGTTGTCAATGTGAATTTCCATCTAAATTGAACGAGCTATAACCTGATATCTAACTGAATTGTCAAAAAAAATTTAAATAAAGATTGAAGATCAAGTCATAGTGCTTGTCAACTTTATTCTCACAGTTTTACAATTATACAATATTCAGAGGCTATTTTTTTCCTAATACCAAAATTGGTTTTCATTAAAAAAAAAAAAAAAAAAACATTCCACAACACATATCGATACTCTAAAATCCTTCAAATTTTGCTAATTTTTAAAATTAGCCTCGAATTTGCTAACTCAAAATTTACTAATTAGCTAAATCGGCACCTTTAAGATAAGATTAAGCTTTAGTTATAATTACCTAAAATTTCGAAGCCAAATTTTAAGTAAAAGACGGGTAGTCTGTCCCTACTCCCTACACCCGAAATTTTTGTTAATATCCCAGAAAAACTCAAAATTTCAAAATTACATTCATTTTTAACTTATTTTCAGATATGTCTAAACCAGAGAATTATTTTCCGAATCCAGCATCTCTTCAAAAAATAATTCTTCGAATTCAAAGGGTCTATTTTCAGAAAATAATTGTCCAGTTTTGGTTTTTCTTTTCCTTTTTTTAATTAAATAGAAAATATAATAATTTATTTATTTGTTGTATTCAAATATTATAAATTTTTAATTTTTTTTAATAGATGGAATACTATATAATTGAATTTATTAGAACTGTGACAAATAATCCGGATCAACATTTTTCAGGTATATTAGTGGAAAAAATTTAACATTTAACATTTTTAACTTTATTTCTTCTATCACTTTTATTCGTTTAATCTTTTATTTAATTATTTTAAAAACTGAACTGATAATGTCCTTGAATTTAAAACTGGAGGTGCCCATTAAAAGCTATAACATAATTGAATTTACAAGAGATTGATTAAGAAATGGGAAAACGCCCGATTTTTTTATTAGTGCCCTAGAAAAAATAACAAAAATGCCTTCTTATTTTAAAATTTTCAAAAACTGATCTGACCGCTTCATAGTGGGACGGATGGCTATGATTTTAAAAATAACAAAAATGCATTCTGATTTTAAAATTTTTCAAAAAATGCTCTAACCGCCCTACAGCTGGGCAGTTGACTATGATTTTTTTTTCTAATTTTTTATCCGATCGCTCCATTATGGGGTGGTCGGCTATGATTTTTTTTGTAGAAATTGTTTAGTAATGTATAGAAAGATTTTGGTCTCACTTCTTTTATAATTTCAATTCTTTTTCTCTTTTTGAATACTCTTATTGATCGATTTTGGTTTATATTGGTCTCACAGTAAAAATAAGTAAATAAATAATATATTTGAGTTATTTCAAAGCTAAATATATCTCTGACATTCAATTTAAAATCCGAATGTATCTATCTAAAATAGCTTAAATTGAGAGGGTACTAACTTTAACCGACCATAACTTTATGTAAGAAACTCTGTTTTAAGCGTTCGACAACTTTTTGGAAAGCTTTGAAGAAGGAGATATGAATTTTGAAGATAAACTAGAGTTTACCTTACAAAATGTCCCGTGCACTCAGAATTGTAAAAAAGAAAAATATCATTTCGGATCTCAAAACTACAATTGAAGTTTCGAAAAAATAACAGTGAGTCAAAAACTTATCGTATAAACTTCAAACTTCGATCTAAATAGTTCACACTAACCAAAGTATCTTGCTATAGTAAATGATATAATGTCTTTGTTGCATGATAATTATTCGGTTCAAATTTTCTTCATTATTATTTTTTGTCCAAATATATTTTTATTCGAATAAACAGTATGTTAAATATTTTCTTTGCCTTTTCAAGGAATTAAAAATAAAAAATAAAAAACTGCTTCGGAAAAACAGGAATTTCTACTTGAAGCTTGATATCTACTGTTTGCACACCAAGAGCCAGATCGATTTGAAACCAAAAACAAAAAAATTGCTACAGTATAGGCGTTATGGATCAAAAAGTTCATTTTTTTTTTAATCGGGGAGGCTGTAGATTATTTGAATATTATAAATCATAGCGATTTTTTTTATATTCTGAGATTTCACGAAATCTTTTTTTTTTCTTTTTTCTATTAAGAAAAAAATCGGTTCTTTTTCTTGTTGATGTTGTTCGATCTGAAGCTGTGTTATCATTAAAGGCACCTTGCTCGTTTGATGAGAATCTTACTCAATTCAGTGTTGTCTTGATTAAATTTGTCATGGTTTTTGGTTTTTTCAAGTCTTCGAGCATCCGCATCCGCATCCATTAAATTTAAGAAATTAACAAATAGTAGGTATGCAAGAGAAATTTGAGCGAATAGATTTGTATCTTTTTGCCACTGTGGCAATTAAAAAATGCTTTATTTTAATGAAAACCTTTTAAATTAGAAATTATCTTATATTTAAATAATTAATTTAAAAATTACCACGTCATAAAATAATTAATTTAAATAATTAAATTAGAAATTATCTTATTTTAATGAAAACCTTTTGCTAAAATTAACGGTTTGCTTTAAAAAGGTTTCACTTGGGATATATACTTGCTTTAAATTTGCTAAATTTAAGTTTCTTGGCTTAAAACTTAACCTCACCAACCTTGGTGATTAATCGTAATTATGAGTCTTTGAGGCAATAGTAATTATGTTTCTGATGTATAGGTATTTGAAAAAATTGTTTGAAATCGGTCGATAAGTTACGAATTTAGAATTGTATCATGTTTGAAATCTTACTCAATATGCATATGATATAATAATTTATATGAATATCTAGTTCGTTCCACTTTCATATGGACTCACCGTTTATTTTTTATTAAAAAATTTACAAAAGTGACAACCAAATTAAGTATCTCCACAACTGCAGCTTGGCCGAAAGATGATAAAAGTAGATACTTTCGTGTTCCACACTGGTTTTTTCTTTGATTTGGGGTACAGTCTAACATTCAGACTTATAGGAGAAGGCTCCTACTTTAGAGATGCTAATAATAAGGTATGAATGAATAGCATTACTATTATTCTTATTGTTTAGGAGAAAAGTTGGTATTTTGTTTATCAGTTTACAAATTTCGGACTGACATAAAAAAAAAAAAGGAAGAGGTGGTGTTCAAACTTCAGACTGCAGTAAGTGAGACAGTTCTTGTGAAAATAGAATTGATTGGTCTATGTTCACTGAAGAGGGTTAATATATATTCTAATTACACGTGATATGCAAGTAAATTTATTAGGGAGAAAGTTGAGGCACCTTAAGGGGATGTGTACTCCGAAAAAGGTTGAATGCTGACTGCGGAAGTCACATTTCTCATGGAATATATATATATATAGAATCTCAGTCTTTAAAAAAAGTATATATTGTCAACAGCCTAGAGCTTTTCAACTGTAGCACACTCAATGCTTCACACACACCTAACAGTACAAAACTCTTTATCACTCCTCCTTATCAATCAATTACCCAGTGATCATCCCTTAAAAGTGAAAATTAATCCATCTTTAAGCCCTGTGGAAAATGTTGAGTAAAATCCCTCCAAAATTATATACTACTGTAGTTCTCTTTTTTCTGTTCTGGATATCCTATTCACTTGACACCCTAGATGAAACAAAGAACATAACACATGGCCAAACCCTAGTCTCATCTGGTGGCCTATTCGAACTTGGTTTCTTTAACCCTGGGAGGTCAACTAACTGGTTCATCGGTGTATGGTTCGTTGTCTCACCAGAAATTGTTGTGTGGATTGCTAACCCTGACCATCCCTTAAACCACAGCTCAAGTACACTTGCCATTTCCAAAGGTGCAATACTTTTGGTTGATCCATCACAACACATCTTATGGACATCTGGTGTTAATTCATCCATTGCTTACAACATGTCTAATCCTGTAATTATGCAACTACTTGATTCAGGCAACCTTGTACTCAAAGACCAAAATAAAGGGGATATTTTATGGAAAAGCTTTAATTATCCATCAAATACCTTACTTCCTAGCATGAAGATCGGTAAGAATTTGGTAACAGGATTTGAATGGCTTCTGTCTTCATGGAGGAGTGAAATGGATCCATCCAAAGGTGCTTACCAGTACAAAATGGATACGCTGGGTGCACCACAAATTATCTTATGGGATCATGCACATATCAAATTCAGAACAGGTCCATGGGATGGGTTGAGGTTCAGTGGTGTACCTGAAATGGGAGCTTATGAAAACATGTTCATCTTCAAATTCGTTTCTGAGGTTAATTAGATCTACTACTCATTTGAGGCTAAGCAAGGCACACCTTTGTCCCGGCTAGTATTGAATGAAACTGGCGTGGTTCAGCGCATGGTATGGGACCAAACCAGTTGCACCTGGAATGAGTTCTGGTACGGACCCAAAGATCCATGCGACTTTTACGGGAAATGTGGCCCCTTTGGTATATGCAACATCAATGAGGTTACAGTATGCAGTTGCCTTCAAGGGTTTTATCCTGAATCATACAAGGAGTGGTCTATGCGAAATTTTTCAGGAGGATGTGAGAGGAAAACACAACTGAGTCGTCATGATAATGATCATGGGTTTTATTTAATAAAAGGGGTGAAGGTACCAGACACGCATAGTGCTACAGTTGATGCTGGTATCAGCATCGAGGAGTGCAGGAGCAGGTGTTTGTCGAATTACTCTTGCTTGGCATATTCGGTATTAGATATTAGAAGGGGTGGTAGCGGATGCATCACATGGTGCAATGATTTGCTAGACATAAGGTACATTAAGGGTGCACAAGATCTATATATCAAGATAGCAAAATCAGATTTAGGTAATATATCAATACTTTTCAATTTCCATATTTTCCTTCCATTTATTTGTTTTATTATATAGCATAAAGAATACCATATCTAGAAGTATTTTTTTTATTTTGAATTTCCTGTTTCAAATATGAAGGGGCACTATGAAATGTGTGTTGTGCATATAAAAATGTCATGAACTCCTTTGCGTGATTATCCACATCAAGACTGCATCAGGATATCAACCTCCAGCTTTCCCTTTTTGTATTATTTTGTAAAGGAAAAGTAATCAGGCTAACGTATAACACTACATATGGTTGCTCATATTAATGATCACTTTAATTATTTTTATACTGTGTTAATTGTTGTATATATTCATTTTATTTTTCTGATCATGCAGCTGAAACTGGCAGGAAAAAAAGGCAAGCTGTGCGTATAGGCATCATATTAGCATCTACTATTGTATTGTTACTGGTAACCTCTATAGCAGGCATCATAGTTTGGAGAAAGAAATTGGGACAGGACTATTTAGGTACTGCAGTAACACCATTTTGCTATGCGTTTTACATAAATCTTACTGACAATATTCCCAGTTGATAACTCTGTAGTCTGCATTTCCCGGGATTTGGGTAGATTAGATTAGGAAAACTTGTACATAAACAACTCTTTCTATTTTTCTTAATACAATTGTTAGCAAGCTAATGCTCGCTGACCTCAAAAAAAAAAAAAAACTCTGTAGTCTGCATTTTAGAAAACAAAATTCGAAGGAGAAAAATGAAACCAGGCGTAAGTAACCATTTGCTGTTGAACTAGCTTGGTATTCCTAGTGAAATATTTGATTTACACATAATACAATTATTCCAAGTTCTAATTACTGTAATATGTGATTTGTCATTGTTGAATATTGTATTGTGAATATAAGGGTAGTTAGGTAAAAGTGTGAATATAATATTTGTAGGGACTAAAGTGTAAGATGCAGTTTGTATATGTAGACAGACTATTGTTCAATGAAATACCGCAGTTTCTAAATACCGAAACCTTTATGGTATCAGAGCGGGATAGTGTCGCCTGAGCTCGCCGCTGCCGTCCGCCTCTGTGTGCGTTCGCCCAGAGCAAGTCCGGCGCCTCATCCAGCGTAGTCGCTAGAGTGTAGTTGCAGCACCGTCGCCAGTGCGTCGAGCACGCTGCCGCCAGATCTCGCGTCGCCGCCACCAGGTCACGCGCCAGAGACGCCTCCGCCAGATCACGCGATTCAAAGCTGGGATCAAGCGCTTCGCCATTTTTGAATGAAGAATAGCTTTCGCTGAGTGCTGTTTCGAAGCCCTAAAACCCGTGTGTCTCCGTATTTCTCTCTTCTCACCTTTTTTTATCGAACCTTGCTCTCTCTCTTTGTCTGGATTCGCCTAATTTAAGTAATAGTCGTTGCTGTTAAAAAAAAAAAAAAAAAAAAAAAAAAAAAAATGGCAGAAGACAGAAGCTTCTCTAAGTCGTCTCAAGTCATCTCAGTGAGATTAAATGGGGCTGAGAACTATCTGTTGTGGTCAAGGCAAATGCTTATGCACTTGAAGGGTCAGAGACTAATCGGGTATGTTACCGGTACAGCAAAGAAACCCGTAGCTGTGGGAGAGGAGAAAATAGAGGAAAAACCTGAGTTTCAGAAGTGGGAGGCAGACGATGGGCAGGTTATGTCGTGGCTGGTCAACTCGATGGAGATTAGACTGCAAAATCAGTTTATGATGTTAAACACCGCTCGACAAGTGTGGGATCGGGCGGCCGAGATGTACTCTCAAAAGGGTAACCATGGGCAGATCTATCACCTCCAGTCTAAGTCAGACAGTCTGGTACAGGGAGAAATGGGTGTGACCGAATATTTCTCAGAATTGAATAATATGTGGGAGCAAATGGATTTCTTTGATCCTTTGGCGATGACATGTTCAGCAGATGCACTAGCCTTTACAAACTGGTTGGAGAAAAGAAGGACCTTTCGCTTCCTTGCTGGCCTCAACACTGAGTTCGAGCAGATCCGACAGAGTCTCTGGCAGAGGAATCCTCTACCTGCTCTTCGTGATGCCTTTGCAGTAGCAGTTCAAGAGGAAAGCAGGAGGAAGGCAATGGTATCTTTGCCAGTGCATGAGGGTTCGGCTATGTTCAGCCTGCCACACACAGTATCCTCCCAGGGTGACAAAGTCTGTGATTACTGTCACAGGAAGAATCACACTCGAGAGACTTGCTGGGATTTACACGGAAGACCAGCTAGAGGTCGAGGTCGTGATGATGGCCGTGGCAGAGGACAAGGTAGAAGTCGTGGACCAGGACGTGGTGGAGGATACCAAAAGGCGCATATGGCTGACAGCACTAGTACACCAGGATCAGGCACTGATGATATGATGACTCAACTGGTGACTCAGCTTGCAGCTCGGTTCTTGTCCACTACCCCCGCTAGCAGTGCCTCATCTACTGCTGCTCCATCTGGGGCTGACGGTTACACTCTCTCCTCTCTTCTCACCACTGTAGTTAAACCTGTTGGCAATGTTATAAAAGCCCTAATAGCCGAGTCTAGTTCTGATCGATCTTGGATCGTAGACTCTGGGGCATCTAAGCATATGACCCCTGACCCTACAATGTTCAAAACCTATAAGCCTATGTCTGGGAGAGAAAAGGTACAAACAGCCGATGGCTCACTTTGTACGATTGCAGGAGTTGGGGATGTAACATGTACTCCAGACCTCCAGCTATCGTCGGTCTTTCATGTTCCTAACTTCACCAATAACCTCCTATCAGTTAGTCAACTGGTGGATGATCTTAACTGTGTTGTTTCTCTGTCTCCTACCCATGTTGTGTTGCAGGAGCTGAAGACAGGAAGAGTGATTGGTATTGGCAAGAGGAGTGAAGGCTTGTACCGACTCAAGCAAGGAGGGGAGGTTTTGGATCCACGAGCCTGTTTGGCAGAGACTCCAGAATTGGAGATGGTTTTGGTACATAGCCGTTTAGGGCATATATCTTTTACTGTGCTTGGCAGGTTGTATCCCAAATTGTACTCTAAGTGTTGCAAGACTAAACTAGTATGTGATGCGTGTGAGTTTGCTAAGCACACAAGAACAATGTATCCCTCTTTTGGTAATAGAAGTTTTTCTTGCTTTGATATTGTTCATTCTGATGTTTGGGGGCCCTCGAGAATTACTGCTTTATCTGGTTCAAGGTGGTTTGTCACCTTTATTGATTGTTATAGCCGAATGACTTGGCTGTACCTGTTGAAGAGTAAAGAGGGAGTTTTGGAGTGTTTCAAGACTTTTCACAAGATGGTGGAAACCCAATTTGAGAAGAAAGTAAAGGTGTTACGCTCAGATAATGGCACAGAATACACCAACAGGGCAATGCAAAACTTCTTGCGAGATAATGGTATTATACATCAAACTACATGTGTGAATACACCTGAACAAAATGGTGTTGCAGAAAGGAAGAACAGGCACATCTTGGAAGTGACAAGGTGCCTTCTCTTTGCCATGAATGTTCCGAGGTACCTTTGGGGAGAAGCAGCGCAGACTGCTACATATTTGATCAACAGAATGCCTTTGAGAGCGGTGGACTTCAGTACACCACTTGAAATGCTCACAGGGACCACCTCATTTAAGGTACCTCCCAAAAAGTTTGGTTGTGTGTGTTTTGTTCATAACACAACTCCAGGCATTAGTAAACTGGATGTGAAGGCTCATAAATGTGTGTTTGTTGGGTATTCCAGTGGAAAAAAAGGGTATAAATGTTATGACCCTGTGAAAAGGAGGATGCTGGAAAGCATGGATGTGACATTCCGAGAAACAGAACCCTATTTTACTCTCTCCGATGCACAATCCAATACATCTTCAGTCCCATTTCATGATCTTCTTGAGGTGGTCGTCACCCATTCCTCAGACCGAGTTGGTCGAGAGGGGGAGAGTAAGGAATCTGACAGGGAATCTGACAACAGTATAGCCGATGATACTACGATCGGCCTGAGTCCAACAGAGACAGATCTGGACTCAAGCATGAACCAAAGCCTACCACCTCCTAATAGGCAGATCAACAAGGTTTACACTCGAAAACCTCGTCATGAGAACGTTGAGCAACCTCCTGTCCAAGGTCAATACCAATTACTTGCTCCTGTCGACGGCTCGCCCACACCACAACCTTCAGGTAACTCAGAGTTACCCTCAGGTACTCCTCTTTTCTCTGATCTCGATCTTCCTATTGCATTGCGCAAAGGAGCTCGGTCAACTGTCCTAAAGAAAGGGGAAGATGCCTCAACATCACATCCTATCTCTCACTATGTCTCATTTGAGACACTTTCCCCGACTTACAAAGCATTTGTAACCTCCTTACACTCTAACTCTGTTCCATGTGATTGGAGGAAAGCAATGCAGGACCCAAAGTGGAAGAAGGCAATGTTCGAGGAGATGAGAGCATTAGTCAAGAATGACACCTGGGATATGGTCCCTAGACCGTCCAACAAGAACACTGTAGGATGCAAGTGGGTATACTCGACAAAATATACTCCAGAGGGAAAGGTGGACAGATTCAAGGCCAGATTGGTGGCGAAGGGCTACACACAGACATATGGTGTGGATTATGAGGAGACCTTTGCTCCGGTGGCTAAAATGAATACTGTTAGAACCCTCATCTCGTGTGCGGTAAACTTTGGGTGGGATTTGTGCCAGCTGGATGTTAAAAATGCCTTTCTTCATGGTAACCTAAAGGAAGAGGTATACATGGAGATCCCACCTGGGTTTGGAAATGAACAACTGAAGGGTAAAGTGTGTCGTTTGAAGCGCTCCCTGTACGGGTTGAAACAGTCACCCCGAGCCTGGTTTGACAGGTTTTCTATGGCAATGAAAAAACTAGGCTATCAGCAAAGTAGTGCCGATCACACTATGTTCATCCAAAGAAAAGGAGGGAAGATTTGTATTCTGGTTGTGTATGTGGATGATATAGTGTTAACAGGTGATGATCCTGTTGAGATGAAGAGGCTTAAGGCCAGCTTAGCCACAGAGTTTGAGATGAAAGACCTGGGTGAATTGCGCTACTTTCTAGGCATTGAGGTTGCTCGTTCAACAAAAGGGGTAGTTCTCTCACAGCAAAAGTATGTTCTAGATCTGCTGAGAGACACAGGGATGCTTGGGTGTCGACCTGTCAATACACCCATAGACCCTAATAATAAGCTGAAGGGAGGAATAGGTGATCAAGTAGATAGAGGACAGTATCAGCGCCTAGTAGGCAGACTAATCTATTTGGCACATACTCGACCTGATATTGCATACGCTGTGAGCGTAGTGAGCAGATATATGCACGACCCTAGAGTTCCACATCATGAGGCCGTGTATCAGATCCTGAGGTATCTCAAGAGCTGCCCAGGAAAAGGTGTGCTATTCAGTAAGAATGGGCACACTAGAATTGAAGTATATACAGATGCCGATTGGGCAGGGTGTCTTGACGATAGAAAGTCAACTTCAGGCTACTGTTCATTTGTTGGGGGTAATCTAGTTTCCTGGCGAAGCAAGAAGCAGAATGTAGTTGCAAGGTCCACTGCAGAGGCTGAGTATAGAGCCATGGCCCAAGGTGTGAGTGAAGGGTTGTGGTTACGAAGATTGCTATCGGAATTGGGATTATTGGAGAACAAACCCATAATGTTGTATTGTGACAACAAGGCGGCTATAAACATAGCAAACAACCCAGTACAACATGATAGAACTAAACATGTGGAGATTGATCGACACTTTATCAAAGATAAACTTGACGAGAGCATTATATGTATGCCTTTCATTCGGACAAAGGAGCAAATCGCTGATATTTTCACAAAAGGGTTGAGTGTCACGGACTTCTCCAATGTAATAGGCAAGATGAGCATGATCAATATCTATGCATCATCTTGAGGGGGAGTGTTGAATATTGTATTGTGAATATAAGGGTAGTTAGGTAAAAGTGTGAATATAATATTTGTAGGGACTAAAGTGTAAGATGCAGTTTGTATATGTAGACAGACTATTGTTCAATGAAATACCGCAGTTTCTAAATACCGAAACCTTTAGTCATATAGACCAGAGTGGCTCGCTGAAGGACACAGAGCTTCCAATATATGACCTGGCAACGGTGGCAGCATGCACCGGCAACTTCTCTCCTTCAAATGTATTAGGCCAAGGAGGGTTTGGTGTTGTTTATAAGGTATAATACATGCATATGTATTAGCATCAATTATCAGTGTTATGGCTTTAAATCTCGATTTTTTTCATATTCAAACAGCCGATCCAAGCCGCTCAATTCGATCTACAAATTCAAAATTTTCTTCTGTACTTACAAGTACTTTATGGATGTGTAGGGTCAGCTACCAAGTGGTGAAGAGATAGCAGTGAAGAGGCTCTCAAAAAATTCATCACAAGGTCTAAAGGAATTCATGAATGAGGTCCTGCTCATTGCAAAGCTACAACACCGTAACCTTGTCAGACTGCTGGGTTGTTGCATTCATGGCTCTGAGAGAATGCTCATTTACGAGTACATGACCAATAAGAGCTTAGATTTCTTCATATTTGGTATGTACTATTGTTCGTCACGATTCTTACTTCATTGAACTGTAGAGACATCAAATATTTCGTAACTATGTGATTAACAGATGAGGTCTATGAAAAATTGTACTTCATTATTAGACATGTCAAAAGTAATTTGCAGCACAGAAGGAACTATAATATTATTATAATTTATAATATCCGCATTATGAGGCATCTCCAGTAATATACTGTCAAATCAATTCACGTCCAGTAATATACTCTACTTCCATAAGCATATGAGAGCATATGCTTATAAGTCATTTTTGCATTTTTAATGTCTAAATGGTTGATCTGAAACACTCAACATGTTTTCCATACTATAATGTGCTGGGTGACCAAATTTTATATTTTTTGGAATTTTTTTACTTTTTTTTCAGAATTTTTCAAAACAGGGTTTTTCATATTTTTTATGACTGTTTGAAAAATTCCGAAAAAATAGTAAACAAATTCCAAAAATGTAAAATCTGATTTCCAAACACATTAATATGGAGAACATATTGAGCGCTTCAGATCAATCATTTGGATATTGAAAACACAAAAATAACTTATAAATATATGTTCTCATATGCTTATAGAAGTAGAATAGCCAACCTCTATATATATATATAAACATACCACCAAATTTCTACTAGAATTTCCTTCATTAAATTTAATCAGGAATTAAGGAAATTCTCCTTCTACATTCAATGCATGATTACTCAAATCTGCCTGGAAACAGATAAAGAGAGACGCATGTTGTTAAATTGGAGATCAAGGATGGAGATAATTATCGGAATTGCAAGAGGGCTTCTCTATCTTCACCAGGATTCCAGATTTAATATAATTCATAGAGATCTGAAAGCAGCAAATATTCTTTTAAATGGAGAAATGACACCTAAAATATCAGACTTTGGCACTGCACGATTGTTCAGACGAGCAGACAGAAATAGCTACTGAAACAGTTGTAGGCACGCGGTACATATACCTTGTTAAATGTTCTTCCTCTGCTACAAGCTAATTATTTTTTCTTATTATTTGTTGTTAGGTGTTATGATTAGTAATTTTTTCTTTTCCTAATAATGGTTTTATTAACTTTTTTTATTTTGATGTAGTGGGTACATGTCTCCAGAGTATGCAATGGAAGGCAAAATTTCAGTAAAATCAGACATCTTCAGTTTTGGAGTTTTACTACTAGAGATAATATCTGGAAAAAGGAATAATGGAAGTCAAAACCTTCTAGCATACGTAAGTGTTTTCTTAAAATCAAGCTTTCTGAATAAAATGAATTACCACTGATTATATATGGGCATGCCTCTTAGCCTCTTGGCCTCTTAGGGACTGTTATACAATGGATAGACCATTTTTTTTTTTTTGGCGCACCAGAATGTTGTTACAAGTTCTCGTTCACTTGATCATTTGATTAAACTACACATGTGGTCCACATGTATTATTCATTTTCCAACTGAATTCTTTGAGTTCACAATTTCCCATTTTGGTCCCTGTTTCTAATATAATCATTTGATTAAACTACACATATGGTCCACATGTATTATTCATTTTCCAACTGAATCCTTTGAGTTCACAATTTCCCATTTTGGACCCTGTTTTAAAATGATATATGTTTACAGTACATATTTAGAACTATAGTATGTTTATATTATTGGATTCACCACAAGTTACCTCTCGTAGGGGCCATCCAGTAAAACAGGGAAAACAAACATGTATTATTTGATTGAGTTCATCTTATATTTCATAGGCATGGAAGTTTTGGGCAGAAGGGAAGGCCATACATCTAGCAGATGAAACAATAATAGACATCTCAAGTGTTCAATCCGAACTAGCGAGGTGTGTTCATGTCGGTCTTTTGTGTGTACAAGAGTGCGCAGATGATAGACCAACCATGTCGGCAGTTGTTCTAATGTTGTCAAATGAAGCCATAAATTTAACTGAGCCAAAGAAACCTGTGATATGCCAAAAGATTATGGATGAATTGACATTGCGTGAGTACCAGTTCTACAGCACAAGTGAGGAGGCACTTTCAGAGATTGAAGGTCGATAAGGTTATATTGTAAAATTGTTGGAAATCTCTGTGTTATATGTTGTTTCTAGATTTAAAACTAATGTAAGATTTGATACTGTACTGTTTTCTGTTTATTATTTGCAATTATATTCTTCCAAACATTCATATTTCATATATTATGTTTACCCATTTAGCCATTCAGCATTTTTGACAGCCCCTGCAAAGAAACTGTCTTAAAAAAAAAACAGCATTGTTATGCTTTTGTCCATTATGTATGATAAGGACTCTGCTAAATGTGATAAAATAAAAATATAATTTGGATGTCCATCAAAATGATTTGAGAATAATAATGGTCTAATTGCAACAAATTTTTTTATGGAGAATGAAAATTTTTATAAGGTAACCAAAGCTAAAAAAAATAGTCTTGCTATGGGGTTCCTCTAGTAAATTTTCTTATGGTATTCTATACCATTATAGCCGCTGATTTTTGAGATTAAAAATTTGAAACATTAATTTGATAGAAGGCAAAATAGTCCACAATAACTGATTTTAATACAGTGGCAAACTATGCGCGCATAATTATTCTGTCCATAAATTGCCTGGCATAAAAGAGATTGAAATTTGTAGACAGCGCCACCGGTAAAGATGTTGACAGCGCTGTAATTTGTCTTCATGACCAACAGAGTCAATTAAAAAAAACATATGATTTGTGCGCTGCATGAAGTAAAAAGAGCGGGGTCAATATCTTTATCCAAGGGTTATTTTTATATAATTGTGCATTGATTATAGCGCATATTATTGTGTTGTGATAACTGATGAGCTGAACAGAGATTTAAAAAAGAAAGCTTAAAAGAACAGAACAATCAGTTGTGACATCAAGAATCAAGCAAAGAAAATTATGGAGATCAGATCCAGTTAAAAACATGAACTTGCATGATTATCTTGTTTGTTGCTGTTACATCAGACAAAAATTGAAATTTAAATAGACACTAACTGCTGTTGATACCACTGGCTGAACAACAAGGGAACAGATTGACAAGAATCTCACAGGCAACAACTGGCTATAACTAATAGTTTAATAAATTAAATTAATTAAAGATTAACGATTAGAAGTTAACAACTTGACATACAGATTAGGAGACAAAACAGCTATACAGACAGATCAGGTTGCTAATTTTAATTTTTGGTGTCTTTGACATCACAATGTACAAGCTCCAACCAAATTAAATCTTTTCCCAGTGACATATAGCTTAAAATTTTCAGGCGCGAAAGTTTTAATTATATTTTTGTTGAAAAAAATGGAGAGTATAAACCTGTTAGTTAGTATTGATTTTGGTTGGCATTGAGAGCAAGATTTTGAGATTTTAGTGCAAATAGTTGTACCCGTTTTGTTTGCATGCAAGTATGGTTGCAAGTAGCAATCGTAATAATGCATTAACGATTACATTGCTTATAAAACGGCCATTTTTTTAATATCCAAAAAAAATTTAATTTTAAAAATAACCTCGCATTGATTTTTTTTTTTTAAATGTCCTGACCGCCAGGTCCACAGACGGCTCAGATTCGTCTTTCCTAGCCAAAGTTATAGATGTTTAAAGTTTTTTCGAAAGCTGCACTTTGAAAATTCATAACTAACTGTAGCAAAATTCAAATAATTTGAAATTTGTGTCAATTCTGTGTATTTTTGAATGCTTTACATGCTAGTGTAATCACTTTTACAGTTTGGTTCCTGTATCAGTCCAGACTTGCTGGTTTACCAACAGAGGTCAAATTTGATGTTTTTAGTGCATTGCACTATACCAGTGGTCTTTGCTTAGTGCTTGGCTGCTGAGTTTAGACTTGGTACCATACCAGAGGTCAGTCTAGGGTGCTTATGCATAGACAGAGGTCTGAAAACGATGCGGCGCCGCTATAGCGCGCTATTGAGTGTGGAATTCAGATCCTATATACCTAAGGTTCAATTATAAAATCTGAACCGTTTTTTTTAACTTGGCACGTATCTTGAAACAGACTCTTATATTTTCTTAAGACATTGAATTTATTTCAACAGAAAATTAATCTGGATCGTCTATATAAATTGCACCTCAAGTCCCATAAGATACGGATTCTTTGAGTGTGGTGTTCCGGTTTGCTCTTTTATTTTTTTGAGTGGTGATTTGATGAAAGTAAAACGTTTATTTGACAAAAGTTAAAACAATGTATGTGAGCTGCAAATTTGATTCCCATGTGCGTATCATGTACAAATCGTAGTAAAGAGTTACGACATAACTTAATAAATATATCAAATGTCTTATATTTTAGCATACACACTAAACAAGAAAACTTTTTCTTCACAAAATTATTTAAATTAAAATATTATATGTATATATATAGAGGACCGCCTTCTTCAGGGATTTCATTTATTGAAGGCCTCTAAATATTCCACGAGGATACCAAGCACGTGCGCATCAGCAGCCAGCTTGCTCAAATTAATTACAGATCAATCCAAATGAAGTTAAGGTGTAAATTGTACAGTACACCCTGTTTACAACTCACAAAAAAAAATATTAAATTGACTGGTTTGGTACTGTACTGCTGGATGAAGAAGAAATAACATACACTCCAAATAACTAATTTGTTGCCAGATCAAAGCTGATTTACAATATTAGTCAAAATTAAGTGCTACTAGTTGGTGTATTTTATTTTTTATTTTTGAAATAAGTGGTATATCCATCCATTTCATTATTGATTAATACATCCTACATATTTACAAATTAATCCCTCGCTGCTATATCACATTTACATCACAAATGCACTCACTATTTTGTAATATAGTCAAGCTATATGAAATTATGAACTTGACGAAATGTTTAGGAAGCATGAAAAGTTTGCATACACCAAATAAAGTGGTATTATATTAATTATTTGAGATTGAGAACAATTTTTTTTTTTTGCAAGAAAAAGCGGTACTATATTATTATATGAGTGAGGCTATGGTACTTTGTAAAGTGCGGGTTGAGTCGCACTAGAAATTTATACTTTTATTTTCAAATTTTAAATAGTCAATTTTAACTGTTTAGCATGATTTCTATAGAAAAATGTATTAAGAGATCAAATTTTTAGATCGAGTGATTTTTAACTCGTTAAAAAAATAGTAGATGAATTTTAAGAAGTATAAAATTTTGTCTCCATTTTCATATGGAGATCATTTTTTTTAGGTTAAAAAGGTCGAGGTTCAATTTTATTTTACTGAAACAAAGTACGATTACATAACAATTCGGATCGATTATTAAATTTTAATTTTTGAACTATAATTTTTTTACAGCTGGCCTTTTATACTTCTTTACTTAGTTACTAACATCGTTCATTTTTTTTATTCGGTTAAAGGCTTATAGGTCTCAAATCATCCTTAATTAGTAGCATCAATTAAATTTCGAACTTTTAGAAACTAATTGTACTAGACATAATTCTCAATTTTTACTAATAGATTAATATAATATATGGAATACTAATTTAAATAATATCGTACTGTTGTAGTGATTAAGAAACATTTTAAATCACTAATATTATGTTTTCCCATCATTTCTTTTTATTTTTTTGGGGTTAATTTCTCATGTACCCTCAAAGAGTTCTTCAATTTCTTATTTACCCCTCTACTCTTCATTATATTTAATATGCCCTTTAACTTTTTCTTTTATTTCTTATTTACCCATTACATAATAATTCTGAATTTAACTACAATTAAATCTCTAAATAAAATAATAAAAGACAACAACACCCCTTTATAAATTCTTGTTAAGAATTTGATCGATCTATAATTGACAGCAGCAGTCTTACTCAAGGTGTCCTCAGATGGAACCACGAAGCTTGATTCTTATTTTTTATTTTTATTTTTGGGTTAAGCTCATATTGATTTGTTTTGAGTTCGTGTGGGTGTCCCTATTATGGACTGTTTTGTGTTTGATGAAATGCCTAGAAGAGCCTCTTCTGCTAGGTTTACGGAAATCAATTTGTTGCTTCTCTTTTTCCATGGATTAACAACAAAACAAGATGGTAATTAATGTCCTGAGTATTTTGTTGGTACTCTAATATGCATTTCTATTTGTGCTTGCAAGCAATAGCAGATTTATAGATTTCCTTGAGAAATTTTGTAGTTTCACTTCAAATTATCTTAATGAAATGGTTTTATATTTTGGTTAATATAATAGTTCGAGTACGACATAAAAATTAAATAAGCTTCTCCCTTTGCATTTTTCTATCGGTCTCTTTAATTTCCCAAAATTGATCCAGCTAACATAACCATTACTGTTTATTCCTAAATTCGACGAACCGAGCAGTAAACAAGAACCTTTAGAGATATAATTACTAGATTGGGAAACTACACAGCTTAATTATAGTTGGAGCATTTGAGTTGACCGAGATACATAGTACCAGTACCAGATTGGAAAGGATATGGATTTGGTTTTTTCTTATAGTTAGGCATTTCATCAAATACTACATAGCTTATAAATGGAGACTCTCACTCGCACTCAAAACAAATAAGATCTGAAACTAGCAGCCAATCAAAGGCCAAAGGGAGTACTGGAGCCAAGAATGATAGAAATATTAGAGTCGAGTTTGGTAGTTTCATCCGAGGACACCCATGTGAGAGCTGCTGTTACCAATCAAATTCTTAACATAAATTCAAAAAAGGGTGTTTCTGTCTTTTATTATTATATTCAGAGGTTTAATTATGATTAAATTCAGAATTATTGTGTAATGGACAAATAAGAAATAAAAGAAGAAGTTGAAGGGCATATTAAATAAAATAAAGAGTAGAAGGATAAATAAGAAATTGAATAACTCTTTGAGGGTACATGAGAAATTAACCCTATTTTTTAATGTTCAAGGAAGACTTTGTTGAACTATGTACAATATTCTTGATTGGAAAAGGCAAGCTTAATTTTCTACCATAATAAAACCAATAAATACTTCAGAGCCCGCTACTTTAATACACACTTAAAATGTGTTATTTCTAATGGACACGATGCTGACGCAATCATCTTCCGCCACAGTTGGAGATTCCTTTTTTTTTTGTGTGTAAAGTATACACCTTCAAATTGAAATTAAAGGTTTTTTTTTCAGATTTTGTTCCGAGAAAAGATATCTAACAACATGTTAATGTTAATTTGTTAAATAGATTAATTTCTATAAAAAAATATTTCAATTAAAAATAATACTATTTAACGTGTCGTAATTCAACATAACAACATAATAAAATTGGGCTTCATGCAGCCCATAAACCATAAACCATATGCAACGCTGTTTTAGTTGTATAGTCCATGCGCTGCATGAAGGTAAAACAGCTCTGTTAAAACCTTTACCCAGTCAGAGCCCGGAAGGCTCCTATTGAAATCTTTAAGAAGCAAATTCTAAAGTAACTTCCAGAAACTTCCTCGGCACTTCTTATTTATTAAACATCAATAAGCCATCAGCTAAACAACTCGCGTACGTATGGTTAGAACTTAGAACTAAATTAGCAACCAAACAAGCAGGCCACAATTACCAAACAAATTAACAAATTAGAACTCTTCCCATTCATTTTTTTTTTCTTTTTGCAAAATTAACAAATTCCATTAAACCTCATCCTATCAACACCAAAAAAGAAAAGAACAGCAATCACTGATGAAACCCGAGTTCGAACCCGAATGCTTGTTGAAACACATCGTCGAGCCACCTTCTCGGTCCATCCATGAGCTCCGGGCTCAGCCTCACCATCAAAACACAGAACTCCATCTGGCTCAGTGCACCGTCTCCATCCAAATCGCCTTCTCTCAGCATCATCCTCAACTCATCATCGCCTAATCCATCAAGCCCCATCAACGCCGCATTTCTTTTCAGGCTCTCAAAAGTGATTACGCCACGGGTCGGATCCATCAAAAGCTGAAACCCGTTACACAGTTCTTGCATCAGACCTTCTTCACCGAGGTTATCCGCCATGATCGGGAAGAAATCCTCGAATTGATCGAGCGGTCTGTCTGTTTGCGCTGCCATTGTAGATATTTCGTGTGAAATTGTTTGTTGACTTGTTGTAGCTGTAGCTCGGGAGGTACTGAGAACTAGAAAGAGGAATGAATTTGAATTCTGAGGGAAAATGAAGGTGTGGTGGTTTAAATAGGTGGAGGCAAGTGGGGTTCTAGGAAATGGAGGGGGACGCGGGGGAAGTTCGAGAACTGACAGCTTATATGGCATTAGATCTGGGCTGTATGCATGTATGTACATCATCCGGATTAGATTGTATCACCTCAATTTCATTTTAAAATGGACAATCCATTCTTGATTAAGTAAATGGGCGGACTTGAGGAGAATACTAAATAAGTACGATAATCAGCTGTACTGAGATAATATATATGGAGTAAGGCTTAGTTACTATGGATAGTTAAGACTTCTCATGCTACGGTTTTAAAAATATATTGTATAAATTTAAAACTTTGATCTAAGTAGCTCAGTAAATTAGTTTATGCAATGAATTTGTAAAATGCTAATTTTTATTATTTTTGAAATTTTTTTTTACTATTTTTATGATTTATTAAAAATGGTAAAAAAATATCTTCAAAATAAAAGAAAAATTGTTGATATTTTAAGTCACCTTTTGCTATCCTTCATAAATCATAAAAATAGTAAAAAGATTTAAAAATAGTAAAAATTGGTATTCTACAAGTTCATTATATAAATAATTTATTGAACTATTTAGATCGAAGTTTGAAGTTTATACGATAAGTTTTTGAAGTTGTAGCACGGAAGGTCTTATGATATCCATAGCACCTAAGACTTACTCATATATATGATTGCTGAAAATGTGTAATTTTTATACATATTTCATACACCTAGTATATGTTATGAAGTTTTTAATATTATATTTTGTTATCTTGTATCTACTTTTGTACATAATAATATTTATGAACTTTTAATTTATTGTGATAAAAATATCAACGTTTTGATATATATTTTACACTATAAACAATGAACAATTTCTGAATTATATCTCTATTACATTTGAATCGCAACTTTTGAATTTTACTGAATTACTTTCAAATAATGAACTTTGATATTATGCTCTAGTATAGTAGTATAGTGACATTAAATGAAAAAAAAAAAAATCAGTGCTATTGTGTTAAAATTATAGTATAATTTTTAATATATTATTTCATACATAAAATTTGAAAAGAACTTTTTAAATACATAAATATTAATATATTGTAGTTATTGTCTTTCTAATTTAAAAATTAGAATTCCAGTCTTGTATAAAACATTTAGTATATATGAGTTCCAGTTAACAAAATGGAGAGCAAGTCAGCAATAGCCTAAATGTGGCAACAGGAGAGTCGTGCGCGGAAAGCGACTCCAATCAGAATGAAAGCTATCTATAACTCCATTAAAGTAGATATCTATATAAAGGATCAGTGTTCCCCATTGTTCACGACCACTACACAAAATGCCACAGAATTTGACACAAAGAATCAGACCCTTCCAAGAAGGTCAAAGGAAACGAAGCATAGTTTTTTTTTTTTTTTTTTTTTGTGAGAAACGAAGCATAGTAAAGGAGGGATATTTCAAAGAAATTGCAGCTGAGAAGCGGGAGAGACACAAAGGCAGAACGTGTTACTTGCGCTTATCGCTTTCTTCTATTTTTCTTTATATTTTCTTCTCCTCCAAATTAATTGAATTGGATACCTCGATTGATCAGCGCGTCACACGTAGACGGTCGCTAGACCTGTTACCGTTAAGCTATTATCATCACAAACTTTTACTTTGTCTCCACCGACTGAGACAACCATCCATTTCTTTATTATTTTCTAGTCGATTGGATACCTCTCCCTCTCCCATTGTTTGAAATTCAATACTATTTATCCTGTTCTTATATAAAAAATATATATAATAATTGAAGGAGAACCGATGCTGACGAAGCTAAACGCTGCCCGACTGCCCGAGTTAACCCGACATTAGGCGTGAAACTTGTTTCTGGAAATGGACAGTATTAGATCTGATTTAAAAAGAAGGATAGAAAAGTTGTTATTTACAAATGGTTCAGAATTTTTAGATTAAGTGCTTTTCTATTTATTTTAAAAAAAAATCTCTAGTTACATTTTCATACAGAGATGTAGCATATTTTGCCAAATTTCCAGAAACATGTAGCGGATTTGGTCTCTACGTATTCTTCTTTTGTGGTAATATCTGACTTTGTGTATTGGTTGTTTCGTTAGAAAAAACATGGAGCAGAGCCGAAGGCAGTTCTTTTAGGATAGGTAGCAACTTCTCAAAATTGAAAATTAATTACCTCTAATAGATTAATTAGATTTGTCTATTTCTAACTTTTTATATGTTTATCTATGTTTTGCAGTTCAATTCCTTTTGCAGTTCAATTCCTTCTGCAGCCCAATTATGTAGCAACCTGTTTTGAAAAAAAAAATCCGAATTTAATTTGTGTGCAAAGCACAATTGGATAGGTGGCTCAGGCAGAGGCAGAGGTGAGAAGAGAGTTATGAATACGATTCGAATCCGAATCTAAATCCGTTTAGAAAAAAAAATATATATATCTTATTTGTTGAGAGAATGCAAATCAACAATAAAGGTAAAACTCCAATCTGATTTTTGTTTACCTCTAATTCAAATTCTGACTATGTCATTGACCTGAAGCATTTGCAAACTTTTTTAAAAAGAAAAAAATAACTAGAGTAAAATGAAGTACTTGACTACGCCACTTTATAATTGAGGATACCGTCAGAGATATTAGGCTGTGTACACTGGCTACTTAGAATAAGAGTCATTTCGTAGTAGTCTAGCATATATGTTAGACTACTCCAAGGTGTGTCATTTGTGTATTTGTGTATAGAGCATTGTGGAGGTGTTTGTGATAGGATCTTTTGTAAATAATTTTCTATATTAATATATTGTTAGCGGTAAAACCACTTAACTTCTTTTATAAGAGTAAGAGACCAAAAAGATAAACATATAGGAAAAAATTATTGAAACCAAGTATAGGGAAAAAATATTTAAACCAATTTTTTCAGATTTGTGTCAAAATATTTGCGGATATCAATGCGTGTCCGATATCTATCCTTTGTAAATTCATTCTCTAAATTTTCTTCGTAATTCTGTTATGCATCTTAAAATATACAGTCATGTAATTATTACATAACACATACGTATCAATTATATAATACATGTTTATTTATCTTAATATAAACACAATTACTGACTGTATTTGCACATTTTATGATACTTCCGAAATTATTTTCCACCCTCCATTCTTAATTATTATAAAATGCATATTTATAATATGAGTCCGACTATGCTACTTATATAAGCATATCATGCATATACTTAATAAGTTATATATTTATTTTTAAATTTCAAATAACAAATTCAAATTGTTTAAACTGATTTCTTTTTTTAGAGCATTGCTTACATATAAAAGTTTTAAATTTTCAAATTTATTTAGTATCAAGTTAAGCGGTAAAAAATAAAGGTTTCTATGTGTATATTAATGTCTATTTTTATCAATCTTCATTTTCTAAAATTCTAAAAAAATAGTAAATTTGTTTCCAAAAAAATGTAAAATTTGGTCTGAGGCACATTTTAATATGAAGATTGTGTTGAATGATTCAGATCGACTATTTGAACTTTGAAAACAAAAATATGGCCTGGAATTTTTATTAATATCCAAAAAAAAATCAAATTCTACCCACTTTTGAGAAGGATTTTGAAAAATGACCAAACGGTCAAAATCTCTCCGATTTTGGAACTTCTTTCCGGTGAGAAAATAACCGGTTCCATAACTATTTGGACCGGTCAAAATCTCTCCTGAAACCTGTTATATTCTCACCGATTCTTTTTTTTACAAAACATAAAATTTTATAATTTTTTTGTATTGAAATATTAGAAATATTTAATATATTTCTTTGAAAATAGATGGAATACAATATAATTTGATTTATTAGAAAGACTGCGACAAATAATCGGGATCAATAGTTTTAAGGCCGAATTTTTCACGCCTGTAAGAAAAATTAATATATTTCTTTATGTGTTATTGAAAAAAAAAATATGTTTTGAATTTGTTATTAATCGCGGTTTAAAAGTCGTATCTATTTTGAGAATTCTTTTTTAATAACAATCTTTAAAAAACTTTTTTTAAAATAGATACAACTTTTTAGAAATTAAATGTACTAGAAGGATGACAATATTTTTTGTATTTACTTAGAAGTAACTTTTGAACCGGGATCAATAACTCATAATCCAAGCATTTTAATTTTTTTTTCCAATAACACAAAGAAATATATAATTTTTCTTACACCTGTGAAAAATTCAGCCTGAAAAATGTTAATCCGGATTATTTGTCGCAGTCTTTCTAATAATTCAAATTATATTGTATTTCATCTATTTAAAGAAATATATTAAACATTTCAATACAAAAAATAAATTAATTACAAAAAATTTTGTTTTGTAAAAAAAAACACAAAAATCGATGAGAATATAACCGGTTTCAGGGAGAGATTTTGACTGGTCCAAATGGTTATGGAACCGGTTATTTACTCACCGGAAAGAAGCTCCAAAACCGAAGAGATTTTGACCGACTTAGGCAATTTTCAAAATCGTGCACAAAAGCACGTAGAATTTAAAAAAAAAAATTGGATAATAATAAAAATTTCGAGACTTATAACTTATAAATATATGATCTGATATATGTCTATAGTAGTCGGACTCTTATAATATATATTTGTCGCACGTTTTGGATTTTCACATTCGTTGTACAAAAGTCGATTCAGATTTTTTTTTAAATTTATCCTAAAACAGTAGGAGGTATATATCTTGAAGATAGACTTGAGAAATGGAGTAGAACTATGGTGTTATTAAGTTCACTAATCTTCTTGGTGAATTCAAGTCTAAAACTCATCAAATCGGCTATAAATTATGAATTTGAACCGTTGAAATCGGCCTATCTTACGAGTGATGCGTCTACGTGTGAAAATCTTAAACATTCGAATTAATTTAGTATAAAGTCAATCAGTCAAAATTAGAAGGTTAATAAATTCATTTTTTTACCGCTTGACTTTATACTAAATTAATTCGAATGTTTAAAATTTTCACATATAGAAGCATCACTCGTAAGGTAGACGGATTTCAACAGTTCGGATTTGTCATTTAAAGCCGTTTTGGCGGGTTTTAGACTTGAGTTCACCAGAGAACTTGATGAACTTAAGAACACCCTAGTTCTACTCTAAGAAATGAATGTAATATTGCCTTCAATGTTATCCCATTGGCCATTGTCATATTATAACAATCTTGTGTTAAATTAACGAATAACGATCAAAATCATAATGCATTAACAAGTACCGAGCTGTAGATAATACAAGTAGAAGGTTGTTTTACGTTGTGCTATTTTTTTTCCGTAAAATATCTATTTTTTTTGTAAAATAGAAAAAGAATTAAAACGGACAAATATAATAATTATCTGTTAGCATTGCTCGGAGACTGTAATACAGAGATTCTGCCCGGTCATATACATATTACACGGATTTGGCTAATATGCTATGGGTAGCTAAGAGGCCTCCCGTGCTACGGCTCAATATTCGACTTTTCAAAATCCTAACAGTCGATCCGAACCGTTCATCTTATTCTCCATATTAATATGTGCTTGGAGACCAAATTTTACATTTTTTGGAAATTGTTTACTATTTTTTTAGATTTATTGAATATCGCTGTTTTTTATGGTCCAGATTTGTCTGAAAAACAGCGATTTTCAATAAATCTAAAAAAATAGTAAAAAATTTCCAAAAAATGTAAAATTTGGTCTCCAAGCACATATTATGATGGAGAACAAGATGAACGGTTCGGATCGACCGTTAGAATTTTGAAAAGTCAAATATTGAGCCGTAGCACGGGAGGCCTCTTAGCTACCCATAGCACCGTAGCCAAGTCCCATATTACACTAATACTCCTTTCTATATATATCAGTGATAATATTTTTGAGAATCCAATCAAATAAAGAAAAGTATAAAGTACATATCATTATGCATTTAAGCTTAATTTTCATATTTAGTGAGAAAATCTGTACTAATAAATATGGAGCCCAATGGCATTATGATTGCTCTCTGATTTGTTCTCTGACAAAGAAGCCCACAAGCCTCTGGGCAGTCCACCAAAAAAGGAAATAGCTTCATGATGTGTTGACGTGTTTACTGGTATTATCTACAACAACAGTACACGTGTACTGTTAGCGAAAAAAAATCTGTACTAATAAATATGGAGCCCAATGGCATTCTGATTGCTCTCTGATTAATTTGTTCTCTAGCAAAGAAGTCCACAAGCCTCTGGGCAGTCGGCACTGGGTAATCCACCAAAAAAGGAAATAGCTTCATGATGTGTTGACGTGTACTTGTTAATACCGAGCTGTGCAGGATCAAAATGTAGAGGACCTGCTCTCATGGAAGGCTAGAGATACGGTATCTCAGTGCATCACAGCTTGGAGAAGGTCAATCAAATCACACAATTGCATCATATAAGAAGAGAGGCCTTGACACAACCACACAAACTGGTAAATTCAATTCGAACTCTGATTGAGCAACTTGGAATTGAGAGACACCTCTTGAATACACATTTTAGAGTGTTCTCTTAGACTAGGAAGTTCAATTTGTTTAGATTAATTTTACTTACTGTTGAGATTTTTATTTCTGCTTTAGTCTTTAGTAAGTTATTGTTCTTGTATGGTCCTCAAGAGCTGTAGTGTAACAATTTATCATTCAATAAAGTATACTTACGGGTTTTTCTCGAAAAAAAAACAAAAAACAAAAGTGTATTTTAACAATAGCTAAATGCATTACGCAACATATTCATTTTAAGAATAAACCATGACTATGTCTTAGTAAAATTAAAACTGATGGCCACAAAGGTGTATTTTAACAATAGCTAAATGCATTACGCAACATATTCATTTTAAGAATAAACCGTCAGATCATAATCCAACGTTGTGCATATATGTAATATAATTATAAATTGTATATTATCATATATAATGGTCACGATTAAGTATTCTAATATGAAATTAAGACATTTGACAATCAATTTGTATTCAATAGGGTATGATCCATAAGTATATAGAATAATGTAAGAAAATATCAAATCATTGATGAACTGATTCTGAAATTTGCAATTAAAAAAAAATATTTTCCAAAAAATTTGTGCCGCCGCAGTAACTATTTTGAGAAAATCTGTGCGGGTTTGTGGCCACACAAAATTACTGTTGGTGTTTTGTGCGGTACTGTGATGCTGTGACCACACAAAATTACTGTTGTTATTTTGTGCGGTACTGTGAGGCCACACAAAATGTACATCTTTTGACCTGTTTTTTGTTCAATGATATATAATTTATGATTATATATCAAATATAAAACGAGTTGCATTAGTACAGTGCAGTATTCAATCAAAACAAAACTGTGATCTTTTGACCTTTTTCAGTTCTTTTTCTTGACTAGGTACCTAACAGCCAAACAAAGTCAAAGAAAAAAGGGGAAAGATTGAAAATCAAGTCTTAGTGGTACCGAACTGGCATGAATGTTCGAGGGCCCATTTTTTCTTTTCTTTTTTTCAAAAATGCTAGCTTCCCCTCTACATCTTTTGACCTTTTTTTTGTTCCATGATATATAATTATGATTATATATCAAGTATAAAACGAGTTGCATTAGTACAGTACACTTTTCAATCAAAACAATAACTATAATCTTTTGACCTTTTTCAGTTATTTTCCCTGACTAGGTACCTGACAGCCAAACCAAGTCAGAAAAAACGGGAAAGATTAAAAATCAACTGTTAATGGTACTGAACTGGTATGCATTCAATTCCAGATGGCCACACATTCCTAGTACCAACATCTGAGAACAAATCTTAGGTAAACATACAAAATTTTACATATAAATGTGGATAAATACTTCCATAATGTGCAACATACACAAAATCTGAAAGCAACCAAAGAAAAATCAAATATGGTGTCTAAAAGCAACATCAAATTATCTAAATCACATGACCCAAAAAGAAAAGAGAAGTAAAAGAAATCAGGCAATGGTGACTTTAGCACCAGCCCCCTCAAGCTGTTTCTTGGCAGCCTCAGCCTCTTCTTTGGTCACACCCTCCTTGAACTTCTTTGGCAATCCCTCGATCAAATCCTTTGCCTCTTTCAAAGCCAGATTCGTCAGTGCTCTTACCACCTGTCATTGCATCCCCATTTATTAAATCTATTTGAAGTTAAACTATGAAGAAAGAGACCAGTTGACAGACCCGATAACCTTGGTGAGTGCAAATTTGAGCAACTTAATTATTGACCCTGCTTAGAATTAAATGTGCAACTTTTATTCTGTCCTTGGTCAGGATATTTGCTGTATAAGAACTTATGGAGTTAACCAGACCCTATTAATCCATTGACTCTGGTAAAGCAGGTTACGCAAAAAGATCCAATACCAATGCTGAACAATACCAGTACTGCCAGAACACTTGCTATCTTACCGGACCAATAACAGTTCAGTTAACAGGATTTCAATCCCGAGTAATTAAGTTCACCAATAATTCACAATTTAGCTTAATAACAGTCTCAGTATAAACATATATACAGGTGAATTACCTTAATGGTGTTAATTCTGGAACTGCTTGGAACATCTTCTATTATTACAGCAAATTCAGTCTGCTCAACTGGAGCTGCTGCAGCTGCATCACCACCTGCAGCACCTGGAGCAGCAGCAACAGCTACCGGAGCAGCTAAGGCAGCGGCAGAGACGCCGAGCTTCTCAGAGAGATAGTCGACGAGGTGTCGCGCCTCTTCCAATGTGAGATTTGAGATGGCGGTGCCGACCTCCTCTACTTTGGGGGAGACGGTGGCAGTGGCCAAGATGGAGACGCGTCGGCGGCGGTGTTGGAGGGGGAAGGAAATGGATGGAGGAGAGCGGGATGAGGAGACGGAGGCAGAGAAGGAAGGGGTGGAAACGAAGGAGAGAGTCGAGGGGAGTGTGGTCGCCATTGCCAGTGGAAAGAAAAAGATAAGATAAGAGAGAGAGTAGAGGAGAAAGAGAAAAAGGGGTTTGGGTTTTTAAATGGGATTATGGATTGGAGTGAGTGGCTGAGACGCTGGTTTATCTGGTTGTTTGAAAATAATATTGGGCTTTTTAGATATTAAATGGGCCTTAGTTTGGGCCAATGGGTTGAGATTTTTGGATCTCCGTACAGAGATTGAAAATTTGGCAATCCTGCTTCTTTGGGGCCGTTGAGACATTTCCGCGTGTACCCTTGCAAAATTGAAATGTTCCACATTCCTTGCAAAACTAAAAAGGTTACAGAATTGACCTACAAGCAAATATGGCGTGATTTTGACTTTTGAGATTACTGAAGGATTTAAATTTTCGATTGTGTTAGAAATTGACCTATTATTTCTTTAATAAGTTTGACTTCCAATTAAATGTAAAAAATAAAAGATGCCCATTGATTAACAACTAATTTTATTTTGTAGAAAATTAATGCATTGACATTTGACAACAGAAGCTACTGCCATAATAAATTATGACACTATGTTTATAGACTAGATAAATTTTGTCCAATTCTCTTTGAAAAAACGGGCAAACCCGATTCTAAAAAAAGATCATAATAAAGCTGAATAACTTTATGTGGGACCCCCACGTCTAGGGGTGCACAAAAATTCGAGATTCGTGATTCAATTCGAGTTCGATTCGAAAAAGTTCGGCCTAGTTCGAATTCGTGGGCGTGCGATTTATTGCCGAGTCGGAAGAGAAATTGTCAAATTGTCTATTAATTAATACTTTTGTTTCTTAAACTTAACTAGGGTAGGTCAGATTTGGCAGCGGGAGAAATTGTCAAGTTGTCTATTTAGGGTTTTGGACCATTTGGATAGACTAAAATAAAGAAAACGGAGTAGATAGTATATGATATGTATTAGAAAAATTAGATATAAATATCTGATATTTAAATATTTGTGTAAATATGGATACGAATATAATTTTATGTTTAAAGTAGCTGTACATATAATTTAATATATATTATAAAAAAAATTAAAATTCTACATAGTAATTATCGCGTCATAACGGAAAGGTTAAAAAAAAGCTATCGCAAATAGCGTAGTTATAGCGAAATCTATCCTACATAGCGTTTTTTGTTTAAAAAAAGTATATTTTATATTTCTACTAATTATCGATATTAGCTCAAATCTCATTGAGCAATAAGTAACACAAAATTAATTAAGGAATTAGAATATTCATATTGAACCAGTACAAAGTCCAAATTGTTATTCAAAATATCTCTAATAATATCATAAACTACTATCATGACATGAACTATATATATTTTTCTATTCAAATAAACCTAAGCATCATGGAATAAATTATCTATATTTTTCTATTTAAAAGAAAAATCAATCTGTACCTTGAAAAAATTTTAATTCCTTAATTATACGAATTTAATTGAATTTTTCTATTTAATTATCTATAATTTCAAAATTTTAATTATACGAATTTAATTGAATTTTTTTTTTTTTTAACTTTCTATATAATCTAGCCACTCTCAATAAATGACAAATGTTTAGTTGTAACCTAGTGGTTAAATCTCTATTTTATAGTTGAGATATCACTCACCACAATTGTGAATATTAATTTTTAGCCACTCCTATCAAAAACATTTAGTTCCGCCCTTGACTGAGGGTTTAGAGATCTATTTTGTAGTCATAAAATGTTGATTTCAAATCTTAGTGTTGCACATAGAGTATTGCCGTTATCGCTAAATTAAATATTGATTCTTAATATTTAATTTGTTTACTTACTAGAAAAAGGAAGTAATGCAAATTTATACTCTAATCCATGCAAAATATAACAGATAAAAAATTGAAGTTCATGCTGTAAAAGTTAATTAAGAAGCTGATAAATTAAAATTCTATTGTGGTTAATTAATTTGAATCGTTAACTTTTCTCTCTCTAGATCTTGTACAAATGTACTGTGTATTTTTTTTTTTTTTGGTGGGGGTAGGTGCAATCCCAGAATCATCAAACATTCAACTTTCATGATATCCGTCTTAGTGGCAGTCTTGATCTGTGCTTCTGTTCATTGGATGCGGTAATTACGGTCCATGTTAAATTGGTAATCTTTCTATTTTTGGTAGAGCATGGAGAAATAAGGAGAATTATGACTCACTTAAATATAAATAGCAGGGCAGCCTTTCCTTCTGCTGAGTCAGCTTGCCTTAAATCCCGAAATTTTTAAAAATACCATATTACAAAAAATGATAAACCAAAAGACCACGATTCCGTGAAATTTTGAAAAATAGCATGGCTGCATCCCCAAAATGCAGCCACCTTTTTTTTTTTACAGGTTAAACTGCTGCACGAGAAGACAAAAAAAAAAAAAGGTGGTCGCATCCCCTAGATGCGGCTACTATAAAAGTGGCCGCATTTTGGGGATGCGGCCATGCTATTTTTCGAATTTTCACATAATCATGGTCTTTTGGTTTATCATTTTTGAAAATATGGTATTTTTAAAAATTTCGGCCTTAAATCTGCAATCTACCAACGGTTACCCGAAATTTTTATTAATAAGAAATATATTAAAAAAATATCGAGATTAGAGAATGCTTTTGATTTTTTTCGAGATATAGAGAAAACGTTTTGATCTATCATGGCCTCTGGCCGTTATGACTTATCACGGCCAAAATTAATAATACTAATCACTATGCTTACTAATAACTAAAAAAAAAATTCCTGACCGTTATTGATAATCACAGCTAGGAATGCCAGCCATTTCATTCATCAAATGCAGCCATTTAACTTTCAAAAAAAATAAAAAATTCTGATCGTGATAGTCTATAACGACCAAATTTTTTTTTTAAAGTTAATTAATAAGTGTAAGTGTGGATATTTATATTAATTCTGATCATAATAAGCCATAACGGTCAGAAACCGTGATAGATCAAAACGTTTTCCATCTCGAAAAACATCAAAAGCGTTCTCTAATCCTAATATTTTTTTAATATATTTTCTATTAATAAAAATTTCGGAACGGTTACATGACATATCAGATCAAATCAACTTCAACTGCCACAGTCAAAAAGGACAAAAATAAAGCAGCACTCTTTGTTTGACCTGATCAGTTGCTGATAACATTTGTTCTTTTGGCAGTTTCCACTTCTCTCCAGTCGAAGAAACTGGAGAGATCCCTGTACCACTACATTATTGCTCATTTTTAGCTCCAAGTTATTTATTTCAAGTTATGATTCTCATTTAATTATGAGTTAAAGTTAAGTTTTGTTAAGTTGTATGTTATTATACTTTATTGTTGAATTAAGAAATTACAAAAGAAAGTTAGAACACAATAATTTATATCTGAAGATTTTTAAAAATAATATTATATAATTTAAAAATAAAATTAATTTGCAACAAGAGTTAGGCTGGGGTGCTATGGATAGCATAGAGGCCTCTATGCTACGGCTCAATATTCGAGTTTTCAAAATCCAAACGGTCGATCCGAACCATTCATCTTATTCTCCATATTAATATCTGCTTGGAGACCAAATTTTATATTTTTCTGAATTTGTTTACTATTTATTAAGTATTTTACAAAATTGTTGATCCAACGGTGGCTGCACAAAACAGTAAAACCGTTGGATTAGCGATTTTCAAAGTGGCTTAATAAATAGTAAAAAAATTCAGAAAATTATAAAATTTGGTCTCCAAGCAGATATTAATATGGAGAATAAGATGAACGGTTCGGATCGACCATTTGGATTTTAAAAACTTGAATATTGAGCCGTAGCACGGGAGGCCACTATGCTATCCATAGCACCCCAGCCTAACTCTTTGCAACAATATCTAATTTAGAAAGTCAAATGACAAATACATTGTCCATCACATACAAATACTAATATAAATAAGTTGTCCATCATATTAAAAGGCTAATACAAATAAGTTCTCCATCACATATTACGTAATTGAAGAAAGAAGAGGCGCGACATAAGTGATTTCTTATGTCATACTATTTTATTACACTTTATCTATATTTGATAGTATAAGTGCTGAATAAGATACATATTTCATGATTTATGCCACAACTAAATATAGCCATTAACATTAAATAAGGTACAGAGCATTTATGTAAACCAGCCAAATTGAGCTCAGTTAAACAAAAATCAAAACGAGTCGAATCGAATTGGTTCTCTAATAGTTTGATTTTTACAAATTTTTTAAGCGTCAAATATCATATATGTTGTACTTGAGCTGAGATGGATAGTTTCTAATCCTTATTAATGATCTAGATCAGCTCGTTCATAGATCGAGCCGAGCTGAACCAAATTTAAAATCGACAGATGAGAGATCGAGTCAGAACGAGCCAGTTCATTTTGAGCTCTCTTATTCATCAGTCTTTAGTTACACATGAAAGGTATTAGAAAAATAAACCATTCATGTGTAACTTGTTCGAAATTAATTTGGATTCAATTCATTAACAACTCGAGTTGAAACTAATTCGAATTTATTGACTCAGTTGTTTCACGAGTTGAATTTAAGTTACCTCCAACTCGGTTCGGAATCAACTCGATTGACTCATTGACTTGGTACACTATGTAATATTTCGTTAGCCTTTGTACTATCTAGCAATTTGATAAACTTTGTATTATTTAATTATGTATTTGCCACTGTTTCATTATATAAAGTTTTAAATTGTGTACTATTTTGATAAACTATGCACTATTTAATTTGTTAAAAAAAATTGACAAATTTTAATTTGATAAATTATGTATTATCTACGAGTTACGAGTCAATTCGAATTGAATCGAGTTATTTGCGAGTTAAATCCAAATTAAAATTTTTGACTCGAAACTGAATTAGCAAATCGGACTCAACTCAGCTCATAAGTTCACAAATTGAATCCAAAATGTCATCAATTCCGTTCATGAGCACCTAAATTAGACATCTCCTTCCCCATAGAGGAGAAGGTAATTAACCGTCTGCAAGCATGCTCCGGTCCTCTTTCAACGTGTTTGAATTTAAAAAGATTATAATATCTAGATAATTTTACTCGATCTAAACAAGATCAAAATAGATATAGATATATATATATATATATATATATATATATATATATATATATATATATATATATATGATGTATGATAGCATTAATTTCGTGTGGAATTTTATTAATGATGCGAATGACAACTTTGACTATAACATCGTTATATATTAAAAATTGCCTTCCACTAAAGCATCAGAGTCATTACATCAGTATTGATATTAATTTTAGGATCAAAATGAAAAGCTAAATCTTTTAAAGAGAGCAACTAGCGACATAATCATACATTAAGGTCCAGTAATTTATATCAATAATTTCTAAGTCCAGACTTTGAGAAGCAAACACCTTTTATAATTTCTTGATTAATATTAAACATCTAATGCCGGACTCCGGAGCCACATATATTCAGAGAAAGACACTTGAATATCCTAATTCAATTTTTTTTTTCAAAATATACTTCATTTGTCAATATATTTTAAATTATAAATGATACTTGTTAGTTAAATAGTTATGCAATTATATCATATCTTAAAAAAAATTTGTGCTCATTTTATTTCCTTAAACATCTCACTAGACAAATACGATTGGCCGTCTTGAGTTTTCTTAAAAGCTAATCAAAATTAACAGTAAATGTACTTTGAATTGGACCAATATTGTTTATGAAATTCTTAAAGATATTCAAATAACGAGTGCAGTTTAGGTTTTGATGGCCATCTGACATAATTTGGATTTGATGAACATCAGAGCCGTCCGATACGCTTTAAAATTCGTGCACACAAGTCTCAGAACAAAGTGCCTACAAATCGTGAAACGCATCGGACGGCCCTATTAGATCCAAATTTATTTCTGATGACCATCGAAGCTGCACATTTTTTTTTCCAGAGAACTGCTCGTTTTTTGTTCCCCTTTTTTTCTTTTTCTTATGTGAAGAAGAATATTCACAAGTCTCTTATCACAGTTGTTTTCACTAGAAATTATTATTTCTTGGAATTAGAATTCATTGAAATACAGTATCTCTTAGATCTACGATTCTGGATTCTTCTCTTCTCTTCTCTTCTCTTCCCTTCTTTCGTCGGTTCCTTTTTGTTTCTGCGTGGCACTGTACCAGAGCAGTTCAGGAATCAGGAGTCGATACCATATTAATTTGGGCACATTAATCTCGCCTCTGGCTTTGGCATTCGCTTCTGTATTTTCGTACGGAGAATGCTCCACGCCTCCACCACAGCAACAGCATCAGTACAGTTCTTTTTTTATATCAAACATTATTTGATTGATGGACGAAATCATAAAGAAAAAATAAAATATCTCAACTTAAATATTAAATAAATAAACAAATATTACGGTCTTCGCAGTTCATAAATCCTGACCTTACCCCTGCCTCGTGATTCGTGCAAGCCATGGCCAGAAAAGATATGAATGCCGAGTTGGAGCCTCTACAATGAAGACAGACAGATATTTTTTAAGAACAGAGAAGGACACAAGGACGCAAATATTATAATAATAAAAATCTTCGTGTGATAAATGCAAAAGTAACGGATAATATTGTGTGGTCTAGTGGCCGTTGACTTGTACATGTCCATGAATAAATGCATTAAATTAAAATAAATAATATATTTTTTTTAAATAGAGAAGCTTGGTACCTTTTCTCAGGAAAACACGCCACGCGTCTCATTGAACCTACCCCTCTTTCATTGCCTCCGGTTGAACCCGACCTACCTTGTCTTGTCTCTCCTCTCCTGTCCTTTTCCATTGTCCCCATCTACCATGATTTTCTTTAGATTATGGTTACTTAATTGTTAATTAGAAAGCACTTGCAAAACAGTATTAATCCACGTAGAAAAATTGGAACCACGTTACTTCAAATGTAAAGAATAAACTTCTATAAATAATTCATTTATGTTTGGAGTTTTTATTACTGAATATTTATATGAGTGAGGCAAATACGCATACTACGGATTAATCTATGCTACGATTTATATTTTTTTTTAAGTTCAAATAATTGATCCGAATAGTTAAATATAATACTTAGAGTAGAACTAGAGTGTTCTTAAGTTCATCAACCTCTTTGGTGAACTCAAGTCTAAAATCCGTCAAATTGGTTTCAAATTACAAATTCAAACTGTTGAGACCCGCCTATATTATAAAGAGAGGGTTCAAATGCCTTCATGTTTTTGTGCCTCCATCTCTCTCTATCGTTTTCAAAGTTCAAATAGTCGATCCGAACCGCTCAACCTAGCTTCCATACTAAAATATGTTTGGAGACCAAATTTTATATTTTTAGGAATTTTTTTACTATTTTTTTAGATAGGTACAAAATCAGTAAATCTGAACCATCTAAAAACAGTATTTTTGTACCTATCTAAAAAAATAGTAAAAAAATTCCTAAAAATATAAAATTTGGTCTCCAAACATATTTTAGTATGGAGGTTAGGTTGAGCGGTTTGGATCGACTGTTTGAACTTTGAAAATGTTGGAGAGAGATGGAGGCACAAAAACATGGAGACATTTGAACCCTCCTCTATTATAAATGTTGCGTCTACATGTGAAAATTTTAAATATTCCAATTAATTTAGTATAAAGTCAAACGGTCAAAATTAGAAACTTAAATTAATTTTGATGCATTCATTTTTTGAACGTTTTTTGACCGCTTGACTTTATACTAAATTAATTCAAATATTTAAAATTTTCACACGTAGACGCATCATTTGTAAGGTAGACGGATTTTAACGATTCATATTTATTATTTGAAATCAATTTAACAGATTTTAGACTTAGTTCACCAAAAAACTTGATAAATTTAAAAACGCCCTAGATCTCTACTCATAATACTTATATCAAAATATATATGTACGAATTTTCTATCTAAAAATATAGTAATAAAATTATAAAAAAAATATAAAATTTGATCTACAAGTATAATTCTATAATAAAAATCATGCTAAATGATTTAAATGACTTTTTGAACTTCAAAAATAAAAAAATGAGTCCATATTACGGACATTGTGAAATACGTATATTACCATAGCCTCCCTTCTTTTTTTTTTAATGTTCAGCTACAGATTTGTTCCAAAATAAATGATTTATGTGTTAATGCTCAATAAGTTGGAAATTTTTTATCTATAGAAATTATTAAATTCATACATACAGAAACAAAAAGAGTACTTCGTTTCCACCAAATATAGAAAGATCTTACTCAATGAGTCCGATCAAAATATATGGATCAAATTCAATGGTTCAGAACCATCAATATATATATATATATATATATAGAGAGAGAGAGAGAGAGAGAGAGATGGGCTATGGTGCATTGCAATGCATGAACCCCCTTATGCATTGCACTATAAATCACGGATTTAAAGTCCAAACGACCGATCCGAACCTTTCATCTTGTTCATCATATTAATATGTGCTTGGCGACCAAATTTTACATTTTTTGGAATTTTTTTAATATTTATTAAGCAATTTTGAAAGTCGCTGATCTGATGGTCCAGAAAATTTTACTGTTCACACCAAAACAGCAATTTTCAAAAATGCTTAATAAATAGTAAAAAAATTCCAAAAAATATAAAATTTGGTCTCCAAGCACATTTCAATATGGATTAAACATCTAACGGTTCGGATCGGTCGTTTGGGCTTTAAATCTGTGATTTATAGTGCAATGCATAAGGGGGTTCATGCATTGCAATGCACCATAGCCCATCTCTCTCTCTCTCTCTCTCTATATATATATATATATTTGAACAGTTGAGAAGAAGAAATGCAAGTGCCACATTTCATCGGATCCTAAGTGGATTGGTCTCAATGATGAAGATCCAAATATATATATTTTTTTTTGTAAATTTGGTAGAAAAGAAGAATCGATAGCTGTCACATTTAATCAATTCAAAATTAGATCTTCATCGAGGCTGATCCATTTTAAACTTGATTTTCTGTGGCATCTATATTCTAGATGTTCCCATCAATGTCCATTTTTAATAATTTGCATAGATATATTTTTTCCCAATAAGTCAATATACTAAAATATTACACCACATGATTTAATCTTGTTTTTCATTTCTTTTTTTTTAGGAAAAATAAGAATACATATAGTGATGAACAGAGTAAATCAGTTCAAATTTTGAACTAAAGACCTGTCACAAAATACCAAACTATGACTCAATAACTTTTGAGTCTGCAAAAAACTTTAAAAAAAAATAGTGAAATGAGATGAATAAAATGTAAAAGAAACAAAAAAGGAAAGAAATTAACACAATCAAAATAAAAAAGAACAGTCATCAGATTAGTGCAATAAGCCAATAATGACCATTCCATCCGAACTTCTTCTAACATTGTAAGAAGTATGAGTACATTTTCAAATAATAATAGTGTTAACACTTATTATTAATTATCTAAATAGAAACCTTTTATTAATTATCTAAATAATAAATGAGGAGGGTTCAAATTCTTCGAGTCTTTCATACTTCATTATGGCTCACATTATTTATCTATGTTTTCAAAGTTCAAACAGTTGATTTGAACCATTCAACATGATTTTCATATTAAAATGTGTTTGCAAACTAAATTTTATATTTTTTTGAAATGATTTTACTATTTTTTAGATAGATACAAAATTACTATTTTTGAATGGTCTACAATTTATGAAAAATAATGATTTTTCATGTATTTAAAATATAGTAAACAATTTTCAAAAAATAAAAAATTGATCTCAGACATATTATAATGATCATGTTGAACAGTTCGAATTGACTGTTTGGACTCTAAAAACATAAATAAATGATACGGGATACGATGAAGCACAAAAGACACAAGCCATTTGAACCCTCCACGATGATAAATTATCATTAGCATCTTTTATTAAATTCCTCATTATTTCTACACAATAGATTGTTAAGCTCCTTTTATTTATTTTTCTCCTGATTTTTCCAGCTCTCTTATTTACACGAGGACAAAAAAAAAAAAAAAAAAAAATCCAAATTCAATGTTAAATACATTTGTGAAGCAATTACTATCTTTTTAAATTGAATCATGTATAGGAGTAAAACATATATAACTTTGTGAAAGAATAATAATTTATATAGTTAATAAAAATAATTAGTTTATATAAGAAGTAACAAAAATCTTGCTTGAATGTAATATTTGGTTTTGTCATCCGAATGTACATTACACCCTGCAAAAACTGTCTTGCTAAGTTGCTAACAATCGCCTATGATATAAGAAGTAACAAATTAGCACGCTTTGATTCGTCAGTACAGATTTTAATATGCGGAATAATAAAAAAACACGAATCCTGTACATATTTAAATTTATACATGGTTCACACTTAGTAAAAAAATAAATAAAGGAATTATATTTAATATAATAAAGTATGTTCAATATATCCTGACAAGCAACTGTACATAAATTCTAAATTTGTATGTATTTGTTACTGAACAAATAAAATAAATGAAATGAATTCACATTAAATATATTTTATTTACTATGTCTACTATATAAATTTACACGTGTATAAAAATTACAATTCTGACTTATTTTTTAGTATTAAAATTCATACTGGTCAGTACACACACAAATACAATGATTTGATGCCTCATTTTTTTATCCCTACTAAATTAACTTTTAGAAATATATTCGGCGTCATATTCCAGAGAAATCAATCTCAAGTCAAAAGTAGATACCAAAAATAATAATAAAGAATATTTTAGTTAAGAGGCATGCACAGGAACTTAACAGTAAAAAACATTATTGGGCTAATCTTAAAATAGTCTCTATTATTGGGATACCGTACAATTATACGAAGCAAAATGAAAATCCTCGTGCGGCGGAGGTCAAGATCTTCTTATTCTCACCCATGCTCTCCACCCACCGTACACCCCCTATTTTCTAGTCCCAGTAATCAACCGCAAGTCCACGACGACAGACCCACTCGCCATTCTCAAATCTCTCCAGTTGATATTATATAATCAGACTATCCTGCTTAATAATCTCTGTTCATTTCTAATCTGACGGTCTAAATATCATGTGATTATTGCTGATTTCTAGAAGATAAGATATCAGGTGTGATCTGACGGTTGAGATTTGAAATGGACTCGGAGTCTCGCAATGTATAGTTCTGCTTGTAATATTATTAGAAGAGAGGAGATTTGAAATCTTCATTTTTAACATTCAATTTCAAAACAAAAATCCTTTATAAAATGAGAAGAAAAAAAAAATACATAATTCAGTCCCACACGCTTTCTTCCCTCAGCTCCCCCCAATTCAAAGAGAAACCGTTTCCCTACCTCCCCCCCCTCTCTCTCTTAAACTCTCTTTCCTCTCCAGTGAGGAAGTGTCTCTGCCCGTCCAGCGCTCAGAAACGAAGAGAGGAGGAAAGCCATAAGATATGGAAGTGGAGTTATCCGACGACTTCCGGTGCCCGATATCACTGGAGGTGATGACGGACCCGGTTATCCTCACCTCCGGTCACACCTTCGACCGCGCCTCCATCCAGCGTTGGCTTGACTCCGGTAACCGCACCTGCCCGGTGACCAACCTCCCTTTACCTCCTTCGCCTCCTCTAATCCCAAACCACGCTCTCCGTCGCCTTATCCGCTCTCACTCTACAACTTTTTGTCCCTCTAATTCACAGCCATGCCACTCCTCCTCTCCACCCGATCCACTTTCCCTTGTGTCCAGTCCCCATACCCTCTCCAGCTTTTACCGTTGTGTCAAATCCAGCGCTCAATTTCGTCATCTGGCCACTGAATCGGGCGCCGTGTCAGTACTCCTGCGCCACGTGGCTTCATCTGGCGAGTCCCAAGAGATTTCCTTGCGGGCCCTGCTGAGGTTGAGCCTTGATGGAGATGACATGCGGGTGGGTTTGGTCGTTGACGGGGCAGTTGATGCGCTCGCTGTGGTGTTATCGCAAGGAGGGGCCACACCCTCAGCTGCTGCTGTAGCTGCCACAGTTCTGACAAGCCTCGCCATAGTAGACGTCAACAAGTGCTCAATTGGGGCTCACCCGTCAGTGTTCCCTGCGCTGATATGGCTGTTGTCTTGTGGTCCTGATCGTCAGTGCATGCGTGAAGCGGCCACAGCTTTATATGAGCTGTGCAAGTTCCCAGCAAACAGGAGGCGTGCAGTCCGGGCTGGGGCAGTACTGGGTCTGGTCAAATTCGGCATGGCTGGGTCAGAGAGGGCAATTGAGGTTATGGGTCAATTGGCAAAGACCCAAGAAGGGAAGGCTGAGATGAGAAAGGTTGAATCTTTTGTAAGGTGGTTGGTATCTGTTGTGAAAAATGGAAGCACAAGAGGGGCTGAGAATGCATTGCTGGTTCTGAATTTGGTGTGTTCGGATTGCGAGGATACATCGATGGAGGCAGTAAAGGAGGGGGCTGTGGAGGCTTCTCTAGATTGGGTCGGGTGTGACAAGGGAAAGATCGGGAAAAATGCAGCTTCTCTGGTCAGAACGTTACAGGATTTTCAATTGGGCTGCTTCAGGTGATGTTTTCGGAATTTTGTGGAGTTTTGGTTAGCAACTGATTTTGCATGAGTTCAATTTGGACACTGAGAATTGGATAATGTTTGGTAGGTGTAGATGGGTTAATGATGGGGCATTAGATTTTGGCTTAGGTTATAAACTTGGGTAGAATCTAGTGGCTATGGAAATAAGTTTGATACCTCTATGGTGTTTTGGGAAAGATTACAACTATTAGGAGAACCAGTTTAGATGGTATAATCAGTGCCTTATCATTGATTTATCTTCACAGATCATAGAACTGTGATATCCAGTGATCACATTGAACTAAGTGCAACATTCAGTGGCTTGAGGGTGAAAATTTTTAGACTTTGGAGAACAAGGACTGCTGTACAAAGGGAACAAGAGAAAAAAAAAAAAAAAAAAAGATGCACAGAGAATTTTTTTAGTTTTTGTTTTGTTTTGTGGGGTTTTTTTCTTTGTTATTCTGAGAGCAGGGTGGGTGTGTTGGCCTGTAGAAGTGTAAAATTGGGTGAGAAAATAACTAGTAGTTTCTGTTCATACAGCAAAAATGTTGTTATTTCTTTATATTGCTGTGCTATATAATAGATGCTCAGATGTGAAAACCAATCAAAAAGTATCTTCAAGCTACGCGAATACATTCTTTCCAGGGCCTGTTTCATAAATTACAAAAAATATTAGGTTTGACATAAAATTGACCTCACCATGGGTCCTTGGTTGCACAATATAGCTTTTAATTAAGTTGTCCCTTTGTGTTTTCAATGGCTCAGTTAGATATTTTTCTCATTTACCAATGACTGTTTTTATAACTTACATGGCTGAGGACCTGCTGTTAGTCTAATAGCACTGAATGTTATGTTTTAAAGTTTAGGCAAATAAGCTATTTTTGATATTTTTTTCAGAAAAGTTAGACATTGTTTTCTTAATCAAAAGCCTTCTTCCAGGGGCAAGAACCAGCATTCTAAGATGTTGAATTCCCCATTATTCGCTTATCTAAATTCTCAGGATGTTGAATTCCCCATTATTGTCTTATCTAAACTCTCTCAAGCGTATTTCTGATCTAAACTCTAGCTGTAACATCTCCGTTGTGAAACCTCTGATACTACTGAGGAAAGGAGCTGTATCCAAAAGAGGTCAATTGGAAAGAACATCATATTTTGATAATACGCACAACTCTACTTGCTCCATTTTCTGGGAAAAATCTATGTGGTTTGTTTGGTAATCCTACTATCTAGCATTTTCATTCAGAAACATATACTGCAATCCTGATTGAATTCAGGACCATCAGATTGTAATGATTGAATTTGAGTGAGTGGCTAATCCTATAACGGCTCCGATGAGCTTTGCAAACAATGGAAGGTGGAGATAGAGGAAGGTGTAACAAGAAAGAGAAGACCCACAAACAAAGTAAACCCTAGCGCTGCAACTCTCCTCTTTTCTTTAAACCCAGATATTCCTTCTCTCCCAAATTCCAAGCCTTTTCCATGTGAACAGGAGGTGTGAGGTCTGGCTGTGCCAGATCTGGTAAAAAATTTAGCGTAGCTGGGTCCAAGAAAATGATCGAGGTTCTAAATCTGTCAGCCAAGAGGCAGAATTGGAAGGCTCTGATGAGAAAGGTGAACTCTTTCGTGAGGTGGTTGGTATCTGTTGCATGAAAGGGAAGCGTATGAGGTGCCAAGAATGTGCTGCTAGTTCCAAATTTGGTTTGCGGGGAACTCGAGGGTGACGGCAATGATGGCCATAAAGGAGGGTCTTTGGAGGTTCGTTTCGATTTTGGTAGGTATCTAGAAGAAAAAGATTAGGAAGAGTGTGGTTTCTCTAATCAGAACTTTGCAGGATTTTCAACTGGGCTGCTTTTGTTGATGTTTGTAGCAATTGATTTTTCACATGTTCGGTTTGGTAACTAAATTCAACCTATTTCAGTAGATGTAGATGATGGGTTAATAATGTGCATTGGATTAAAATTCTTAGGTTATAAATATTGGAAGAAGAATTAATAGTGGGGGCACCAATGAGTTCAAATTTGAACTAGTGCTTTTTGGAAAAAAAAAAAAAAAATACAACTATTAGGGATAAAAATAGATGTAGTTGGTACTTGGTACAGTCAGTGCCTTATCATTGTCTTTTATATTAGTGATCGAAGTTATACTTGAGTATAAAATTTTGTGGCTCATAATAGTGAAGAATATAGAGGCATAAAGGAAGGTTGATCTCTTTTCGTTCTTTTTTTTTTTGTTTTTTGTTTTTTTGCTTTTTTTAATCTGGATAGAATCTCATGTGCGTTTTCATATAAAGCATAATATTGGTAAGAAATAACTAGTAGCTTCTGTGCATATGGAAAAAGAACCGTCTATGAGCAGCAATACTTTAATTGCCTGCGCACTAGATGCTCAAATGGGAAATTTGACAAGATGGGGGAACCAATTAAAACACATATTTGGTCTTAGTCAAATTCATGTGTTTTTATTTTTCAATACTTATTTAAGAGATAGAGAAAAAAATATTAGGTGGCTATTGAATTGACTTTTTCATAGGTTGCATATTATGGCCTTTTAAGTCGCCGTTTGGGGGCATTTAATTTTCAATTCGGAATCCCAGACTTTAATGGTTCGATGAGGTCTTTGATTTGGTAATATTTAATGTCAAAGGCTGATTCACACTTAAAGACCTCATAATATTTAATGTCAAAGGCTGATTCACATTTTTTAAATTTGGTAATATTTAATGTCAATGGCTCGATGAGGTCTTTGCGTCGAAATAAAAACCCTAATTGTCAATTTTCAACAATCAATTTGAAGAGCCAAGCATTCCGCTTTAACCACTTTGACTTTATAAATTGTGTTTTGTCATAGCAATATTCGTTTAATAATTCCTATTGAAGTGGGGTTTTGTAGATATAGCAAAATATTTGTGTGATTTATCAATATCATTCAGAATAATATTTGGTGGTTATCTTTAATTTAGGCTCATACTAGTTATAAGAGCTAAATGAAGGTATTATTTGTTCATATTAGTTACCGAAGCTTTTGTTTTATCTTTTAAGAACTCAGGAATAAAATAAAATTAGCAAACCATTACTCTTTATTTGACAAGGACAATTTTTTGGAAAAATAAAATAGAGGTCAAGTCCTTTTTTTGTATTTAAAAAACCAAGTTACGTCAGTGAGCCAAAATACTATATTATTTATCATGATAACATTATTATAATTGTTTTGATTTTTTTTTTTTTTAACTTGGTATGGATTTGTAAATCAATACAAATTAATTATAAGCATGAAATTGTCATGATTTATCGACCTTTTTTTTTTTTTTTTTTGCCGTTAAAGCGATATAAACTAAAATGTGATTATGTGATACCTCACCATTAAACACTATTTTTTACTTTAATTTACAATGACTTGAGATGGTGATTGAGACAGATCTATAGCCATCTAAAACTAAAACCTTCATTTCCTGAATACAGATTGTTGATGAATACAACTAGTTGGACCAAGTCATTTTTTTTTGGAAAGCAACTAGTTGTGCGGTTGTACCAAGTCAAATGAAAGATAAAGGCAATTGTTTGGTAGTAGCATCTGTGATCACTGATATTGATATACAATTTGGTAGACTCCAAAAAAGGAGCTGATCCAAACAAAACAAACATCACATTTTAGTGTTCCACATACTCCAACCTGCACCTTTTTAGGAAACCAAACCTCTCTTGGAGACTTGGAGTTAGGTAATTCTTTAAATAATGGGCTAAAATTAAATTATTTTAGTTTAGCACATATTTGATAATATTATAGGATTAGGGGGGGGGGGGGGAACCTAATTGTGAGTTTTAAGTGTAGAATCAGGTAGATAAAGTTGCACTTTGTTCGTTTAATGATATTAATTATACAAGATTATTAAGATTATTGCAAGAACCAATTATTTTATAACTAATTATGATTAACTAACTTTAAAATCAATTAAAATTAGTTAAGTTATAACTAAGACAATAACAATTTGTAACATAAGTAATTTAACTAAAAATAAAGGATTTCACTGGACTGCTGTAAATTTTTGTGTGTTTGCTGGTTCCTTGTAAAATTCACCACCAGTGAGAAACAGACTCAAGAAAAAAAAAAAATATAAAGAAGCTGAAGTATCAAGCTCTCTGCAATTAAGAAGACTTAATTTGATTGGTACAATAAATGGTATTAAGTTCCCTTTCTTGGCAATTCATAATTAAAAAACTTAATCACGAATTTTCAATACTAGATTAAAATAATATAATGTTCTTCAGTCTTACAGTTTGCCCCTCAAAGAAGCTACAGCCAACATCAGCTATTGAACACTAAATACAACATAGAATTAACTTGTACACTCTAAATTTCAATCAACAAGAGTTGCGAAATAAATTTAAAGGTTGTTGGTCATTGGATCTAAATGGCAGAGAATACATTATTTGCATTCGCTCGTCCTTTCTCATATAGGTAGAGTTTATAGCAGCATCCCTATAACACTCAGTTCTGGTTTCAATTATCATATTATTAAGAGCAATGGCATTTTCAAGAATATATTCAACCAGCTCAATCTGATCCCTTGAGCAAGTGAAATCTTGGATTCCCACAAATTTGAGGTGATGATGTGACGAGTTCGGCAGCCTCCGAAGCTCTTCTATTCCAGAATATGGATGGTTGACAAAACCAATTAGCTGCACCAAATAAAACCAAATCTATTTATTCACCACACTTCAATAGTGTTCAACTTTTATTTGATTAAAGCATGCCTTAAAAAAAATTAATACTAGTGGAGATATATTGGTACTTACTTTAAGAAAAAAACTCTCCAGCAAAGGAGCAACATCCAATAAAGCTGCAAATGAAAGAACATCACCAGCATAGGGTCCGCGAGTTGCACACAAATCAATCTGCACTCTTTTCAGGCTCTGAAATCTTCCTAGGCAATTTGGCAACGCATCCATCTAACACAAATCAAATATGAAAATTTATGAAACAAATCTGTAACTATGTTTTGTATCTAATAGATGCTTACTTTAGATCAACGCTGACTGAATTCGGGGTTAAAGAAGACATTTATGGTCTAATTCGGAGTGTGCACTTACACTGAAATTCTCTAATTATTGTTGTCATTTAATCTAAAAGTGGAGCGGCAAAAATAGAAAACTCACAGATAAAAGCAAAAATAGAAATCCATTGATAAGTACCCCAAGCACCGCACTTTCCCCTTCAAATCCAAATAAAATTTCCCAACTTCACCTCACCATTGATGTTTGTGGTGCAGATTAATCTAAATTTATGTGATACTCACAAAAAAATAAACAAAAATGCTATCTGCTCTTTTCTACTATTCCGAAGGTATATAACTATAGATTTAAAATTTATCAATTCTGTCTTGTATTGAATTTATTTTGCTAAGAGGTGATGTAAATTTCTCCTCTTCTATTTTCCCACATTTGAGGTTTTTGTTAATTCATGGCAAACTTGTTCGATTTTTCAAATTTTACTTGATTTTTTTCAATTTCAGTGCTCTTCTTCTAAAAACATATTCCGAAAAATGAATCAGCCATATACCAATGCAGGGGCACATGACCATACTAGAAAGTTACATCACCCCTTAGCACTCTAAGCACAATTTGAAAAAGAGAAAACAGTAATGTTCTAGTATCTCACCTCTATACCCTCAGTCTTCCAAACCAAGGTTTGTACTCCAGGAATGGATCTAGGAAGCACTCTAAGCACAAACTCGCCAACGCGAGAATCGAAATTACCACATTGTATGGAAGCATATCTGACCTTTTGCAAAGGCTGAGTGAACACAACTTTAGTATCGTTAGTCCCTCCGAACTCAAACCTTTCAAGGTTAGCTGCAGAGATTTCTATTCTTTTCACTTCATGGCATCCTGTGAGGGACAGGAACCTCAGATGGCTCAGAGATTCAGAAATCACCAACTTTTCAAATTTAAAAAGTATGCAGAGACATAAACGCTCAAGCAACAAACAATTCTTCAGCAGATCTTGGAGTTCATCTGCCACAATGTCGTACACTGAAAACAGGTCAAGCCTTTTAAGGTGTGTGAACCCAGTAAACCCAGGTGGTATCCTTAAAGAAACAAACTTGAGGTAGAGTTCCTCCAAGACCGACTTTGATCCATTTCGTGTGTCAAAGAGATAAGTAGGAAAGCAATACGGCCTCTCAGGAGATAATAGTAGAGAGAGAGATTTGGCACGTGAAGTGAATGCAAATCTAACGCAAGTGTTGATAGCACTACTGGCGCGTTGGTCGAGTAAGGCTCTGAGGACTATTCTCTTAACTCCACTGCCTCTATGTTGTTTTAAGACGGAGAGCATGCCCTGGATCAAATCTATCTTCATTTGTTCAGTTCTTTTATTGTTTACAGGAAACATGGCCCGACTGGTGAAATAAAGATCAGGATGGCATGTCCATATGCGCCTCAGCTTGGTTGATAGAATGCTCGTTCTAACAGCATCTCTAAGCGGTAAACGCGAAAGAATCGAACCCAAGATTTCCTGAAAATTGTAGATCAAATAATTCAAAATATTAGCAGAACAATGATAATTTTATTTTTACCCATCCTCGGTTCCCAAGGCACACTGAGTTAATATTATGGAGTGCATACAGTATTAATGGTTCCAGACCTGATCAAGACCCCAACTGGACCTGACATTAAATGGGTCGAGTTAGTTTATGTTACCGACCCATGACCTAGACCCGACCTGGAGTAAACAAAAGGATGGTTTGACACTAAATCTAGAGCCCAATCATTTTTAAATAGAGGTCTTGGTAAGGTTGTACGAGGACACAACCAAACCTGGTACCTACTATAAAGATAATCAAGTAGGGGTGCAAACGGATCGGATAGTGGTAAAACCATATCCGTATCCATTTTTATTTTCCGGATACGGATACGGATACGGATCGGATATTAGACGGATACGGATCGGATATTAACCGGATACGGATACGGATATCCGCTTTTTATAATATAGAATAACATAAATTTTTTCATAATACATATTAAATTATATAATATATCTACTATTCGGATACGGATAATTACAATTCAAAACCATATCCGTATCCATATCCGTACGGATATTCGGACATCAGATATCCGTATTAAATTTTCAGATACGGAGTCGGATACGGTCGGATAATATCCAACCCGTTTGCACCCCTATAATCAAGTGTATGTGAGAAAGTGGTCCCAAAACAAAACTACTGATATTATTCAACTATTACACACACACCCATACCTCAGGAAGATCATTAAGTTCGGTCTTTCTCAGCATTCCTCTTTCATAATCAATCACTTTATCATATCTTTCATTTGTTGGTGCCTTCTCATGTCTTTCATCTGTTGCTATTATTGTGTTTCTCCGAGCCTGCAACAGAACATTTGAAAAAAAAAAGAGATTAATTTTTATCCATTTCGATATATGCTACTAGACAATTAATTTTCAAAGCCACAGGCACCTAACAAGTAAGATGCATTTCAAAATTTAACTGCTTATAGACTGTACAGTGCGCAGGAGGGCAGTTAGCCTATAATTATCTAACATACACCCTAGATGACATGGTATGCAACAATTTTAACTCATTGTAAAATATATATGCATACCAGTTAACTAAATTCATCAATGATTTCATGTAAAATAAAAGGAGCTGCTCAAATTTGACCCAACCCAAAAACCTTCTACCCATCAGAGCTGTACCCCATAGAAATGAAAATTTAACAAATCTGCTTGTTGAAAACCCAAGGCCCAAACTTGGAAGAATGCAAGGGAAAACCAAATGAAAACCTAACCAAACTCCAAATTTGAACCTGCATGACAAAAAATCTAAACAGAAACCTGACATTAACTACACCCGATCCTAACATAAATTAATAAGAAATCAATAGAAACCAGAAACTATTTATTTTTTCACAACGAGCTGACCCGACTGAAACTCAAACCAGTCCATTGTGAAACAAGACACAACATAAGCCGGTTATTATAGATCCAACAACGGAGGCCAAATTAGTACCTACCTCTAAAAAAATACTCAATCAAATGAAAAAAACACAAGTCGCTGGCAAACAGATTTCCGAGACAGTGAGTGGAAGTTTTTCCAGGCAGAATTTCAGAAAAATGGGTCGAAAAAGAATGGAAGATAAGCACATAGGATAGGGGAAATTCACAAAGGGGAAGTGTCTCTAGTTGCCACGTAACAAAGAAAATTCTAGTGGCTATTTGTAGAGTTTGTTTTCAACTAGCTGAATGAGGGTAGAAAGTGGTACTGGAGGATATCCATACGGAGCATGAAAGGAAAGGCCAAATATTTCTCGGTCCATTTCATTATTTCCTTTTTCAATTACTGAGCATGTTGCTATGATCCTGGACCAGTTGCTTAAGAACCGATCAGTATATTACCTCTTAGAAACCCAATCATATTTTTTTGTTAAATTACCATGAAATATTAGGAAATTGCATTTCCACAATCAATATTTGCGCAATGATTGTCACTCAAAATGGAAAAGATGTATACAGTCCAAGTACTCTTGCATTGCTCAACACTGATTGCAATAATATCATGGAAAATAAATCGTTTTCGCTTACCATTTAGTAAAACAAAACAAAATTATAATTAAACCCTGCAGCATTCCCTGAACTGTGGAACTGCACCCATACATCCTCAAGAGAAATGTATTTCTGGTAACTATGGACTCATCAACTCTTTTTCTTTTTTTTTTGTAGTAGGCTTTGCCTACTAAATTTTATTGATTCAATTAAAAAAGTACAGACAGTTAGGAAGGAACAAAAAGAAAAAAAAAAAAAAATCAAGCAATACATAGAAAATAGGATAGAAGTTCCTCCGAAGAATTATCCTGATTATCCTGTTGTTCTATGATGAAACCAGGAGAGAAGGATCGTTTTCTTGTCTTCCCATCAAACAAAATGACCGCTACGCACAAAAAAAACCGCAACCCATTGTGTAGCCACAAAAGCACTCAGTGTGCTCAACAAATGACTCAATGCATCAGATAACACAATGACCCGCCGTAGTAAGCATCTATCAGCCACATGAGACCCGCAACCTACATAGAACACAACCCGCCACAGTGATTTGAAGGAGATGAGCCGCCACCCAATTGGACCCGCTACATGAAACATGGGGGTCAAAGTATGGCTATAAAAGATCTCAAAGGGAAGAATAGAGGGCTGACAGGAGTTTTTGTATCAATGTGGACGGAGTTCAGAATTTCAGATCTGAACATAATTACATAATGGATGACCGGATTAGACAGACTACAAGAGACTAACCCATTTACTGCAGTAGACAGACCCTCGACTTGAAGGGAACGGTTGGAGTGGAAAAATAAGAAGGAAAACGGAAGGTTGTTGCTTGTATTTTAAAAAGAGGAGGAATGGAAAGAGATCCTGGGAAGGGAAGTGAATACTGGTGAGGAGGGGAGGGGGAAGGGAGAAAGAGGGAGGGAAGATGGAGGGGAAGCGGGAGGAGAGAAGGGTGGCGGGGGAGGCCCCAGAGAATTTCAATTTTTTTTTAGCAATGGACTATTCAATTTATAGGGTGGGGGTATAGAACAAAACCCGACCTAACCCAGTAGCACCTCTACATAAAACTACTTTCGAGTGCATATCCAAAGTAGAGTACACGGCTTATGATACTGCAGGTGACAGACCGAAAATTGTACTAGAACAAATTAAAATTACGTTTAAATCAATTAAATGTTTACCTCAGGGAGATCTTTAAGTTGCATCCTCGTAAGATTTCTCCTTTTATAAACAATAATTTTTTCATGTCCCTTGTCTGTTGACAATGTTTTCATTCCCGCATCCTGCCCTTTGTCTGTTGATATTGTTCTTATTCTTGCATTCTGCAACAAAATATTTCAGAAGAAAAATCAGTCCTTATACCTTATGGGTGATACTTTTGGAACTAAGAGCACATTGCATACTTTGAAATTTGTTTAGTTGATGTACGCCCCACAATCAGTCATTTTACATATAGTCTTCTGTCTATATTTTAGTTGCACTTTGTCCAATTAATCTCCAAAACCACCTAAATTAAGGCCCAAACCTCAAGACCACCTGGCAACTATCCGACCATTTACAAGTATGGTATGGGTACCTACTAAACCGGACCTGTCTATTGTAAAAAGAGGATCCATAGCTACTTCTAATAGCTGTAACCCCAGAGCTGCATTGAGAAACAACCAACTGTAAGTTAAATGGTACTTAAGGGTATGGGGTAAACCAAAAAACTGATCTGACTTGGTTCACCTCTAGGAAAATATAATTTCTGTGTAGACAATGAAAAAAGAGATAAAATGACATGAACTGAGTGATTGCATGGGTAGGCACAAAATTATCCCAAAGTACATGAACGTTATGAGCAATTGTATACCTCATCAAGAACATTGAGTTGCTTCTTTCTATGCTTTCTTCTTTCATAAACAATGATTTTTTCATCTCTTTCATCAGTTGACAACATTGTTATTTTCCCAGCCTACAAGAGATAGTCATATTAGATATCCTCTTCTACATTGCATGTGAAATCTTTACAACTAAGATGTGCCAATTATGATCATTACCAAACTTGAAATTTCAAAATGCATTTTAACATTATTAATTTCAATTATGTTATAGGATGTCTGATGATTAACTCAGGACCTAGTTGATTGGGAACGAAATATTCATCAGCCAAATATTAGCGAGAACCACAACAGAGACTAGAATCAATAGGTAAACTGGTAAAGCATGTACTGCACTAAACCGATTTTACTTGACTTATAAAATCCATAAGTGCAATTCTTCTTCCCACTCATACCTCAGCAACACCAAATGGATGCTTTGCTCTTTTTCTTCTGTAAACAATTGCTTCAGCCATTTCTCAATCTACATACAGAGAACTCAATAAATCAGCATAAATAAAGCAAATTGTGAACTTATAAGTATTAAAATTAAAATTACAGAAGTGAAAGTCGCCTCTTTTGGGGATCCCTTGTTAAATTAAAAAGGAGGCGACATTGAAAAAGTATAAAACAAAAATAAGAATTTTAAAATAATCACCAAAAATTCCCGGTGATCCGCAACAAAGTCCTAAACTTCTAATACTGAAAAATTGAAAGCAAAATAATCAAGCTAGTTTCCCCTCTCCAGTGAGAATGGGTCAGTAAAATAAGTACCAAGTATCACTAGCTAAAAGAAAATGAAGAAAAGAGAGAGGGGAAAAACCTAAATCAAGGAAGAAGAGATAATCTTGATCTCTACAGGGAGTGAGAGAGAGAGAGAGAGTTGTAGTCTGACGACTGAGTAGAGAATTACGAGTCTGCCAGACTAGAAAGTACCATTGTAAGTACACGTTTGCGCAACGTTTGGACTTCGGAATCCGCATCCTCAGAGATAACAGAACCGTCCGATTAGAATTCCGGCAAATCCGGCCCAAAAATGCTGGGGATGGTAACGGATCGCATTATTCAAAGATCAGTATCCGTTACTGAGGGACAATTATGGAATTCAGATCGTTCTTTTTAATCTTTGGTACGAATCTTGCAACGAACTCGTATTTATAATAAATACTGAATTTCTTCTGAACTGGCTGAAATTAAATCCCGAGTGTTTTGAACCGGACCGGACGTCGATTCGGTAAAGCTCCGATTTGACGGTTCACTGGTCGGTTCACACCAAATTGAGTATAGCGCTACAAACGAATCCAACCATATCAAACTTATCTCAAATTGAGTTTGAATTTGAATAAGATTCGAACCGAGCTGATTTTTTTTGTTTCAGAATAAACTTGAATCGAACGAATTAATTGTGATTTTTTTAATCGAATTAAAGTCAATCGAATTACGAACTACAGATTTTTTTGGCAGCCAATCATAGTTTATGCATTAGTTTTCTTCATGCGGAACAAAATTCATGCGGTTTCCTTTTATCTTTTATGAATTCACACTGATGAATTATAGGCCAGTTCAAAATTTCCAGAAATAAATTTGCTGCAATCCTCCATGAGTGAATAGTAATCCTACAATCCCTCCTTTTTCGAATCCAACCATCGATTTTTTTAGAACGAATCTCAAAACAACTTTTTTCAGAACTTTTATGTACACACATCTCGAAACAATTCAATGACTGGATTCAAAAAAGGAGGGATTGTAGGATTACAATTCACTCGTGGAGGATTGCAGCACATTTATTTTCAAAATTCCCTTACCTTTTACAATGCTGGATTGATTAAAATCATGGCATGAATCTAATCAAATGAAACTTATTTCCATTGTTAATTTGTTAGGTTGTTGAAGCATTTTCTATTATAAGTTACCGTTATATTAACAATTTTAAGCTATAATATAAGTTTGGTTCCTGCATTATTAAATATTGATGGTTGAAGCCATTAGTTGCATTATTTGAGATTCAAATCTAAGAGGAGGGTTTCAATGCCTCATGTTTTTCATACCTCATTATACCTCATATTTTATATCTTTGTTTTCAAAGTTCAAATTGTTGATCCGAACCGCTCAATATGATATGTATGCTAAAATATGTCTAGGGATTAAATTTTATAATTTTTGAAAATTTTTTACTATTTTTTTTAGGTAGGTACAAAATCATTGTTTTTGTACCGTTAAAAAAAATGATTTTCAACCCATCTTAAAAAATAGTAAATTTTTTTAAAAAATTATAAAATTTCATCTTCAACTATATTTTAGTATGGATATTATGTTGAATGGTTCGGATTGACAATTTAGACTTTAAAAACGAAGATATAAAATATGAGGTATGATGAGATATAAAGGGCATGAGGCATTGGAACCCTCCTCTCGAATCTAAATAGTTCATAAACTAATTTCGAACGAATTATACCCAGATTGAATTTGAGTTTGAGTTTAAATAAGATTCGAGCCGAACTTATTTAATTTATATTAGAACTAACTAATTTCGAATCAAATTAATTACTAACTTTTTTCGAATCAAATTCAAATTGAATCACGAAGTACAAACTTTTTGTGCAACCCTACTCGGGTACATGAGGGATACCGACCCGGATTCAAACCTCAAAATTCTGCTGATGTTTGTCGGACTTGGATAGCAAAAAGAGTAAAGGCAAGGAGTGGAGGTTAGGATCTCTGAGGTAACTCAAATTTTGAATTTGGATTCCGACTGTTCAATCGGAATCGGATCATTCACACGGGAGGAGAGGAATTCGTATCCTTTGAGATATCTCAAACCATGAGAGTGTTTTCTTTTTTTTGGAAAATCTCAACTGTTCAAATACCTTCTGCACGAATCTCAAAGCACACATAATACTGGCCCCTGTGCTATCTCCGAAGTGGAATTCGGATCCCATAAAATAACGCATTTTTTTAGTTTTGATTCAAACTATCCGAGATGCTTTAACACAAATTTTAAAAAATCCAAACCCTTCAAATAATATTGCCTCCTGTGTTATTCCCAAATAGACACCGGTACGTCTAAACAAAAATTAGGTCACTTTAGGCAGGAGCGGAATTAGAATGTAAAATGTAAAAAGTAAAAAGTAAAAATATATAATCTGAGAAGGTGTAATTTGAATCTAAAAACTCTCACAACTCAATAAACAACTTTAACCACTAGGCTATAAGAAAATACTTATTATTTTACAAGAGAGGTCAAGTTATATAACAACTTAAGAGATCAGAAATTTTAATAAACATAATTAAAAAAAAATTAAAATAAAAATTATAAGAATGACTTGGTCATTATTGATCTACACTAAGATCCGTCCGACTTCAGGCAATCCGTGTATGTCTAAACTCAAAAATTAAGTTATTTTAGAAGATCCGGACCCGAATAGGCACGGTACACGTTGGTCACGCAGAAGTTGAGATATCACAGAGGATACACACCGGAATTCGTATCCTCTGAGATATCTCAAACTTTGTGTTACTTTATGGAAAATCCCAACCGTTTAAATACGTTCTGCACGAATCTCAAATCACACATAATACTGACCCCCTACATCACCCCCGAATAGGCACCGGACACGTCGATCACGCAAAAGTTGAGATATCTGAGAGGATACGCACTCTACGCACCAGGGGTATGCAACAGGCCCTGAACTATATCCAAAATTTACAGGCTATACAACAGACCCGAACCAAGCCCATTTATAATGCATCCGTAGATCGTTTAATTAATGAGGGAGACGGCAAAGCAAGGCCGTTTATTTTACCGTCTCTATTAACTATTATCCAGTATATTATTCTTGTTCTTACACAATATAGTAATATACACTTAAATCTGAAAAGGTCCCTCGTGATGAAATAATGTTCACACCTTATTTATGAAAACATGATGTATGAATGACATTTTTTTATGTATATGTTTTGTTTAATTATCTAAATTAAATTTGTGTTCTCGGATATTTTTCAATGATACACATGATACGGCTTGGCTACTATGCATCCGTATCCGATTTATTTGCATCCCTAAATTTGAAATACATTTACTAAATCTCACATACAATCTTTAACTATTTATCAATTATGATAAATGCAAATTCACATAAATTAAATAAAATTATAACTAATTACATTTGGAGCTTTGGTTATGATAAATATACAACTAGTATAGAAGATAAATTACATGTTTAAAAAATACGTTTCAATTTGTGAAATCCAATTTGGATTCAGATACTTGAAGAAATTGCTTGAACCACTGTACAGAAGCTTTGGGTATCCTTGTCAGGTTATTTTTGTAATCAATGTAATATAAGCCGAAGCGAACTGTGTATCCTGAGTTCCATTCCCAGTTGTCGAGCAGCGACCACACAAAATATCCTCTTACTTTGCATCCATCCTCTCTACAATTAAAAAAGAAGACACATTTATATAAAAAAAAATGAAATTCTTGTACCAGTTCCTGACAATCATGAATTCATGAAAGATGTCGGTAAGGACCAATGTTTAGAAATTGTAACATAATATGATAAATAAGAAGAAAAAGTATGCAAAAATACAGTATTGTTGATTGTTGTTTTTGCCAATAAGTCCAGAGGTTATACCTTATTGTAGAAAGCAAGCTCTTAAGATAATCATTATGGTAGCTTATCCTCTTTTCGTCTTGTAAAACTTTCTCTATGCTTGCAAACGGATGGTTTGCTTCATCCATTCCTGAAATTTTGTATATTATAATGAACTATATTTTAAAAAAATTTCTATTGAATTTGTTGAAATGTCGTGTCTGGCAAATAATCTCACCGTTTTCAGTAATAAAAATCTCTGGGTTTTTGTAGTTCTCCTTGATATACTTCAATAACTTACCAAGACCCCAGGGTACTACATGCAACCAGTGTGATCCTGCCTATAATATGCACAAATTTGAAATAAGTACAAAAAAGAACTGACAATTAAAGTGTGTTACATATATTTCAATTGCTTAGCAGCAGGGTCTACAGGATACCTTTTCTCCAATAATCCTTCCATGCCTATATGCTGTTAAAAAATTAAACAGAAAAAAATGTAATGGCAATTAAATTATAAGACCAGTGACTATGATTAATTTTTATTAAATATTACACCAGTTTCCTCTTTTTGTTAACACAATGTACTACTTGGAAGTTGCCGTACCAGTTTTTATGATGGCCGAATCAGTCTGAGCATCATCCATGATTAATTTCCTTACCCTCGTTCTATCATTTCTTACATACAATGAGGTGTAGTGATTTACTCCTAGAAAATTGATTGAACCAGCAACCAATTTTGACTCTGAGTTCGAAAATTGGGGTAGCCTTGCGCCCACTAGACTCTGCATTGAGGTCGGATATTCCCCATATATTAAGGGACCTAAGAACCTGATTTTTAAATATCTCAGTAACATGTTTTATTTGTTATAACATTTCTTTGTTGTAAAATTTCCAGTTTGTATTTGTACCTCAAAAAGGTGAAATTGATTGGCAAACACACTTCTATGAAATGGTAAACACTATAAGGTTATATAATTTCTAAGCATGTGCCAAAAGCAAGTTTATTATGGCATCTTTCAGTTAATAGAAATACTGTAAATATATCTTCTTTTTCTGGTATGTTCAAACAGGCAAAAAGATAGATAATGAAAGCATTGTAAATTAATCAACATTTTCAGGTCTGATAACGGCATAAAATAAATCCAGCAATTTCCAAGAATACATAGACAAATCTTATTTATAGTAAAATTATGTGAATTATACTTACCATCCTAGCTCAAAATCCATAGCCCTCTGAGCCGCGTCAATGTCTTCTTGTACATTAGATAATGGTTCGTACCATTTTGAGTTTAGAGCAATTCCAATAATACCCCCCTGCTTTTCCTGCATTGACATGTAGGGTTGTTAAGTCATCACTTTAGTGTCAAAAGATTAGTCCATAAATTGGGAGGTCGCAGGTTCGAAACTCGGATGGGCATTCCTAGTGGATATTAAAAAAAAGTCCATAAAAATTAGGCTAATTAAGTTCTTTCTATTCCAATAGCTTGGGTCAATTTTCATATCAACATACCAACATGTACGGGCTTACTAAAAGAAGTACCTTGAAATGTCTTTTATAAATGTGGAATGCATTCGCATGAGACAGGATAATATTGTGGGCCGCGATGTAAGGTTCAGTAGACGAATTCCCTTCTCTACAGAATATGTGAGAGAGGATTGAGCAGCGTCCAGGCGCCTGAAGACCTGTATCGTAACCCTCGATTGACGCCCCTTGTGGTTCGTTTATTGTTATCCAATGCTTCACTCTGTCTCCGAACTCCTTAAAACAAGTATACGCATAATGTCCGAAATCTTCCCTGAATCAGTACACATATATCTATTCTTTTAGTGTCTGTTAGGCTTGAGTTTAGTTTGGTTCCTGAGTTAACTCATACTGTTATTAAGTACACATAAATACTGGTACATATTCGTGCATTTCATTCAATATTTCTGTATTAATTATATTATGATGCCACCAGACATTTCATTGTAAGTAGGTTGGTGTTTTATTTTATTTTTTTACTTTTTTAGCATGTTACCAGAATGAACTTGAACCTAATTGACAGGCTTGTTTTGTGGTTATATGTATTTTATGAATGTATATTTTGTCTGAAAGATTTATATTAATCCTTGTTCTTACACAATTTGACTGTCTAGCCAGCCACCATATTTATCCTGAAGAGCTTGTGGTAGATCCCAGTGATAGACTGTTACATATGGTTCTATACCTGTACAAAGTAACAGAATTAATACATGCATGTGTGATATAATTGGAGAGTATAATTACTAAGAATCCTAATTATTAATTTATTTATTTTTGCAAAATTAAGAAAGAAACCTTTTTTTTTTTAATTAAATTCAACTAATAATATGAGCCTTCAACTTTGAAGTACCCAACTACTGCTGCAACAAAATAAAGAAGATTCAACTGAGAAATTTATATGTGAGACCTTTGGCCAGTAGCTCATTAATGAGGCTATTGTAGTATCTTATTCCTTCTGGATTGGGGTCTCCTGTCCCATCTACAATTCCAAAATTATGTCAATTATTTATTACAATCAGATGAACTTCTTTAAACTTAAATCTTATTAAACTGACAGATGTGCCTCATTATCCACAGAAAATAATATAAAAAGAGAACCCTATTGATAGGTAGTTTGACTTTGATTATAAGTTGTATTATTTTTTTTGTCAGTACTACATATATACTTCAGTAGTTATCTGAAACGTGGCTGAACAGAGTTGGTCAGAATTACAATATATGGTACAAGTACAATTTTTGACGCACATATAAAACATGCAATATGAAATGCCTCCCAAAGGAGTCTTTCAAGATAAGCTTGAAGTTACATCCTAAAACACTAGAAGACATTAATTCGTACAAGTAGAAAACAAAATGGAATTTGTTGACATACTTGGAAAGATTCTGGACCATGAAATGGAGAAGCGGTAGGCATCCATGCCCATGTCCTTCATCAAATCCACATCACTCTGCATTTTTACAGATTTACCCCTCTTTAATCTTTTATTATACAAATATCTTATACATCTCAAACTTCATCAAAATCCTTATTTGTAAAAATCAATCATAAACAGAACAAAGAAAAAATGGAAAATTTGTAGAGAAATTGATTATTGATGGATGCTAATTGAAAGAATGGAATAGGAGAAAGAAATTCGACAATGTAGTGTAGATTATGTTGGCTACTAACTTGATACCGGTGATAGTGATCGACTGCTATATTCGCATTGCTGAAATCCAATACCCTTCCTGCTCAAAATCTCAGGTCTCCTTAAACCTTTCAAATTATTCAATTTGACAAATAATAAAAACTAAAAAGATATATATATATATTAATTATATGACAGAAACCTGGTTTACTGATCAGTGTATCCCATATGCTAACCCCTCTGCTGCCTTCATCCACAGCTCCTTCATACTTTAAATACAAACCAAAAATGGGAATTAGGCTTGAGAAATAAGAAATACAATTTTTCAGTATCCACCACTAATGGATATCTATCTCTAAAGAGAGAAATATCATGTATGATTAATTATGTGTATACCTGATATGCTGAAGAGGCTGTTCCAAATACAAAGCCAGAAGGGAAATTATCTCTACTTAAAGCTTCACCAGTTGCAACCAACCCAATTAGAAGATAATATACTAGTACCAAAGCCATTGTACCGGGTCTATTCAGCAAATGTTATATTTATACCAGCAAGTTTAGTCCTTTTTCTGGAACTTTTTCAAAAGCAACGGGAATAAATATTAAATAAGTACAAAGAAGTCTTTGTACTTATTAAAGAAGTCTCGGTAGCATTTAAAAAAGAAAAAGAAAAGAAGAAGAAGTCTTGGTAAATCCTCTCCCTTCCTTATAGAAATGGATTCATCCTGTTATCTCTTTGATTCACGGTTCTTACCAGTCTATGAAAGTTGAATAGTTGATAGACTGGTTTACCGAGTATTATAGGCTTTTATAGCTTATAAGGAATAAATGATAAATTGACAACATATGATTTCAAAGTATGAAGAGCCGCGTCTATTTACAAATTAACAACATATAATTTTAAAGTATGAAGAACCACATCTATTGACAAATTGACAACATATTATTTTAAAGTACGAAGAATCACGTCTTTTACAATTGGCTAAGGAATTATTTTTCGTAAAAAGGTCACATATTCAAAATTGAATACTCTTATTAGGAATGATTTAAGAAATAATAATCATCATCATCATATTTTATTTCTGGCTTACCCCAATTTGTTTGAGACTAAAGACTTGATTGTTGTTATTGTTGTTATTGTTGTTGTTGTAATCATCATCGTATTTTCACAAAAATATATAATATTTTTCTTTAAAAAGAAAAGATGATCATAACCACCAGTTTTATTAGAAACTAGATCAAAGAATCAATAATATAGCACTCAATAACCATAAGAAAAAAAAATATTTAAACTAGAATTAGAATGTAAAAAAGATTTAAGAACTTTAGTCCTCATCTCATTCTCATAGAATTTTTTTTAAAAAAAATAAGAGGTCATCGTACCATCGGTTTCATTGAAACTAAATCAAAGTATCAATTGTAATTAAGGGTGACTAAGTCACTCCTATAATTTTAAAATTTTAATTATGTATATTAAAAGATCCGTTTGTTTAAAGATTTTATATAATTTAGCCTTATTTATAAAATGACAAATGTGTACTTGTAGTATAATAGTTAGAGTCCTAGATGTTTGTGAGGTTTTGGATTCAATTTCCACTGTCACAATTTTTTTTGCCTTTCCACATATATTTTATAGTTTAGCTCTCTCATATTTAAATTTTCTAGTTCTGCCCTGTCAATTGTATGACACTTCAATATTCATGAGAACAAAAAAGATTATATCCATAGTAGAATTAGAACGTATCAAAATATTTTAAAAAACAACATAGTGAGAAAAAAGAAGTCCATATTAAATTTACCTTCAAACTAATGAACATTTTCACCTCCGTATCCAAACCCTTCTCTTACTCTGCCTTTAATCTTACCAAGGAATTGTTATCTAAACATGCACAATCCTTAAATGGAATCGTATCCTTTGCGGAGCTGTGCAGAGCTTTTAATTTGGTTTATTCATTTTGAATCGAGCGGATCAGATCAGATCTTGTCCGAATTGAAAAAATTCTCAAAATTTGCCCTACCCTCTTTTTTTGGCCCGCTCAATTCAAAACGAATGTACCAAATTAAAAGCTCCGCACAACTCCGCGGAGGATATGCTTCCATCCTTAAACAGCTAAACCTGCACTGGCATCCATAATATAACGTACTACTATGGATAATTTTTAGACGTTGATTTTTCAATTTATTGATTCATATAAAACAAAATCAAAATATGATATTTTTTTATGAGTACATAGATAAAATAACATAGATCAAATCTAACAGTTTTATTTTAACGTTTATAATTTAAATTTTAAGTTATTAATATTTTAAAAGTAAAAATATGATGGACACACAAAAAATAGAGTAATTTGAAGACTCCTCATTTTTAATTGGTATTATTAGCTCTTGACTTACCCCAAAAGCTGGAAAATGAACTAATAGTACCTCCTAAATTTCTTTGCTTTTGCACTTTCCCCTCTAAAAAAGGAAATGTGTTCATTTCCGTCCAAATTATTAACAAAACGACCCTCCTTAATAAACAATTCAATTATTTTATTATCCTTCGCAGAGTAACCTTTCTAAATACCACAAAGACTTCCAAAATATTGCAGGAAAAAGTAAACTTAATAAATTAAGTTATTCAATCTCAATTACATTGTGCAATAGTCTATATTATTTATATTGTTTCATCATCTTGACAGAAAAACACACTGATTTAGGCGTTCCCAGCCCCTTTTGAGTAGATTTCCCTTAGTTGAAGTTCATTTTTTTTAGACTAACCATATAATTCCCTTAATTTTTAATGGAATTAGACTATTAGAGCCTCCCTTTTGAGTAGAATTTCCTTAATTAATGTTCATTTTTTTGGACTAACCATAAAAATCCCTTGATTGTAATGGAATTATAACATGAATTTTAGCATAGAAAATGAAATTTCCAACTCCCAAATTTTAACCAATTATAATATGAATGCATAATCAAAGAGCCTTGAGCATGCCATCTCCAAATAATGCTATTTGCGATAGAACTCAATTGAAATTTGAAACTAAATCTACCAATTCATCAAATTGATCTCTAAGGTCATCATATTTTCTAAAATTCAATTGTACAATTCCTAAATGTAATATTTTGTCTACTGTAATTTAAAGCATCTGAGGCTACTTCAAAAGTTTGAGAAAATTTAGATGCCAGAGATCAAAGAAACAATTTTGCAAGTATAACTACTACAAAACTCATAAGCTCATCAGCAAGATCCATGCATATTACTCTAATATAAATAACAAAGTAGGTAATTATTTATTGAGAATGTCTGACCTCATCTTAGGTGAAAATGGTGGGTAGCTCCATTTTGGTTGAAATGGAGGCACATAAATTATAATCTAAAGAAAATAGGTAAGAGATAACTTGTCTTAGAAGTGCTCTCTGATTTGACACAGGGTAAGAAAGGGATATGTATGCAGTGAATCAATATTGGTGTTTTCTTTATAATATATGTAAATAAGTGTGCTTGAAAATAATACATAAGACACAATAAACACACAATTATTAATTAGTTATTAATTAAAAATGTTATTCTGTAGTATTAGGTGAACAGTCTTTATTTGTCATAAATATTTTCTAGACAAAGAGGTATTAATGGCAGGAAATGACTTGGTATATAATACACCACACAGGCTACAGATGATCCGAAATTGGAACTGAAAGAGAGTTGTGATATTTAATCAAGCCAAGCAAGCTGCCTTTGAAGCAAGAGGAATGATATGATAATATGATCTGACGCCTTTGGGTCCCGTTCGGATGTCCCAAAATGATTGGGGATTCGGAACTACCTGAAATTTATTTCTCATGATCCGTTCAGATATGTTTAGATAGTAGTTTGTATAAAACAAGATTGGAATTTTTTTTTCCTAATCTTCTTTTTCTAGTTTAGTGTAAATTTAATTCTCTGATCTATTGTCTTTGGTGTTGACTTCTCTGAAATTGTAGTTTAATTTATAATTTTTGATGTCATATAAAAATGAATGAATTCACAATATTTTTGATAAACAACAATAACTTTCAGTATAACAAAATTTAGAAAATTCATATTTGTATGTTCAAGCAAATTAAGTATCGGTATTTTCGGTGATTGAATAATAAATTTACGAGCAAAAGCTTTTATGATGTAATAATTAAATGTATTGCTATCAATTATTATTATTTTTTTTAAAAGTTCAATTGTAGGTGTGGGTAGGTGGAACTCGCATCCTCTGAGGTATCTCAAATTATGCGTGACTTCCTGGAAAATCTTAACCGTTCAAATACGCTCTGCACGATCTCAAAGCTCAAATAGTGCTGGTCTCTCGCGCTATCCCCACATAGGCACTGGACATGTCGGTCACGGAAAATATGAGATATCACAGAGGAAACCGGATACGCACTCAGGTAGGTGTGACTGTGTGAGTTCTCAGGAGACAACAAAATCTACAACGCATCTCTCTAGTCTTTTATGTTGTTCCTTGCGCTGTAATTTTACTCCGACTCATTGTGCGGATGCTGGATAGCTCTCGCCTCAGTAGATCTAAACTGGAATACTGGATCTATCCGTTCCGCCGAGGTATATATAAAGGTTATTTCTTTGCAACTCTAGCTGTGCACCAGGAAGTGTTGTTTTATTCAAACGGAAATTCTTAACTTTGTGATTTTTATGAATGACATTTACCATCTTTGTTTTCTTAAAAAAAAAAAGTGAAGGCCCTGCTCCTACGGATGTCGATTTTAAGTTTTTAACAGATCCCTTTCTAATCGGCGCAAACCTACGATAAGAGAAAAAAAAAAATTGGACCATATTATTCTTTCGTTGAAAGGAAACTATGTAATCCAAATCTTACTAAATCTTTTTATAATAATTGTCAGATCAGTTTCCCAGAGCAATGAAAGTCTTTTCAAATTCAGAGCCATTTCAACTTTGAAGAGAAGCTATTTTTGTGGTACCGTCAACACTTATTAAAACAATGTATCTCTAATAAAGAAAGTAATACAATTTTTTTTTGCATTCATAAAGTAATAATAATTACAAAATGTACTCCAAATAACTAGATTGAGAAATTAAAAAAAATCAATTGTATAATTATATTTATGAAGAAAAAAAATTGTGTTTTTTCAAGATTCTCTAGATAACAATTGACACTGTTGTGTGAATTAACCATTGACATTTGACAATAAATTCAATTGTGAGGAGTTAGATAAAGATAATCTAGCATTAAATTAATTAAAAAGTTTATTGGTCCTTTTTAAATACAAATATTTGTTATGATAATTTGAAAATCAATTTTTGATCTAGTTATAAAGGCAATACTCTATGTATGAAAGGTTGCAGGTTTGAAATCTAAAAAGTACAATCTTTTATGAATATTAAATAGTTTGGTGACTTGATCTCCAACATTTACTTAAAAAAATATATATATTATGATAATCTTTAATTTAAAAATCTCATATAAAATCCGATGGTCATTTTCTTCTAAAGAATTTGACAAGTTTAAATTCTGTAATTGACTATGTTTTAAGAGTAAAGCTAGCGTGTGACATGCTCACCAAGAAAGTTTGGTGAGCATAACTCCAAAAGTATATCGGATCGACGTCAAATGCCAAATCCAAACCGTTGAAATCTATGTACTTCATGAGTGATGCATATACATGCAAAATTTTGAAAGTTTCGAGTTTATTTGCTACACGGTCAAGTGGTCAAAGAAATAATAAAAATTGAATATATAAAATAACTTATAATAAAATGTTCATTTATTTGATCACTTGACCGTGTAGCAAATAAACTCGAAACTTTCAAAATTTTGCATATATATGCATCACTCATGAAGCACATGGATTTCAACGGTTTGGATTTGACATTTGACGTCGATCCGATATACTTTTGGAGTTATGCTCACCAAACTTTCTTGGTGAGCATGTCACACGCTAGCTTTACTCATGTTTTAATATTATTGGCGAAAAGACTACTAAATTTATTGGTCTTCAATTTCATATTGAGTTGATTTAGACTAAAACACTCTAAATCTAACATAATTTTCAGTGTAAATTAAAAAAAAAAAGTATATCGATCGTAGCACGTCTCCAACCAACGTGACTTGATCCCATCTTCTTCTTCTTTTTTCTATTTATTTTGCACATGAACCCACGTTCAAATTAGGTTTTATCAAAACGAAAATGATAAAAAATATATTTTATAAAATCGGCCTGTTCAGGTTAGGTTTATCAAATGCAAATGAAAATCATATAATAAATTTCTAATCGCAGAGTATAATTAAAATTTATTTTTCCAATGTGCATGTCGTAGGAGTGCAAACAGATCGGATTAATTTTATCTTTTTATATTTGAATTCGTATTTGAAAATTAACTACGGATATGTGACATCAAAATATTCGTGCATATACGAATATGGATTTGTTATTAAATTTTAATTATCTGTATCTGAATAATAAATATGTAATGTATAGTTTAATATATAATATGAAAAAAATTATATTATTCATCACTATAATTAGATAAAATATTATGAATCTTAGTATTTTTAATAATTATTTATATATATTTTTAATAAATAATAATATTGAGAAAGGAATATCCGATCTGATCCGTTATATGTACAATCTGTATTTGTATTCATATTCGTCTAATATTCGATTCGTATTGATATCTAAAAAAGTAAAAAAGTAATGAATATAGTTTTATCACTATATGATCCGTTTGCATCCTAGCACGGTAGCACCTCTTGCATATCGATTCGTTAACCCACCTGAAATTTTTGTTTATACCATATTCAAAAAAAAAAATAATAATAAAAAATCATGTTTTGTGGAGATTTTGAAAATATACCAGGGCCTCTAAATCAATTTGCAGCGCTATTTTAGAAGAGCTGTAGATTGGCATGACAACCCCAAAAACTCAAATAACGACTGCAATATTAAATATATTTACCTTTTTGAGGGACCTATAAATTATTCTGCGGTCTTTAACACCATGTTTGGATGGAGAGTAGAGGAAGGAAGGGGAGGTGAAGAATAGAAGAGAATGGAATGGAATAGAAAGGAAGATTACCTCATTTAACTTCTTCGTGTTTGAATGATTAATGAAGAAAAATAAATTTATCTTTCCTTTCCTCTTATTTCTTATTTGGTTGATTAAAATTTAGAAGGATAATGAAAAATTCGGTGGCTGTTGGAAGAATGTGACAAAATACTTGTATGAAAATTACATAGGTAATATATATATATATGGTTAGGCATTTGTGTTATTTTTTCTAAAATATTTGTAACAAAAATATTTTCCATCCGTTACACCTCAGTTTGAGAGGGAAACATATTCTATTAATTATAATGATACAAGATTAAACCTTTCACCTCCTGTATCCTTCACATCCAACATAATTTTGTCAACTAAACACGATTCGATGAAATTTTTTACTTTCTTTCCATTCTCTCCCTTCCTGTACTCTCCATCCAAACAAGGTGTAAAAAATGAAGCCGCATATTATTTTTTGAATTCTTCATGATTTAGGTCTTTGTTGTTTTTAAAAGGTATAAATAAAAATTTCGGTTAACCCGCTATATTGTCATGACGCGGAATTAGACATCTTTATGTGATCATGCGAAGTTTACCTACTATTTTGTTGGTATATGATGAAATAATTAAGAAATTATCGGCGTGCAAGAAACAAGTACAGCCGTTTGAAGCAGTAGATTGCTGCAAGCCTACAGATTTAAACGTGCAAGCTAACATTTCATATTTCATCAACTATGCATGTACCGATGATGTACATCCCCAGCTCTTTCGAACGGCTACAGAGATTACAGAGCTGCTGTTTGACAGTTAATTCTATCCTTTTTAATAGCAGCTTTCTGCTCTTCATTTTTCTCTCTATCTCTTTCTTCAAAAAAAAGAGAAGAGAAAAGATAAAGAGATAAAGAAGAGAGAGATAGAGAGGAGAGCAGAAAGAGTACTAATTTTGGAGAGCAGAGAATTTCATTTTCTAAGTTTCTGCTCGACGGACGGAGAGGAAAGGGAATAAAAATAGAATTACAAAATTTTTAAACTGATTTTTACTGTTCACATGAGAAAATAAAAATTCACTCTAAGTGAACAGTAGTGTTTTAATTAGAAGGGATCAGGGGCGTTCTTATGGATATCGGATCAAATTCAATCAGATATTATATTCGATTAGCGCTGAAATTTTTAAAAATTATTAAACCAAAACACCAATTTCGGTTGGAAATTATATTTTTCGCATGGCCGCTTCCCGGAGAAGCGGGCACTTGGAACCGGGCCGCTTCGGGGGGAAGCGGGCACTTATTTGGGCCGCTTTGGGGGCCAGCGGCCACATTGATTTTGCTTTTTTTTTTTTTTTTTTTGGAAAACAGAATTTTTTTTTGTATTAAAATATTAGAAATGTTGAATATATTTCTTTGAAAATAGATGAAATACAATATAATTTGATTTATTAGAAAGACTGTAACAAATAACCCGGATCAATATTTTTCAGATCGAATTTTTCGCGGCTGTAAGAAAAATTAATATATTTCTTTATGTGTTATTGGAAAATAATAAAAATACTTAGATTCTGAGTTATTGATCCCAGTTTAAAAGTCACTTCTAGGTAATCCAGAAAATATTGTGATCCTTCTAGTACATTTAATTTATAAAAAGTTGTATCTATTTTGAAAAAAATCAAAATCTTTATTTTATTTAATTGTTGTTTTTCAAAAAGAATTATCAAAATAGATACAACTTTTTATAAATTAAATGTACTAGAAAGGTCACAATATTTTCTGGATTACCTAGAAGTGACTTTTGAACCGGGATCAATAACTCAGAATCTAATTATTTTTATTTTTTTCCAATAACACATAAAAAAATATATTAATTTTTCTTACAACTGCGAAAAATCCGATCTGAAAAATATTGATCCGGGTTATTTGTTGCAGTCTTTCTAATAAATCAAATTATATTGTATTTCATCTATTTTCAAAGAAATATATTCAACATTTCTAATATTTTAATACAAAAAAAAATTCTGTTTTCCAAAAAAGAAAAAAAGAAAAGAAAAGAAAAAAAAAAAAGGCAAAATCAATGTGGCCGCTGGCCCCCAAAGCAGCCCTGCCCGCTGGGCCCAGAAGCGGCCCAAATAAGTGCCCGCTTCCCCTCACAGCGGCCCGGTTCTAGCTGGCCGCCTCCCCTCGCAGCGGCCATGCGAAATTTAATAATTCGAGTCCAATTTGGTGTTTTGGTTTATTAATTTTAATAAAATGGTATTTTTAAAAATTTCGGCGATTAGCGTGTCAAAATTTCATATGTATGTAATTAATTCACACAAATTTTAAGGCTTTCTACACAAATCCTACCACAAAACGACAACTCCAATGGAATATGATATTATATTTGATATAAAGCTCATCAGACGCCACCCGTTCCTAATAAGAATGAAATTTATAATTATATTGAACATTTTCTTATCTTTAACATCTTCTTCGATCGGATTTTTTTTAATATAGTAATTTAAAAATGTAAAGTGTGGATGAGGTGGAGTCAGAAAATATAATAAGGCGAGACAAAATTTTCATGGTAAGACATAATTGTATAATTATTTTAAGCACACCTATAACTTTGTTATTTTTTTGAAATAAAATGGCAATAAAAAAATATATTTTATTTTTTTTGTAACAAAAACACTGCCAGTGGCTCCGCCATTGAATGCAGATAGCCAGATAGTCAGAAGTAAAATCGAACTTTTATTTTTAAAAGAAAAGATAATTATGAAGGTCCTGTTTTTTGGTTTATAGATATGGACGGATCTTAGTGCTTACTAAAGAAAGCTAAGCCACCTACTATATTATAAAATTTTGTTTTTTTTTTTAATTTTCAGTCACCTCCACCTAAATTTTCTAGTTTTGTTTCTTATTATCTACAATCCTTTGTGTATCTGAATAAAAAGTAAAGCATCGTCGGACAAATTAACAGCTGCAGAGTAGCAAACATTTATTACTTATTACACAGTTCATACAGATATAATTACTCGATAACACTAGCAAAATTTCATAAAGATAAAGTTGCTGATTGGTATTTCAAAAAAAACCAAAATAAATTAACTCTACTAATTGTAGCAAGAGTAAGAGGTGAAGTAACATCTCACACTTAATTCGTCAAATGAGATTTAAAATAGAAGATAGATATACTGCAGAATAAGTTAAACCATCTTTACGTACATATTATGTCTGTCTTTGTAGATAGAGATTTATTTTTGTATTTTTTTTCTCAACTTGGCCAATTTATTTAAATCATAACTTTAGGCTGTTAAACAAGATATAAAATAAAATGAAGTCTTCTTAAATTTAACTAATAACCAAACAAGCAGACCTGGCTCATAAGTGTAAATATATTGGACCGCTAAGTCTTCTTTGACAAACTAAAAGAAAAATATAAATTAAGTTCATGACTTTATGATGGTCAAGGTCTCCTCATTTTCCAAGATACTAAATATCACTCCACTTGCCTACGAACTTGTATTTAAATACACACACACACATGCACCACTTCACTACAAATATATATATATATATATATATATATATATATATAGGCTGTGGCTAAATTGCTGCTGGTAGCAGTTCTGCCCAGGTGCTGCCGGGGCATTTTTTAGCCGTGTGATGTCCAAACAACAAATCCAAACCGTTAGATGTTTAATCTATAATATAATCTACTTGGAGACCAAATTTTACATTTTTTGGAATTTTTTTACTATTTATTAAGCTGGTTTGAAAACCGCTGATTTCAGTAATTTTCTGCAGCATTGAAATCAGCGGTTTTCAAACCAGCTTAATAAATAGTAAAAAAATTCCAAAAAATGTAAAATTTGGTCTCCAAGTAGATTATATTATAGATTAAACATCTAACGGTTTGGATTTGTTGTTTGGACATCACACGGCTAAAAAAAGCCCCGGCAGCACCTGGGTAGAACTGCTGCCAGCAGCAATTTAGACAGACCCTATATATATAGTAAAACTAGGGTGTGATGTGCTCACTAAGAGAGATTGGTGAGCACACCTCCAAATGACTATTGGATTGATTCCAAAATATGAATCCAAACCGTTGAAATCCAAGTACTTCGTGAGTGATGCATGTACATCAAAAATTTTTAAGTTTCAAATTCATTAAGTGCATGGTCAAGCGGTCAAAACAATGATGAAAAATTAATACATAAAACAATTAAAAAAATAATTTATAAAATATTCATTGTTTTGACCGCTTGACCATGTGCTAAATGAATTCCAAACTTTAAAAATTTTGCATGTACATGCATCACTCACGAAATACTTGGATTTCAACGGTTTAGATTCGTAGTTCGAAGTCAATCCGATAGTCATTTGGAGGTGTGCTCACCAACCTCTCTTGGTGAGCACATCACACCCTAGTTTTGCTCATATATATATAGAGAGAGAGATAGGCTAATGTGCTTTCGGTAGCATATGAGCCAAAATACACACGGTCAAAATTTGAAATTTCAAAATTCAAAAAGTCGATCTGAACCGTTCATCTTGTTCTACATATTAATATGTGCTTGGAGACCAAATTTTACATTTTTCTGAATTTGTTTACTATTTATTAAGCCACTTTGAAAATTGCTGATCCAACGGTGGCTTAACAAAACAGTAAAACCGTTGGATCAGCGATTTTCAAAGTGACTTAATAAATAGTAAAAAAATTTAGAAAAATGTAAAATTCGGTCTCCAAGCACATATTAATATGGAGAACAAGATGAACGGTTCAGATCGACTTTTTGAATTTTGAAATTTCAAAATTATTTTGTATGGAGACATCAATGTTAGTCCCACATGAATTATTTTGTATGGAGACAGTGGAGTGAGTCCACGTGGCAACCAATAAACTTAAAAAAGTAGTGGATAGACAGTAGAGAGAGATGAGAGAAAGATTGGGAAATAAAAAATTCAATCAGAGTTCGGGTTCATTTAGCTGAAAAATTACACTACTAGAAAAATTATTTGAGAAATTACAATGAAAACAAAGGGAATGAAAAAGAGTAATCGAACGGATATGGAATAAATTGATAGGTTCTGCCCCAAACCCATCAATTCCCATCAAATTAAAAGGCATCCGAACAGGGCTTAACTGATCTATATCCTCTCCTTCCCCTCCAAATTACAATCTTCTAGAATTTCAGCATTCATATATATTGGACCACACTATCTTTTTCATAATATTAAAATTTATTTATTTATAAAATTAGATTACCATGTAATCATTCAAAACATATCCCATAATTTACAGAACTGCATACGCAACTTTTTTTTTTTCCTTTTGTAATATTTAAAGGCACCAGATTTGCTGTCTTGAAATTTTTTGACGCATTTCATATCTTGTATTTATATGAATTGCAAACTTAGCAATTGGAGAGGAGATTTACCAAAAGATACCGACCCAAACAGACAAGAAATGAGAACGGGATTTCCAATTAATTCGATCCAATGTACGATCTAAATAGTTCCATTCGCCTTGAGATTTACATGAACAATTTAAATTTGCTAAATGCTATTTAAAAACCTATGAAATAATTTAAATAACTGGTACTTCCTTTGCTCTCTTTTCTAAGCACTTACACTCATAGTGGCAAAATACCCGAATTATATCTGTTTAATTCTTTTTTGGAGTGATGTCGAACTGAACGCCGAATTATTAACCAAACTTTGACCGAATTAAACGTGAATAATTTCCGAATTTTACGAACTTTTTCCAAATTTTACGAATTATTCAAGAATTTTTTCCGAATTTTTCCAAGAACAATTATTTTTTTTGTTTTTTTGCTTCCTTGCAAGACTGAATTTTCTGCTTCGGATAATTCCAAATCATTCCCAAATTATACCCGAATTATTCCCGAATCACGAATTTTTTATCTTGCCGAATTGAACACGAATAATTCATTTGTCACTATGCTTACACCTAACCCGTCTATTTTTGTGGTTATTTAATTACAGATCTATTATCAATCAATAATAATATTTTATCGAGGTTAGTTATTTCATCTTCATCGGATGGAAATAAATCGGATCTCAAACTCAAAGATCGGTAAGAAGGGAAGATGAAGGCATGTAATGAGAGGAGAGTATGTGTGACTGGTGCCACTGGCTACATCGGTTCATGGTTGGTACGCTCTCTTCTACAACAAGGTTACCATGTCCATGCCACCGCTAGAGACCCTGGTACTGGCTATTTCCTTTTACACTGTTTATTGGTTATCAATTTGTTACAGTAAAACTTCAAGCTTGAAAATTTTGAGAGCAATAGAACTTAAACCTAGATGCATAATCATCATTTATTACTCTTTTTAGTAGGTATCCATACAGTTTCGTAATTATTGTTTGATAATGACAGTTATAACATCAGGTACTGAGTTATTCCACTTGTAATTGACATAAGGAGCAGTAATCAGGTACCAATTCATTCCACTGGGATTCAATTACACAGCCTACCTCTTTCAAGGGATTAAAATATCGACCTTCTCTATATAATTCATGCTTCAGGAGCTTTTGGAATGGATTGTATACTTCTTAATTTAAACAAATGTTTTATGATTGTAGGGAAGGCTCAGCGAATGCTATCAACTATTGAAGGAATTGATAGGCTACAAATATTTAGAGCAGATCTTAATGAAGATAGAAGCTTTGATGAGGCTTTAAAAGGTTGTGTGGGGCTGTTTCACGTTGCAGCTTTGATGGAATTTGGTACTTCGGTACAAGAAAATGTTGGTAATTTTTTTGTAATCCAAATTTTATGTAATTAATTATGTTACTTCTTAATATATATACTTTTTAAAGTATATGTGTAATTGCACAGGATCATGTGAGGAGAAACATCCTCGAGCCAGCAGTATGGGGAACAAGGAACCTGTTACAATCTTGCATGAGATCTGGTACGGTAAAACGAGTGGTATTTACCTCTTCTATCAGTACCATCACAGCCAAAGATGAAAAAGGAGATTGGAAACCAGTCGTTGATGAATCATCTGTAACACCGGCCAGTTTAGTATGGAAAACTAAAAATCCCGGATGGGTACTCTCTCTCTCCCTTCCCTCCTCGACCATCCTCCCATAAGAAAAAATTAAGAGTATTCTGGCTTTTACCAGCCCGTACTGGTACGCACCTCACAGTTATCTCAGGCACTAGTCAGGTCCTTTCACCTTGGTTTCTACAAAGTCTGAGTATGGTAGATTATAGTGTAGTATGGTACAAATTGTGCAAATCAAACTATACATTTGTTAGTGCTTTTAGTTGGACTTAATCATTGAGAAATATTCTCTGATTGCACTTTCAAACTGTATGTTTATAGTTTTGAAAGTTTCTGGAACTAATTTTGGTGACCTTAAATTCTTTCTTTTTTTGAATTATTTGAAATATAGGTATATGTTCTATCAAAGCTAGTAACAGAGGAAGAAGCTTTCAAATTTGCAAAGGAAAATGGAATCGACTTGGTCTCAATTATCCCACCGACAGTTGCTGGTTCATTTTTAACTCCAACTGTTCCCTCCAGTCTCCAAGTTCTTTTATCTCCTGTAACTGGTAATCAAGTAATCCCCATTTTATTTACTATGTTGTGTTGTTTAAATTTTGTAGCAGATGTTTCAGGAGAACATTTGTTATGATTGCCATTAACACAAGAAAGGGTTCCCAATTTACAATATAAAAATTTCAATCTGTAACCCTGCATTTTGCTACATGCCGGTGTACCCATGTCACATACTGGCTAAAGTCATAATGGCGGGTTTTTATAACAGAACTTAAATGGGTTTTTCATATTTTAATTCTATATTTTGTTTGATCCATATATTTAGGTGATCCAAAACTCTATCCAGTACTTGTTTCAGTGCATTCTAGATTGGGATCGATTGCACTGGTACACATAGAAGATATATGCAGAGCCCATATTTTTCTTTTTGAGACTTCCAGGGCCGCAGGTCGATACTTGTGCTCTGCCGGAAGCTGTACTTTACCTCAAATCATGGACATAGTTTCATTGGAGTTACCTAATTGGATTTCAAAAAGGCAAGTTTTCTTTTCTTTCTTACTTCCCTGTTAATTAGCTAATTACACATTTTAGTAAATTATACATTAACGCTTATAGTTAACATATATATGATATATAATCTTGTTTCAAAATATTGAAAATCTGTATATTTTTTGACACAGTTCTAAAGTGGAATTTAACAGATCAGCCCCTTCAATCATTTCTTCTAAGCGGCTTCTTGATTTAGGATACAGATTCAAATATGATGCTAAGGATGTTATAAAGGAAAGCATTCAGTCCTCTATAGGAAATGGTTTTTTAAATAGCCAGGTAGAATTCAAGGTGTAAGGTGTCATTATATACCAAAATTTGAAACAAATCAGAGATAATATTCTTGTGCTATTGAGTAATCAAGTTGTGGGCATTATAATATCAAATGTTACATGCTAATAGAGTGGAGGCATTTGAAAACTTCTCTCAAAGAAAAAAAATATAAACCTGAAATAAAGAATAATTATACAGAACTATGATTTATCACCTTTCATAAGGTTCAAACTGAAACAGTCTACTTATTTTGGCATCAGCCAAATAATCATCATTGGTATTAATTTCATATGGTTTAAAAATAGCATTCTACTTCTGGATGTTTTGTTCATTCTTAAAATATATATTTTTTTATTAGTGAACTTCTAGAAAATTGGTGCCAGGGTTGATACAATAACAGTTGAAACTTTCCAAACCCTCCTTTTGTGAATATGAAACCTATCAAACCTCAGTATCAGAATCTGATTAAACCAATAAAAGTAAAGGTCTTAACAGGTTAAAGAGTCAAGCAATTCAAGAAAATAACTAAAAACATTTGAACAATATGTTAGCCCTTAATTTTGGCACTGCCAAGATACTTTATCAAAATCAACTAAAAGCATTTCAAGAAATAACTATGAACTAACAATGTAACACTCATAATGCTTGCGGTCTTTACAAATATGTAATCTCTCTTTCTCTCGCTCTGAAAAAGTTATGTTTAGAAATGCACAAAAGTAAATTTCCGAAAAGTAAAAACCAACTTAAACAATTTGAAAATGAAAATCCTGCACACTTTGAGAACACTCTGAAAGTTAGTCAAGCAATTCTCTCATCAACTGTTTCATCCATAGGCATTAACCTCTTGGCCGCTAACTAAGAATGCAGGATTAACATACTTCAAAATTTCAATTTGGTCTCTAATTTTAAGAATTTTATCTATACATTTCTAGCATAAGCGTTACACCCACCCCCGAAAATCCCTTCTTTCTCTTTGGTCATGGTTTACAAACGACCACAAAACAAGGAAGCAAAGCCTTGGGATTCAGTAAATACAACTCCTCGATATTGGAATAAGGGCCGAGCTTACCAGCAACTGAATCAAAACCAAGTTGACCTGAGAAATCCTGCAAATTCTCCATGGGCTTGTGAACCCGACCCGCTATCACCCGACAAACAAGCAACACTTTCCTAATACTTGGGTTATCACCAGTAGTTTCAATTGAATCCAAAGCTCTGCCACTAGTAGACGTTGTAAAAATCCCAACGCCCTCTTTCATTTCCTTTTTTGTGGTGAACCCATGCCTTATAATCCGACAAACATTGCATTTTAATGACCCGCAAAGGGTGGACGACCCGTTCGTGCCAAGAGAACACAATACGGTTGTACCATAAAACCGTAAAAGTTCATTCCCATCAGCAAGGCAACGAGGGTGTTTCTTGGAAAGCTTACTGGCTTTTACTTTCACTGCTTCACGATATTCCTCAAAACGGGCAAGGGTACGATGCATGTTGTGGACCTTCAAAATACGTTCGATTTTGTTAAACGGGTTATCGGGTTTGGGCCAGCTAGCTCTGCATATTATCTCGACAATCCTTCTTGATGAATCTCCTTCAAGCAGCTCCGTCACTAAAACATAAGCAAAATATTCAATTAACATTATATTACTTTGTTAAGAATTATAATATGGCTGTTAACAAATTGCCAGTTAACAAGTCAAGTCACATGTGGTACCAGATCTATCAATTAATAATTCTGGTATTAGCAGTATTATGTATGTATCAATAGAATGTGGGATGGATAAAGTAAATATGTCCTACCTGAAAAAATATCTATGCAAATATGCAATGCATTTGAAATAAAAAAAAAAAAAACTTAAAAGAATGCATAAAAATGATGGTTTTACCGGGTAAAGATTTTAACATAGCAGTTTTGGCTTCAAGCAGCACACGGACTATAGAATAAAAAAGCTCTGCATATGATTACACATTGACATCTATGATTACAAACATTGTTAGGTGTCTCTAATAATTAACGACACTTTCTGCACAAGTACTTAAAGGCTTCATTGGCCTGACAGTACCAGACAATCTGGTACCAATGCAAGCTGGACAGCTAGGAAATCACTTATATCATAGTTTAAGCAGAGGGGACAAACCAAAAGAAAAAAAAAAAAAAACCCAAGGGTTTGGTTCTCTTAGATTTGAGGAAGATTTTTACGTACAAAAGATGGCACATGGAGAAGGTTAATGCTACCTCTAAATGTACAAATTTAACAGAACAAGAGAAGACTTTTTCCAAAGAAATTAAAAAAGCAGAGAGAAGACCAAAACGGTAATAGTTTAAAAGGAACCCAAAGAGATACCACCATGCCATCCATCACAGGAACAAGATACGCGTATTATGCCAAAACAATACCGGAATAATACCCAATTAATGTTTTGGTGACTAGAAGAACGAATCGATGAATAAACAGACAAACGTTGAATTATTTGGTTCATATCCTAATTATTCAGAAAATTTGATGGCGTTTTGAATAATTGTGATATTTTTCAATTAATAAATCTCTGAAGAAGTAGAAGAAGCCGGTGTATTGTGGTTAATTTTATGTTACTTGGTTCGAACTAATTGATGTCTGAGATGAAGGCACTAGACACTTTAATGAAATTGTCAAATAGTCAAATGCACATTAAACTAATTTTTGAAGTTAATGCTAGAATTATATTAGTAATCATTGTTTAATTCGGATAAATCGTGTACATTATTACCCAAACAACAAATTTCAAGCCTTGCCAAATTATTTCTGAAATAATTTGTTACCATAGATGCCATTAGATATGGCAAGTATCTAAATATCGAAATTAATGAATTGTGCATAATTTAATCAATTGGTCAAACTTGTTTAAAAAGCCACTTTACAAAGGAAATTATTATTTTTTAATAAGATAAAAAGATAACTTTTGAAACCCCTATTGAGACAACCATTAAAATACAAAAAAGGGATATTTCCACTAACCTGCATGTTTAGAAAGATGGTGAGTCTCCAAATTCTCCAATTTTGCAAATTGCTCCCCGCACTTATGGCAAATCATACCGCCATTGCTAGACCTTGCCGCTTCATGGCATGAAGCCCTGGAAAGAGCACCATTTCCCACCATACTGTGCCTTCCTACATTTCCCAAACCTGACCCCACCTCTTCTTCCTTCTCTGCACACAACAACATATTCGACTTCCTTGTTGGTGTTGTGCTACACCGCATGAACAATGGGCTTGCATTGCCCGGTACAGCCCACCCCGGCCCTGGCGTACCCGGTCGAAGCATTCCAACAAACGGACCCGTATCAACAGCCTCTTGCCCAATGCCGGTAATTTTAAGCTCGCATCGAGACCCACTAAGCACCACCTCATGGGTTATCGGGTTCGCAAACTCGGTACTACCAATCGATCTCGGGCTACAACTCGGTGGACCGTCATGCTCCTTTTTACTTCCTGGGACTACGATATCTTTCAAATTTGCTATGGACCGTGTGCACCCGGACCGGAATGGTCTCTTCTTTCCAAGGAGAGAGGATAAATGGAGGCTCTGTCGCAGCTTCGGTTTCGGCTCATGCACCTCCGACGGGTCCGTCTTGCAATGGAGAGTCTTTTTCAGGGAAATCCAAACAGTAGGCATCTCTTGGTGTCGTACCTTTACTTTGTCTTTTAATCTTTTACCTGTTTTCTGTCAACTATCAAGGGATTTGGAGATTGGATTTCATTGATTTGAAAATAATGTTGGAATGCTCTTCATTTTCTGATGAAGAGGTCAATGAATGAATATTACCATTAGGAGAAAATCTTTTTCTTTTCTCTCTGTCTCTCTCTAATAAAGAGATGCACAATACAACTAAGAAAAGACCCACAAACAGAAAGAAACAAGAGCGAAACAGATAAATGCAACTCAAACGCGAGAGAGAGAGAAAGAGATAATGGGTTTTAATGGCAAGAGAACAGAAGGACAGAGCAAGATTCACAGGTCACAAGTAGAGTTACAAGCTCATCTCCGTTTTAAAATGGAAAACGGATTTGAAACGATTATATTACACTCTTTTTCTACACATATAGACCTGGAATCTTTGGTCGTTGCAGAAATAATTGCTTTTAAGGGTCCCTAGGTTGAATCCCATTACTCTGTTATTTTTCCCATTGCATTACAATGAAATAAAGATTTATTTTTTTTAAATAGAATCAATTTTAAATATTTCAACAAGTACCATTTATTTAATTTTTATAAAAACAAATTATTAATAGAATCAATTTTAAATATTTTAACAAAATAAGCATCATTAATTTAGTTTTTATAAAAAATAACAGGATCGATAGAGGCACTATTTGCTCCACCGTGAAATAATAGATAGCCTTGCAAAATGTTATCGTAAAATGCTCTTGATATGAAAAAAAAATTTACTTTTGGAAGTTGTTTATATTCACAAGTTATTTATATCTTCTGAATCTATTTCCCAAGCGTTTTTATTTAGTACCTTTCTTTCTATTTTTTTTTTTTTGCTGACTTTTCCATCTTTAACTTTTTAGCATATTTATTTATTCATAATATTAGAAACATCTGGTTTAAAAAATATGAACATTAACCTAAGTTTTTTTTAATAAAATAACGTCTTTATTACCTATTTTCAATATGATAAACGAATGCTATAATAATACAAAATATAGAAACTATATTTTTTTTAACAAAACATAATTTATTTATTCTTTACTTTCATTAGTATAAACAAATGTCGTATTATAAAAAAAATACATTTTATATATAATAAAATGATCTATTTTTATTTTAAGATCGAAAATCACAATTTATTATTTTAACAATAAAATAATTAGAGAAATAAATAAGGAATTTTTTTTAATAACAGAGGAAGTTAAATCATTAAAAACGAACAAGTATAAAAAAAATAATTTTGGGGCACACTTTCGCAGGAGATGAGTAGTGTCGCCGTGTCAGTGACTTTGGGTTTTTGAAAGACCCGCCACGGATGGGCATATAGTTTCGTATTCACTGACTGTGGGACCCAACAAAGCACTGAACCTTAGAAAACACAATCTTGGTCAGATAATTTATGGATCCGGTTTCAAAATCGCCGTATCAGATTCAGAGGTCCTGTGTCCCGTGACAGAGGATTTGATTGATTTGATCAATTGCTTGGGTTTTGAAACTGAATTGATGGGCATATTATAATTTTGTTTCTTATACAAGTGCAGAAGTGCTCTTTTGAACTTATCACTTCAAATTTCAAAATTAGTTCTAGCTTGGGTATATTTTTTTCTATCATCTTTTAACATCGCAGATAACCGTCTACAATATTTCATCTCCCAGAACATTTTTTTATTTTTTTTTTAAGTTCAACGAAACAACTTTAAACAATTCTCTAAAATATATTTAGAGTGCCGAAATTTTTATAAACACCCAAAACAAAAATGGAATTACGAAATCTACCCAGTTAATAAATGAATTTCGAAAAATACCCCTTCCGGTTACTAAACAACCGGATATTGATCTTCTTTTCGGTCACCCAATTCCCGGAAATAAAAATAACGTCCGGTTACTTGGTAACCGGAAATATGACTTTTGTCCGCTAATTGAATAACCGGATCCATGAATGGCGTGGCTAAATATTTGTTTCTTTTTTTTCTTTTTTTTTTACAAAACATAATTTTTTTAAATTATTTTATTTTTTTGTATTGAAATATTAGAAATGTTGAATATACTTCTTTGGAAATAGTTGGAATACAATATAATTTGATTTTTCAGAAAGACTGCAACAAATAATTTGGATTAACATTTTTCAGGCCGGATTTTTCGCGGTTGTAAGAAAAATTAATATATTTCTTTATGTGTTATTGGAAAAAAAATAAATATGCTTAGATTCTGAGTTATTGATCCCGGTTCAAAAGTTACTTCTAGGTAATACAAAAAATATTGTGATCCTTCTAGTACATTTAATTTATAAAAAGTTGTATCTATTTTGAGAATTCTTTTTTATGATCAATCATTAAATAACTTAAAGTTTTTGTTTTTTTTTTTTAAATAGATACAACTTTTTATAAATTAAATGTACTAGAAGGATCACAATATTTTAAGTATTACCTAGAAGTGATTTTTGAACCGAGATCAATAACTCAGAATCTAAGCATTTTTTTTTCCAATAACCCATAAAGAAATATATTAATTTTTCTTACAGCAGCGAAAAATCCGGCCTGAAAAATGTTGATCCGGATTATTTGTTGCAGTCTTTCTAATAAATCAAATTATATTTATTCAATCTATTTTCAAAGAAATATATTCAACATTTCTAATATTTCAATGCAAATTTTTTTTTAATTTCTGTTTAAAAAAAAAAAACTAAACAAACAACGCTTTCTCTCTTTCTCCCTCTGCCTAAACTTTCCAGGAATTGAATAACCGGACCCAGAAATATATTCAACTTTCCGGTTACCAAGTAACCGGACATTTTTCCCATATCCGGGAATTAGGTAACAGGAAATAAGATCAATATCAGATTATTTGGTAACCGAAAGAGGTATTTTTTGAAATTCATTCAAAAACTGGGTAAATTTCATAATTTGGTTTTTTTTTTTGGGTATTTATAAAATTTTTGGTTTAGAGTGTGTTTGGATGCAACCTCAAGAATAACAAAAATAACACCAACTTGGCCATAAGTTAGCGCTATTTAATTGTTTGGACAGGTTAGCAAAAACAACGCTAACCTCAGAAATAACACTATTATTTAGCAATTTAAACATATACAACAAGAATGAGACACTTTTCGCAAGGATAAAAAAGTGACTTTTTGCGACAGACTACTCTCATTGTTCAGCTTTTTCTTTATGTGACGGAGGACCGTTGTAAAAACGATTTTTCCCTCGCAAAAAGTGTCTACTTTGTTGTAGTATAAGAACTCAAAACCAGTGCTAACTCCATGCTATTTTAGAGATCCAAACAGGAATTACCACAGCTACCACATTATATATATTTTCCATTATAAATGTAAGCGTTGTTTTTGTATGATATTTAATCTACACATAATAATTTAAATTATATAGATTTTATAATATAATGTAAGCATTGTTTTTGTTTTTTTTTACATTATATAGATTTTCTATTTTTCGGATGTCTTTACACGATATGTATGATATTTACTCTACACATAATAATTTAAATATTTTGACTAGTTAATTATTTGTTGACATGGTATGGTTAATTAATTTTTTACTCTTTTGTTAAAGGCGGACGGAGTTACAAAATGAGACCAAGTTCGAATTTTCTGAAGTAATTCAAATTTTGAGTTTTGATCCGGATCATCCCATCTATTTTGGCATGAATATTAAAGGGGTTTGTGCATTTTTAAATTGGATTAAATTGGCTTGGATTCTAATCAGACAATCTAGATAAAAATTTGAGTTACTTTTTGGAATTTTTTATCCAAATAATATATAAAATAGAGAATTTGGACCAATCCAATTCAATTTAAAAAATTTACGGAGCTCATTTAATATTTGTGTCAAAATAGATAGAACGGTCTGAATCAAAACCCAAAATTTGAGAACTTAAGGGGATCCGGACACAAAAACCACATGAGGTGGAGAAACAATTTAGAATAGGATATAATCTAACAATTAATTTGAATTATAAAAAAAATCAGTGCAATTTTTTTGGGAAAAAATTTAGTAATAGGCATATTTTTAAAATTTTGTTGGATCAGGATTAAGGAGGCAAGTGCCACCTCTTGTGTGTACTTGAAATGCTGTTAGCTCTCATTTTATTTTTCAAGAATTTGAGTTCATCATATGAATCGTTTAAATTGAATAATTTTTGTAATTAATATAGCTAAAAGCTACCAATATCATTCTATTTCATGTAATAACAAGTCAAACTTAATTAACATCATGTGATTTTAGTAAATGATTTCAGATTGCATGAATTTAGGTTATATATTTGCTTGAAACTTTTGGGATATATTTTCCTTTTTTTATTTTTGTTAATTTTTTCGAGAAAGATATTTTGACATTATTAAATCGTTTGTTATATATATTATATCAAACATTGTAAGACAGAAAGATAGTAACAGTAAGTATTAGAAAAAGAAATATGATTTCAGTAACGCTGTACTGGTGACTTAAAACTTTTCGAGCCTAATAATTATCCCCATTAATTTATTATTTAAACATCACAAATCTAGTTTAGAAGTTCGCCTTCTAAAATAGTTTCGTAAATATCACAAACTTCGAAACTAAATTTATTCGTCCTTGTTTAAAATTTCGCTTAAAATATTTATCCTTTAAACATTTTATCTGGTTATTTTTGTTTTTAAATGCATGAATTAGTAAGTTGATAGATAATTTAAACACCAAACTGATCATTTTTTAAAAAATTTATGATAATTCTTGCACACCAGCTGCTCACGCAATAAATTATAAAACCATGTTGACATGAACTGATGTACAGTGCTTCTCATATGTATTGTATTATCAAGGAAAATTAGGTTAAGGGCCTCTTCGGATGTAATCCCGAAAATACTGTTCACGTGGGAAAAAAAAAATTCAATCAGACTGAATTTTTTTTTTCCCACGTGAACAGTAAATTTCAGTTCAAACTTTTTCTATTCCCGTTCCTATTCCCATTCCCACTGTGTAGCCGAACAGGACCTAAAGATGTTGACTGATCAGTTTTTGCTTCATGCAGTACATGAGTTGTATGCAATGATATTTTAACTCTATTATCTATACGCTGCATGAAGTCCAAATCATGCTGTTAATATTTTTTACCCGAAGATTAACTGAAATAAAGAAGGTGAACTGAGGTAATGGTGGAAAGGATATATCAATTTTACCTAAAAACGGACCAAAAAGAAACCAATACCATTTGATTTTTAAATGGAAACAAAGTCAAATACTTGACTGCAAATCGTCTGATTTAAATTCGAATTGAACGGTTTAAATATTATGAAGCTCAATGCCCAAAATATTTGTTTAGAAATAATTAAACCCAAGATGCGCCGCACCGTATTGACCGGAATTTTCTTTTAAAAAGGAATGAAAAATATTGTAATCATCATTAATATAGGTTTGTGATTGGAGAAAGCTTTTGATGGCAACCATTTTTTTAAGGAAAATCATCCCAATCAAGCACGCATCAGCGAACGATCTACCGGAGAATCCGTCACTCCATTTCAATCAAGCACGCATCTGCCAGGAATGAATACTTCAACGTGTATGAATAAATACTAGAGCATGCATCTACCAGATCAGATCCATCACTGTTGACCGTATCAAAATAATTTTGTATATGTGGATGCAATTAATCTTTTTCATGTCTATGATCGCCTTCCTCATGAAGTAGCGAGTTATTTGCAAAGAACATAGCTTTATTAATGGTGAATTAGGCCACTGCGTCCTAAGTAAATGACATAAAAACAAATTTTGAAAAAAAAAATAGAGATATATAAATGAATACTTGATGTCTTAGATATGAATACTTCAATGTGTATGAATGAATACTTGATATCTTAGGTATGAATACTTGCGTGACAAGATATTAATATTTGTGCAACGGACAACTCGAAAGTATATCATCATGGATCTCAATTGAAAGATAAAATTGTGTAGAAAACGTTTATGGTTTTAGATTTGCAAAATTCCTCACATATTGTCAGAAATATTAGTTAGATTGAAGGAAGAAAAAAAAACTCACCTCTAAAAACGTGTGAAATATGGATGAGTGATGTGTCCAGCTTTTTTATTTACACTTGTACGATGCGGATGAATACTTTCTCGATGATTTATGAATATTTTCTCGATGATCTATCAATACTTGTGCAACGACCAACTCGAAAGTTTATCATCATGAATCTAATTTAAAAGAGAAAATTGTGTAGAAAACATTCGTTGTTTTAAATTTGCAAAATTCCTTAAATATCATCAGAAATTTTGGTTATATTGAATGAAGAAAAAAAAAACTCATCTCTAAAAACATGTAAAAGATGAATGAATGATGTGTCCAGTTTTTTTATTTACACTTGCACGATGCGTATGAATACTTTCTCGATAATTTATGAATACTTTTCCGATGATGTATGAATACTTGAATGATGAGAATTGATACTTATGCAACATACAACTCGAAAGTATGTCATTATGAATCTCATTAATTTAAAAGAGAAAATTGTATAGAAAATGTTCATAATTTTAAATTTGCAAAATTCCTCATGAATCGTTAGAAATATTGGTTTAATGACTGAGTGATGAAATAGGAGATGTTACAGGAGAAGGGGAATAGCTAGTTGCTCCCTAAATTTAATTAAACGTGTATCAAATATGTGAAAGAAAATGGTTAAATACTACTGAACAAGAATGCAAGAATAGCATGGCTTATCGTCCTTTTTTATTTTTTACGGGGATGTTGCTATTTTGAAAATTGAATGCTCAATGCAAATAAATTTTATATTTTTATATCGAATTTAGTAGTTATCACATACAATCTTAATTTTTTCATGAAAAAAAATATCTACAAACTAAAATATTTCCGTAAATGTCTAAAAGGAGAATAATTTATTTCATATATCAATGACAATTCACTGATGAACAAAAACTTATATAAATAAATGTCTCACTGACTATTTACGCTGCTATAAGATATTGATCACGCCAATTTATATAATGAAAATCATTACTTTTTAGTAAGAAAAATTGTAAAAAAACGTATGCAAAGTACTTATTTTTCTGTATTATTAACACTAAATATGATTTTATACTATTTTGGCAGGTTTTGGAGAAAGTTGCAAATTTAGGCCGAAAACAGAGCAAAAATGTCATATTTAGGTCAATTCTGAAGGAAGCGTCAAAATAAGCCATCACATGGAGTATGCAAACACCTCATACGAAATGTACAACATATATGCAACTGTTGGTCCCAAAGGCACTTAGAGAGGGTGAATAGGGTATTTTTAGATTTTTAATCTAAGTTATAAAATTATAGTGTGTCGTATAGTTATTCTTGACGGAAACTAGAATAACTTTGTCATAAACTAAAATAACTTTGTCATAAACTAAAATATAAAATAAATAAAGTAAATAGTAGAGTTTAGAGACACTTGACACGAGAGTTATTTACGGAGTTCGGCACTAACGCCTACGTCTTCGAGACCCGCGACCTTCGAGATGGCACGCCTTTCTTTACCCAATGAGAAAAGAATACAAGGTAGAACCGGTGGGCCCTTACAATCTTCTGGGAAGTCACATGGCTCGAACACGAGCACTAAAGGCTCAAAGGAAACAATCCGATTCGCGAAGATTCAAGGATTGCAAAGTGATCACAAGGCTCGAGATAGTAATTGATTTGATCACGCAATATCACTCTAGAAGTTGTTGTATTTATTGAATAAGCTTGAGATTGATTGTGAGTATTGAAGTTTAAGTGCACAAGCAACAATGGCTTTCTCTAGATCTGAAAATACGAATTATTGAAGTTAAGGGCGGCTAGAGTGTCTATCCAAACCTTGATATAGCTTCTATTTATAAAGAGCTAAGAAAAAGGAAGTAAGTGGTGCTGACCGTAGCAACGGTATAGGGACCATTACAACAGTAGGGTAATTTGAACAGGTTTAGAGTACAATGGTAGAGGACCGTTACAATGGTCCTCACAACGAAAGTCTCTGACTTGCTGACCGTTGGGCGCCGGTCCTGATCGATATAAATCGGCGCAGCCATTGCAACGGTAGGCCTCACATAGGTCAGTCTCAAGCTTATTTTACCAATTTTACATATTAATTGTCCTTAATCTTGAGTTAATTCTTCTGCTATCCAATATCTTGTGCTTCATGACTACATCATTGATGTTATATTGCAGTTTATTAATTCATCCTTGATGTGTATTTATTGAATCTTCAGTTGTCATGAACCTGCACAAATTCTCAAGAATAAAAATTGTATAATGCAATTTATGTATGTTTTGCAAATTTAGTCAAATGGACAAGTCGAGAGCTCTAAAAGCCAAAGCAACATGGTGAAATTCACTGAAATTCAAATAAGTACAGTGCCGTACGATATAAACCTATACCGTATGCGGGTTCAAGCCAATACCGCATGAGCACACGGATCCAATCCGTGGACTATTTAGTTTGGATGAAATCTCGATCGTTAAGCAGCAACCTTCTAGAATGACAAACCTACAGATATGGCAGGCCTTCTAGAAGGACAAACCTACATATGATAATGCTTTATTTCAAATACTATACTTTATCTTCTTTGTTTTAAGCAGTGTTTTAAAATGCGGCCGCATGGGCCGCATATGCGTATGCGGTCGGCAGCCGCGCTCAGAACGGCCATGCAGTCATTCCATGCGGTTTTGAGCATGCGGCCGCATATGCGGTCCAAATATGCGGCCATGCGGAATAAAAAAATGCATATGCGGATTAAAAATGCGGCCATGCGGTCCGAATATGCGGCCATGCAGTCCTCCCATGCGGATCAGCAGCCACCGTTGGATCAGCAATTTTCAAAGTGGCTTAATAAATAGTAAAAAAATTCAGAAAAATGTAAAATTTGGTCTCCAAGCACATATTAATATGGAGAACAAGATGAACGATTCGGATCGACGTTTTGGATTTTGAAATTTTAAATTTGGACCGTATGCATACGAATGCACATTAGTCACACACTCTCTCTCTCTATATATATATATACGTGAATTTTTATTTTAAAATCCGCATATCTAAATCCGCATGAAAATCCGCATATGCGTCCGCATACCGCATATGCGGTATGCAGTGGCCTTCCGCATGCATGAACAAAACCGCATTTTAAAACACTGGTTTTAAGAATGCATCAATGCACCAATGCACAGGACTTCTGCAAATAGAAAAATATTAATTACTGTTAAATTTAACATAAAAGTATTTTTGAGTTGAGCATTCAGCTCTCAAAATAGCAGTGTCCTCATAAAAAAAGAAAAGATAATATAAGTCAAATTAATTTTGCATTCGTTTTCAATAAGTATTTAAAAAAATTACATATATGACACAAACTCAATTAAATTCCAATCATAACGAGAAATTTTTTTTAAAAAAAAAGGTATTCACGTAAAGTGAATACGCAGAAAGAAACTATTTTTTATTCTCAATAATTTATTTGTTGCTCCATTTTTTAAACACTCCTTTCATTTTTTTTCTAGACAGTGGTGCCGCATCTAATTAAAGATACAACAATTGAGATTGAAATATAGCTAGCGAGGGTCTAATTTATTGGGGAAAAAAACATTCTAAACTACTAGCTGATTGCGGTTAGGGCATTCACATTCTAACAACTAAAAAAAAATTAAATAACAGTTAACTACTTTTTAACAATTAAGGTCTCCAAAATTTTTAATTCTCACATCTCTAAAATTAATTTTAGAATTTCTATTAAGTTACATCAGTAATAAATTAAAAATTAAAAATAATTTGAGCCAATAATTTGACCGATATGAAGTTTATAGATGATTTCTTAATAAAAAACTTTACTGCATAGTTTCTAAATAAAAAAACTCTTCCACATCCCTGAATCTGAATTAAAAACTGTCATATAAAATTAGAAACTCTAATAATACTAGATATTAGAATTCCGAATTATAGATGAGACAAATGTATGTTCCATTGTATATAGTGTGGGAGGACATTTGCTTATTTAGGACTCATCATTAAATTCATTTATCAGTATATTTATTGGATCATTAAAAAAAATATCATAGACAGTATTACGGATTTTATTATACAGGGTCCGCCCCAGTATATATGCTGAGAAGGGTTAAAATGCATCATTGGTTTTGTGCCCCAACTATATCCCACATCTCTATCTCCGTTTACAAAGTTCAAACAGTCGATCCGAACCGTTCATCTTGTTCTACATATTAAAATGTGCTTAGAGACCAAATTTTATATTTTTGGAAATTTTTTTTACTATTTATTTAGATAGGTACAAAATCACTGCATCTGGACCATCCAAAAATAATGATTTTGTACCTATCTAAATAAACAGTAAAAAAAATTCTAAAAAATATAAAATTTGGTCTCTAAGCACATTTTAATATGTAGAACAAGATGAACGGTTCGGATCGACTGTTTGAACTTTGTAAACGGAGATAGAGACGTGAGATATAGTTGGGGCACAAAACCAATGGTGCATTTTAACCCTACTCATATATGATACATAATCGACATATGTTTCATAACAAATGGTTTGAATCTAATTAGCGTGGTCAGGTACTTTAGGGAACTCTAATTCACATGAAACATGCGAGTCATGATATGTCATCGACATACTAGTCATTTTGTACTGTACCGAGCTGGTTACGGACTTCTTTTTCCTCTTTGAATACAATGTTATAATGTAATTCTGATTTTGAGATGAACTTTGTAGACTTTAATATTATTTTGTTTACTATGCGGATTATAAGAAACCGAATCGTCTGCCTCCTGAGAGCAGGAAATTCCTGCCCCCAGAGTCACTGCAGAGTGGGTCCCCATATAACTCTAAATTCAAAACCACTTTAACCCTAAATCCTTTAACAGTAACCGGGCCCACACCGCAGTGACTCTGGGGGCAGGAATTTCCTGCACCCCAGAGGGCAGAAGATCTTATTTCGGATTATAAATGCAGTAGGTTTGTTGCTATAATTTTCACATTACTTAATATGTAATGACTTTCTGAAAGAAAAAAAATTCAGACGTGGTTAGATTTTAATTATTGCTCCAATTTTGTTGTTATATGTTCTAAAAAAAAAGAAGTTTTACTTTCCAAATGTGTCATACAAATTTTCAACCTTATTATTTTTCGGTACTATTTTGGTTGATATATTTTCAAAACTGACTTAAGTTTTTTTTTTTTGTTTGAACATAATACATATGCAGGAAACAACATTGAGAAAAGATGAAAATGTGTCAAAGTACTGACACTTTGACTGGTGGGTTTAGCAAAACCGTAATTACAAGAATTTGTTCTAGATAGATACTAAATTTATACTCATGAACCAAAATTTGTTGAACCAACAAAACTTTCATAGAACAAATTGACTGCTCATTGTGTAATTATCTCATATTAAATTTCTATATAAACCATGCATAATCAGTAGTAATCATCATCAATCACAGTAATCGCAACATAAACATCAAAGAGAGAGAAAAAAATATATCAATTCATGGCTTCCCGTTTCTCTCTTGTAATCTTCTTTGCTATCTCCATCTCTGTTATTAGTGTCACCACGACCACCTCTAGTAATACAATCTCAGAACCTCTACTATCAGCATGTAGGCTGACACCTGAATCAAAAACATGCCTCAAGTACCTTTCGATGTTTCCGAATGGATTGACAGAAAATATCCATAATATCACTGCACTCAGTCTCAGGTAATACATACATTATTATGTAGATGAGGGTTCAAATGCCTCCACCATGTCTCCATTTTTAAAAACATTAATAAATCAAAATTTAAATCATACGTCAAAATAAAACGTTCGATGTGATCTATGTTATTTTCTCTATGTGCTCATGAAAAATATCACATTTTGATTTTGTTTTTATGTGAATCAATCATTTGAAAATCAACATCTATAAATTATTTATTTTAGTATGTTTTTTACAACCTCTTGATGACAACCAAAACAAATTTGAAATATCACAATTTTTTACACGTGCATAGATAAAATGATGTAGATCATATCCAATGATTTTAATTTGACTTTTAAGTTTTAATTTTGATCTATTAACATTTTTAAAAGGGAGAATTTCATGTATACCCCTCAAAACCTTCAAAATTACATATTTTTCTCTCTAAATTTTGAAATTACATATTTCCCTCTAAACTTAAAAAACTCACAAATTTACCCATTTATTGTCTTTTATATTTTAACTCAATTCTAAATTTATAAAATACATATTTTACCCTTAATTAAAAGCATAAAACACCCATCAGACTTAAATTTGAATCACAAAAGATTCCTTTATCATTCGAATTGCTTGAAGATATGTGTACGCTATATCAACACGAATATTGAGGCGAACAAGCACATATCTTGAAGCGACGTGCACATATCTTAATGCAATATGCACATACCAGAATTGCTTTAAGATCTATGTGCACTAGATCAACACAGATCTTGAAGCGAATATGCACATATATTGAAGCAACATAAACAGATCTTAATACGATAAGTATGGATCAGACAGTAGATGAACTCTTCAAATTCAAATTTGAGTCGAATGGGCATTTTATGCTTTTAAGAAAGGGTAAAATGGGTATTTATAAATTTAGAATGAGTTTTAATATAAAAGACAATGAAATGGGTAAATTTGTGAGTTTTTGAAGTTGAGAGGGAGAAATTCGTAATTTCAAATTTTAGAGGGGAAAATACGTAATTTTGAAGTTTTTGAGGAGTATACGTGAAATTCTCCCTTTTTAAAATGGAGGCTAGATTGAGGCACAAAAAATGGAGGCATTTGAACCCTCCTCAATATGTATATAAATGTATACAAACATAAATTAATGGGAACTATTTGTCCTTGGTCAATTAAAGACTAATATTTGTCTTGCACATGACGTATTTTTTTTAATAAAGAGTAAAATGATAATTTTATAGACCTAAAATGAGTTTTAATAAAAAAAATGATAAATTAGCTAAATTTGTGAGTTTTTTAAATTTAGAAGGGTAAATACGATATTATGAATGTTAGAAGAAAAAATACGTAATATTGATGTTTTTGAAGGGGATATATGAAATTCTCCCTATTTGTTGTCGTATGTCAATAATTGTTAGACCGCAGAGAACAAATAAATTTTTTGTATAGATAAACACTAAAATGACCTCTTAACTGATGCCTAAGCTTAAATTAACTATCTATCTGTTTTCATTATGACATTAGTGCTTCATCTTTTCTGGCAAAAGAGATCTATGCTTTCATTTCACTTTTAAAGGAGGAGGTTCCCTTTGCAATTCCTACATATAAGCATTGTCTGAAAGGTTCTGAGGTTGCGATCAAAGACATTGTGCAACGATTAGATGACTTAACAGAAGCATTGCGTAACAGATCCTTTGTAGAAGTCAGTATTTGGATTTCAGAGGCATGGACAGATGCTGTTAATGCCGAAAAGATTTGCATGGGGCACAACGGGCAGCCAAAGATACCGCAGCTGTCGAATTTGATGAAGGATCTGAGACAAATGTTGAGGGTTATATCGGCACTTTTCAAGCTCGATGTAAATACTAACTAATAATTTTTTAATGCTTCAAATTGTTATTACTGTATCTTGATCCTCAAAAGTTCTGGTTGATTGGGTTATAATTAACTTGGTCTATAATTTGTATTTTGAATTTGATGCAGCGTTAAACTGTATTCTCAAATATCATGTTGATTCTCTTCCTCTAGTAATCTATTATTTCTCATTCATTATAATTTCAAAATTAATTATGTTTGATCAAATTTTAGTTCCCATATATGAATTTTTGTAATACGCCATTCAACGATTTTTCTTTTCAAAATGTTTGCTTAATTTTTTAGACCAATGTTCGTTATTTGAGATTTCATCAAACAAACAAAATGGAGGAGGGTTCAAATGCCTCCATTTTTTGTGCCTCCACCATGCCTCTATTTTTTAAAACTGTAATAACTCAAAATTTAAAACTTAAATGTCAAAATAAAACCGTTAGATGTGATCTATGTTATTTTCTCTATGTGCTCATAAAAAATTATGATATTTCAATTTTATTTTTATGTGAATCAATAAGTTCAAAAATCAACGTCTAGAAATCATCCACATTAGTGTGTTTTTTACAAGCTCTTGATGACAATCAAAATAAAATTGAAATGTCATAATTTTTTACACATGCATAAATAAAATGATGTAGATCGTATCCAACGGTTTTATTTTGACATTTAAGTTTTAAATTTTAAATTATTATTTTTTTTTTAAAATAGAGACATAATAAAGACACAAAAAATAAAGACATTTGAACCCTCCTCAACAAAATGATCAAAGTAGATAACTACTTGTCATCATCCTATAATTCCATAGTTGCCCTTCTATAAATTTGCGTTATGTTCTTAGCTGATAAGAAGATCCGGAAGTTTGACCATAATATAATGGAAAGTACGCGTATTGTATTTTTTTTTTTATTTTGAGCAACAAAAAGTAAATGTATTGAAATTGATCATTTCATTAATTTCTGTACTGATTAAGGACATGCCTCTGCAATGGAAAGAGAGGGAGCGGAGGAAATCTGTGTTCATACCGGATCTCACCTAAATTGTTTACTTTAAATTTCGAAGGTGAACGGACGGAAAAAAATGGGAGGAGATGAAATCTGTATAAAACTTGAGAAATTTTTTAACAATTTTGTCACCTCCATTAGAATGTAGAAGAGGTAATATCGTTGCCTACTCTCCTCACCCATCCCTTATTCTTTTTATTTTAGTAAGTTATTTTTGAAACATACTCTAATGTACTTAATTTTGTAAGTACTTGAAAACAATGTATCATATATACAGGGGCAGACCATAATTTTTGTCAGGGAAGCAAAAAAATATCGAATCAGGTTTAAATAGCTTATCGGATTTAAACCCATTAACTAATTGGGTACTTGATAAAAAAAAACAATACTTTGACTTTTATTTTTCAATGCTCTGACTTATAATTTCTCATGCTTGAACTTATCATTCTAATTACCAATCATAATTCAAGAAATTTATTTTGATTTTAATTCTAAATTTAACCCGAATTACAAATCAAACATCCAGAAGGGGCAAACAAATTTTCAAGGAGGGGCAAAGTCGATCGATACCGATAGATCACCACACTAAAACTCGAAATCCAGGGGGGCAGCTGCCCCCCTGGTTCTATACTAGGTCCGCCCCTGCATATATATATGGTACATGCGTCTTAGATTTATTTGACAAAATTTGGTTATGACTCTGCATATAGGGTATGTTTGATTGGGTTGAAAATAGACTATTTTTGGAGTTAGGCTATTCAGAATAGTCTATTCGGTGTTTGGTTATGATTAGGGTGCGTTTGGATCATGCAAGGAATAGCTCAAGAATAGCGATTTTTGAGTTAGTGATTGAGAATAGTGCTAATCCAAGGGATTCAAGAATAGCACTAACTTTGGCTATTCCGAATTTGTAGAAATGTTGTTTGGATTGTATGTTAGGAATAGCAAATGAAGGGAAGAAATATAATAATGATTTATTTGTTTTTATTTTTTCAACTAACTTTTATATTTATAATGACTTGTTAAATATATATAAAGCATCATATTTTTCAATAATACTTCAATCTAATATTTAAATTAATATTATATTATATTAATATTTAAACTAATATTATTTTATTTTTAAATTAATATTAAATTTAATATTAAATTTAATACTAATATAATATTTAAACTAATATTATTTTATTTTTAATTTAATATTTAATTTAATATTTAGTTTAATACCAATCTAATATTTAAAGTAATATTTTCTTACATTTAATATTCAAAAAATATTATATTATATTTATTTAATATTCAAAAAAATATTATATTATATTTATTTAATACTAATATAATATTTAAATTAATATTTTATTTAATATTAATCTAATTTGATATTATAGTTATTTAATTATTAATCTAATATTTAAATTAATATTATATTACATTTAATATTTAAACTAATATTATATTACATTTAACATTTAAACTAATACTGTATTACATTTAATATTTAAACTAATATTATATTATATTTAATATAATATTTTATTTAATACTAATCTAATATAGTATTATATTTATTTAATATAATATTTAAACTAATATTATATAATATTTAAACTAATATTATATTATATTTAATATAATATTTTATTTAATACTAATCTAATATAGTATTATATTTATTTAATATAATATTTAAACTAATATTATATTATATTTATTATTTAAATGACTATGATATGATATTTAATCTAAAATAATATGGGTAGGTTATTATTTTATTAATATTGCTAACCCAGCCATATGAGAAATTTGCTAACCCAGCTTTTCGTTGGAATAGCAGAATAGCACATTTCCTGAGCTATTCTTAAACCCAACTTTACGTTTGGATCACACAATTTAAGAATAGCGGGAGCAATTCCTGGGTTAGTGCTATTCTAACCCAATCCAAACGCACCCTATAGAGAATTCTAATTTTTTGTGTTATTAGAATAGATTATTTTTAAGGGTTTTGAAATTTAACTATTCTAATAAGACAAACGATAGCTAATTTTAATTTGACTATTCTAACTATTCTTGTTTTACAACCATACTCCCAAATTTGGGGAAAAAAAGAGAGGTAAATTTGAGATCCACTCGTGCATAACTATATTGAGTAAACAATAAAATTATAAGGGAGTTAAAAAAAAAATGAAAAACAAACAATAAGTAGAGAGGAACTGACACCAATGACTAGCATGTGAAGGAATCAAAATGAAAGAACATCTTGGTAATATATATAGAGTGAGGCTATGATACTATGCATAGCGCAGATAGGAATTTTATTACACAACCTAGATAGCTGATCATAATTTACTGTCTTTCAAATGAATCAAATGACGAGCTTATCTGGCACATATTGAACCTTTTTGTAATTTGTGTAGACTATTGAAAGAATTGTGTAACTTAGTTTATATTTATAAAGAGAGAGATAATAGGAATAACAGTTTTATAAAATATTTAATAAATAGTAAAAAAATTCTAAAAAAAATAAAATGTTATCTCCAATCATATTTTAATATAGATATTATGATGAATGATTTGAATCGACTGTTTGAACTTTTAAAATTACAAAATCAAATTGTTAAAACTTATAAATGTTGCAAGTGGATTCGCACGCACGCACATATAACTTTAACATAAGCCAAGGAATCTACAACACGAATATAGAGCGCTGTATATAGATCTAATCCATACAAATATTGGAGGCTAGTTGCAACTTGCACCAATAATACTGGAAATTTTTTTATAAACCATAATTAAAAGAAAAAAGATTTTTATTAAATCAACATGATTATATTTTTTTTTTAAAAACCATAAGAATTGAAATGTTATTTCGGTCCCGGAATTTTTTTTGGAGCCAAAATAGTAATTCAGTCCCAGGTATTTTCACAATTTTTCAACATGTTTCGATTTTCTCGAAATCTGTGAAAACGACTGGGACCGAAATTCTTATGGTTTTTGTAAAAAAACAAAGCAATCAAGATGGATTGGTAAAATTTATTTTCTTATTTATGGTTTCTAAAAAAAATTCATAATACTGCATATTAATTTTTTAAAGGGACAACATCTATAAAACTTGAAAAATGTAAATGGTTGATGATGAAAATAATATGAGTTGGATATGCTCAAAATTGTATTGCTTCGAAAAACTTTAGTACAGTGTCTTAATAATAGTTTTTTTTTGTTTCCTTTGCATGAAATCCAACTTCGAAAATTACCTAAATACTACAGAAAATATATTTGTTCTGTAAAGTGGGTTGCCCTTCTATAAATTTGCGTTATGTTTTTTTTTTTTTTTTAATGTGAAGGCTACGATATAAAACGCAGTAAATTTGTCCAGAAATTAAATAAGTCTGATTTTTTTTTTTTTTTTGAGGATAAATAAGTCTGATAACTGACCACTGCCTAAAGGAGCAATTATGGTTTTTGAGTCGTCAATTTCAGTCTGACACGATTCTCAAAATGGACCCTTCCTATATTTCAAATAGGTACCAAATTTATATTTTGATCTGACCAGAAATATTCTACTATCTCATATACATGTGATGAGGAGATACACCAAAGCTCCTTTGTGATTGGTTGAAAGAAGAAATTGGCCAGTTGGGCAGAATTTCATAGGCCGGTTGAGACGGCAAAGGAATTTTTATCTGGTTTGTAAAGGACAAGGTTGAATTCCAAGGACTTCAAAAAATTCCGATTTAAATTTTTTGCACCTTGTCAGAATCTCAGTGGCCTGAAGAGGTCACAAGAACTGTACTACCTTTTTTATTCGTTTTTATTTGTACCAACTAGGATTGAATGGTGATCACAGCATTTTATATTTTTATTAATTAAGTGCGTTATCGCTGTATGCATTAATTTTACTCTATGCTTGTGAAAATAAAACCTTTATTTAGCAACTAGGATTGTGATAGGCACACTTTAATCTTGGTGTGTGATAATGTAGCATTATTATCCTGGTGTGTGATAATGTAGCATTATTATCCTGGTGTGTGATAATGTAGCATTATTAACTTGGTGTGTGATAATGTAGCATTATTAACTTGGTGTGTGCTAACTACTTGAGCAAAATGACTCGTCAATTCGTGGAGGCTTGTATTAATTGCTGTACGGTGCAGTGATTCCTGTTTTGTACCATCAATACAAGGAAATGGAGAATTGTCTTGTATTGGTGTTATCATCAGTATACACTATACAGGAACAGGAGCATCAAACAACTAGGCAGACACTGACAAGTGACAACATTGTACCAGACAAGGTAGCTATATGTTTTTTTTTTTTTTTGATGAAAGGTATATATGTTGAAATGATCTATTCCTACCAATCAACAGTTCTATACCTAAACGCATCCAATAAGGTTTGTTTCTCTTTTTTACCTTCAACAACAATAACAGATAGCAAACGGACCCGCGAGCAAACAACAATACAAATTATGACATTGTACGAAACTGTGGATAATAAAAATTGCTTGGTAAATGACAAATCAAAATTCCCAATTCCCAGAGCCTAGTAAAGTGTCAATTCCAATCGTGTTTCGGCCCAGCAACAATATGGGCTGTACATTTAACTTCTATTGGGCTGTAACAGTTTCGCAATTAAATCATCAGGGAAAAAAATGAAGCCAGAAATACAAGGCCATCCACTGATCCACATTTACCTATGATTTTCAAAAGTCTAGAGAACTACAACACTTTAAAAATTATATTTATTAAAAGTAATGATAAGAAAGAAGCCAGAGCCAGTTGGACTGTACCACCCAAATTTTGGGAAGAATTCGCGCGCCAAAGATTTTTGAGGAGTGGGTTAACATTTCGAATCAAATTGAATAGTCTATTATATAGAAAACAAATATAAGGCTCTTAGAGAAAAAGCGAATACGCACATAGGGCATTTTCAAAATTAATATTTCAACCTTAACAATTCAGCCAAACATACATCTTTCCTATCCTAACCAATCTTACATCCAATCAGACACCACAAACCAAAATCAAAAGAACTAAATCCTAAAAATAAAAAAAAATGATAAAGGGGGGAATCTAATTGTCATCATCTCCAGCTGGGGCCTTGGAAGAAGAGGTCTTCTTTGGGAGGAGGAGATTGTGGATGTTAGGCATAACACCTCCATTTGCAATGGTAACTGTACCCAGCAGTTTGGAAAGCTCCTCATCGTTTCTCACTGCCAGCTGGATGTGACGTGGCACAATCCTGGTCTTCTTGTTGTCCCTCGCTGCGTTTCCAGCCAATTCCAATACCTACACATTTTTGTTCACAAAATATCAGAAATTGAACAAAAATACTCGGCATACGAAAGTCACTGTTACTCTTGCTCTGTACCAGTATGAGGAACCAGTAAAAGCAATTTGCACAAGTATCTATAAGCTTTGGTTGAATTACTTTAATCAACTATCAGATCACTAACAAAACCATCACTGATTACAAGAAAATTACAACAACTCGCCAGAAAATTACAAGAATGCTAGAAATCTCTTCGTTGTGTAAGTTTTGAACAGTAAAAAGGACAAATAAAAACGAATATCTTAAAATTAAGCACAAATTGGTAAATTGATGTACCTCAGCCGCAAGATACTCAAGAACAGCAGCGAGATAGACAGGCGCACCAGCACCGACGCGCTCAGCGTACTTCCCGGTCTTCAGAAATCGGGCAATCCGACCTACGGGGAATTGTAGCCCCGCCTTGCTACTCCTGGAGGTGGCCTTGGTCACCTTGGCAGCGCCGATAGCCTTTCCTCTTCCTGCCATTGTAGATTCTTTTCTTTGATTTAAAGAACTCGTCAAGAAACGAGGTATAGAAGAAGGGAAATATAGAAACTCTGAGACGGCTGTGTGATTTGGGGAAGAAGGAATCGGATTTATATAGGTCAAAGAGGAAAGGTGCGTTTTACAACCAATCAGGAGAGAGCACACGGATCGTTAATTTGGAGTGTTAGATCGATCCTATTTGGACGGTTCGATTTTGCTCATTTAGCGGACGGGTGGATCTACGTTATTCATTGCCCTTTCAAACGGGTCCCAGGAGGGAGAAAACAATCAGGTTCATTCCAATTTTCCTTCAATACATAGCAGGTAACAAACAATCATCTTTACAAGTTAATTACCTATTAAACATGGAGGGTTTGAAATTAGAATGCCAATTTTAATCAATACAATAATCAATAAAATGATTGCGGCCAGATCCTCCTCATACGGTCAATATTTAAATTTAAACACCAACGAGACATAGGTATACAATTCTGCTTCCAAACCAAAACAGGCATACAATTGACAATTCCCATTTTATTAGGTCATTAACAGAAAACAGAAAAAAAAAAATTAAATAACCTCTCCCCAATTCTTGGACCCTGCGCAAAAGGAATGACGACTCCATGGCTCTAAGCTCTTCATCTACAAAATCTCTCAGAGCAAAAATCAAAAATCGCCTTGTCTCTTGCGCTCACCACACGATTGACCGAACAGTTCCAAATCTTTTCTTGCTTCGCGATCATACGACGCCACGGCTCCAGCAGCTTTATAGAAAAACAGTAATTACTCCACCGAGACAGCGCATCGGCTACCCGTGGGGAGAAACCGGGAGCCATGGAGAGATAGAAGAGATGGGAGGAGTACGCAGTGCATAGAGAAGGGGAAGGAGGGGAGGTTGGAGAAGGGAGGAGTCGCTCGAGGGTCTTGAGTGTGAGCGGAGAAAGGAGCCGGCGGGAGGCGGAGATGGAGAGGAGATGGCGGAGAAGGAGAAGGCGTTCGATGTGTTTGGGTGGCTTGGGGTTTACGGGGAATGGGAGGGAACGGATGAGAGAGACTAGTAGGGGGTGAGAGAGCTCGCGATCAAGCGCAGCGAGTTCCACTATCCACCAGAGTTTCTCGTCCTCCATTGATGCGTTCGAGAGACGGGTCAGTGGAAAGGATAGTCCGGGTGAACAGGTTTCCGGAGTGCGTACTCCTCCCATCTCTTCTATCTCTCCACGGCTCCGGTTTCTCCCCAGTGGTAGCATATGCGCTGTCTCGGAGTAATTACTGTTTTTCTATAAAGCTGCTGGAGCCGTGGCGTCGTATGATCGCGAAGCAAGAAAAAATTAGGAACTGTCCGGTCAATCGTGTGGTGAGCGCAAGGGACAAGGCGATTTTTGCTCTGAGAGATTTTGTAGATAAAGAGGTTAGAGCAGATTTTGTAGATGAAGAGCTTAGAGCAGATTTTGTAGATGAAGAGCTTAGAGCCAATGAGTCGTCATTCCTTTTGCGCAGGGTCCAAGAATTGAGGAGAGGTTATTTCATTTTTTTTTTTTTTCTGTTTTCTGTTAATGACCTAATAAAATGGCCGTTTTATTTTTCTACCACCCTCAAAAATCGGAATTAAATGAATACCACTCGAAAAATCAGATTTCAGATTCCGCCAAGTGCACAGATTCACGGTGCGAACGGGTTGTTGCTAAGGTCTTTGATTTTAGTTTTACTGCACTTTTTAATATTTGTGCGGATCTAATTCGCACGAATCTTAAAGCTAATCGGACGGTTCCGATGTATTAACTCGAAAGATTCCTTTTTTAGTTAATGCAGAGGTTACGGGGATAGTAGTAAAATCATATTCATTATGGTTTTATTACTTCGGATTTCAATTATGGATCCGCTACAAATTGACACAAAGGTAAGTACAAGTGATACACTGATAAAGTGATACCAGCAATAATTAGGGTCTACTTTTACAGTTGTACCACTTTTCTATTTGATCAATCATCAAAAATTCAAAATAGTAAAAGATAGAGCCAAACAGTGCTTTGATTGAAATAGAAAAAAAAAACAGAATCCCACTCAAGTCGGATAGCTTAGAAAAACACTTCCAATTGAAACAACTCATTACCACAAATTCACCATTTCAGCAAATTGAATGTCAAATGTAAGTTACATTAATGAGATTACACTACTGATGCATAAACCAGATTCTGAGAAATTACTAGTAACAAGTAACAACTGGTGTTGACAGAAATAGGAATTTAAACACTCCTTTTGCTTTGCTTAAAATCTAGCAAAGTGCAAAGGCAAGAAAAACAAAGGATGGTGTAATTAGAGAAAATGTCAATCAAATGGGCATCTAAAACAATTTTCTAGAAAGATCTGATGGGCGGCGGCATATTGGTGGGCTTTAAATGGATCGGTCTTCGGCCCAAACCATTTTCCACGAAAAAGTAAGTAGCTAAAAACTGGCCCAAAATTGAAAATGGTCAAATTTAAATTACTGAAACTTCAAGAATATAATAATTATAGATATAATTTCATTATAAATGCAAAATGACTAGAATCATTTTCAAACCACAATTAGCAGTATAGCATTTGCTGTTGTTATTATTTAACGAGACAAAATCCTCATATTGACAATAATTAAGTTTGACCTTATTAGTTGACAACACTTTGCATTAGAAATTAAAGTAATGACAATATTCATAATTACAGAGAAATTTCATTTAATTTACTAATTAGGAAACAGTTCTAACCTTAGTAATTTCTTTTTTTTCCTACCTAATATATATGCACACTTTTATATTGATCTATCATAACACTTGTATTGATTCTAAGCTAGCACATCCAACTTCAGATCAATGATACACCTAACTTAGATAAAGGCACCAAAATTATGTCATACCCTTACAATATAATCTTATATTCAACACAACCCCAACTCTCTCCACCAAACCCTAACACTTTTTATACACCTCTGCACTGGCTTCTCTCTTCAAACCATAAACTGATCAGCTTCCAAGTAAAATGGCATCTCAGATCAAATTTCTCCTACCTCTCTCAACTCTTGCAATCTTTTTTTTGTACTCAACTAATGCACAATCTTGCTCTAACTACACCTTCTCTGACAATAAAGCTTATAGCTCATGTACCGATCTCCCGCATTTAGGAGCAGCACTTCATTACAACCAGGCAACCTCCTCGAATGCCATCGACATCGCCTTTCGGGCCCCACAGAGTCACTCTGGGTGGGTTGCTTGGGGATTGAACTCTAAGGGCCCATCCATGGTCGGTTCACAGGTAGGATCAAGAATGAACATACCAGAATTTGGTATTACTTTTGTCTGGAATTTTGGTTCACTACAGTCAATTTCATACATTTATATATTGTTTTAGTTCATTACAGTCAATTTTATCCATTTATCGGGTATATATATTCCCCTATAAAACATATCCGTTGCATTCCGTTTTACCGTAAATCAAATTGAAATATTTATTTTCCATGACACACGCACACACACCATTTATCTAGTTCATTTTTCATTCTTATTATTTTATCATACCATTTCAACCGAGGACAATTCCCCAGTATTAGCTCTGGATACCTTTCTCTGCTTTTATTGATCAATGGATTATTAGTAGTGTGACATTTTTGGAAACTCAGCTAAACACAAATCTTTATTACAAAAACTTAAGTAATTTTAGCATCAAGTGGATACATCCTATCAAAACAAAAATCATGATTCATTACTCTGTTTCTATGTACAGGTACTAGTCGCATTCTTTCATTCCAACGGAAGCCTGGTGGCATATCCTACACAGCTAGATAGCTATTCTCCCTCGATGGCCCCCGGAGACCTGACATTCCCTGTGTCACATGTGTCGGCAGAGTACATTAACAAAGAAATGATCATCTATGCTACCTTAAGTCTCCCTAAAGCAGAGACCAAGTTCAACCATGTCTGGCAGGCTGGGAGCACTGTAGCAAGTGATGTGCCTGGGGTTCATCCTACCAGTGGCGAGAACATACTCTCCAAAGGCACTGTCCAGTTCCAGTAACTGATGTACTTCTTGCATATATATACCTTTACATTGTATCGTGGATGTGTACGCTTTTCTTTTCTAGATTGGTCGTATACATGTAGAGTACCTTTTATGTGATATGAGTTACTGAGACCATGGAGGAGTGCCATAGAAAATATTTGCATTTCAGTACTACATTTCGACTGTATTTAATACATACATGTATCTTTTAAAAATTTCTATATAGATTTGGACTTCATTTAATACATATACATGTATCTTTTACGTCTCTATTATTTTGTACAACTAGTTGTTGGTAAAGATTCCGGAAAATATGGATGCATGTTTGTATATTTAATTAAAGGGATTTCAAAATAAAATTTAAAATAAATGAAATTTGGAAGCAGACATTGAATGAACTTTTGTAACAACTTTGTGCCAAGGGTTTATTCAAAGGTTGGGGCCTGAACACTTGGGCTTTACAGTAAGGCCTACAAAGCCCGCATCTGTTTCAAAATTGATACAATCCTGCGCTTCAAAGTTGAAACTATTCCAAAAAACCAAGAGAAGGATCCTAAGCAGAAAGACGAAAACATTTTTTTTATCTGCTCATTTTTCGTTAAATTCGGTCCAGTAGGAATCATTTGATATAAAAAAAATTTACGTATTTATTCGCACAAATTTTAAAGATGTTTACATGAATTTTAATAGTAATTGGACTCCTTTTATCGAACATTGAACCAGGGCGCAAATTTTATTCTCATAAATGTGTCAGATATTTTTTAGATAATTTTATCGGTCATGTTGATGATTGCTTGAAGTTGATTTGTTTAAATTTGTGTTGTTAGCGGTTGTATTTTTTATTATTATTTCGATAATGTTGGAATGCAGAATGATAGATGTAATTTTTTATTTTTATTGAATGAAACATTGTATGTTTGGAATTTAATATCAGAATAATAATGATTTCAGAGGTTTGATACAAATATCATGCATTAATTTTCCGCTAAAAAGATGAAAGCTAGAGTGGTCCGAGCCTCCGGGGGGGAGAATTGAATATGGAATTTACCGAGGGACGAGGGCTTCTAGAATCCAATTTTTTGGAAGCAAATCTGCTCCTTTTTTTGAGAAAAGGAGGACTCTTTTATTCACCAATCCGAACCGTTCAAAATTGATTAAACGGCTTCAATTACATTTTTCTTTTATATCAATATAATCTATTAAAACGAATTAGATTTAATTGAAGCCGTTTGATCAATTTTGAACGGCTCAGATTGGAAAATAAGAGGGCCCTCCTTTTTTTCAAGAAAAGAAGGAGAATTTATTCCCAATTTTTTATAGTAGCTTTACAGTTGTGCTACAGTTTTGCTCTTTTCCTTGCTTTATTCCTTGATAAATGCATCTTTGTTCCACAAGGACCACAACTCAACATGCCGGTTCTATTTAGCTTCCCCAAAAGAAGCCAGGAATTACCGAGATTTTTATTTTTACTCAAAAATTTTTTTTTATTAAAAATAACTACTGTTGGGCAGAATTTTTAAAAATATCCAATCCGCGGTCCGGAATTTTTTATTCCGCCCCGTGGAAAAAATCTGCGGGCCGGGAATTTTAATATATATATATATTTTTTGAGATTATGTTGTTCAGTTTGTTTTGAATTTAGATTAGTTTGAATCATTAAGTCGGAGGTTTGTATGAATTGTTAAGTTAGAGTGCTTCTGAATCCAATTTTGCACCTCTGGTTAACATAGTAAAACATCTTCAAAAATCATGAACATTGACCGACATGCAGTCTTGACATCATAGAACAAAACTGTGAAGTTTCATAAAAAATCTCAAAACAGATTGTGAGATATCATCTCTCAAAAATTGCTCGAACTGCTGAAGGAGTGCTTCTGAGCCCAACTTTGCACCTCTGGTTAACATACCAAAGCATCTTCAAAAATCATGAAAATTTACCGACATGTAGTTTTGACATCGTAGAACAAGACTGTGAACTTTCAAACCAAATCTCAAAACAGATCGCGAGATAACATCTCTCAAAAATTACCCGAACTGCTGAAGGAGTGCTTCTGAGCCCAAATTTGCACCTCTGGTTAACATAGCAAACCATCTTCAAAAATCATGAAACTTGACCAACATGTAGTCTTGACATCGTAGAACACGACTGTGAAGTTTCACACAAAATCTCAAAACAAATCACGAGATATCATCTCTCAAAAATTGCCCGAACTGCTGAAGGAGTGCTCCTGAGTCCAATTTTGCAGCTCTGGTTAACATACCAAAGCATCTTCAAAAATCATAAAAATTGACCGACATGCAATTTTGATATCATAGAACATGACTGTGAAGTTTCACACAAAATCTCAAAACATATTGTGAGATATTATCTCTCAAAAATTGCTCGAACTTCTGCGCGATCTGTTTTAAGATTTTTTGTGAAACTTCACAGTCATGTTCTACGATGTCAAGACTGCATGTCAGTCAATTTTCATGATTTTTGAAAATGCTTTGGTATGTTAACCAGAGGTGCAAAGTTGGTGTCAGAAGCACTCTTTCAGCAGTTCGGGCAATTTTTGAGAGATGATATCTCGTGATCTGTTCTGAGATTTTGTGTTAAACTTCACAGTCGTGTTCTACGATGTCAAGACTGCATGTCGGTCAAGTTTCATGATTTTTGAAGATGTTTTTCTATGTTAACCAGAGGTGTAAAGTTGGGCTCAGAAGCACTCCTTCAGCAGTTCGGACAATTTTTGAGATATGATATCTCGCGATCTGTTTTGATATTTTGTATGAAACTTCACAGTTTTGTTCTACGATGTCAACACTAAATGTCGGTCAATTTTCATGATTTTTGAAGATATTTTGCTATGTTAACCAGAGGTGCAAAATTGAATTCAGAAACACTATGACTTAACAATTCATACAAATAAAATTCATACAAACCTCCAACTTAACAATTCAAACTAATTTAAATTTCAAACAAACTGAATAGCATAATTTCCAAAAAAAAAAATTATTAAAATTCCCAGGCCGCGGATTTTTTTCTGCGGGTTAGGTATTTTTAAAAATTCCGCCGAACCGTGGTTATTTTTAATAAAATATTTTTTTTTGGGTAAAAATAAAAATGTCGGCAGAAATTAAATTAAAAATGTATCTAAGAGTATTTGTACGGGGAAAATTTTATTTTTAAAAACATCCTCACAGTTTATTTTACTTATTAAGATGTAACTAATTTATAATTTAAAACAAATTGTCTTAAGAAAATTATTTTCTAACTAATTCGATTGGCTCTTTTTAAGGTTACTCTATATTTCTTACATTATAAATGCATCTTTATTCCATAACCCTGAGGGCTTGCTCCAGAAGGAGGGACGCGGAGGGAAGGAACGGTAGCGGAGGTGAAAACTCTGAAAATTTAGTCAGCCCAGATCAAGTCCCCTGCTCTAGAAGAGGAGAATCAGAGAGGGAGCGAAGGGGAACGAGGGGGAACACACACTGTTCGAAGGGGAGAGCCAACGCATTTGGACAAAATTTGTCACCCCTGATTTGAAGTGTAAATTTCAAATCAACACGACCGGCCACCTTTTTTTATATAAACTTTCCCATCTCTTTATTTTTTTAATTCCCGATCTATCTCTTCTGTTTTTTTTTTAATTCAATGTCTTCTTCGATTAGATATCTTCTCTTTCTCTGACACCGCCTCAGTCGTTGCTCCGACCACAACGCCACTTACTCACGGGTCCTACTTCAACTCATATTATAACACTATGATATAATTAGTGACTAATGTTTTGATAATACGATATATGTTTTATAATCAACAAACTTATTATGAAAATATTAGATCTAATATCTATATTCATCCGATATCCAATCCGTATCTGTAGCGTTTAATATCCGATTATCTGTATCTGAGACTATCCATATACTTAGACATAATTAGTGACTAATATGATAGTTGTTGCCTATGCTTAGATATAAGTTTGTGGTCAAAGTATACGGATAGTCTCGGATAGTCACTAAATATTAAACGATTTAAGTATAATGCTATAACATAATTAGTGACTAATATTTTGATAATATGATAGTTGTTGCCTATGCTTTCTAAGTCCGATGGATATCTTGAGATTTTATATGATAGGTTAATAGACTTGATATGATAGATTTACAGACTTGATGTGAAAATTTTATAGACTTAATATGTTGTAATTACTTCGTTTTTTTCGTAGATTCTTTTTTCTGTAATTTAGTTTTTGTGTCATGTTTTCTCTTTTTAATAAATTTTATTTCGCCTTGCAAATTTCTCTTACAATTTGGAAAGAATGTCTACAATTTGCATATATGTCGCATATTTTGAGATACCATACGAAGATATTGAATTTGTTAAGAACAGTGAAAAAGACATGACCCAGTAGCTTTGTAGATTTGATATGATAGGCTTATAGACTTTATAAGATCGATTTATATACTAAATATGAATACAAACTTGGTCTGTTGACTGTTGTAATTTCCAGGCTTTATTTGCAAATCCAAAAAGATAAAATTTTGAGATTAGTTGTTAGGCTTACAGATTTGAAATCACCAATTTACAGAGCTGTATAGCAAAAAAATTTAATATTTGAATGCAGCAAATTTAAAAGGATAAAATTTTGAAATTAGTTGCTATGTTAACATACTTGATAATAGCACTTTACATGGTTGTATACCAATGTTTACATACTTGAAATATTCAATTTTATTACTTCGATGAAACAGATCTAAAAAGATAAAAGTCAGAGTTTACTTGTTAGGTTCACATACTTCAAAACAATGCTTTACAGAGTTCAGTTGTAAGGTTTAAAGTCATCAAAAGCCTTGGATTTAAATAATTACAAATAACAACGGGCTCCAAACAACGGGCTCCAATCTAAAAAAATAATTTAGAGGTTTACAAACTTCAAATAAACATTTTATAGAATTTGTAGTTTACAAGCTTGTGATGAACAATTTACATATTTTATAAGTGGTCCTCATTAGTTGTTAATTTTGAAAAATCAGTATGAATCTTCTAGAAGTGGTCCTAGTCAAAGTAGTTAGTATAGGGATTTGACCAAAAACCACATCTTAAACGAAAAATTCGTTAGTTTTATAGACTTTGGTACAAAGTTTATAGATTTCGGTGTAAAATTCGTTAATTCTGAAAAATCGCAACAATTAATATGAATTTTTTTTTTAAATTGAGTCTTGGAGACAATTAGTCAGATTCCAGATTAAAAATGCAGCTAGGATATCTGCATTGAAATATTTATATTTATTTAAGAAATTACTTTTTAGCTGTTTTAATTGGCACTTATTGTGCTCTCTCTGTTTGTTGCTCGTATAAATAAGTCAATACGATTCATTGAATTATAAAGACACATATATGACCAAACAAACTACTGTTTGAGTGGCCGAGGGAGAAACTTGTCAAAGAGGAATGACGAAAAACGCAATTGATAGTATAAATTTTAATTGCTAGTGTATTATTAAATAAATGTATGGAGACTAACATATAATTATCCAAACAACTTGAACATTTATATCGACAACAACTTCCAATTTCAAAATTTTAATCGTATAATTAGAAATTCACTAGATAAATTTCCGTTTGTTGATAAAATATAAATGGGAGTTATAATATCTCCAAATAATTTTGGTAAGAACAATATTAATATAAAATAATGATACTGCTCATACACACAAACGTCTTGCTTCAGCTGTGTATGGGCATAGAAACAAATTTCTCTCACATTATGATATGTATATTTATAATCGGTTTGCATAATTTTTCTAGCTTCGAGTTATTAGGGAATTAAGTGTGTGTTCGAATATTACGTAGTTTCGGATCATCTTATATTCAAATTTATTGGAATTACAAATTTGTTGGGTTCAATTAATTTTGAATGGAGATGTAATATATTTGTATATCTATTCAGGTTCTGATCAAATTGGTCTTTAATTTTATAAAGACTGTACTGAATTATAACGTCAAATTTATTGGACGAATTGTTTTAGTTAAGTGAGATACAATAAAATATACACTTAAAAGAGTGAGGCTACGATAGCATGCATATTACAGTCGTACCGGTCTTTATTTTTGAAGTTTAGATAATCGATTTAAATTTTTATCATGTTCTTTATATAAAAATTTACTTGAATATTAAATTTTGTATTTTGTTAAAATTATTTTACTATTTTTAAATAGATAATAAACACTGATTTTGGATAACACATAATATTTAGATCAAGCAATATTCCATATATCTTAAGAAATAATTTAAAATATAATTTGATTTTTGTTTAACATTTCGGATTAACTATATTATAGAAGAGAATACGTCTATCCGTAGAGTTCAAATGATTTTATTTTTTATGTCTCCATCATACTTCTGCTTTTTTTTATTTTCTAATAACACAAATTTTAAATTTTATATGTTAAGATAAAATCATTAAATGTGATTAATATTATTTTATATACGTATATACAAATTCATTATCACTTTTTGGTTTTACTTTTATAAAAATCAATAAATTGAAAAATTAATGTCCATAACTTATTGATTTATTCATATCAATATAACGTTGTCAATTTATAATATCAATCAAAATAAAATTAAAATATCATAATATTTTGTACGTGCATAAAGAGATTGACATAAACTAGATTGAACAATTTTAGTTGAAAATATATATTTTTAAAAAATAATTAAAAATTTTATTTTGAATTTTTAAATTATTTAAGTTTAAACAATGAGGAATGACGGAGAAAATAAGAAGATGATGTTTGAATCCCTCCGTAAATATTTGAATTTATCCCCTCATGTTACCTGACTGAGTAGAATTGAATCGGACGGTCAGAAAATGGATTAGCACGCATCTCAAAGCACAAATAATCCCGCCCCTCTGACATCTCGAATCCCGACCGGATGAGAGTAAATCTCAGCCGTCCGTTTCAATTGTGTTGAGTCAGGTACCTGGGAGGATACGGATCCTAAATATTATCGGAGTCTCACTCTACACGAAAATATAAATATTTAATTTGGTGAGTGGCACACGTGGCACACCTATTCTCCTTAAATGCACCCCTGCCAGTTGCCACAATCGATGAATCGAATCGATTAATTCCTGCCTATCTTAAAGGGCTTGACCGTCTTCATTCATATAAAGTTATAAACATCCCCCAACCAAAATTTGATAATCGTATCCATACCATTGAAATTAACGATGGAGAAGAAGGAGGCCATAGTGCTTTATCCCGGCATGGGCGCCGGCCACCTATCTCCGATGGTGCTTCTCGCGAGACGACTAACCCGGCACGGGTTTTCGGTATCCATTGTCACGACTGATCCCCGTCATCAACCCGGCTCCATTAAAACCGCCACATCAGATATCTCGTCTCCCGATCCTTTGATTTCTTTTCATACACTGCCGGCTGTTTCATGCGCTCCGGCCAAGAACAAGCACCCCATTTGTTTCAAGTACGATATCATTAGAGAATACAATCCGAAACTCCTCGAATTCTTGGCCTCGCTCTCCACGACAATGACAATTCGCGCAATAATCCTAGATTTTTTTCATGCTGAGGCAATCGGCATAGCTCGAGAGCTTGAGATCCCGGTATATCTTTTAATGACATCAGGCGCTTCTATTCTAGCGGTATTCCTTCACCTCCCTGTTTTACACTATTCAATTGAAAAATCTTACAAGGATATGGGCGACATCCCGGTAAATGTCCCGGGTGTTCCTCCAATACCGGCCTATGATATGCCGGTGTCGGTTTATGATCGAGAGAGTGAGACGTATCAAGGCCGTATGAGGAACTTTAAACAAATGATTGAAGCCGATGGAATCATCATAAATACCTTTGAAGCACTGGAACCGAGAGCTGTGACGGCTTTGAAAGAAGGGAAGTGTGTGCCTAGCCACCGGACACCTCCAGTTTATTGTATCGGTCCATTGATAGCAGGTAATGATGAACAGAAAGAAAGCCAGGGAAGGCACGAGTGTCTTGCCTGGCTAGACTCGCAGCCTAAGAGGAGCGTCGTCTTCCTCTGTTTTGGCAGTTCCGGTGCTTTTACACCCGAACAGATCAAGGAAATTGCTGTCGGATTAGAAAACAGTGAGCATAGGTTTCTGTGGGTAGTGTGCAGCAGGAATGATGCGAAAAATATCTTCGAGCCACGCAACGAGCCCGATTTAAATTCACTCTTGCCAAAAGGATTCCAAGCCCGGACCCAAGATCGTGGAATGGTTGTCAAGTTGTGGGCCCCACAAATCGAGGTGCTGAACCACGAGTCGATCGGTGGTTTTGTGAGCCACTGCGGGTGGAACTCAACGCTAGAGGCAATGTTAGCAGGTGTACCGATGATATGCTGGCCAATGTACGCCGAGCAAACATTAAACAAGGTGTTGTTGGTCGAGGAGATGAAGGTAGGAGTGGCGATTAACGGGTACGACAAGGAACTGGTGAGGGCCGAGGAAGTAGAGGCGAAAGTGCGGTACCTGATGCAGTCGGAAGGTGGCGCGGCGATGAGAGAGCAAATGGCGGCTTTCAAGGAGAAGGCCGTCGAGGCGTTGGCTGAAGACGGGTCGTCAGGTGAGGAATTGGAGGCGTTACTGAGAGATTTGAGAAACGCAAAGAAACTGACAGCAATAGCATAGAGCTGAGAATTAATGAATTCATCTAGCTACTTGTTTCTTTTGTTTTGAAACAGTAACAATAACCTGTAGTAAGTTTCATCAAAAAGGATCACTAATTTCTTGGTCTCGAAGGGGAATTACTGTACTATATGTCTGTCTTTTTCACTTTTTTATTTTTACTTGTGTTTTTTGGTCATCAGATGTTTTTTCTTTTTCAGCATTGTACTGTGTAATATATTACTGTCCTACTCTAGACTGGTGCGCTCTCAAATGCGTAGCCCCAGGTTTTTGGGAAAATAAATCTGCTGTAATTCTTGAAAAATTTCAGGATCATGTAATTCCGATCTCAGTCATTGGTCTTTCTCGAGATGTGTACATGAAAACTTATTTTTTTTATAATATTTTCGAGATCTGTACACTGAAAAAATAGATGATTAATATTGAAATTTCAAGACCCTATAATTCCTTCTGGAATTACAGCAGATTTGGACTCGATTTTTGGTGGGTCTGTTCCGTTCAGGAACGTTTTTGGTCATGCTGAAGGTGTATGCCAGGATGGAATGGCTTTGGTGAGGAACCCCTGACAGCAATGGATACATGGCCTCTCTAACATTGTGATTTAGGCAATACACTCCAGTCTGCAACCAAGGCTTACATAGCAGTCTGTAATTGGCTTAGTTGTTTTTCCATTGCAAATGTAACTCACATGTAACCGATGTTTTTTGGAGTTTAATCAATGAAACCCTACGGGGATTTGACGCCAAAAAAAAGTTTCATCAAAAAGCAAAATCAAATTTAGCATATTTTGCAGAAAAAGTAGTGTGATTGTCGAATTTAGAGACTCGTACAGATTGTGACTGTTGAACTAAAATTGCGGCCCTCGCATCTTTTGTCACTTGTACACGACCTCCAATTCGATCGGAATTAGATCCCTCTATTAGCACCTCGAAATTGTGCAAAAAGGGATGAGAATTTTAATCTGAACCGTTCATCTAGTTCGACTTCTGATAATAAACCGTCCCATAGAAAATGAGACAATTAAATTACATTTGGGGAATTATGCTCCTTTTTTTTTTTCTGATATAAGGATTTGAATTCATATCTTCTAAAATATCTTAAAATTTGAATTGATATGATTCCGATTAGGTTCCGTACTAAAAGTCCGATTTTGAATAAACTGAAAAGTTGCGTTACCTCAAATTTAAGTCTGATTTTTTTTTTTTTTTGAAAACTTAGTAGTAGCTACCAAGGTTCGTGAAGGGGAATCGAATTCTCAACCTTTGGGTATAACAACTCTATGACATTTTTCTAGCCAATTGTGCTACCTCCCCTTTCTCAAGTCTGAATTTTCTAATTTATCTTCCGTGCAGGCTGTGCAGTAAAGCCTGCAAAGCAAAGGGTCAGAAAAAAAATATTAAAGATAATGATTTGGGCCGTTTAGGCCGCGAAACTGACTAGGACAGTTCCGCAGTTAAAATCCGCGAATCAGAATTTATTTTAGTGTGGAGAAAGTAAAAATTGAAATTAATCTTTATTTTATATCCATTATGTTAAATGGTTTAGATTGACTATTTGGATTTTGAAAATGTAAGATGTAATCTGAAGTCACTAAAAAAGAATGTAAGTGGATTCCTCCTCGTATCTATGTATTAGTTTTAAAATTAAATATATTATATATAATTTATTAATCTTTACTGTTCATTTTTTCAAGAAAATATCTTATTTAAATATACTACTGCAAAAAGAAAACAAAAATAGTAAAGAAAAAAAGAACATAAGCGTTGAATCCTACGTCTTCACCTGATACCAAATCTTAAATCTTAAACTTTGATAAAAATTGCATTGTTGATATTATTGTGTTTTTATGTTTGGTATGACTTATAAGACTTTCCTGACTCAGAAACTAAAGTGAGAAGGAACAATTCAAAAATTCATATCAATTCATGATACACCATATGCCCTAAATAAATCATGCATGAACGAGACGTGCCGTTAAAGATAAAATAAAATAAAATGCAAAGATGATATTTTTTTGGATGAAAGTCCTAGCTAATTTCATTGATAGAAAGTAGTAGTTACATAAGATTAGACAACTAATGTATGTAAAAGTATATAACTAAATAAAACAAAAAAATGCACATGGATATGTGTATTTTGTGAACGCAAATTGATCATCCTTTCTTGATTAGAGTGGTGAGAGCCTAGCGATAGTATCCTCTGTACGCATATTATAGTCGGAAAGACACTGAATCCAAATTGGATCGGAAATTGAATCGATCGGACCAGGACAGTCACTCATCGGCTGAGCAGGCACTGAATCGAATCAGACTGTGAACTAAATCAATAAGTCCAAAACAGTCACCTCGAAACAGGAAAAACAAAAAGAAAAAACAGAAAGCAGCACAAAACCAGACATAACATCATCATCACAAAAAATGATATTTATTTCATAACTTAACATTTATTCAAAAATATATATAAAGTAACTATATATATAACTCGTTCCACCCACTCTTCCATTATCAAAGAAGAGAAGATAATAAAAGCAAACTACTAGTATTAGAGACCAAAAACCTCCAGAAAGACGATGCGAAGAACGATGACCAGATCCACAAAGTGGAAGAACCAAAGAATGGTTGTCAAATCCGCTAGATGAAAGCATCGGCTCGAACGACGACGGAGGAATAAGCAGTGGTCAGATCTACTAGGCGGAAGCACCAAAAATAGTAATTAGATCCACTAGAAGTACTGATTCAAATGAAAAAGATGGAGAGTAAGTGGAGGAGAGAGAAGACTGCGGGAGGTGGGGGGCGCAGTCCTGATCGCCATGGCGAAATATTTTCGCTTGGCTCACCGCTTAAGCGGCGTAAATGCTGATTGCATGATAAACAAAGAGTGAAGATAATTTTGACTTTCTAATTCTTAATCAAAATTAAATTAAGATTTTTTAACAATTTAATTAAATTTAGCAAAGGATTAATAACATGAGAAATAGATAAAAAAAATATTATAAGAGCTGAGAAGAGAAGTGGATAAGATAAATTTAAAATATTTTAACATAAAAAATTAATATAAAATACATAATTTTTTATTTTTATAAATGACCTCAGAGGTAGACAGGTAGTCCAGCTCCAGCCTAATAAAGTACGACAGGATAAGTTTTTTTTTTTGGCAGAATAAGTTAACTCTGGCGGTTTCGAGTATATATTATTTGTTTTATAGCGTATAACTCAAAACATGATTTGATAATCATTCGGTTGACGAGTTACACAGTTCATATTTCACAGAGCATCTAAAACATCTCCATAATGCGACACCTGTCACTGACGAAGGGAGACAATTCCAGAACGTGCTGGAGCAATCTTCAACAAATCACCTAAAGTAATTCAATTTTTGAAATTATATCCTGACCGTCAGATCTGTTTAGGCACGAATATTAAAGGATCCCAATCCATGCCAACTGGGCCGGATTGGTCCGGATTCTGATCGAACAATCAGAATTTAAATTCAAAATTTGAGTTACTTTTAAGGAACGGACTCGTCTAGAACACCCTCGCTTATCCCTTCCAACGGTAAAGCCCCTCGCTACAGAGCACTGATCGAGAAATTCGAGCGACCGAGAGAGACAGAGAGAGATGGGATCATTCGAGAGGTACCGTTACATTGGATGGAAGCGGTTCACCGAGGATGAGGACCGACCGGAGAAGCCACGCCTATACGGTCTGACAGAGATGCGGAGCCCTGATTACCTCTTCCTCCGCCATGGGTCTCTCCAGGTCTCTTTTATTTCTTTAATTACCTCTAATACTGTACTGTTTACTATTATATATGTTGAGTATTGTTTGCAATTTATGCCAGATTGGTACTCTTTGCAAATGTGGCAAAACATAACGTTGAATTTGTAAAGAAACCATTAACGTTAAATGCAATTGGTTTTTTGTTTTCTTTTTTAATGATACGAAGCCTGAGCCACTTGCTTATGAATCTGCATAAAATCCAATAGAAAATCACTAGAGCTAAGTTGCCATCATCACTGTTGGGTGCTTAATTATACTAAAGAAGCAAGTGCTGTAACCTTTAATTGGTTAACTGTACAATTAAAGGATGTAAACTACAAATTATAGGACAAAGAAACAATGGCTGTAAACTGTAACTGGTTTAACTCAATAATTACAGGATGCATTGGACTCTATTGGGGAGTTGGTGGATGGGTTAAAGTTCTCAGGTGGGTCCCACAGCCTGACACCAAGCTCTGTGGTTAAGGAAATAACCGACCTTGCACATAGGCACAACATGTATGTCAGCTCTGGCGATTGGGCAGAGCACTTACTTCGTGCTGGCCCTGCTTCTTTCAAAAATTACTTAGAGGTGTGTTAGAAAAAACCCCATGATTAACTTGAGCATTCTTTAATCCAATAGCACCCCATAATTGTTTGAATATGCAAAAATTGGATTAATTGTTCGAAGGTCTTGGATGTCTTTGTCCAAATGAAATAGGTTATTCCATCATTTTTTTCCTGTCAATATAAAATTGGGTACTTATTTAGCAGTGCCAAATTTTTGTATATAATCATCGATTTTGCAAAACATGTAAAAAATAGGTTCAACAAAATAAGTACAATAACATGAAGCGTTGTTCCAGGAATGCCGGAATGTAGGATTCGATACAATTGAATTAAATACTATGTCACTGAAGCTGCCAGAGGAAGCACTTTTGAGATTTGTACGACTAATAAAGAGCTTTGGACTGAAGGCTAGGCCTGTATTTGCAGTAAAATTTGACAGCATTGACATTCCTGCCCCTGGTGACAGAGCATTTGGTTCTTACGTTGCACCAGTTCAACGAAGCTCAGGTGATTGGCTCTGATATTTCCTGTAATTCTTATGAGAGAAGCACCTGATATTTTCCTAATATGACACAATGGAACCTGCATTATTAATAACACATTTTCTCCATTGTGCCAGCTTCATACGAACATCAAACTTCCAGTAAAATCATCACCATCTTTTGTTTAAAATGACTGGCCTGATATAATCCTGCAAGTCAATCTGATTTATTGTTGAATTAATTATTGAATTTTTTTATTGTTAAGAGACCATGGGCAGAAGAAGTAATAGGGTTAATTTTATCTTTTAAATTTTTTAATTTTTTACAAAAAAAATACTATTAGCCCCCCTCATAAAATAAAATTACATAATACTTATATGCACTTCTGTAAACAGTCATGAAAGGACTGACACCACACTCTAATTTATATTTGTTTGATGGGATATTGAATATCAAATTTTTTACAACTCTGTAGAAAAAGTGGAAGATGTGGATTTGTTAATAAGAAAGGCAGAGAGATGCCTGGATGCTGGTGCAGACATGATTACAATAGATGCCGATGATGTGTGCATGTATCCTGACACTCTTAGGGCTGACATCATTGCAAAAATCATAGGTCGTTTGGGCCTTGAGAAAACCATGTTTGAGGTGTCCGATGCTAGAACTTCCGAGTGGTTTGTCAAACGATATGGACCTAGGGTATGTTTCTTTTCTTGGTATTGAGCAGTAAGTACCTGTCAAGAATTCATGGGTGGTATTTGAAGAACAGTAGTACCAATTAAAGCCCCTGGTTTAATGGTTATATGGAAAGAAGAAAAAAAATTAACCCCAGAATAATGAAGAATTCTTCCAAATTCACAGCAATTTTTGTAGTACTTGAGAAAAGATTCCAACAATATTTAGTTGCAAATAAGGCCTTATTTTTCCAGGGTGCTGCGAATGACAATCAACCATTAGAATGATGGTCAAGTTGTAAAAGAAATGGCAAATCTTCTTACAATTTCTAAAATAAAATGTGACACGTCTTCTAAATTAATTATAAAGTTTGATTACCTTGATTAGAATATAATTTGTGCTAAGGAGACTTTAGGATCATAGACAAATGTGTGGATAAGGAGTGAACTACAATTTTCCAGTACTCTAAAATGGGGAAAGAGATTGCAAAATGATGAATGACATTGGTGTTAACAAGCTAATCAGCAAATGGGAGTTGTTACTGCACAAATAAAACATTGGAAGTCTTTTGTAAAAGACCTGAAAAAAAAGTAAGTGTAGTATAACAATGTCAGTACCTATTGGCACCAGAGTTGTTCTGATAAAATTGTTCGTTTGATTGATAGGTGAACCTATTTGTGGACCGCTCAGAGGTAATGAATCTGGAGCGTCTACGCTCTCCTTTCTTTCTTGTGTAGTACGAGTACCTGTTATGTATTAATATATGCATATGCATTGCCTTGTTATGTATTAATATATGTATATGAATCTGGAGCGTCGACGCTCTCCTTTCTTTCTTGGAATGTTTGGACACTGTGTTTTTAAGAAAATAAATGATGATACGAGTAATGTGCTGAATGTAATTTGAGTAGATGCTATCAATCATCCAGAAGATGCTGACTGTTTGTACTCTGCAAATAGAGAGATGAATCTGTAGCATGGATCCATTCGTAATATGCATTTTACCATGGCTTCACATCTCAATTTTCAGGATAGTTTTCTTCATGAAGGATTTACTTTCAGATGCTTAATAAGAAACTCAAAATCAAGATCCGAGTCCATGAGGACATGTAATGGATTTCATTAAATGAAATCGGTGGGAATTGACCCCCTCTTCTGGGGAAAAAAATGATCGAGCAAAACAAATAACCTATTAAAACATGTAATATTAATTTGTTCAACTTCTCTGTACAATTTCTATATAAGAAACCTTCTAAAAAAAAATCAAATTGAAATTGAAATTAAGATCTTAAACAGATGTTATGTGCAGTAAGAGCTTTGGAAATGTTCTCTTAAATGGAGATAAAATTGAAATAAAACACAATGTTGCGCAAAGATACAACCAAAAGAGATTGGAAACAACAAATTGTCTTTTCACATCCATCTTTCTATGCCGGGCTACGGACCTAGGTGACACATCAATCATGAAACTGTTTCATTTTAATGGAGCAGGTATAGGGGTGAAAACGGAGCGGATACGGAGCGGATAATGCTGATACCATATCCGCATCCGTCGGATAATGAGCGGATACGAATACGGATACGGATAGTAAACGGATATCAAAATTCAAAACCAAATCCGCCTTAAACGGATACGGATACGGAACGGATAGTCTACGGATACGGATTCGAATACGGATACAAAACGAATAATTGCCGGATAATCGAGTCATATAAACTTTAAAATATAAATACTAATTAACAAAATTGAAATATAAATACTACCATCTTAGCATTCATTTAAAACTTTCAATTTACAAAATGACAGTGAAATTAATTATATCACTATCGATGCACAAAATATAACATTTTTTACGCCAAAATAATAGAAACTAGTATAGACAAACTGTATCACTTTATGCACAAAATACTATAGTTCTATAATAAAGGACACTAAGACATCATTCACCACTAAATTTGAAGCATCATCCACTCTACTCATGGCACCAAAGGATTTGATGAAGTTCCTATTGGAAAAAAAAACACAGTAAATTATTTGTGATATAAACACAGTAAAAAAAAAAAAAACATAGTAAATTGAAATATAAACACAGTAAAAAATAGCATCATCCACTCCACTCTACTCGGCTGAACTCACATATTCAAAATAGTTAGCATCTTACACCTAAGCTCTTTGATAAGGACAAACTACCAAGGCCCCAAATTTTAACATATTAGACCCTACATTTAAATTATTTTTGCTTTGGTCCCTGACAGATTATGAAAGTGCACCAGTAGCTATCTAAAACTGGTACGTACTGTACCAATAACCAAAAAATTGGTACCATTGTCTGATTCAGACAACCATGAACTAATGTTGGCCTAACAATTAGGGATAATCCATATTGGCCTAACAATCTTAGTCAAATACATATTTATTAATTAAACCTTAATATTTTCATTTTTTTCTTTTATTGTTTCCTTTTTTACTGTTTTTCTTGCAGAATTAAGGAACCTATAAATCCATAGTACAGATTAATGTTATCTACTAAACATATACCTTCTCCACTCGAGACCAATGTAGAATGTGACCTTCCAACAAACTCCTCAATATCATTAAAAATAGATTGCCCAGCATTAGTATGGCCTAAAAATAGATTACCCATACTTTAGATGTTAGAACTTTCTTTTTTGGAGGCACTGTAGCTGTTTCCTCTTGCTGATGCTGATTTTCCTCAACATCATTAGAAGGCCCGACATTAGTAGCTACTTCATTACCAAGCTCATTGGTCATAGACATTTCCTGCATGAAGAGATTTTTATTTAATTATTATGAGACAGTGGTGTAACAGGAATTACAGAAATAGAGATTTCACTGTTGCCAGTTTGATCAAAATAAATTGAAAAAAAAATTAAGGAATCAAACTTTCATGAAAACAAAATAAATATTTGAAACAAAAATATATGCCCTATTACATAAATTTTAAATTGAAACATCATATTCCAAGTTTCTGAACTAAAAATGTCAGATTAACCAGTAATTACTACTACCAGCTACCAATAGAAGAATCGTAGTTAAAATTCTCTAGTTCAACATTAATAAAGAGAACAAGATTAAATTAAATAAAGGGAAAAACGAAATTAGAAGTAGCACAGAGGAATCAAGGAAAAATTTTCTTACTAGTAACCAAGCGAAACCCTTCATTTAAAATATGGGTAAACATCTGTAAAGAGGAATCAAGCGAAACCCTTCGTTTACTAGTATGGGTAAACAAACGAAATCCTTTGTTTACTAGTACGCTAAATTTGCAAAGAGGAATCAAGGAAAATTTTCCTTACCAGTTAACAAGCGAAACCCTTCTTTAAGAAAGTGTATCGTTGACCGCAGCGGTTGCTTAGTCGGTGCCAACAAGCGTCATCGTCGGCCGACGAGAAACCTAAGAAGCGTAGTTGCTTAGTTTGTGCTTGGACGGGGGGAGAGAGAAGAGCGATGTGACAGGTAGAGAAAGGGTGAAAAAAAGAGCGGGATTAAGGAAAGAAAATGAGAACGAGAAGTTCCGGATCAGAATTCATAGTATAGTCCCACAACAGAAGGGTAAATAAAATCAGCGATGGTATATACTAAGTTTTTCCATCCCAAGCTAAAATGAATCGGATACATGCGGATATCCGCTCCGTTTAGGGTTTAAGGATTTTATCCGAATCCGTATCCGCAACAGTTATACATACGCTGTAATTATCCGGATCCGAATCCGTTTAATCCGGATACGGATATTGTTCGGATTCGGAGCGGATTCGGAACGGATTATCCGGCTCCGTTTTCAGCCCTAAGCAGGTAGCTCTCTAGCTACCTTTTCCAGAAAGATGTAGTTCCGAAACCGACGCAAAGGATATTTTTGTTCATGTAACATGTGATAACAACCCGCGTTCTTTATAAACAATTAGTTTAGTACAATTACATTACTACTTTTTCTTGAAGAGGGGCTACGTTGGCACACAATTCATTCATTATTTCGAATTCAAAATATTTGCAATGGAAAATCTAGAGACAATTCAGTAGTAATATCAAATATTTGCAACTTTATTCATGAAAGAAGTTTAAAAGAACAACAGGTCAACATACTAACCAACAATTACAACACACAAACAAATAAAACGGAAAGATTAACAGGTCAACCTCACAAACTGAAAAACAAAGAATAGAAGGAAAAACAGAGAATTACACTTTATCAGACACTTGACAATCCCCACATTACATAAATCAAGCTCAATTTAACAAACAATCCATGTTAATTACTTAGTAATTAACAGAATGACAATTCTTCCGCACCTGGCCTTCGTACCCAGTCAAAGGCGAAATGTTACCCATTTTAACCATCGACTTCGCGAACTGCTCAAGGAAAATCTTTTCGTTCTCGGCATAGAGCTTAACTAAGGACATCGTGTCAGGGCTCTTTGTAAAGAGAATTTGGTCTGAGCTGAGCAGCCCTGTTCCATATAAAATGTTCTTGTAGTACAAGTTGTCAAACTTGGTGGGGCTCACCTTGTCGAGCGGGAAGAGGTTGTTGTCACCACCTGACCTTGGGCAGCCCCACCGCAACTTTGCAGCAAATGATTCCTCAAGGGTGTTATCAGCCAGACCATTGCCGGTCTGGTTGTACAGTCTCTGCCGGAAGCTGGTGCATCGTGACAGCCCGATTGTGTGGCCACCTGTTCAATTTATCAAACGGCAATTATTATTTCATTTTTTTTCTTCGTTTGTGGCAAACTCGTGCGTGACGTACAAGCATTCAGCTTTCTGTTGTTAATTATTCCTAATTTGTCCTGAAATTTGGCATTTGGGTTTGAACATCTGATTTTTTTCACATTTTTGTCATGTTAAGTATGCTTATAAATGAAGGTTTACAATACTGTAAAAATGAGTGGGTCAGAGAGTCCGATGGACCCGAATGGATCTCAATTAGGCATGGCACCATGTTAAACAGGGTTCTGGGCTTCTGGAAACTATTTTTGCCTAAATGGACGATGAATCTATAAAATTATGTATTGATTGATCAATTTGCACATTTTCTTTTTAGAGTTAGAAAAAAAAATCACACAGTATGAGAGGTATTATAAAGATTTAACCCATAATTTCTTAAACAGGATTTCACCTGAGAGCGCAACAAGATCGACAAGGTCTAGGTGTTGCAGCTTGAACTTGGTTATAATGGTGGGGAGAGTGTCGTTCGGAGCGGGTATCATGTGGTTGGATCCGCTAATGCTTGCGCCCAACGAGTCTCTCCTTCCTAGTGGGACCTCCCAGTAAGGCCCTCCTGCCTGTAAATTTTCCAATTCAGAAAACAACAATTCTATGTAAATTAAGAGTTACTAACGATGCATTATGTTGAATACTTATTATGTAATGATGACCCAAGAAAACATATTAGTTTAGTAGTAAATCAGTTAATTAGCAAAATAAGTAAAGAACTAACCAGAACAGTAGAGTCTCTTGCGGCGAGAGTTACAATGTCAGCGCAAGAGACGGTCTGAGGGCATGCTCTCTCAAGAGCTGCCTTGATTTCATCGATGACTTCGAAACCTCTCAGGGAGTTCTTGTTCGGGTTTGATCCTTTCTCGCTGATTATATTCTTGCTGCTATCCAGTAACACTGATGCATCACATCCCTAAACATGCCAAAATATTACCAGTGTTTTAATTAGCAAATAAATTTCTTCAGACAATGCAAACTTTGTCTTCTTAGTTTTCTTGTAAGAGAACATTTCAATATATATGAAGACAAGTGGAATAAAGAGTACACACATGTTCTATGAAAATGAGATGTAATGTGTCAAAAATTAAATATAAACAAAAAAAGGTTGTACTGACAACCTTGACAAAGCAGTCATGGAAATGCAGCCTGAGAAGGGAGGCAGCCATCCTGGCCTCCTTGGCAACCGCCTGTGCCACTATCGACTGCACGATCTCTTTCGCTTTCGGGCACGATTTGTCGTAGAACTGCGGGAACAAATATCCTCCTCCCATGCACAGTGGACTTATGAGGACAAGAAGAGAAACCACCACAATGCATCTCCCTAGTTGAATAGCCATTGGCTATTACAGTGTGTGTGTTGTGTGTGAGGATCTGTATTAGAGAAAGAGAGAGAGAGTGGTGAGTTTTGTGATGTTAAAGGATAAGTGTCAGGGGATATTTATAGGTGGAAGAGATTAAAGTTGAATGATAGATTAATATGTATTGCCTTGAGTAAGAGAAAATTAATTAAATGTGAGAAATATAAAAAGAGATGTGAAAATGTAGAAGAATATATAAGAGCAGAGTTGTTGGTCGCTTTACCTTTACTTCTACTATTGTATTACGGGTTCTTTTCATTTCTCAGATATTAAATTATGAAGTGCTTTACACCTGGTCAAAAGAAATATATTCATGTATTGTTAAGTTTTCTATATATTTGGTATATTTGTAATAACATTGTAGGTATTGCTTCGAATTTAGATTCAGTCGAGTATCTGACCTGATAGAATCTAAAGTTCATTAGTGCAAAAGTGGTAATCTAAAATATATTACCTTCACATTTTAAAATGTTTAAAGGTATCATCTCACTGTTTGTGAAATTAATTTTTAATTCTAATAAAATTTCAAATCTTATTAATTCGATACAAGAACTTGTATTATCTTATCATCTGCTTAAATGAATAATTAATAATGTATTATCTGCAAAATATAAATTGCTTGAATGAATAATAATGTATAATCTGCAAAATATAAATTAAGAATATTATCCAAATCTTGTATTTGAGGGGAACCAGAGTTGGAATCACAAGAAATGAAGAAGAGCATATTATTACATTTTCATTATTTTTTTAATTTTAATTGTAATTTGTAAAGATACTATTATTGGAGCAATCACTGTCAGAACTCAGAACTGAGTTCAAGACAAAAAGAAGAAGAGAGAGACTCGTGCCGTCATGCGTGCCAGTTGCCGAAAGCCACAAAGCAATTATTGTAAAATTGAATTTACCTTGACTTGATTATTATTTCCTTTTGTTACCATTACCAACTCTCTCCTTTTTCCTGTTAACTGCATTTACTTTTTGTATGAACTTTTTTTTTAATAAATATATAGATCCATTAACTCCATTTGTATGTAGGGCTGGCAAAAAAATTCGAGGTTCGTGATTCGATTCGGGTTTGATTCGGATTTGATTCGAGTTTAATTCGATTCGAAATGAGTTCGAATTGAAACGAACCAAACCAGGTTCGAATTGAAACGAACCAAACCAGGTTCGGTTCAGAATTAATTCAAACCAAACTCAAACCTAGCCTGGTTCGATCGAAATAGGTTCGTGATTTTTTTGTGGTTCGAATCTCATAAAATCACCGGCCATCCATTTACCTGATGAAATTAAAATTCAAGATAGAGAGTCATAATTTAACTTAGCCGACACTCCCTCGCTCTCAAATCTCAATAACCTAGTTCTCTCTCCACCTCTCGGCAACTGGCTGTCTCTCCGGCTGTCACTCCTCTCTTCGGCCTAGATGACTGTCTCTCCTCTCTCTTCGGTCGTCTCTCATAGTTCATACCAGGAAAGCCGTCTCTGATGTATTTTTTCATGAACAATTTTTCAACTTAAAAACACTTATTTCATAGTTCATACCGGTAAAAGGAAGTCATGTGAATTTTGTCCCGCAAGAAAAAATTAATGTATAAACTACCAGTATAACTAGGGCTGCTAAAAAATAATTTAGTTCGTGATTCGATTCGGGTTTAATTCGAAAAATGTGTAGTTCGCAATTAATTCGATTCGAAATGGGTTCGGTTCGAAACAAATCAAACCAGGTTCGGTTCGAAATTAATTCAAACCAAACTCAAACCTAAGGTAAGTTCGGTTCGGTTCGGTTCGTTGCCATCCCTATTTGTATGTACCAAATAAAAAACATAATAAACCTTTTATTTACACTACTCTTTCTTTTGGATAAATAATATAAGCTTTTTATGCCTTCATAGTTTCTTTTAATTCAATTGACGATTATCAAATGATTATCTCATTTAAGAAAATTTATATTTAAGTTTTAGTAGACAATATTAAAAAAAAATTAGGCCCTACATCATTTGCAATAAAATAAATTAAATATAACACCATTTAATTCATCTTAAGTCTCAATTTCAGCCTCACCAACAAAAAATATAATTGTTTCCTCTCTTTTTTTGGAATTTTTTTTTCTTTCATAATATCCACACAAATACAATCCTATTTTTTAGTCGTTCTAAATACATCTTACCACAATTTTATCACCAAACAAATATAGAAAAAAAAAATTGAAACAGAAACGTATATTAAATTGGTTTGCTAAGACCATCCAAATGTCTTCAAAAATAATTCAAGTCCAAAAGAGAGAACGGATAGATTATTGCTTCATAATTGATGCCGTTACTTTGATTACTTGTATGAGTACTTGTTATAGTTAAACTAGTGCAGCATTAATTGTTTATTCAATTTCAAACTATATTTTAAAAAAGGATCTCAGAAAAAAAAATCAAGAACTATGACCTAGGTCAAATTGGACTAGCTAGGAGTAACCAAGTGGCCAACTGCTTAGTCTCAATTGGGCCCCACATGTCTCAAATTGAAAGATTTTATACAATATATAGTTGATAGTGATTTACATAGAAATTAGAAGTTATTTTTTATTTATTTATTTTCTCAAAAATAAAACGGAAAAAATCTACAATAACTTTGTAATTTTTATTTGATATTTGATTATTTGAAACAAATTTTCCAAGAAATATTACCCACAATATTATTGTTTAGAGAAAAAATATTGAGCAATGCTTTTCTAAAGTATAATTGAGTTTGAATTTTTGCAATCAATTTTCTATTTTTTACAAAGAATTATCTCATCTATAATGAGTAGATTCTTTATTTCATAGAGGTGATGAAACAAAGGAATTATAATTTTTCAAGAGATAAAATTGACTCATTATCAATATTTTCTACTATTCTACATTTTTATCTTTAATCATTAGGACCGTTCGGCAATAAAGGATTAAGCCTCCTTAAAGCTTAATCCGTTTTTTTTAGCTTCCTTAGCCGCTTAATTCTACCGAACACCGGTTCCTTAGCGCGGATTAAGAACATCTCCTTTAGCTTCCTTTTGCCCGGATCTTAATCCTCTGGCCGAACTTTAAGGCACTCATACCTCTTCCTTTAGCTTCCTTAGCTTTAATCCACGGATTAAGAGAACCGAACATCGGTTCCTTAGTACTCCTTAAGCTCTTAATCCTTTGTTGCCGAACGACCCATACGACTAAAGCAGTGCAAAATAAAAACTTATTCCAAATTCCATGTTTGCTCTCTTCTCTCAGCATTCCACCAATATTTTTTAAAAGAAGCCGAGTCATAATATATACAAAAAAAAAAAAAAAACATTTAAAGATAACTATGAGAGGTATAGGCGCTTAACTATTACGCACAGTAAACGACTAGCATGAATTACGTAACGAAAGATCCAAGCAAGAGATATGAAAGCTCATAAAAAGACAGGAAAGCTTCACCTGCTAAAGGCAAAGGAGACCAAATGATGAGAGGCATGACCACCTAAACCTTTGACTTAGTTTTGCTTTCTCCATTTTTATATGCATTTCTCTTGTTTGATTATTACCATCTTTATTAGAAGAATGAATCTATTACAAACACCACAACATTATAGAACAATCCAAATAGTAGTAGTAGCTAGAATAGATAGACATTTGTCAATTAATTAATTATGCTAGAATGGATAGAATCATAGAATGCCGTGTAATTTGTTAAGCGTTTGGCTCCAAAAGGGAACTTGTCAATTATTGGATTCTTAATTCGGGGAGCATGCACATGCTTTGTGCAAATTATTGGTACAGAATACACCTTCAGATAAACATGGTGTATAAAGTTTTTAAAAGTTCAAATTTCATTTGTGGGCTCCATGAGTTGGTTACCAGCTGTGAAAGGTGTAACAAGTTTGACCAAAGTCAAACTTCTCATGCCTCAAGGCTTAATTAACAAGTTGGGTATATATAATCTGGATTTATTCACCAATGAACTATTGTTACATGGATGAATTCTGTATAATTTTTTTAAAAGGGGGGAATTGTTAATAAAAAAATGAACATATATTTTATGAATATTTTGTATGTAGCACTGCAACAAATTAAGTATCATATTCTTCAATTTGTTGGTCCGTTTGTATTACATTTATAAAATGTTATATTATTCTGAGATTTGCATATATTTCTAATTTTATTTCAATATATGTTGTAATTTTAATTTGTACTATAACTCCAGTAACATAAAAGATGTTATAAACTTTATTATTCGTCAAGAACTTGGAAGCTGTGATTTAATCATATTGCTTTTATGTATATATTTTACATATACACAAAATTGACGTCTAATTCATGGTACATATATATTCCTTTTTTATTGCAGAGGGGTATATAGATTTCTAACCTGATTAATATTAAAACTTCAATTGCTTCCTGTAGTCATAAAAACTTGAAACTATGTTTGATGTCTTATTATTGTTTTTTTTACATACATTGTAAACAGTGATACTGGTAAGAATAGAGAAAGAATTTTATTGAATTGAATTGATTGATTGATACATCTCATAGCAGAACATGCGCTCCAGTAATTATTAGTTACAACTAATCAATTGTCTCAATCTAACTAATTGTTTGTTGTAACTAACTATCTAACTGTTATGGTTAACATACATGAAGCAATAAATAGTCATGTGTATGCCAAATTAATCTCAATTAATAATTTTACTATTTTGACATTGACTTGCCATGACAAATGGCATTATGTTTTGAATTGATTAGTTAACTTACATTTATGCCACCACAACCGGTGCATTGCACACAACTTTTTTTTGAAACCTTGACAGTGACTGCTAAGTATAATTTTCATTAAAACTTTGCACACAAATTGACTCTAGAACGAAGTGTATCCTCTCAGTTTGTATCCGAAAAGAAAGAGGAAAACACCTCTTTCATTGATTTAGTTCCACAGAAACATTTTTCAGGAACCACTTTGATTTATTCTTCCTTTTTTCATTTTATCTTAATTTGAGAATCATGTTTTGATCTAGTGATAAAAGCAATGCTCTCACACGTAGTTTCGATATTCAGATAAAAGAATCTCTTCGTAAATATTAAATAATTGAGTAGCTTGACCTCCAACTTTTATTCAAATTTTATCTCAATTTTATTAAATTCTAATTAACGGTTGGATATTGCAAAGTTGTTATCAGTTATTTTTATCATCCTGTTCTAAGAAGTGACAGCTTCAATTTAATGTTCCGTGCCATCCAGTAATATCGTTTCAATTTAATTTATTTTAATTTATTTATTTACTATCGGAATTTTCTGAATTTTTATCACAACAGTTTGTTTTAGAACTAAACTTTAACGGGTTTCATAAAAAATAGTAGAGGAGGGCTCAAATGCCTTATTGCTTCTTGCACCAATCGTACTCCAACATCTTTATCTTCGATTTAAAAGTTCAATGAAAAATCTGAACCACTCAACATGACATCCACGTTAGAATGTGCTTAGAGATCAATTTTTTTTATTATATTTTACTATTTTTTAAGATAGGTATAAAATCAATGTTTTTCCATGATTTAAAAAAAAAAATCAATGTTTTTCACGAAATTGTGGATCATAAAAAAACATTGATTTTATACCTATCTTAAAAAATAGTTAAAAAATTTCAAAAAATATAAAATTCGATCTCTAAGCACATTTTAACGTGGATATCAGGTTGTGTGGTTCAAATCTTTTGTTTAAACTTTGAAATCAAAGATAAAAATACTGTGATACGATTGGAGTATGAAACAATGAGGCATTTGAGCACTCCTCAAAATAGTAATACTATTAAACTTGTCTCACACATTATTATAATAAAATAATTCCATTGATTTTATAGGGCCCATTATTGGATTTTCCTTTTATTTACTTAATTATTTTAATTTGAAGAAATAAAAGCGCCCCCCTTTCAGGTGTAAGCTTGTATTGCACCTAGCCAGCTGTAACACTATGCAAAATATGTAAATGGAATTAATGATTGAAAGTAATATACGAAATGCTTAAAGATATTTTTATAGAATAAATTGCATTTTAGTGTCAAGTATCATTTTATTAAGCATAACATCATATATTTAAGTTACTTTGTCCAATTATATGTTGTTAAGTCAGACAAATTAACTGATACAATAAAGGATTAAACAACTAGTACTAATTATAGACATCTTTTTAGTATTTGGACTAATTTGAAAAGCTTGAAAATTTTGAAGGTTAAATATATAAAATGGAAAACTTAAATTAAAGAAAAAGAAATTGATCAAGGTGGCACCATTGCCACGCGGCATGTGGTGAGTGAAACACCACCTAGTTAGTTCCTTAATTGGGGGTCTTCTCTCCCGTAAAGAAAAGAATGAAAAGAAGAAAAAGAATAAACAGAGGGTTTTCCTCTAATCCCTTCATGTTCCACTTCTTTTATTCTCATATGAATTAAGATTCTTTGATGATTGAACTCTTGAGCTTGATTAGCACATATATATATATGCCGCTTTTGAATTGAGCAAGAAATTAAGCTAGTGATTAGGTGCAACAAGAAAATCTATCGGTATCTTTCTGTCTATTTCCTTTTTAATTTAATATGATATGAAGATTTGGAACTCGTTAAACCACTCAAGTGCATAGCTTTAATTTCTATAATGATTGAAATGAAACGAAAATTTATTTAATCTTGAAAGTGATGAATTTACTTTATGGATCATTTCTTCTTATTCTTTTACCGAATCTGAATTATATAATTAATTGAATTCTCGATTATGGATATAAAGCTTAAACCTTAAAATATTATAAGGTTAAATTAGAGATTAGGAAATTTGTGAGTTATAAGAAAATTTGTTTAGCTGATTCATATGGGGTTCTGAACCACAATTGAAATTTGATATTATTTGATTTTAATTGATTAGACTGGAAATTGATACAGATTAAAGAATTATGACAAAATAATAAATACATAATGTCATTAATCAACCATAAATTGATTACTACTATATGTATATTGTTTCGTAATGATAATTTATGAGTGTTAATCGAGAATATGTAATTATGCTATAGGCATATATACTGTGGAATGAGACTTGATAGGACTGTTCGGAACAACTGATATACAATGATTGATCGCTCTATTTTCCCTACGATATCAGGTGCGAGGTTATTGGATTAGTCTGAGATTCATAACTAGGAATTAAATCGTAACTCACTGTGCATTTTGAATATTTGATTGACTGCATTGATTGAACTATTGCATCATATGCATAGCCCAATACAACTGGAACTGAATTACAGGTAAATCTGTTGACTGTCATGTTGATATTGTTTAACGATTGGTTTATTCTTATTGCAAATGATTGATTGAGACCACAGTAATTGAATTGAATGAATATTGAATACTGAAATCCTTGAACCTCCATATAGTGGAGAAAAATGATTATTATACGTAAAGTCTAGCTAGCTACTAGACTTTACTCCAAGACCCTTATGCGCATATGGTGAATGGCCCCAACTGAATCCAGTACCGGTTGGATAGGGGATATTGAATAAATGTGAATTGTGACTGTAAGACTAATGAACTGTGGTAACTGTCTTATCATTGATTTTTTTTTCGATAATGACAGTATTGTGATATTGATTTCGTATTGTTTTCGTTAATCAGGTGTCAGGATATTTAGAATGGTATAAGCCCTGACACGACAGATACATGTATGATATCTTTCAGTGTTACCAGACTAGAAATTGTAAAGTTAAGAAACCAAACGTTACCAGACTTAGTGGTTATAAAGATTAGGTCCCAAACGTTACCTGAGTTTATGGTTTAAAAGATTTTGACCCAAACCATTTATTCTGATAAGATTCCTAGAGTTCTGATTTATTTATCTAATTTTTGTCATTCAATTGGATACTGTTATTGAGCATTTGCACTCGTCATTATAGAACTGAACTGATAATTTCTCGTGCGGTGATTTCATTATGAATATGGATTTCCTTCGAATCCAATAATCTGAGTGGCAATCAGCACTGAGAAATAATTTATTATTTCTCACTCGTTTCCCCTTGTGGGTTACAGGTTTATTATACGAAGATAAAGAGCGCTTCTGGGTAATTGACAGCAAGGCCACCTAAAGGTATGAGATTTGGGTTTATTATATCTGACAGGGTGCAGAGAATATATCTCTAGCATCATCCACTATAAAATGTCAGATAATTATTGTAAATAAATTGGGATGTGGCAAAAATAATGGATGCTATTGTCAATGCATAAAAAGATTCATGCCTTGTGTTGAGTAAATTGAATGATAAAATGACGCGGCTGCATCGTCGCACCTCCGGATCGGGGGTGTGACACAGCCGACATTTTTATTTTTACCCCATTAAAAAATTATTTTAATAATAATAACCAAAGTTTAGTAATAATTTTAAAAATACTCCACTATGGAATTTTTTCACGAATTGGAATTTTAATTTCAATTTTTTTTAAAACTGAATTTTTTTTTTTGTATTGAAATATTAGAAATGTTGGATATATTTCTTTGAAAATAGATGGAATACAATATAATTTGATTTATTAGAAAGACTGTAACAAATAACCCGGATCAATATTTTTCAGGCCGGATTTTTCGCGGTTGTAAGAAAAATTAATATATTTCTTTATGTGTTATTGGAAAAAAATAAAAATGCTTAGATTCTGAGTTATTTATCCCGGTTCAAAAGTCACTTCTATGTAATCTAGAAAATATTGTGATCTTTCTAGGACATTTAATTTATGGAAAGTGGTATCTATTTTTGAAAAAAAATAAAAACTTTAAGTTATTTAATAATTATTATTCAAAAAGAATTCTCAAAATAGATATAACTTTTTATAAATTAAATGTCTTAGAAGGATCACAATATTTTCTAGATTACATAGAAGTGACTTTTGAACCGGGATCAATAACTCAGAATCTAAGCATTTTTATTTTTTTCCAATAACACATAAAGAAATATATTAATTTTTCTTACAGCCGCGAAAAATCCGGCCTGAAAAATATTAATCTAGGTTATTTGTTACAGTCTTTCTAATAAATCAAATTATATTGTATTACATCTATTTTCAAATAAATATATCCAACATTTCTAATATTTCAATACAAAAAATAAAAACAATTTCTGTTTTTTAAAAAAAAAATTGGAATTAAAATTCCAGGCCGTGAAAAAATTCCTCAGGTGGAGTATTTTTAAAATTATTACTAAACTTTGGTTATTATTATTAAAATAATTTTTTAATGGATAAAAATAAAAATGTCGGCCTAGCCAGCAACCAAAGCATAGATTGCGGCCTAGTAATATTTAAATAATTAAATCCCAATGTTATTCTATAACCACTGCGAATATAGTCAAGTGTGTATTCTTAGTTGGGTTTTGTGGAATTTTTTTTGTGTTTGTTTAAAATCCAACGTTTTTCACCTGGTCCTTGTGCTTTCATGCTTTTATTATTTTAAACTCAAATACTAATTTTTATTTTTATTTTTTCCAAACCAAACAATTTTTTTGTTTTATTGTTCCCAGCAACTATATGGTCCTAATTATGTGTAGAAAGTTTCTTATTGGATAAAAATGAGGTAAACAATTTTTTTTTTAACTGACTTTTAAAATTTACATATTTTCTATGTTACCACAAGGAAGAAAAAAAACTATACACATTTATAATTTCTGATAATGAAAGGTACTAGTTTATCATTTAAAAAATATACTATAATAAATGCTAGTGCCACATAATATTAGCGATAGAGTCTATAGGGTACGATTTTTTAAGTGATAAGCTACTTGAACGATTTTTTAAAAATGAATTTAAAGTCTGATTAGCATAATATATGATTGATTTGTGAACTTTTTCATTATAAAAAAACAAAACACATGCATTCTCTCTCTCACACACACACAAACGAACTTTTTTTATAAACCATAAAAAAAAATTAACAAATCAATTTGATGGTTTCATTTTTTACAAAAATCATAAGTATCGAAATATCAAATCGGTCCAAATTTTTATTTTGCTGTGTCAAGATGGCATCTGGACTCGTGGTGTTTTCACAATTTTTTCAACAACCGACCACAAAAAATCTCAACTCTTCAATTATTTGCTTGTATCGAGATGACATTTCCGTCCCTAATTTTTTTTTTGCTTTGTGCCAACTTGGCATTGCGGCCGAGATTTTTATTCTACCTAAAAAATAAATAATTTTATTATAAATAACTACGTCTTTCGAAAAAATTTATTTCTACCCAAACCGCATATATTCTGTGCGGCCCGAATTAAAAATTCAGACCGTATAGAATATATGCGGCCCGAATTTTTTTTTTTTTGGATTTAAAAAATTCGGACCGCATAGAATATTTGCAGTCCGAATTTTTTTTTTTTTCAAATGGCTGAGGCAATTTTTGAATGATGAGATCTCACGATCTGTTTAGAGATTTTATATGAAACTTCACAATCTTGTTCTACGATGTCAAACTACATGTCGGTCAATTTTCATGAATTTTGAAGATGTTTTTCTATGTTAACCAGAGATGGAAAGCTGGACTCAGAAGCACTTCTTCAGCAATTCGGGCAATTTTTGAGTGATGATATCTCACGATCTGTTTGGAGATTTTAAATAAAACTTGACAGCCTTGTTCTACGATGTCAAGACTACATGTCGGTCAATTTTCATGATTTTTGAAGATGTTTTCCTATGTTAACCAGAGATGCAAAGTTGGACTCAGAAGCACTCCTTCAGCAGTTCGAGCAATTTTTGAGAGATGATATCTCATGATCTGTTTGGAGATTTTAAATAAAACTTCACAGTCTTGTTCTACGATGTCAAGACTAAATGTCGGTCAATTTTCATGAATTTTGAAGATATTTTCCTATGTTAACCAGAGATGCAAAGTTTGACTTAAAAGCACTCCTTCAACAGTTCGGGCAATTTTTGAATGATGATATCTCATAATCTGTTTAAAATTTTTGTATGAAACTTTACAATCTTGTTCTACGATGTCAAGACTCAAAAATTACCTGAACTGAAGGAGTGCTTCTGAGTCCAATTTTGCATCTCTGGTTAACATAGGAAAACATCTTCAAAATTCATGAAAATTGACCGACATGTATTCTTGACATCGTAGAACAAGACTGTAAAGTTTCATCCAAAATCTCTAAACAGATCGTGAGATATTATCACTCAAAAATTGCCCGAACTGCTGCCCGAATTGCTGAAGGAGTGCTTCTGAGTATGAGTTTACATCTCTGGTTAACATAGGAAAACATCTTCAAAATTCATGAAAATTGACCGACATGTAGTCTTGACATTGTAGAACAAGACTGTGAAGTTCCATCCAAAATCTCTAAACAGATCGTGAGATATTATCACTCAAAAATTGCCTGAACTGCTGAAGGAGTGTTTTTGAGTCCGAGTTTACATCTCTGGTTAACATAGGAAAACATCTTCAAAATTCATGAAAATTGACCTACATGTAATCTTGACATCGTAGAACAAGACTGTGAAGTTTCATCCAAAATCTCTAAACATATCATGAGATATTCTCACTCAAAAATTGCCTGGGCCATTTGAAAAAAACAAAAAAAAAATCGGACCGCAAATATTCTATGCAGTCCGAATTTTTAAATCCAAAACAAACAAAAAATTTGGGCCGCACAGAATATATGCGGTTTGGGTAGAAATAAAATTTTTCGAAAAACGTGGTTATTTATAATAAAATTATTTATTTTTTGAGTAAAAATAAAAATCTCGGGCATTGCGGTCCCCATTTCAATTGATGTATGAAAATTAAGTGAATGATAATTAAGTCAATTAATCATGCCATTAAAAATCCATTTAATCAACCTGATGGTACTAAACCGAGCCAAATTCCCTCTGTGCCGAAGTACTAAACCTGAGAGTACAAAAATCCATTTAATCCATTTAAAAGAAAAATACCTCTGTGCACAGAGGGGGGAATTGATAAAATATAATGGACCGAGTACCCATCTTAGCGCAGTAAAAAAAAAAAGAAATTTATCAAATACTACACGGTTTGACTTGAAAATTTATGAAAGCAACACTAGGCCGAGATGCCATCTCAACAAAGCAAAAAAAATATATATATATATATATATATATCCGGTACTTATATTTTTTTGTAAATACTGAAACTATCAAGTTGATTTGTTAATTTGTTAATATTTATGGTTTATAAAAAAATCCCACACACACATTCAATCATTCAGCTCAACCAGATATGACATTAATATATTGGAACAAAAAAAAAACTATGATTGGAGAGAGTTGCTCTACAGAGATTCGGTACATAATCTTTTAGGTATTAGTCAAAACATTCCCAAGATTACAATACCAAATTCTCCATTATTCAGTTGTACTTTATACCAAGTAATTATCTGTTCCATGTACTATAGTAGTTTGAACTTTGAACTAATACCAATTTCATAGTTCCATCTGTCCCCACTAGGGCTGGCAAAAAAATTCGAGGTTCGTGATTCGATTTGGGTTTGATTCAGGTTTGATTCAAGTTTAATTCGATTCGAAATGGGTTCGAATTGAAACGAACCAAACCAGGTTCGGTTCGGAATTAATTCAAACCAAACCCAAACCTAGCCTGGTTCGATTGAAATGGGTTCGATCATTTTTATGGTTCGAATCTCATAATAACATCGGCCGTCCATTTACCTGATGAAATTAAAATCAAAGATAGAGAGTCATAATTTAACTTAGCCAACACTCCCTCGCTCTCAAATCTCAATAACCTAGTTCTCTCTCCACCTCTCCCTAACTCACTCTCCCTCTAGCTCTAAAATCTAGCTAACGCTCTCGGCGACTGGCTGTCTCTCCGGACTAGATGACTGTCTCTCCTCTCTCTTCGGTCGTCTCTCATAGTTCATACCAGGAAAGCCGTCTCTGATGTATTTTTTTCATGAACAATTTTTCAACTTAAAAACACTCATTTCATAGTTCATACCGGTAAAAGGAAGCCATGTGAATTGTCCCGAGAGAAAAAATTAATGTATAAACTACCGGTATAACTAGGACTGCTAAAAAATAATTTAATTCGTGATTCGATTCGGGTTCGATTCGAAATATGTGTAGTTCGAAATGGGTTCGGTTCGAAACGAATCAAACCAGATTTGGTTCGAAATTAATTCAAACCAAACTCAAACCTAAGGTAAGTTCGATTCGGTTCAGTTCGTTGCCACCCCTAGTCCCCACCTGAAAGTTGTATTATAATTATCTGCTCCATGTACTATAGTAGTTTGAACTAATACCAATTTCATAGTCCCATCTGCCCCCACCTGAAAGTTGTATTCACAGACGGACGGAGGATAATTATTATCTATTAGGATGAGGTAAACAATTAATTTAGACGAGACATAATTTTATAATGTTTTGGAATATTAAGTATATTTTTATAAAAAAAATTGATAAAAAATATAAAAAAAATTGAAAAAAAAATTAGGGGTATAAAACTAGAAGTATGTTTTTAAAAATTTTATAGTCAGGGTCAGCAAGTGTCCACCCTTGATCATATTATACATTTAGCTTTGCAGCAACTCAACTTAATTAGATCACAGAATGTTTAGCAAAAGCAAATTGAAACACAATCTAGTAAAAAATGGGATCATATAATCCTTCAAGCAAAAGTTGATTTTGATGTTGCGTTTGTGCACAGTGCCAATTAGAAGCTAAGAAAATTTAACATTTTCATAAGAAATAATCTAATTACCTTTGAAAACTTATTATATTTTCTTTTCATTATTTTTCAGATAAAATTGGGATCTTTCAGATTTTTTTATTTAAATATTCACAGAGGATCTTTCAGATTTTTTTTATTTTTTATTGGGAAGCAAAATATATTATATACTTTTTACAAACAAAAAAGGATACTTCAGAAACAATGGACAATATATTATGTTATAAACTCCGCAGTTTTTACTCTTTAAGTTCTGCTCTATTGTGTTTATATTCAATGTATGAAAAGTGATTTTGACTGTTGATATATGTTGCCTTTTTTTAATTTAAATTGATAGTGAAAAATATAAATTACCAAAATGTATTGGCAAACTTCAATAAAAATAATAATTTATTTTCTCACTCGAATTTAAATAATTTGACGGTAGAATTGTGAAAGAAGGGAGGAAAAGTATAATTTGAAATATATTTTTATTTTGCACTATTTTAGTCATATTCGGTTAAAAGTAAAATAGTGGACCAGGGGGGAAATGTCGATAAATGAATTAATTTTATTTTTTGAAAAAGTTCAATTCCTATGTTTCATCACATTTATGAAATAGATAATTAACTCATAATGGAATAGATGAGAGACCAATTTGTAAAAAGTAGAAAATTGATTGCAAATATCAAATTTAATTCTACTTTAGAAGAGGCATTACTCAATATATTTTCTCTGAACAATAATATTGTGGGTAATATTTCCTTGACAATTTGTTCCCAATATAAAATAAAAACTACAAAGTTATTGTTAAAAAAAAAATTCGTTTAATTTTGAGAAAAAAAAATCTTCTAATTTCTATGTAAACCTCTATCAACTATATATTGTATAAATTATAAAAAAAATTCGTTTCATTTTTTTTTTTTAAGGGCTGGGACGGGACGCTTAAACCCATCCGGGATTTTTTTTTTTTCCGTGATGTTGGTTAAGGGTTAATCAGATTAACCGGGACGGGTTAACGCAACCCGGTCTACCTACTTTTCGCAAAAACTCAAAAGTATTCCTCTTTTTCGATATTTATTTTATTTTATTTCTATTAATAAAAAATTCGGGTATATCTTTCATGCAGCCAAACTTGGGTCCAGATCCCCTAAAGTTACCCAACTTTTGGGTTTTGGATCAGAACCGTCTGATTCGAATCTGTCGTTCGAGATCATTTCGGGATTCGAATTCGTTACTTGGATGTGTGCACTCCACTTGAGATGAATTATCACGGATTTGAATCGGACGGTCCGGATTCAAAACCCAAAAGTTGGGTTACTTTACTGGATCTCAACTCGCCAAACTTTGCCTCATTGTGGCCAACCATTAAAGATCCAGACATGTGGGGCCCAATTGAGCATAAGCAGTTGGCCACTTGGTTACTGCTAGCCCTAGTCCAATTTGACCCAGAGCTAGTCATAGTTCTTGATTTTTTTTTCCTGAGATCCTTATTTACAATATATTTTGAAATTGAATAAACAATTAATGTTGCACTGGTTTAACTATAACAAGTACTCATACAAGGAATCAAAGTATCTTTACAATTGACACGCATGAGTCTATCTCTTCTTCTTTTTACAAATTACATTAAAAAAAAAGTAATAGCATGCAATTCATTTCTTGCGATTCCAACTCTTGTTTTCCCTCAATACAGGATGTATAATATACAGGTTTTAGGTAATTTCCTCGTTTGGATAAAATTCTCAAGTTCCATTTTATTAGATGATACATTATTATTAATTCAGGCATATGATAAGATGATGGAAGTTCTTAAATGGTTGAAAAATTATCAGAATTACAAATTAATTTTGTAAAGAGTGAGATGATACCTTTAAACATCTCTTGAAATATGAAGGTAGCATATTTCAGATACCATTTTTGCACTAATGAACTTCTGATTGCATCACTTTTCTCTGGATGAAGCAATACCTATAATTAATGTTATTTCGTATACTAAATATATAGAAAACTTAACAACACATTGAGTATATTTCTTTTGACCAGGTGTAAACTGCTTTATAATTTAATATCTGAGTAATGCAAAAGAACCCGGAATTAATACAATAGCAGAAGTAAAGCTAAAGCGACCAACAACTCTGCTCTTATACATTCTTCTACATTTTCACATCTATTTTTATATTTCTCACATTTAATTAATTTTCTCTTACTCAAGGCAATACATATTAATCTATCATTCAACTTTAATCTCTTCCACCTATAAATATCCCCTGACACTTATCCTTTAACATCACAAAACTCACCACTCTCTCTCTCTTTCTCTAATACAGATCCTCACACACAACACACACACTGTAATAGCCAATGGCTATTCAACTAGGGAGATGCATTGTGGTGGTTTCTCTTCTTGTCCTCATAAGTCCACTGTGCATGGGAGGAGGATACCTGTTCCCGCAGTTCTATGACAAATCATGCCCGAAAGCGAAAGAGATCGTGCAGTCGATAGTGGCACAGGCAGTTGCCAAGGAGGCCAGGATGGCTGCCTCCCTTCTCAGGCTGCATTTCCATGACTGCTTTGTCAAGGTTGTCAATACAACTTTTTTTTTTTTTTATTTAATTTTTTGACACATTACATGTCATTTTCATAGAACATGTGTGTACTCTTTATTCCACTTGTCTTCGTATATATTAAAATCTTCTCTTACAAGAAAACTAAGAAGACAAAGTTTGCATTGTCTGAAGAAATTTATTTGCTAATTAAAACACTGGTAATATTTTGGCATGTTTAGGGATGTGATGCATCAGTGTTACTGGATAGCAGCAAGAATATAATCAGCGAGAAAGGATCAAACCCGAACAAGAACTCCCTGAGAGGTTTTGAAGTCATCGATGAAATCAAGGCAGCTCTTGAGAGAGCATGCCCTCAGACCGTTTCTTGCGCTGACATTGTAACTCTCGCCGCAAGAGACTCAACTGTTCTGGTTAGTTCTTTAGTTATTTTGTCAACTGATTCACTACTGAACTAATAAGTTCTTGGGTCATCACTACATAATATGTATTCAACATAATGCATTGTTAATACTCTTAATTTACATTGAATTGTTGTTTTCTGAATTGGAAATTTTACAGGCAGGGGGACCTTACTGGGAGGTCCCACTAGGAAGGAGAGACTCATTGGGTGCAAGCATTAGTGGATCCAACCACATGATACCCGCTCCAAACGACACTCTCCCTACCATTATAACCAAGTTCAAGCTGCAACACCTCGACCTTGTTGATCTTGTTGCGCTTTCAGGTAAGATCCTGTTTAAGAAATTATTATAGATTAATCTTAATAAAACCTTATATTGTGTAACTTTTTTTCAGACTCAAAACAGAAAATGTTTAACTTGATCAATCAATACATTATTTTATAGATTCATCGGTCCTTTTAGGTGAAAATAGTTTCCCCAAGCCAGAACCTTGTTTAATTAACATGATATCATGCCTAATTGAAATCCTTTTGGGTTCATTTGTAAGCATACTTAGACATGACAAAAATGTGAACAAATCAGATGTTCAAACCCAAATGCCATATTTCAGGACAAATTAGAAATAATTAACAACAGAAAGCTGAATGCTTGTAAGTCACGCACGGGGTTACCGCAAAGGAAGGGGAAAAATGAGATAATAATTGCCATTTGATAAATTGAACAGGTGGCCACACAATCGGGCTGTCACGATGCACCAGCTTTCGGCAGAGGCTGTACAACCAGACCGGCAATGGTCTGGCCGATAACACCCTCGAGGAATCATTTGCTGCAAAGTTGCGCTGGGGCTGCCCGAGGTCAGGTGGTGACAACAACCTCTTCCCGCTCGACAAGGTGAGCCCCACAAAGTTTGACAACTTGTACTACAAGAACATTTTATATGGAACAGGGCTGCTCAGCTCAGATCAAATTCTCTTTACAAAGAGCCCCGATACCATGGCCTTAGTTAAGCTCTATGCCGAAAACGGCGAGATTTTCCTTGAGCAGTTCGCAAAATCGATGGTCAAAATGGGTAACATTTCGCCTTTGACTGGGTATGAAGGCCAGGTGCGGAAGAATTGCCGGTCTGTTAATTATTAAGTAATTAACATGGAGACTGTCAAATGTCTGATAAACTGTAATTCTCTTTTCTTTTTTTCCTTCTATTCTTTGTTTTTCAGTTTGTAAGGTTGACCTGTTAGTGTTTCCGTTTTATTTGTTTGTGTGCTGTAATTGTTGGTTAGTATGTTGACATGTTATTTTCAATTTCTTTCATGAATATAAAATTGCAAATATTTGATATTACTACTGAATTGTCTCTAGATTTTCCATTGCAAAGAAGCTTATTTGTATTTTGACTTTCTTGTATTTTGAATTTGTCTTAATGAATAAATTATTTGCCCCCAATCCCCATAGCCCCCTTCCTCTTACACCTTGTTTGGATGGAGAGTAGAGGAAGGGAAGGAATGGAATAAAAACTTTCTGTTGAATCGTGTTTGGTTGATAAAATTATGTCGGAGGTGAAGGTTCAGGAGGTGAAAGGTTTAACCTTGTATTATTATAATTAATATAATTAGTTTCCCTCTCAGATTGAAGTGTAACGGATGGAAAGAAATTTTGTTACAAATATTTTTAAAAAAATGACACAAATGCCCAATTCTATATCTTATATATCTAATTCTCATACAATATTTTTTCCTCAAATCTACAACCGTCACTGAATTTCTCATTAACCAAACAAGAAAAAAAAAAGTTAAGTTTATTTTCTTTCTCATTAATCATCCAAACACGAAGAGATTAAATATGTTAATCTTCCTCTCTATTCCATTCCATTCCCTTCTATTATTTACCTCCCATCCCTTCCTCTACTCTCTACTCTCCATCCAAACATGGTGTTACAGAAAAATGTTGTAATGTAATTGTACTAAACTAATTGTTTATTTTGTTGCACCACCTCATCAAAGAAGGCGGGATCTGAGTTCCAAATATGTGTGTGTCAATAAAGGTGGCACTACACATGTTATTACAATAAATGATTTTTCTATCATCTGGATTTAGGATCCATGACATTAACATATTATCCGCTCACATTCATGATCAACTCTTAAAACTAAACCTGATTTTATAGAGAGAGAAAAAAAGATATTTCCTTTAAATTAATACGTAAGCCAAATGTGAAGCTCGCCAAGTAAGCTCTGGTGTTAGGAATTCTCCGAAAAGACAACAAATGGGTTTTAGCCCCTCATTTCCATCTACTTGCTATATTTTATTTTGTAAAATTGTCTTTATAGCCTACCTCTTCTCAGACCAACCTTACATATTTTGCAAAAGGTGTAAAGTAATAGTTTGCATATTTTGCAATAGATTATGAATGAATTCTTAATTACCTACTAATGTTCGATCTTCATTCCGATATAGAGTTGCTCTCAAGGGTGGAAAGCCTGTTTACAAGATCTAATCATTAAACCAACATGCACGTCATTCTGAGGTATCTCTTTCAGCATCATTTTTGCAGCCTTGAACTTCCCTGAAGCCATCAATGCTTGGTGCATCCTACATTTTATCAATTAATCAATTAGCTTACTATTAGAATGTGAACAATTATCAAGGATTCTCAAATTAAACAAATGAAATGCCATAAAAGTAATCAACGACATGTGTAGTATTGTTTCTTCTTCTTCTTTTTCAAATAACCACTAGCATCGCTCCAGTTTGCAAACAACACTAAACAATGTTGATATATTTGCAAATAACCCCCAACAATATTGATTTTTCTTGTCCCAAGCCCATATTGAACTAAACTAAATTAGATTTTACTATTAACCAATATTGATTTGCAAGCTTCTATGAATCAACCAAAAAGTTTGGATTCAATTTTTTTGGTCCCCATTTATTTTTCTCTTTTTGCAAAGGAGCTTTTAAACCAAGAAGAACAAACTTGGTAGCATCAACCAAGTCATTTTCAAAAAAAAAAAACCAACAAGAACAAAAACTAAACATGAGAATTATAGTGGTAGAAAATATGTGCATAAATAAACCATAAACCTTAATTTAGTCAAGACATTATAAGGCAGGCCAGCTGATTCATATTCTTTCCAAACAATCATGGCCGTTTCTGAGTCTCTGGCTTTAACACACATGCTCAGTAAAAAATCTAGACTGGTACGAGACACTTGAAAACCTAGCTCTTCCTTCAAAGCATGGAGTAGTTGCATACATGTCTCCAGTTTTACTGACTCCATGTTTCTCACATGGCAGAATATCTGATTTCAAAGCAAAAAGATCAAGAATGTTTAAAGCATCCCTACAGATGAGTTTTCCTGTACCGAACCAAAAAAAAAAGTATACCATCAACAATTAAAGCTGTGTCTATACCTGATCAACACCCATGTATGCACTTGCTTCATCTTTTGCCCTTAGTTCCTTGAATAAACCAATGGCATCACTGGTATATAGCGTTAGAAAGAAAAGTTAACATAAAGTATTTATTTCAGAAAACAGATGGCATAAAATAAAACTAGATATACAAAAAGAACCCATAAAGCTTGTAACATTACTTGATGTAGTTGTGTTGTACACAATAAAGGATTACTCGACAGCATGCATCACACCAATGGATTGAATCTTTCAATTCCTTTAGAAGCTCTGTCATCCTCTCCAATTCTCCTTCTGTCTTAATATGTTCCTTTGGGAGAGGGGGAGAGAGAGACACACACAGAGATCAGTATGACATAACCACAAGGCCATCAAAAAATTTAAAATCCACACCCATCCCCTGCCCCTCTCGAATGAAATGGAGTTGCCATTTGTTAGCACGGAGTGGAAAAACAAAAAATAGTTTAAAAATAAAAATAAAAATAAACTCAAGTAGGTTCATTCCTCGGATTGTGGCATAAAGCGAAAGGCCTATTATACCGAGTGGTAAGGTACTAGCACCACTCTTATCAGGTCATGGATCAAACCATATAAGCACATACATCATAATATAGAACATAATGGTGCAAAATGGCTCTCTGTTAGAAAGAGATGAAAAAAAAGAACAGGCAGCATACTGGCATTCAATATTTTCTTGCATTTGGTTAATACATTGTGTTTAGACTTTAGACGGAATGTTATCATAACGATGCAAAATGGCTTCTCTCTATTCAAAAGATAGCGCAAAAGGAAATTCAATATTCAGGATGGGTTTTATGCAAATTTGATGCCCCACAAAAGTTAGGAGAAGGGCTTGTATAATACTTTCATGTCTTTTAGGGTGTGCTCCAGAAGTCTGTCGCACAGAGGAAGGGGACGGGAGAGGAAGGAAGGGGAACGCGATCGTGTTACTCCGTCTACACCCCGAATCGGGGGGTACGAATTTCGCAACTTTCTACGCTTGATTTACCCCTGCCACAGTACCATCTCCCCTCCTCTCCTCTCCAATCTCCTCGTTTCTGGAGCAAGTAAACGAGGCAGGCAGCAGCGGGCTGAGCGCGTCTCCCCTCCACTCCCTTTAATGAGGGACTTCTACCCCCGACTGGAGCACACCCTTAGAGGGGAATTTGGGATATTATTTATCTTCAAAACACATGATTCTTTAAAAACTTTTATTTTTGGGAGCACGGAAGAGGGGTTTCAAGAACGAAATTTCTGAACTCAAAAAAGGACTTACAATGAGGCATACGACAGCCTTGGACTCAGGTTGAAATTCTTCTTGCTTTATTTCTTCATAAATTTTAATCGCTTCAGAAATCTCTCCATGTGAAGCAAGATTTGAGACCAGTGCACTCTTTATCTCTGCAATATACCTCTGTGGAGCATCTGGGTCCTTCACAACCTATTCACAAAGACACAGCACAATATCATATATCTCTCATCTCATACTTCAACTAAGAAAAACAACTAAGTTATAATTAAGCACCCACTAATCAACAGTGCGTAAACTAAATCATGATTAGTAATATTTGCAAAAATGCAGACAATGCACATGACTGCTGACTGTTAGGAAAATGGAAAAAATGACCATGTAGCTTTCAACTATTTAGCCCTATTACTATGGCCAAAAAAATTATTTGTTATTTTGAGCACGTAAATCTACATGAGTCTGTGACCAGAAATGTCTATACAGTGCCAAGACAATTTGTATAAGATGGCTCAACTTAGATTCATTAATAGATGTTTATCTAAACAACATAAAAAAAAGAAATCAAAATGGATTATTATGTGGTTTAATACAGGATATTTTGTTACTAAAAGGAACCAAATAATAAGACAGCACAGAAGGAAAGAAAACAATCTTACCTGCTTGGCCTTGTGAAAATGGCCAAGTTCACAATATGCATGTATTAGGCCAATGCAAACGCTTCGCGTTAGTTGCAGACCCACTTGTCTCAGCTCCTCTCGATACTACATTGCATTTCAGTCGGCCCCAAAAAGAAGCATCAGAATTATTAAGTGCATGTGCTACAAAATAGGTATTCATATATGTACTTCTACAAGCGTAATAAATATGGCATACTCCTCTCTTATTTTGGTTGGCAAAATCACCATAACCTGTCCTTCATCAATTGTTTGTATCTTCTCAACAAAGGAAATGTGGTAATTGATATAATATCAGATTCTCAGGGCAACACAAACTTTTCTTTTAGCAAAACATAAATTTGGAGTGTGTGTGTGTGGTGTGGAAAATTCACCTTGGAAATGTCCTTCTCAGAGTCAGAATTAGAAATCAAGTAACTGAAAGTGTCTGCATCTGGTTCTACACCACGATGTTTCATTTCATTCAACACCGTTTGCACACCACCTCTATTCCTCTGCATATGGGTGAAATTTTAATTAACTGATGATTTCTTGTTGCTATACTATTCAAGTAACAAGCAAAACAATATAATCACTAATGGTAGTTGGTATGTTAAAATTTAACTCGATAATCAGAGGGGAAAATGATAATAACAAAGTACATAACATAGAAGAGCATACCTCTCTGAAATAACCATGGATAATCACATTGTACATACTAGCAGTAGGAGTCTCGCCCATGTTTTTAGCTTCTTCCAGCATCTCATAAGCTCCTTGAAACTATACACAAAAACAAAAAAAAGCAGTCGTTCAGGCATTCTCCAGGATTTAAACCAACAGCCAAGCCTCCTAAGCACATTTTTGGAAAAGGACCCTGCCTAATTTGTTATTCCCTCTTGCTCCATGAATGTGTGAAAGGGGAGATCCTTTAGGCAATTTTTTTTTTTTTCTGATATAAAAACTTGGTCATTTTCTTCAAGGATGATCAGGATACTTTAAACAGTGTTCTTCAAAAATCTATCCCCATGTCTACACGATGCCTAATGCATTATCTAATTACCGTCCATAAGTGCATATATAAAAAGAGGGAAACAGAATTTTTTCCAAAAAATAGATGTATGATTACATCTCTCATCTTGACACATAAGCTTATCAATGTTTTAAATGTCTCTCCTTTCGGCTTCAAGTTATGCTCACACATCAGAGAATATATACTACGAACCTGCAACCAAAAAAAAAAAATATATATATATATATATAAAAGTAACGTTCACATTTGAAGACATATTGGAAAAGAGAAACTTCTTCACAAGTAATAAAAAAAATTGATGCACCCTTGTAAAGAGTTGCCCTTGAATTGAAAGTATATATGATCTTCTTTTTTTTCTTTTGTAGGGCTATACTGAGTATTTTGACGGTTTAAAAGTTTATGAATTTATTCGAGTTAACAACTAACATTACCATGTGAAGCTCGGAATTTTGGTCACAAGATAATAATATTGGATCAAATGCTCCAATTGTTACATTCAATCCTGATTTACACATGTAATCGACTATGACAAGTGCTTCAGCAATCTGTATAATGGCACAAAAGAGACATGCCGGATTAGTAACAACAAGAAGATAAGTAAAATCAAGGATCTTCTATGTTAGAGCCAAAAGTTACTGGTCAAGCTAAATTTAAGCCAATCTGAAAATGAAACCCAGACATCCAACAAACAGACCTCAAAATGCTTAATTACAACAACGAGAGATTTGAATAAGAACATACCAGATTTAAATTGCAAAAATAGGTGATAAGCTTGTCATAATATAAGATATCCGGTATGGCTTCTAATTTCTCATGCAAGGAAACAAACTTGAGGACCATTTCCTTGGCCTAAAAAACATTTCAAGTAAAATATGTCACTTTCTTAGTGTATAATTCATCTTATAAGCCAAAATTACCATCAACAAGTCATGAGAAATTACCATACCTGTAAATTGGGTAAGTTGGTTGTGTACTCGTATATCAAGGCTGAGAACCTTTCACTTTTCACCCCTGCATTGAGAAACAAGAACAACTAAGGTACATTGCAAATAAGCACCAATTAATTCAATGCATTTGCTCATAACACCTAAGTCACAAAAAAATATGACTAAGTAACTATTTGGTGCTGTTGTAAATTTCTCAAGAATTTTGGTTTCTTTTCAGATAGATTTGAAACTTTATGTGCAGAAAAGCTCAAAAAATAAATCGGACGTTGTTTTCCTATACAACATACTGGTCTGTACGCAGCTGTGAGATCAGGTACATTACAAGCAACATGGACGGTTATGGGACTGGTACCAGCATGCAAAATCTCAGGTTGAGTTAGGGCAGGGGACTGGACAGGTACCCTTTTGTACAATGCCAGCTTTCACTAATAGAGATAGATAACATACCCGCTTTAGAGATATCAGAAAGGAACTCTAGAGCAAACTCTTCGAGTTGCAGCCTCCCAAGAGATTTAAATATACTAACCACGTAGCAAGGTTTTGAGACTTTATTTATCTTTAATACGTTCAACAACTCAGTTAGCTCCTTGACTCTGTCAGTTTCACAAAATGCCAGAAAATAGTTCTCTGTTCCAGATTCAGAAAAGAAAAGAATAAGCCGAAGCATATTTTTATTCAGTGTGGCTTATTCTAGGCCAAGGGATTCACCATGCAGAATATTGTACCCACATGTACCGATGTATATACCTTCATAGTATCGTTATCTGTTGAAGTCATTTCATTTCTCTTTTTGCTTAATATTCGACATATGGTTTGGCCAATGAAAGTTTAAAAAAAATACACAAAAAATGCACATTGAAATAGTAACATACTAAGTTATTATTAGGGAAACAAAAACATAAACAATAAGGTTCATTTCATGCATACCTTCACAAAATTTAAGTATAGAGTATACACATACAAAGTCATGCATAATCTAAGAAAAGTAAATGTCGCACATACCCTTAAAAAAACAGAAATCATCAGTGACCTTTCCTTGATTTCTTATAACATACCCGAACTAACTATATCAATACTCTTTTTCTCTAATGAAAATAATAGATAATTTAGGTACTTATACAGAAAGGGAGGGTAGAAAGACATTTTCCGCTTAAAGAGAAACAAAATACTTCCGTTTTACAGGGATATAAGAAGTTCTGATATATTTTTGGCATACTAAACTTCTACTTGTTTGTAGGATCCAAGCAGTAGATAATATAATGTACCTGCTAAACTATAAATATCATCATCACTTGCCTTGCCGAATGATTCGCAGAGCTCTTTTATTCTCAGCTCATCTGAAACCCTTATGCACGACAACATCTCATAATACCCAAGTCTAGACAAAGCTCTTGGGTTCTCCTCCTTTAAGAATCCACATACCTGATCAAATTCCTCTACCATTTTGAAATCAACTAGGTAGGAGAGAATTGGGCCATAGCTTGCCTCTTCTATCTCAAAACCTTTTTCCTTCATCAACAGAAGCAACTTGCACGCCTCACCAATACATTCAAATGCCTCATTTGGGTCTCGGCTCATCCTAGCCTCACTAATACAAACTCCGATTAAGGCATTGCATTCCTTTGGACTAGATCCTCTCCCGAGCTTATCGAAAAATTCTAAGGTTGGACCCGAGCCAAGTCGTTTGGCAGAGATTTTCATTAGCTTGTTGTAACGACCTGACTCCGTGTTCCTAAAGATATATCTTTTCTTTCTCTCTCTTGTCATTGCCTTTCTATGTACATTTAGGACAGGACTAGGATTATGGTCCCATTCTATGCCTAGTAAGTTGTTAACCAAAGTAGATTCCACAGCATTTTCTAAAAATTTCCATGTAATGGAGATGCAGTTAGTATTCTCTTTCAAAAATTATAATCAATTTTCAAATTTAACTTCTTGTAACTTCTTGGCTTTCAACTCAGTTGTAGGATTAAACCATGATGCAAAGGGTTTAACAACAATCAAACCTAGGAAAAAGATGCTTGTCTCTATAACAGCCTACAAAACTGACATGTACTGTGGCTTATTGGTTATAACGTGTACCTACGCTATTACTAAGAGAGGTTCAACTAAAGTAAAAGATCATTCAAGTCCCACAAATAAATTTGACCTGATTTTATCTACATACCTCCATCATGTACTTCAAAAAAAAACAGCATACCTCCATCAGGCAGAAGCACAGAAATCTCTCTTGAAACCGCAGCAGCATTAACTGAAGGAGAGAAACAATCAGCCAAATACTAAATTAACTGATAGGGGTTTGCTAACAATCGGGGATTTACCCTTGGTTAGGCTCACCTGGAACTTTTCTATGACAACAATTACTCAAGTTCTTGGAGTAAAATAGGGTGTTCTCAAGCTCACCAAGGTGTTTGGTGAGCTTAACTCCAAAATATATTATATTGGTTTCAAACGACAAATCCAAGCCGTTGAAATTTATCTACTTCACAAGTGACGAACTTACATGCAAAGATTTTAAGTTTTCAAATTATTTTAGTATATAGTCAAGCGGTCAAAATTAGAAGGTTTATAAATTAATTTTAGTGCATTCATTTTTTTAAAAAAAATTGACCACTTGACTTTAAACAAAATTAATTTAGAATTATGAAAAATTTACATGTAAATTCATCACTCCATGAAGTAAATTGGTTTCAACAGTTTGGATTTTTTGTTTAAAACCAATCTAATAGGTTTTGGAGTTAAGCTCACCAAACACCTTGGTGAACTTAGGAACACCCTAGTTCTACTCCAAGTTCTTTGTTAGAATTGCAAGCTGCCCATTATAATCAGAATAAATCTAATCAGAGAAGGATAAAACAAATAAGACAACTTGTGGAGAAGAATTTGGTAACCTGGTGCATTATTTCCTTAGATGTTGCATATCTTTATTTCTATAGAATAGGATCTTGATTCTTATTTATTTTAATTGTAATTGATTTGGTCGATCTGTAGTGTGAAAGGAAAAAGATCTATTGTAATTCTATAAGAAAGGCTATCGAGAGTAGCAACAGAGTAAGGGAGAAAAATTGTAAAATATAATTCTGATGAAATAAAAATAAGGGAGGGAGGATTTGAGGGAGTCTTGTGTTCTTCTTCTCTAATATTTTAACATTCTTGCACTATTACATGCTAGTATTGCAATCATTCCATTGAGTACATTTGGATATGGGTGGGTCAAAAAAATTTCTAGCATGGTTTAACACTTTACAAAGTTCAGTTGGTACTTTATACATGGTTGGCACTTTATAAATTAAAAGTAGACCCTTGTAAATATAGTTTGTTTATTAGTCAATACTTCAACAACAGCTTAGGCACTTAACATGTGAATATTGACACTTTATAGGCAAAGATCTGGACGAATAGGCAACAAAAACAAAAAAATCGCCATCTCAATAGAAATTTAGGTAATCGGATATAATGTACCGGGAGAAGAAGCTGAGGGAGGGGATTGGGATTTTCCCTTTCGAACAGTGGGGTCGAGACTGGAGAGGAGCTGTGTCGACAGAGAGGGGGAAGTCTGTGAAGACGAGGGAGTGACTGCGCGACGGGAGGCCGCAGTGGAACAGAGCGAAATGGTGGCCAGAAATGATTTTGCAAGGCCTTTTTTGGGCATGGCCACAGTCCCCTTTCCGGCCTTGGCCTCCTCGCAGAGACAAGTGCGCGGCGGGGAGAAGGAAGAAATGGAGGCCGGAGAGGTCTGCTCCAGCAATAGGCGAGGAGCAAGGCGATCAAGGAATATTTTTTTGTCTTTTACTCATCCATCCACTAGTAGGAACAGTAGGGGTTTCTGTTCGATTCTGGATGTACGGTTCTGATCGATCTGAACGGCCAGGATTCAGTTAAAAATTGTGCTTCTTAGATTTGAACGGTCCGGTTTCGTTTAATGGATTAATTTCATAGCTGTAATTGTGAATACCTAAGTTTATTTATGTTTTTCTCCATTTTATCCATGATTTAAATTATCTATGGTCATTCGTAAACATATAATATTTTATAAATTCTTTAATATGAATATTTTATTTTGGGTCTTAATTCAATACTAGTAGATTCAGAGACGGAGTTAGACTTTCAGACTATAGATGTCAAATGCATATGGAACTAATTATATAAATTTTTCTGTAGAAAATAAAGATCAATTTTGCAGTTTCTTATTATTTTACTCTAAATTATATAGAAAATTATACATAAATATAAAAAATTAAAAAAAAAAAAAGAGGGTCAATTAACCTTCATTCTGACCTTGGCCTCCTCGCACAGAGAAGTGTGCGCGGAGAAGGAAGAAATAGAGGCCGGAGGTCTGCTCCAGCAATAGACGAGGAGCAAGGCAATCAAGGATTTTTTTTTCTTCTGTTGCTCATCCATCCACTAGTAGGAACAGTAGGAGTTTCTATTTGATTCTAGATGTACGGTTCTGATTGATCTTAACGGCTAGGATTCAGTTCAAAATTGTGCTTCCTAGATTTGAACGGTCCAGATTTGTTTAATGGATTGCTGTGATTGTGAATGCCTAAGTTTATTTATGTTTTTCTCCATTTTATCCATGATTTAAATTATCTACGGTCATTCGTAAACATGTAATGTTTTATAAAATTCTTTAATATTTTATTTTATTTTGGGTCTTAATCCAATACTAGTAGATTTAGAGACGGAGCTAGATTTTTAGACTATGAGAATCAAATACGTATGGGATTAATCATATAAATTTTTTTGCAAAAAGTAAAGATCAATTTTGCAATTTCATGTTATTTTATTCTAAATTATATAGAAAGTTATACATAAATATAAAAAATTGAAAAAATAAAAATAAATGTCAATTGACTTCCATTCTTCCTTCCTCCCTTCGCCTCTCATTACGTTCCTTTATAAATTTAGAAATATATTAACAAATTCACTTAAACATGTAAATAAATCAATATCACAATCACTAACTCTACACAATAAGTACTGGGTTACATCACAATACTTAAAATAAATATCTATTCTTTCGTGTAATAAATACTAGTGCAAATCATATTTCTCAATTTAAACAAACCAGAGAAAATAAAGAAGCAGAATTGAAGAATCAATCCTTTCTCATTAGCTGCTACAATAAAATGTATGAAATCTAGATCTGTGTTGATACGCCCATGAGATGCTCCAATTGATTGCTGCGTAGATAGGATCCGGAAAAGACCAACATTTTTATTTATATCTATTATTTAATATATTCTATTAAAAATAATCAAGATTTTGAGTTTTCATTAAAAATACTCAAGTAACAGGAATTTTCTCCGACTTAAAATAATGGCCCCAAGTCCCAGGAAATTCTTGCGACTTGTTTTTGTTTTTTTTAAAGAGTTTCGGTACACTGGTATTTTTTTAGATGTTATTTTCGAAAATTAAATATGTATTTTTTTTTTTTAAAAATGAGAATTTGTGCCACTGCACTAAGTCTATTGTTCTAATTTAAAGAGTTCCTTAAATTAGTAAATATGAGTTTGCATTTATCAAGTCGTCTGTCCGATTTAATAGGCAACCTGCCAATTTCGATTCTAATTACGAGTTTCGGAATTATGTCATTGACTATTTCAATTCTTATATAATGGTTGAAATTTCATATAACATTGATGAGGTTCAAATGCCTCCATTTTTTGTGTCTCCATCATACCTCCATTTTTAAAATTTAAATCTTAAAATTTAAAATAAACCATTAGATATGAACTACATCATTTTATCTATGCACATGTAAAAAATTATGGCATTTCAACTTTGTTTTGGTTGTCATCTTGAGCTTGTAAAAATGTATACTAATGTGAATAAATTATAGACGTTGATTTTTTAACTTATTTGATTCACATAAAAGCAAAATGAAAATGTGATAATTTTTTAGCCCGCATAGATAAAATAACATACATCATATCTAATGTAACACATAATGAAAGCACATAAAATGAGAGCATTTGAACCCTCTTCTATAACATTATACAATTTGTAATGTTTTTTAACATTGTAACGAATCGCTAATATGTCATATAGATTTACAGTTCGCAAAAATAATATAATCTTAGTTGCTCAACAAAAAGTAAAATAATTATGCAGCACTGTTGCAATCTACTAATACTATAGAAATTAGCGTCTCCTATTTTTCATCTTAACATGAGTTGATTACAGAACAAAAAATAAAGGTGCCAAAAGAATTACAGATTAATCTACGATCCTGATCCTAGTAAAAATGAAATTTCCAGAGCAATGAGTTAATTTTTTTTTTTTTTTTGTGAAAATAATAAAAATAAAAATTTCGAGATTGTTAGTTCTCTCTCAATTTGTTACATAACGAATCATAAAGTAACATGTATTAATTCATTACTTGCAAGTCAATAATCAATATACATGTTTTGTAAATACTAAATATTGATCATGAATCTCGAAGGAACTATGGCGTTATAATTTGACCTTGGTTCATAAACTTCAACTCTGCACTTCAAATACGTAACACGAATCTCCAAGCAAATATAATACTGGATACCTGCGATATCCCCGAATAGGTACCATGCAAAAGTTGAGATATCCATACCCACTCTCCCGCTTCGGTCTTTTCTGAAAACCCTAACTGGAGCCTCTGGTTCAGCTCTCTCTTCTGAGCAGCCTACAACCATCGGGTCCCACCCGACAGACCCTCTTCTTCCTCTTAATTACGAAACTAGTTCACAAAATCCCAAGTCTCAATCTCTCTTCCGATCATAAACCGCTTCACCTTTTGAAGAATCGGTTAGAAACTATATCTGAACAATCAGTGAGTGAGTAAATCGCGAACAAACTAGAAGGAAGGAAATAATTGGCGTATCTCGGACTTAAGGTGAGTCTTTTCCCATTCAAAAGTTTTTTGTTTTGCTCAAAATGCTTTTGCCTAGTCGGTGCGCTGGGCCATCCCTGGCCACCCGCTCTCTCTGTCTCTGCTCGTAATGTTACTTTGTAAGTAACCTAATTTGTAATTCCGAACAAGTACTGGTACCAACTGAAGTTGATTCTACCAGACCTTTCCTCTACCAGTATTGACACTATTCTGCATGGCATGCTTTTTTTTTTTCCCCAATTGTCCATCTGCACCAGTGAAAATTACGAACTGCTACGTATTGGGATATTCTGGTGTGGGAATTGTAAGCATCATTGCCCCAATCAAAAGTACCTTTATTACCTCTCTATTTATCTCTTCTTTATCCAATTTTAAGTGAAATGGATCGTCAGTCCCAAGAATATGCAGCTGCTATGTCGTACACACAGAACCAGCAGCAGTATGGTGGTTTTGCTCCACAGCCCCAACAATATCCCCAGCAGCAGTTTCCAGGCCCACAATACATTCCATCTCACCACTCTGCACTCCCTCAATATGCTTCTTTCCCCTCTCACCCAGTCCCACCATCGCAGCAACCTGGGCCTCCCCAATTCTATTCTCACCCTCCACCTCCCTATGCCGGTGGGCCCCACCACCAGCAGTCACCTCCACCCTTTGGTTTGCCACATCACCTCCCACCACCTCAGTTCGTGCCCCACCACCACCCACCACCTCCTGTGGGACCCCCAGCCGACCCCGAACTCCAAAAGAGAATCGACAAATTGGTCGAGTACACAGCCAAAAATGGGCCTGAATTTGAGATTATGATTCGAGAAAAACAGCATGACAACCCGGATTATGCATTCCTCTTCGGCGGAGAGGGCCATGGGTACTACAAATACAGACTCTTCTTGATAGGTGAGTCCCATTTCTAACTAAAAGAATTTTTCGTGCAGCTGAACATCATGCTGTTAAATTGAAATTTATAACACTATTGTTTGGAAAAAGTTTCAGAATGTGTCTTGTTTGAAAATTAGTTCATGTAGTTCAAATATATTCACTGGTGGATCTGACCATTCCATCCTTTAAGCTTTGAATCAGACAGCCTTGAGAATCCTCAAAATTTTAAAAATTAATACTATGAGTGAGCTAGTATTCAGAAGCTAAAACTAAGTTCTCAGAAGAAAACAGTCATGTAACATTATTGAAATCCCCATACAAGTACAGACTCATCTCGATTGATTTGACAACCTCAATCCAAAACAGTCTAGTTGGCTTGCAAATGCAAAATGGCTTGCGGTATTAACTTAAGAACTGTGCTTCTATTTAATAGGAAACTTCAAAATGTCCAAGGTGATAGGTTGTGGAAGGTTCTAGGAAGTATGTATTTAGTAAACTGAATTGATATGAAATTACCATTATGCCATTTAGGTTTAAAACCGGCAAATGACCTTACATGGTCAAAATACTTCCCATAAGTGCCAACACAGCAATATATTCTGTGGCTAGTATTTGGAAGCTAAATTTTTCTTTTGAGGAAAAAGGAACTTGTGTGGAATATACCATATTTCCATGGGTACTAACTACAAAGTACAATTGCTTCCTGACAGGTGGGTCCAATTTCAATTCTCCCCCGCCATACCCCCACATGGTTGCTCATGCTGCAGGTCCACTGCAAATGGCACATCAAGTCCCCCACAACCACCCATACTATGAGCACCAGTTACAGCCTCAGGCGCCAAGCTTCTTCGAGCCGAGGCCATTCAAGGGCCTCGCTGGTTCACTTCCTTCTGATGTCGCAGCTGAGCTGGAGGACGTGCTGATGGATCTAAGCGGCACCAAAGAATCTATAAAGGGGGCCAAGTCGTGGTTCATTCAGCGGGCACCATTTGCACCTGCACTGGCTGAGGCACTGAGAGATCGGGTCTTTGCAACGGATGACCCTGAGAGGCAATTGCATATCATTTTCTTGGTCAATGATATACTTTTTGAAAGGTTCTTCTCTCTATTTTCTTTTTACTTCTTTTTTGGTGAAGAATGATTGCATGTTTGAGCTGCAAAACTGCAAAATACCATGTCCTTCTAGGCTCCAAGATGACAGATAATGTCAAAATACCAAGCCTCTCTGTATCCCTATCCTGATTTATCCATTTGTTCTATATGATATTAGAGTAGCCCCTTTTTTCTCATTGTTCTGATATACAAAATGAGGAGAGAGAGATGAGGTGGGAAAAAATGAATAAAATTGTTTTTATCTATGTATGCTTCTTTTGCATTATATCATGACTACGAAGTACAGAAGGGACTGTTTGTTGGTTAAGTTTTTGTCTACACAAAACAGTGGTTTTTTCAAATTTGTTGCTTGGAAAAAAAGTCTTGCAGTGGTTTGACCTCCTTCAGCATGTGATGTTTTTTGAGAGTAAAGCCATCCAAACCATTATTTTCTTCACTTGGTGAAAGACCACTGGTAGCATCTTTTGGTGCTTTTGCTGGCTTAGGTTATAAAATGAGGAATCATGATCCTTACTAGGACCGAAGCCTCATGTTGCTTCAGCCCATATATTCAGTCATTTTATGGCTTTTTTTTATGGTTGGAGACTTAGAATGTGTTCTAACATTTTGCGTAATAAAGTTATAATATCAGATCAATAACTGTGATCCTTTGTATAAATTTTAATTAAAACTAAATAGTGTAACAGCTTTAATCTATGAAATGAAGAATTGTATCAAAATGCCGTTTTTAACAACCGACTGCTGTGATTATTTTCCTGTACCAGCTTACAACATAGAACAAACCCGCATGAGCTAGACAACGAGGCACTTGCACTACTACCTGTGCTGGGTGCAATGCTTTCTAGGGTTTACAACAACCCACTAAACAGGGAGGCGAATCAATCTCGGCTTCAGAAAATTGTACAGTTCTGGGCTTCTAAAGAGGTCTTTGACCAAAGTACCATTTCTATCCTCGAAAGGGAGATGAAGGCTGGTACCACTATTGCTCATGCACCTGTTGACATACCAATGCCAATGCCCTCAGGTCTCTCTCTCTCTCTCTCTCTCTCTCTCTCATATAATGGGTCTTGGGGGATTGTTCTCTAATATGAAGTACTGCCATCCTTCCAGTGGAGACGACCAATAGAGGTATCAGCACTGGCCAAGTCTTGTGCCATTATCTACTGCCTGGTACAGTATATTTGAATACCAAATCACAATTCTAATATCTAAGGGAGTTCTGTAAATTTATTTCAGGGTTTCAGCAGCAACCTCAAAGTTGGCAGTCCGAAAACTTACAACATGAAAACCAACTAACACACAACATTTCTATCCCTCCAGCACACATACCTCCTTACTCCCTCCCAACCCAACCGCCTTTCCCTGCCTCACTACCTGCATCCATGTCGGTACCGATCCAACCTGCCTTACCAATTACACCCCCAATTCAAGCTGACCCTAACCCACCCCCTTATCCATTGTTCCCTCCAGGTCTCATACCTGGTATGGTACGCAAGATGCAGATTGGTAGCGGCGTACCATACTCCCCTTTGAGCCCCTTAGATATCCCCACAATGATACCTCCATCCCCAGTTCCACAGTCAGAGATTCTGGAGCGGGTCTCAAAATTTTTTAGAGAGATTGGAGAAACAAACCCGTCAGAGGGCCCGATGAGGAGAGATGAAACTGATGATGGGTATGACAACTTCGAGAGAGATACTGAGGAAAGAGAGAACTTGATACGCAAGGGAGGTGCATGCATACCACCCCCACCGAATTTACAGACTGTTGATCCAGAGACTGGGATGTACCCTGATGGGTCGGTTCCGGCTTCGGGCAGTACTGGGTCAGGGCGGCTGGGTCTAGGGGCCATAACAGATCCAAATGGGCCAAGCCAGTATGATGATGTGTATTCCTCTTACAGAAAGCAGAGAAGTACATCATACCACTCAACCATTAGTGCAAGATCTACCACCCGCTGATACCTTGTTTGGAATTTGAATTTTCACTTTGAAAGATCCCTGTGAATTTTGTTCGTATGATGTGCTTTATTTCTTCTTAGCAGTCATGTAGAACTGGAGTTCATCTTTAACTAGAGGTTACAGTTTAAAAAATTTTAGATTACTGAAATTGCTTACATTAACTAAGGAACAGTAATCCACACAGCTATTGTAATTTTTGGTAAATCAAACAGCATAAAGCATTAAAGCCATAATCTACCGCACTCCCATTGATATTATAAATAAGATGATTTCAAAATTTGGAAAAACAATATACTTTTGCGATTAAATTTAGACAAATTCATAGATAAATTAACACTAAATTACATGTATAAATTTAAGCACGTGTAGTGAAATAAAATATAGGTATAGGTCGAGATTCATTCAAGCCAACCATAAAAAGAAACATCGTTTTTTTTGTGTGTAATTTGTGTTAGCACCTTCATTTTCCAAACGATAAAATGGAGGCAAGTTCATTGGTTTCTGGAGGGGCTTTATTTAACAAGTGACAAAGGTGCTACAAGTCTTCAAAGAGAAGCTAATAGTCAGTCTTCAAGCGTTTTCGTCCTTGGGTTTTCAATAATTAGAGCGTGTTATGTCATCGCTCATTTTCGTTCATGATGTCAATAAACTCATTTTCGTTCATGATGTCAATAAATTCAAAAGCTTAACCTTAATAAAATTAAAATTAAATATATGACACCTGAATTTGCGCTAATCAGAACATAATTGACTTGTGGCGCTTACAAAAGCATTATACAACAAATCTACAATATATGGGTCGTCTTCATTCCATTGCAGTTCATTCAATCATCTTCTGAATTAGGAAAAGATAAAACAAGCAACTGTAAGTCACGCAGGAAAAAAGATGTCACAGTGTTATGCAGATATATTTTTAGGCTCTGCACTGTATCAAGCCATAATCGCCCCATCAATATTCTCACCTGTCTTACACAAATCGAGTTTGATAAGCTTGCTGTCACACAAATGTCTTGATCAAATCAAATTTACAAAATAACATGCAGATAATAATCTTTCCATAAAATTGATAGCAATATTAAAAGCAGTAATTTTTTTGCCAGTTCATCTAAAGATTAATATAATAACCCAGATATTTACAAAGTCAAAAAGAGTCATAAAATGAGAAGAAAAAGAGAGCAGAAAATTAACACGCCACACTCAATCATTTTCTCCTTTCATTTCCACCAATTTGCAATCATCACGACATTGAGACGGTATCCATCGTGTGATCTGTCTTTCATCCACAGTTGCCCTCTCCAGAAATTCCGGCAAACTGAAATTTACATCACAACTCATTACATTAAGAAGCAACACTGCCTTGGCCACACCATTGCAAGCCCTAATTGCACAATGGAAGTCCGACCAAACCTTCAACCTGTCACCCTTGTTTTCTTCTTTTTCTTTTTCCCAATCTACAATAACTGCATACTCAGAGTGTACCAGTGCTGGATGGTGTCGGTACACCACATAATCAACCCCATTTCTTGTACCTAATTTCACAACCCAATTTTTGGACCTCAAATGAAAATACGCCTTGTAGTAAATGGGGAACAGTTCATTTCTAGTTCTCATGTAATTCCACAACTCATTACTATTGATTGAGGTAGTGTCATCGATTGATACTTTAAGGCACTCGAGATAATGGTGTAAATAAAAGGTTTCTTCAGGACTTAGTTGAAAGTAATGTTTGGCATCATTAGAAGTTTTGAGCTGCCGGCCAAATGAAGTCCGGTTTAATAGGTCAGTAAGTTCTGGTGCAGCTTCCAGTAGAAAGTCAGTACCAATAAGAAGAGCTGTCGATTCAGAATTTGATAGACAAACTTTGAGTTGGGTTATAATTTCTGACATTGGGTTGGAGTTGGCTATTTGCACAAAATTCTTGCATTTCCATCTTGGCCCAGATAATTCCATATTTTAAACTGCAATTTTCACAATAAAGTTAATTAAAAAGAATAACAAGTCACTTCAAACCAAACTCTCTCAATGTGCAGAACTAGTTTATGGTCTGACAGACTGACAACAATTAAAAATAACAATCAATGTTGTACACTTCCAATCATAAGAACTAGTATTGAAATCTTTCCTTTTTGTAAATAACAGTGCAAATTCAAAAATATTTGTGGCGTTTCCGGGACCAAATGGCACAAAAAATACTCCAAAGGTCAGGATCACCACAAAAGAATTCAATGCAGCGCCCGCCATTATATCAAGGGAAATTAATTTATCCCCCAGAAGGTATTGGACGCCATGTTTTTCAACCGATCATTTTCTCAGAAAGATGATGATCAAGCTACCATAATTCATCAAAAAAGAAGAAATTTAGAATAAAATATTTCAACTTGTTTTTTAAACAACTCACATAGTCAATTAATATTACAAACAGAAGAAATTATAAAACTTAAGTAATTGTTAAGCAAGGTTAATTGATGTGTGCCAAAGAAACATAATTAATTGGTAATGGGTGCCTCCCTTATCCACAAAATAATTTGAACATAAACTTGTTAAGCATTCTTGCATGTAGAGTAGAAGTATTTAGTAATAAATCAATTGAAACTACAAAAATATAGAACAATAAGAATGAGAGAGGTGCTCAGACAGCCAAGGGTGAGTCTTCAACTAATGGGTAGGAACCCAAATCAGAAACTCTAGTCCATACAAAATCCATCCTCATGGCAACCTCATTTAGCAAAATACAATGAGAACAGAATACAAAAGAAAAAAAAAATGCTAACTTCCAATGGAAGATGAAAAAATGGACAGGAAAGAGCAAACACCCATTATACTGAGCCAACGATACAACATTTACAAAAAAAAAAAACATGAATATGATAGACCTATCCTATACATCCTATTATTTTTTATTAGATCAGAGCTTCAAGATAAGACAGTCTCCAATCCACATCTTATTATACTTTAAGCCCACCTATTACTAGCAATATGCGAGCCTGCAACTAAAACCAACATTATTTGGGTTGAATTAAATCCAATTTTCAGACCAACGTAACTAGCTAGGAATTCAATACTTAACTAGATAGGAATTTACATGCTTAAATAGTACAATTCAACATTAGAGGACAACCTCAATACTTAACATTCATTTTGTTTTGTTAAGGAAAATCCCCACCAGCTTCCATTGTTTTTTGAAGGCTCATAACACATAGGCATAGCCAGATCAAATTCAACCACATAAAATAAAATAAAAACAGAAAGAAAGGCCATACCTAGATGCATCCTTGCACTAAGCTTATAAACCATACTTAATTATAGAAATATACAGAGAAGCACATTAATAAATTCACCTGTTAAACGAAGTAGAAGAGAGAACCAGTCAGGCGCGTCGCTAACAGAGAGAAGAGCGAGACAGTGAGAGTTCGGACTTCTTGCTTTGGAGTCAGAGTGGAGAGCCAGCAGCCAGGGGCGATTGTTTTTCTCTTCCCAAAAATAGGAGGCACCTGTATAACACAGCATCAGCAAAAAGAGGTGCAAAATTAGTTGCTCTGACGTTTCATTCAACAAAACTACACGACCTATCAAATCATTCAGAATCACAAAAAAAAAAAAAAGGTTCAAATATGCATCAGCAAAAGATAACGGGGAACAGTACAGGTCAAGGTAAATTGTTTAGATCTAAAAAAAAATAAAACTTTATTGGACCAAAAAATTACTCGTAAAACAAATGGTATTAACATGCTATATTTGGAATTTCAAAAAAACAATCTAAATTTATTGATTTCTGATGTTATGAGTTAGTATTCTCAATAACCAAGTAACGATTCAGAATCGACTTCATCGTATTCTCAGGCAAACCAAAACTATCGCTACTAGTCTCCTATGTCCGAACTCAAAGGAAAGCTTGTACCTAGAGGGGAAGAGGCGGTGGCGACTGAGAAAAGGCGGCGTGATGGAGGACAGGCGGTGGGACGGCGGAGAGGTGTCGCCACGGACGAGAAGCGGCGCCGGCGAGAGCGAGACAGAGAGGCGGACTGATAGCGAGAGATTGATAGTTGCTCAAACGGGCTTGTCCAACAACTCAATGGACGTTTAACAGGCCAGGCCTTGTATAGGCCGAAACTTTCTTTTTTATCTTTTTCTTCGGAATCATACAAGGCCGATGGTAAAATATCTGTGGTAAATAATTCAAGTAGAAGCAATTTTGACACTCGCCAACTTGAATGCGTTGCAATGCAAAAACCTGACTATCTGGTATCAGTACGAATCGGAGTCACTTTGGACACTTTTTACACCAATTTTTTATTTTTAAAAATTCATAAAATACATTTCAAAAACAGGACAGTATTTTTTTTTTTTTTTTTTTTGATTCTATCGATTCAGTGGTTCGGTTTCTTTAAACATGCATGCAGCTGTGCAATGTCGGCCTCAGAAAAGATTAAAAGGTAAAATGAACCAAATAAATAATTCAGTTCCAAGAAATACCCAAAGAACCAAATTATTGGTTCAGTTCTTCTTTCCGGAGAAATATTGAATGAATTTTTATAAATAAAAATCTATACTTTTTACACACTAAGAACAATGCTGCTGCTTTGAGACAATGCCACATATCTATATCGGGCACATGCGCCGCATCAAAATTAATTTTCTCTAGTTATGCAACAAATCATCCTAAATTCCTAATCTATGAAATCTCAGATGATGACCTTCTATCAGTTGGCTCCTCAAGATTCTCTCCAGCCACAACAACCTCCTGGCTGTCCAGTTCCTCTTCATTGGTTGCTTCATATTTGGAACCAGAGCAAGCATCATATGGAATGTTAATGCCAGCAAAGCCAACTAAGACAGCGGCAGCCCCCACATAATCCAGGGGATGCGGTGCATGGCCAGTGATGGAGTCAACAACTGCCGCTATCGGTACCTGAATTGTCAGGCCTGCTGTGGCCACTGTTGTTGTGGTCAAATTTATTGCTTTTGCCCATAGATAGTCGCTCAGTACATTATCCAATAGACCTAAAATTCAAAATTAATGAATTATTAACTTAAATGACCAAGCAAAAATTGTTTTAGCAGATGCTTATTATAATGCCATTAACCTCATATAACTACCAGTTTTTCTGATACATTATTTGTTCTTGCCATTGTTTCTGTTTGAACTCTTCAGTCATTTTTTAGATTTTTGTGTTTTTCTACAGTTAAGTCCCTTTTTGACTATACAATCTGCACTGCTAGTCCTGTTCTATCCAAAACAGAAATCAGCAAAACCATATTTATTAACCTTATATAACAAACTCTTAGCTCTTCTGACAAGTGAAAGTTCCTTGCAAGTTCAGTGAAACTATCAGAATTTGAATTATACCCTTTAATACCCAAAATACCACCATTCCTTTTTAAATCCTCAGTATTAGAGTGTATGCATATAAGATAACTTTATATTTTTAAAGGTCTCATATGAAATCTCCAAACTTTCTGTGAAAAGTTGAAATGTAGAATTTATCCTGTAATAAGAAAAAAAAATGAACTTTTACTCCAAATTTTTTTTTTACCTTTCCCAATTATAAGGCTAACTTGTTGCCATGTCAGACGATGAAATGGCTCAACCCCAGTAAAATGCAAAACCAGAATAACTGGTAGGAATATAAGCATGTTGAAGAGTCCCAGAAACCCTAGAAATTGTGCTGTGCTCGCCTCCCCCTTCCCTTCCTTCTCATCTGGTAGCTTCTTCCTTATCAGGGTTATGTAGATGGCATACAAGCCAGCAGATAGGAGGGTGAGAATATCACCTAATAATGGGTTTGTTGCAATCTCATTGGATTGGGAATTCGAATCCGCCAAGCTCACAATAATTGTACCAGCCATACACATAAGCACGCTTGCTAGTTTAATCCATGTGAATTTCTCGCCGAGAAAAAATAATGCAACTAGAAATGTGAAGAGGCTTGATGTGCTACTCAGGATGGTGTTTGACTAGAGAGAGAGAGAGAGATAAAATACTGGAATTCAGATAAGTTGAACGCGCACTGGAACGATGATTGCTAATACTTTAGAGAAACTTTGTAACAGAAAAGAGGTATTACTCGCTTCGTCTAGGCAGTGGGAGGTTACATGTTTACCATAACCGCACTTTTATTGTATAGTTCAATTAAATGCCAGCTGTTTTAGCCTTTATTGACCAGTGGTACACTATACAGAAGCCCCGATTCTCTAAACACATCAGCAATGTAGAGAACATACTAGAAAATAAATATATACATAAAACACTACAAGACTACAAGTTAGACACCACTTGGTAAAACCTAGAAAGAGATAACATTAGTTAGATACCATGGTATGTTGCAGACACCACTACCAAGCATCGACTTATTCATAAAACTCAAGCGATAAAAACAAGTATAGTAAGTTCTGTAATTGTAAGACCCAGTAAAAAATATATATTTGCAAAAATATTTTACCGCAACGGTGGTGTACTTCAGCGAGAGATTGAATGTGAGTTGCGCAAAGAACCAAAACGGGCATATCAGAATACTAACTTTTGCCATACGTGTACGGGTCCACCTCCCCTTTGAATCCAATAACCCCTTATCTTCACCTCCTTCTGCACCTTCACTAACTTTTTCCTTGGATTCTTGAACCCTGCAACTATCAGTTGCTTGAAGTAGATTTACACTCTCTAAATGAGCTAAATTTTGTACTGACATCTCACAACCTTTTTGTTGATTAAAAGATAACAAGAGTTTTGCAACAGAGTCCTCAAAATACCGTGAAACTTCAACAACGGGGATATAAACGACAAAAAGTGAGTTGCATATGTAGGTGATGAGAAAAGGAGATACGCCTGAGTCGACAACAGATTGAACAATGTAACTGGCTGCAATCCAAATTCCCGCAACAGCCACTATGTAAATCAAGCCAAGAGTCCATCTCCATTTATCAGAATTGAAAAATTCCTTTAGTTGTTTCCAATAATACCCTTGTCTGTCAATGTTGGCATCCATATTTTCTGTTTCAAAAAAAAAAATGACATCATTGTCTTCAATTAAAAGCTAAGACCAGATAAAGTGCACTGCTATGAACAGAGACGGAGACCACGGGTTGGCCAGCTGTGGCCCAGTCCACACCCCCCCAATCCTATTGTTTGTTAAGTAGTACCGTGCTTAAAATTAAACCCCTCTACAATAACGTTAATTAGCAAGCAATAGACATCATTGTTGCTTCTATATGTTTATTAAAATTGATGAAAATCTTAAATTTAAGTAAATACATTGATGTTCTATAGTCATCTTTTTGAAAATTTGGGTCTATGATTCTTTATTATTATCAAAAGTTATTTCTTCTTTACTTCCTAATAGATTGAAGCATATGACTTTTGTTTTATGACAAAATAATATACATGCCCTTAAAGTTTTTAATAGACATTAAACAAGTTTTCAAAGCAAATTAGTATCTAGGGAAGTTATCTATGTGTGGTGGAGAGAGAGAGAGAGAGAGAGAGAGATGGGGGAAGAGTTTAGTATTATATGTTTTGCAAGTATAACTCACATACCTATTTAAAGTATCTTATGAATTATGGGAAATGTGCAAACTTATCACTTATTATACATACAAAAATAGTTAATTTTTTTTAACAAAAATATATATGTCTACTAAATATCCATTATTCTTAAATTTTATAACATGAATTTTGCAATTAGAGATCAGAGAACAACAACCCCTTCTATTATAAAGTTTTGGCTCTATCCTTAGCTATAAAATATGACAAATATATTGAAATAAACACAGGTTTCTGATTTCATAACAAAATTAAGAGATACTACCAGTTTCTCTAATGTGAAGCATATGTGAATGCAGACTAACAAAATTCCAATTGAGTTCCAAACTTTCAATAATTTTTTAGATCTGAATAACTCCCAGTTCCAGTTTAGTTGAATCACAATAACTGTAGATGTCAAATCCCCTCAAAAATAACAAGCAGCTAAAATCAGCAAAGAATCCAATCCTTATATAATAATTCGTCATAATAATATAAAACGATTCCAGAAAAAAGCTCAAAATAACCTCCAAATATGGAATTTGAGGGGAGAAGAAGAATACCCTGACCTGAATCTGCCTTTTCGTTACTGGTAGATTCCATCGAAACCTCGACCTCAGATCCGACGAAAAATTTCTTAAAACCTCTAATTGGAAAATTAAATCACACTAGAGCCTCATGAGCATCACAGTTGAACTCAATTTCCTGGCAATGTGCTTATTTCGGAAGGAAAAAAAAATTGGGGGAGAAGAGCTTGTGTTCCTCGTGCTGCGCAGAGATACTTTCCTCTTTTTTCCACTCGTGCAAGGCTTTAATTGTTGGTTCAGTCACTCGTAAGCTCACACAAGTTGGATCTAATTATTTGAAGAAACTAATCTAAGCCCATAACAAAACTGGGCCTTTGGGGGATTCGTATCCTCCCATGTACTGTAGAGGATTATCCTCTTTGGGATTTGGGCTAGCGAATGGGCAGCATAATTGGGCTTTGAGATTCATGCCAAGTTAAAAAGAACGGTCCAGATCTATTAATTGTAAAAAATTCTCTTATCAGGTAATGGAGAGGATGTGAATTCGCCTTTGGGTCCAATCTAACTTTTTTTTTTCTCTATTTCTTCGATTTAGTGAGCAAGATTTTTGATGGATATCGAACAAAGTTCGTTTTAATTTTCGATTTGCGTTAAGATTCATACGAAAACTAAAATTATAAATTGGTCTGTAAATGATAACCGGATCCATAAATTGTGACGCTAATCGAAAAATTTAGATGGAACATCAAATCAAATTTAATCCAATACGTACCAAACCTCTTCATTCTCCTCAACTATTCCTAAACGGAAAATGTTCTTTCCTATGCTGTATTGATAAGCGGAATATTTGAGGATACTGCTTCCGTATCAGATGAAAAACTTATATCACGTGAAAAGAAAGGCTATCACGTGAAAAGAGAAAGAGGGTTGCACAAGAAGAGGAAGAGTCGCGCAGAATGAAAAACTTAATGATGTAAATTTTTTAACGGGAGTAAAATTATCAATTTAGTTATTAATATTTAATTTTAAGTAATTAAATTAAAAAAAATGAAGATACTAATAAAATAAGTGAGTTTAGATAGAAAGATAACTAATTATAAAAAAAATGGAGAAACATATAATTAAAGATGTTTTGATAAACATATATCTAAATTTCTCTTAAAAAGAATGTCAAATTAGCATATACATAGGCATACAAATTTTAGAACTTCAAAAAATTTCATATCCATATCTGTGTTAAGAATGGAGTAGGTTTGATAGGCATAGAATATACTTTTGAGTTCGATGAGTTTCATAACTAGGCCTACGGGCCATGGAATATACCAAAAAAAAAAAGTTTCATAACTATTAGATCCACTTTAAAATCTGTATGAACAAAAATTGACACAAGCACACACGAATATTGAAGTGCATCGTATGGATTTTGATGTGGATTAGACAGTTCTGAAACTCATCGAACATAAGGTAGGTCTGATGCCCCTCATACCTACTCTGCAATCATCTTTGTCAGAGTTACAAAAATAGACCACTATTTGTTAAGGTAAAAGTGACTATTTACGAAAGTACATTAACAAAACAATGTTATTTCTGAACATATTAGTATTTCAATAGAAGTATTCGCAAAAATACCAACAGTACCGTTAATAGAAAACACTTTTACGCTTTGAAAGTGTTGAGCTCTCAAAGTAATGGACCTATGTCTGTATTAGTTGCACCTCGGGGGCGGTGCAAATTAAAGACAAATGTTTAGTATTTAATATATTAACAATATAACATATTAATTATGTAGTTATATATCGTTAATAAGATACTAATTACATAATATTAATATATTAATAATAACTATAATATATTACAATATTATATAATAATTATTTAATATATTAACAATATAACATAATAATTATATAATTATATATTAATAATAATTATTAATAAAAGGATATAAATCATATAATATTATTATAATAATTATTTAATATATGAATAATATAAGATATTAATTATATAATTATATACTAATAATAATTATTATTAATAATAGACTAATTATATACAAATAAAACATTATTATAATCATTCAAGTTAGACCACGAGGTGGAATAAAATTAAACCACCATGTGAGGTGGTTTAATTTAGGCCGGCCTAAAGATCGACTTATGCCATCTTAGTCCAGCTCAATTAATGCACGTTTGATGGAATAACGAGACCTAAACTCCTTATTCTATCCTGTAACCCTCAATCAAACATATTTACTTAAATTTTATCTCGATCCGCGAGTACCGAACAAAAAATATTTTCGGAACTTATTTGAAATATAAAGATCCGCTTGAGTTACATATATAAATTTAAGTAAAACTCTCTGGATTTAATCTGACTCTATCAGTTACCTCATCTGATCTGAAATATTTGTTCTCAAGAATATATTCTTTCTTTAACCATAAAAAAAAAAGAATATATTCTTTCTTACAGAGCACTTTTCTCGTCGAGAGCTTACAGCCCATGCTCTCATCCAATTACAAATCCTCTTTAAATGAGGTTTTGATGGAAAATAACTCACTCTTAGTCTTAGCAAATTAATTATGAAACTCGAGACATCTTCAAAACTTAGGAGAATCACCACGAGTACTTAATTAACCATCTTGGAATGAGGTTTGATGAAATAAGATATCATCAATAATGGAGATGCATTGATATATCATATATCTATTATGAAGAGGGTTCAAATGCCTCCATTTTTTAAAACTTAAACGTTAAAATAAAACCGTTAGATGTGATCTATGTTATTTTCTCTACGTATCCATAAAAATTATTACATTTTGATTTTACTTTTATATGAATCAATAAGTTGAAAAATCAACATCTAGAAATTATCCACATTTTTACAAGTTCAAGATGACAACTAAAACAAAGTTGAAATGTCATAATTTTTTTACATATGCATAGATAAAATGATGTAGTTCATATCCAACGGTTTTATTTTGAATTTTAAGATTTAAATTTTGAGTTATTAAAATTTTTAAAAATGAAGGCATAATGAAAGTAGAAAAAATGGAGGCATTTGAACCCTTATCATCTATCATATATACATGACCCTTTTGACAATGGAGGCGCCGCCCCCCCCCCCCCCCCCCCCCCCCCCCCCCCCCCCCAAATTTTTTATTAATAGAAAATAAATAAATAAAATATCAAAAAAGGGGATGGCTTTTGAGTTTTATCGGTATATAGGTAGATTGGGAGGAATTTTCCCGTCCAACGGACGGGACCAATTATCCCGTCTGGTTTTCTTTAATTTACTCGATCAGATTAGTTGTTAATTTTGCTTAGCAAAAAAAAAAAAAAAATCTTGGACGGGATAGATTTACCCCGTACGGTACTGTAAAATTAAACTAGTTCTACTCGTCAGACAGACTTATATAACCACTACAACCAAAATTTAATTGATGGAAAGAGACCATACTGTTGAATGCCAAAAAACAAAACATCTTATTCTTACCTACTGTTGCAATAAGTAGTTCGGCACTATGCACATGATATTATTTGACCGCCTGGATCAAAAAAAGCCAATAATTGTTAATATAGATTGGGATGTGGTACCAAATATACAGATGCATTTTAATATTTTATTTCTTAAGAGAACTTCATTTGTTAAACGCCAATCTTTAACAACTATATAACTTGTTTAATTACGTCTCTGTTTTTGTAGTTAATTAAATGCACCGACACTCTGAATACGTAATAATTAAACTATGATTGGGGACACCATCTCTCACTCCATTTTCATTTAAGCACACAATGCATCTCTTTCAATTTTGTTTGAAATTAGAAAAAATAAATTATAGGAAATAAGATGGGTTATTTTTCTTTGCCATCCCAATCAATGATTTTTTCCCACCAGGTATCTACTGTGACCGAAATTGATTCGGTTCTAGTAGTTTTCGTAAGTTGCAGTGTGTTTTCTTCATAAAAAATCCGAAAATTATGAGAATTGAACTGTTGATTCAATCTCAGTAGAGTGTGAAATATGCAGATTCTCTCTTCTACCAAATTAATAGTTCGATCAGTACTATAATTTGAAATATTAGTATGGGACATAAAATACTCATTTATTTTCTAGGAAAAAAAAATCAATCTTGTTTTCCATAAGTTGATTTTCTTAATTTTTAAAAATAAATAAATTGTGTTATCTTTCTAGCAAGTTGAATTCTAAGAAAATGAATCTTGCTACCATCGTTAGCAAATTAGTTGAGATGTCATATCAGCACATGTATTTTTTTCGTTTAGAAATAGACTTCACACATGTGACATGGCAAGTGCATTGCTTTTTTTTTAAATTTCCTTCAGCTGTCAGATAAGTAGATAAGTATAAAAAGGGTTATAACAGTTTAATTAGAGCACGTGATAAATAACGATATAATTAAGTTCCTTCTACATTACATTTATTTATTCATATTCCTAGAAAACAATTGACAACCAACAAGAAGCAAAAAAAAAAAAAAAATGGTTGCAAAATAATACCGACAAAATAATCTGCAAAATAGTACATACAAAAAATACGTTGCAAAATAATACAGGGAAAAGGAAATCTGGGTTTATTCACCATGTGCATTTCACACGAACAAAAATAAAAAAATTACCAGAATTTTTTTTTACCAGACATTAATTTACTAGAGCACAATGTTTCCTGATCTCCCCTTCACTTCCTGTCTTGACCTCAATCTGGTTCATCTTCTCCATCGAAATAGCGAACACCGAGAAAAACACGCTATCACTGGAATTTGCAAGTGTAGTAACACCTGCCTTAGCTGTTGCATTTGTAAGTAGAGATGCGTCGGAGGTGAAGAGACCTCGTCTTTTGATGATGTTCTTGTAATAATCCGTGTCGAAAGTCAGGAAGCTACCAGGATCCATTTCGACAAATGTCGTGTTATCTTGCAGATTTTTGCATTTGTATTTCTTTAAGTTGTCAGCATAGAACGGGTCGATCGACGGGTCTTGGTCGAATTTACCAGTGAAGTTGTACAGCCGTTTGGTGAAGAAGTTGCAGTGTGCTATGCCGATTGTGTGAGCACCTAATTTTGTTTATTTTGGTGTCCCAATAATTGAGGAGAAAAATGAATTAGCAATGTTCAATGAGAAAAAGAACAAATTATCTACAGATGCTAAATAGCATTGTTTGAGGAACTGCTTTTTTGGTGTTTTGTTTGGTAATTTTTTATCTTAAGGTAACAAAATCTGATAATTATCATCACCTACAAATATTACGCAATGCACAGTATATATCCTTTTATTATTATTATTTATTAAAATAAATAATGTCATGAAGCTTAATAATTAACTAATTAAGAAAATTGAAACCGTCATTTAAAATATTAATGCAAAAATTAAATAAATGAAATGAAGTTCTTTATAAAATTTAAATACTAAAACTAAAAACATAAAGACATAAAATAGACTATATATTTTAATAAAAGATAAATATTAAACAATTAAGAATTAGAGTGCTTAATCACAAAACAGGACAGCATAAGTTCATTTATGAAATGAGACATATTGGCATGTCTCTTTCTGTCTTTCAGCTGTGGAAAAATAACTTTGATCCCATGAGCTTATTTTTTCCCCCAAAATTTAAATCATAAAAGTAATATTTAGATGGGGACATTAGCCCAAGTTAATTTAAAAAAAAAAAAAATCCATTTAACGCATCATAAAAAACTTTACCCATTGAACAAAAAAATCCATAAAAACTAAACACTAAGGGATACAACCAAACACCCAAACATTGTTCAATAATGAACCTTAATATATATATAACCACGCATGATATTTATGGAGGTTCTAAGGTCCATAAACAGTTGCTATAATGAGAATTGAAAAGCAACTAGACAAAGTTTCCACTAACCGCAAAAGGTGATTAGACTAGAATTTCTGTCCATGATGGATGCATGTGATATGCACAATGCCATTGCCAAATTAATATGCTTGATTCACATTTTCATAAAGTATAGTAAAGATGGAAACAATTGGAAGTAACGCACATTTTGACACTATTTTATTGGTCAATTTGATGCTTTTTTTGGGGTGAGAATGAGATTCCCCTTATAAATTAACCATCATTATTTTTCTTTTATAGCTAATTTTTAAACTTGAGTTTATTTTTTGCAATCCTACCGATGGCAGCAAGAGGAAGTTTAAATCACTATTTTATTGTCCATAATTTTGTGCATTTATATATATGAGTTTACTATTTTAGGGTTGTCGCTATACCTAACATAAAAAATGCAGCTTGTCTATGCCACAATGATAACAATAATTACACGGATGCGACAATGTACGTACCAATAATTAGATGACAATTATTAATGCACTAGTTTTGAGTTTCTTTCTTTCTTTGACGAAATATCCTCAAATAATTTCATATGATTTTCAATGTTGCTTTTCATAATTAATTCAATTAATCTATATATAGCCATGTAATACTCATTTATTTACTGCTTCAATGTTAAGTATTAAAGCAGAGAAACACATCAAGTCATTAACAGAAATTGCAAAAACAGAGAACAAGGCAAGGCAATACCTGATAACCAAACAAGATCATTCAAATCAAGCCCCTTCTTTTCGAAAGAAGAAATCAATCGGCTAAAATTGAAATCCGGCCCCGGTATATTTTGTAGCGCCTCCGTCTTGTTTGACACTGTGCCATCTCTTCGCCCGGTTGGAACTTTCCAAGTTGGTCCTCCCTGAAAACAAAATTTCACAAAGTTCAATCAGACAATTGATATACTAGTCAGAAATGCTAGTTAGTCCTACATTATCTATATATGTTTTTTTTTTTTCATTTGTAAAATAAGTACTAATTAAGATGACCGGCGCCACAATCACAATTAGTTGTACATTTCTTCAACTGTAATATAATTGTCTTACAATTGTCTCAACAGCATCTCTTGCAGCCAGTGAAACTATATCTGCGCATGAGACAACTCCGGGACACTCTTTTTCTAGAAGGCTCTTAATAGCATCAATAAAACCGAAACCGCGAAGCGTTAGGTTTGGTGCCGCATCTTTCTCTGCTTGCTGCGTGGTCGAGTTTAGCAGCACCGACGCATCACAACCCTGCAAAAACAGTTAATCAGAATGTGTATGCAATGCAATTACTTGAACAAAGAGCAGAAAGCATGCAAGTAGCTTGTGAAATGTGGAATAAACAAACATAGTTACATATATTATTAATTACATACTCTAACAAAACAATCATGGAAGTGCATTCTAAGAAGAGGAGCAGCCAGAGTTGGTGCATGAGGTATATGCTTCTTGACATAATTCAAAATGATCTCCTCTGCTTGGGGGCAACTCTTAGCATAGAAACCCGTTTCTAGGCCACCTTGCACACTACTCAAAGCACCCAACAAAACCCATGTCACAAGAAAAACCCCACAACCACTCACTAGCTTCATCTTTCACAAATTAGCAATTCAGTACTCTCCAATATATAGTATGACAAGTACTCTGACACTCAGTTAATATTGAGGAGCAGAGGAGAGGAGGGGGGGCTTATAAACCTTTGAACTAAGAATGGTTTTGGAACAAGTGGCTTTTAATTTAAAGCGCTTGTTAGTAGCTTGTGTTTCTTTTATTTACTTTTTTTATTATGGATGTAAAGAAAAGGCTTAGCAGCCAAGTAGGTAGGGTTTGCAAATCTTGTGCTGTAACAGTACTACAGTCCAACAGATAACAGTAAACTAGAATGGAGGGTTTAGGTGCAAAGAATGGTGTCTTTCCACCTCTATATGTGGGTCTATAGCATAGGTACACGTTCATGACATATATAAAGCTATTATGAAATGTTATCAGGATTATCATATTGAAATGATTTAATATTGGAGTGGGGACGTTCAGATGGCCATTGGATCAAATTTAATTTAAATTTGTGTGCACTAGATTTGTACGAATCTTGACACGAATTAAACAGCTTCAATTAGACATTGAACTGAATTTGATATGATGCTCATGGAACCGGATTCCTTGAATATTTGGGATATTTCGTTCCCTTAAATTAACATATATATGTATATTCTGATATCCATCTTAATTATTTCAAAAATGATTTTTTTTAGCCCGTAGGCACAAAAATGATGTTTTCATACAAATAAATATATAAATAAATAATTCTTTGAAACCATAAATAAGCGCACTTCGCAACTTATGAATATTGAACAATGAAAAGTATTTCTTTTAGTATTGATAAATATCATTTCGTTCTTTCGCTGAAAAAAAGAAAGAAAAGTAGATCGATGCTCCAGTAGACCATATTATATTTTATAATAAAAATTTAATAAATAATGTTAAGCATTGCTTTACTTTTAAGATTAGTTTCTAAATTTAAGTATGAAAATATTTACTAATAAATATAGACTGTAACCAAATTATTTTAATATTATTGTTAGTTGGTAATTGGCGAGCTTGCTTCATGAACAAAGCAAATGTGTCTAATATTATCTTATGACCACTTTATTTCGTGCTTTTGCAAGAAACTCATGCGAAATTGTACAAGTTATATATTATGTATTACAAGGGTTGTTTTGTAGGATTCACTCAGGTAAAAAAAAAAGAATATTTATTGAAGAAATGTGAAATTAAAAAAAATCATAGCGAATTTATAAATAAATATTTATCTGAAATATTAAATATAGAGTAAAGCTAGCGTGTGATGTGCTCACCAAGAAGGTTTGATGAGCACATAACTCCAAAAATCTATCGAATTGGCTTCAAACGACGAATCCAAACCGTTGAAATTGATATACTTCACGAGTTGTGTATATGCAAAATTTTGAAAATTTTGAATTCATTTAGTACAATGCCAAGCGGCAAAAAAATAATGAAAAATAAATGCATTTAAATAACTTAGAAGATAACATATAATACTTCATATTTTTTATCGCCTGATTTTGTACTAAATGAATTCAAAATTTTCAAAATTTTGCATGTACATGCATCACTCATAAAGTATTGTTTCATCAATTTGAATTCATCGTTTGATGACAATTTCATAGATTTTTAGAAAATTTCTCACTAAATCATGTTGGTAAGCACAACTAATTATGTATGATAGATAACAACACAACTAATTATGTGAGAACTTCTACACAGTAATCACGAAAGAATTGTATCACTTTAATGATTTAATTACATCTCAGACACATCAATACATTATGTAAAGAGAAGAGCAAAACAATTTAAGTCATTTGGTCAAGATAATCAAACGATTGATAATAAAGATGACATGACATAACATAACTAATAAAAAGTTTTACAACTCAACCAATATTGAAGAAATGTGGAAGTATAAAACGACAATATTATTATTATTATACACAGTGAAGGAATAAATAATTTTTCAGAACATTAATTAAACTCTGTACGATGAAGAACAACAGTACAGCAATCACAAAATAATTATATCATTTTCATGATTTTATTACACCTTAGACACACCAAATATGCTTCTAAATATGAAGACATGAACAAGAAACATGAGTCATTTAATCAAGTTAATTAAAAAAAGATAAGCAAATCAAATGAGCAAGAAAGAGGAGTCATTAGATCAAGATAATTAAAAAAAGAGAAGCATATCAAACGGTTGATAATAAAGATCACATGACATAACTAAAAAGTTTTAACACTCTAACCAATATTACACAGTAAAGAACAAAAAAAATTCAATAGTGGAACTTTCCAAGCGTTAGTTACACACAAAAAAAAAAAAAAAAAAACAAAAAATTATGACTTGCATTGATTGAAGCAATTGTAGAAGTTTCAAAGGGGCGAATGTGGGACCATTTTGCTCTTTTGTTTTAACTTTTTTTTTTTATGCCTTTCTTGGGCACAGCAAGCAACTACAGCTTGCAAGGCTGACTGGGTTTTTTGTCCATTTGTGTGATGGCGCAACGATTACTCTTAGAAGAAATAGACATTGTAACGTACTTGGCTTCATGCACATAAAAATCAAGAAACATGTGGCCGTGCATGGTTGGGGTTTAACTTTCAGGCATAGATGACAAATTTCTACTTACACCTAAACCACATAATTAGTTAATTCATGCTTGTTACTTTATTAGCTTACTCTGTCATGCTTTTTTATATTTTATATTTTATATTGTTTGACAGATTTTTAAGTAATGACTTAAATTAATGAGTGAGTCTATGGTACTATGCATATTACGATTTGTTATCATGCTACGGCTTTATATTTGAGTTTTCAAATCCTAACGGTCGATCTGAACCGTTCATCTTGTTCTTCATATTAATATGTGTTTGGAGACCAAATTTTATATTTTTTGAAATTTTTTTACTTTTAGATTTATTGAAAATCACTGTTTTTGGATGGTCCAGAATTTTCAGATCAAGTGATTTTCTAAATATCTAAAACAATAGTAAAATTTGGTCTCCAAACACATATTAATATGGAGAACAAGATGAACGGTTTGGATCGACCGTTAGAATTTAAAAACTCGAATATAGAGCCGTAGCACGGTAACAACCCGTGATATGCATAGTACCATAGACTCACTCTAAATTAATTGTCTGAAAGAGCAAGGTGTTAGAAAATTGATATCTATTTAAGAAAGTAAATCTCACGGGCAGAGTAAATATGAAGTAAGTTAATATGCATGAAGAAATAAAAATAACTTATTTCTGATTAACTCCAACTGTACTCCATGTTACTTCTATTTTACTCTTTATATGACAACTTTATGTGAGAAGTAAGAGGTTTACTCCATTTCTTACTCTGCAATCAAACATTATCATACAATCAAGATAACAATATAGAGGAGGGAGATTATTTGAATGGTTTTGAGTACTTTTCTGTTTAAAATTAAATGTTAATTAAAAAAAATTATTGATGTTATTTGATAAAAAGATAATTTAATAATTAAATTTTATATTATTTGAGTATTTTTGGATGATGCATTAAAGACCTCTAATGTTGTAACTTATATTTTAATAATCTTATTGACCTTTTCCACTTGAAAATTATTTTAACAAGACTCCTCAATTTAAATTTGAACCATTATGATTATAGAATATATATATCTTAAAAAATACAGATAAAGATATTCATAGAAGAGTTATTATTGCTTCACCAAACGGATCAGCCACGTACTTTTTATTTGATATCTATTGATCGTGCGCTACGTGAAATAAAAATTAACATACGGAATTAGACTATCTCGAATTGAAAGCATGTGACTTAATTAATTATGATTGAAACTCTACAAAGAACTACTTAATATAATTTGCAAAGAAATAAATAAAGTGAACTGAAATATGAGATATCAAAATCAAGTAAGTATACTACGATATCATACCCCCCCCCCCCCCCCCCCCCCCCCCCCCCCCCCCCCCCCCCTCATTTCAAATGGTTGTTGAGCCGTCCAACGTGGTCCAACGGAGAAAATGAGGAGATTAGATTATTTATGGTCGACTCATTAGAAATTCAAAAATGCTGGAAAAATGTTTTTCTTTTTCTAATTTTAAAAGGATAATTTCATGTATATCCTTAGAAATTCTCAAAAACAAATTTTCTTCTTTAAAATTAATAATATTATATTTACCTTTCTAAATATCAAAACTCAAAAATTTACCCAATTAATTATCTTTTCTATTAAAACTAATTTTAAATATATAAAACACCCATTTTACCCTTTGTTTAAAAATTAAAAATATGTGACATATTTAAGATAAATGTCAAACTTTCTAATTGACCGATTGTAAGGAGAAATGGTTTAGTGATGAGCACGTGTAGAAAAATACCAATGTGTATGCGTCGCGTGCAGAAAAATAAACCATTAATCCTTTGAAATCTACCAATTAGATTACTGAATATTTTTTCTCACACAGACTGGATACTTCTATTTTTTAATAAAGGAAAAATGAAAACCTAATAAATTGAAATTAAGTTTCAATAGAAAAGGTCACAAATTGGATAAATTTATGGGTTTTTAACATTTAGAGGGTAAATATGATATTACGATATTTAGAGAAGATATACGTAATTCCAAAGTTTTTGAGGGGTATACACGAAATTCCCTCAATTTTAAAAATAAAAAATGTCAAGAATATCATCATGGCATTAAATTTTGCCTCGGGATGTGACACGTTTCATTGTGGTTTTGCAAGTACAAATCTAAATTTGGATTATGGATAAAGAGTAGAACTAAGGTGTTTTTAAGTTAATCAAGTCTTTTGATGAATTCAAGTTTAAAACTCATCAAATTGATTTTAAACAACAAATTTAAATTGTTAAAACTCGCCTACTTTATGATTGATGCGTCTACATATAAAAAATTTAATTTTGAAATTAATTTTGCATAGAGTCAAGTGGTAAAAAAACATTCAAAAAATGAATGAATTAAAATTAATTTATTAACCTTTTAATTTTAACCACTTGACTTTATACTAAATTATTTTGAATATTTAAAATTTTCATATGTAAACACATTACTCATAAGATAGGAGGATTTGAACGGTTCAAATTTTTCATTTAAAGCCGATTTGACAGATTTTAGATTTTTGAGTTCACCAAAAAATTGGTGAACTTAAGAACACCGAACACTCTAGTTCTATTATATGGATAAAAATATGTTAGATATGAACTTTGTACAAATTTTAATTTGTGCAGGGGATACTGTCTGTGAACGATTGTTCGCACCACTTTGTATATTTTATTCGGTATGTCTTGACAATCTAAATTTTTTTTTTCTTTCAAACAAGTCAGATTTGTTGACATTTTTGTATTAAACAGACAGTATGGATCCAATTCAGACCCAACAAGTGATGATATCTACAAATAGATCCAAATCTGCTGAAATTTCAAAGGGAATTTGTCACACCCCGGAACAGGGGGTCGCGCAGTTTTGTTTTAAAATGCGGTATTTATATATATATATATATATAAATTGTTATGTTTATGTGTGTGGGCCCGCTTCTAGGAGTATGCGGGGGGTGGCAGGGGGGCGGCAGCCCCCTGCGAGCGTTGTCTGAGGTTACGAAGCACCGCTCAATAGAGTCCGGAAAATTTTATTTTGGAGAAGTCAAATGGTATGAAAATCCTTTAACCGACGGCCCAGATTAGTCAAATTATCTTATGATTTGATTTAAAACAAGTTTGGTTCAAAACCGAATTAATTTGACTAAGTTATACCCAAAACAGCTTTTTTTTTTTAGAACCCATTGCGGCCCGCAATAGGACTGTTGCGGCCCGCAACAACTTCCAAATTTCCAGCCTCTGCAAATCGCCTCTGCCTCAATTCATTGCGGCCCGCAACAAATTTCAAAATTCCCAGCCTCTGCAAAGCGCTTCTGCCTCCATTCATTGCGGCCCTCAATGAATTTATTGCGGCCCGCAATGACCTGGTTGGCTTTTTAATCTGCGAATTTTTCTCTGTCTACTCTCATTGCGGCCCGCAATAGGGTTATTGCGGCCCGCAATAAGGGTACTGTTTTGTTGGGGTTTCACGCGGTGCTAACCGGAAACCCGTTTAGGCTTAAGATGCGGAATGACCGTAGAACAAAAATTTCTACGGCCAACTTAAGCTCAGGATTAAACGGGGTATGTCAGGAAACTTTCCAAGGCGGTCCACCTTCAGTATTCCTTTGGCATCAAAACCCAATTTAATCCTTTTACAGATCTACTCCATGATTGATTTCTAAAACTTTAATCTACTTACCAATTAAATAGATTAATATAACATATTTATACCTTGTTTCCAAATCACAGTTGGAATGCAGACCGAGCGAGTAGAGCCTCACCAGGGAAGGAATCGACTCGGAACGGAGCATCAGACGTCTAATGCCTCTATCGGTTATCCACCAGGACTAACCGGAGAGCGGTTTATTTCTTCTGCCAGAAATACCATAAACCGCGGAATTCTGCAAAAACACTATTCACAGGAATAAGACGAAAACCCGTAAACACGAATTTTCGGTGGCTCAGTTTCATCAATATGCAAAACTGACATACCGCTAAATTCGGTAAAACACTATTCATCGATCCCGTAAATATACTCCACAACAACCCGCAAGATTATACGTCAACTACGTATAACTTTCTTTTCTCAACCGAAACACTACTTGGGAGAGAAACCGAGAAAGAGAGAAAATACCGATTCGTTTCTGCACGAAAACATACATGTGAATGTGCATATATATATATTTTTCTCTCTACCCCTCCACCCCTATTTATAGTGTTTAGATTCGGTTGCAAAAGACCAAAATGCCCTCCAAGTTCGGCCTATTTACAAGATATGCCATTGACACCTCATCCTTTTATATGTGAAATGACCAAAATACCCCTTCCACACCCTTCCACATTCTTCTCCATGCTTCTACACATGCAAGGTGGCATAGGTGTGAAATGACCATTTTGCCCTTGTGGATAGGATTGATGACATGTCATCTGGATAGGATCAATGACGTGTCATGCGGATAAGGTCGAATCTGAAAAGACCCGAATGCCCTCGGCCCGAACACAAATAATATTCGTATAATTATTCTGAACAATTATATATATATTTTTCTTTCGGTTATTTGTTTCGGTGTCGATGACGTGTCATCTGGATAGGATCGATGACATGTCATGCGGATAAGGACGAATCTGAAAAGATCCGAATGCCCTCGGCCCGAACACAAATAATATTCGTATAATTATTCTGAATAATTATATATATTTTTCTTGCGGTTGTTATTTCGGTAATTTATACAATGTGTCCTGCACATTTATAAATTAACCGGTTAACTTTTATACAACGTGTCATACACGTTTATAAATTAACCAATGTTTTTGCTTGTTATTTTTACATAACATTTATAATTTAATTATAACATGTATAATTAATTATAACCATCTTATCATTGATCATAACCAATTTATAATCAATCAAAATAAGATTCTCCGATTAATTCCTATATGGTGTGACCCAATAGGATCTGTGTTATGTTGGTAAATAGAGTTAAAACCGTTTTAACTTCTATAATCATGGGTGGCGTCTGGCAACACATCATGACCATCCAATTACACAGATGATGCTGTACTGTACAATATCACGATCCAGTAAACAATTTACTTGTGTCTGTTCTTCTGTCTCATAGCTATCAGATTAGTTTCAAGGTAGATGTGTGTCATCCTTGCTAACTTAATCTTTTCTTGATCTTGAGCAGATTATCAAATATAATTACTCTTGTAATTATACCGCTAGTAGATAATCTTACTCTATCAAGGGGCCCAGTGATGCTATAGCTCGTATAGAGATACGAGGGACAAACAGTATTCTTGGTAAACTATCACTTCCTCAGCTAAGCTATACATATGGAAAAGCTACCGTTATGACTGCTTTTTACGGACAGCGGTAGATAGCAATCACACATACATATTTCTTAGTGGGAACGATAAATACCTCATACTTTAGAACGTGACACTGAATGAAAAACATTAATGACACGAACACAATTCTATTTAATGTTTCATTCGGGGTCTGTCAAATACCATGTTCCTAGAACATGTATCTATGTGATTAAAATGACATCTCGTGTCAGGTGGTTTGTAAAACTTAACCATCTTTTAATCCACATACTAACCTTATAGCGGTAATTAGTGTTCCTGCTAATTACCTTGGTTAGTGACCTTTTAAGATTAAGAGTATATATCATCTATATTATGGAGTTTCACAATTTCAGTCATGAACTCGAAATGATCCATAAATTCAGTAATACTCAAGGCAACAAAATGATATTAATCATCCAATTCATGAACAAAGCTTTATGATAAATTATCGTATTATTGACTTCTAGATTATTACAAACTAACATGTTTTTCATTCCTTTGCCCATTTTCGTGAAATTTCACCCCGTTTTCAAACCCGATCAAATCCCCGTATAACTAAACAATTATTCCTCATTCACTAGAAATTTTAATGACGTTTAACATGCAATTTCAACATTTAAATCATAACAACCATTTAAAACATACCGTTAGGGTTTTATAACATAATACGGTTCGATAATAACCTATACATCAAAATAACCGACTACGGGTTCAACTACACATTCAAAATGGCATAAAAAGGGTTTGGCATAACCTATTAGCCCGGCCTATACTCACGTGTCGAGCCCGAGTCCCACTTCACTCGCGTTTACCTGCACATATCAATTCAAAGGGGAAAAATTCCCCGAGGGGAGGGGGTGAGAAAACCTGTCATCCGTTTTCTTAGTGCGGAATTTAAAGGGCTACTGGATTTGTGAGAAATCCATCACCAGAACTAAATACACTAACAAAAGGGTATCTATTTATTTATTCACCATTAAAAATAAATGCACATGTACCGGGAATAGATTCAAACGGATTTCAATTCACATCTCATCAACATCAATCAACGAATTTCCAGAAAGATTTGGTTTCACAGATATAATATATATAGGTCTGGTTATGAGGTACAGATATCAACTATCGATCACCTCCGGCTTAACAGTTCTATTTTCTGGTTTCAAGTCATACAATCTCATCAATTCATCACTTAAAATATACACGGGCATATTCCGCGAATATGCAACAGAATATCACTTTTCTCAAAAAGAAATCACTGACACTTTCACTGAATCACCGAACCACAGTTCTACCTAAAATTACACTGCACTTCCCTTACCCAACCGGTACTGGGTTCACTAGGGCCATTCTCCAGATGCGCATAAGGGTCCTGGATGAAAGTCTAGTAGCTAGCTAGACTTTCCACTATGATACACTGTTCACTTCACACAATCAATCCAAGTCATACTGTGGTTCCACTCACTTATTCAAAACGACAGATCAACAATCGATAAACCGTACCAACATGAGAATCATAACAGTTATACAATTCAATTACACTAATATCACAATTAATGCAATGCGGCAACAAATGCTTTCAATCAGAGATTCAACATGCTATGCACAGTTTATTTAAATCAAGCAATCAACATAAATATAATAATATGCACCGTTATTTAGTTCTACGAATAAACCCCAAAACAGATCCCGTGAACCCCCGCACCTGGTTACGTAGGGCACGTAGAGGGTCCGCGATCTCGCGACTCGGTAAGCTCGTCAATCCCGCTAGCCGTGCTCGTTAGGATCTATACATAGGTCAATTCATTAAATTCCGGCACTTTTACAATTTAGACCCTAATCAATTTTTGAGAAAATCCATAAATTGGAAATTTGGTTGCACTTTGGAACACGAAATCAATCAATTTACACTATAGAAACAACAAAGGCACGGAATAATCAGTTTGGTACGATTCTACGGGTTTTCACCGAAACCCTAAAAACACGGAATCAAGAAATGAGCGAGAAATAGAAAGGGGAATTACCAATGGAACGGATGGATGTGCGAGGTTTGAGCTCATCTTCCTAAATCTCTGTTTTCGGGCAATACGGGCACCGGGGGATCTCTCTCTCACTCTCTCGTTGTCTCTCTCTCTTGGCGGAAACAAAGGAAAAGAAAAGAGAAAGAGATGGGGGCGCAGGAAAGGAAAGGGAGGAGGGGAAGAAAAGAATGACAAGGGGCCCCACTTGTAAGTGGTATTTTTGCAAAATAAACCCTCCACTTATTCGATATTGTTTAAATGATTTATATAACACCTATTGCTCCTCTTCCTTAACACAATAAATCGTATAATTATTGTTCACCACCCACGTCACTAATTTCGTATACACGTATATATATATATTATTCGATTTAACCACATATTATTTTTATTAATCTGAATTTTAAAAGTTCACAGTGTTACAGAATTTCAGAGACCCTGCAATCCTCCTCTCTCTTCTTTCTCTCTCATCAGAGTTGTTGATGAGAGAGAAATAAGAGAGAGGAGAGAGATAGGGAGATGAGGATTGCAGGGTCTTTGAAATGGAAGAGGGGGCTGTTTGATGGCCATCGGACCACTTTTGTATTTGATGGGTTCTCTTACCAGAGTTGTTGATGAGAGAGAAATAAGAGAGAGGAGAGAGATAGGGAGATGAGGATTGCAGGGTCTCTGAAATGGAAGAGGGGGCTGTCTGATGGCCATCGGACCACTTTTGTATTTGATGGATTCTCTTACCGTCAGATCTACTTTAGAATTCATGTGTACGGATTTTAAAGCAGACGCGAAATTGCAGGCACGAATCCTAAAGCAGATCTGACGGTGAAGAGAACCCATTGAACACAAAAGTAATCCAATGGATGTCGGATGCCCCCCTCTCCCCTCTGAAATTCCTTTTGGAATTTCAGCGGATCTGAATTCCTACAAATAACCCAATAGGTTTGGTAAATGAACAGCAAACCCACGTCCCGGGTTATTTGTGCGCAAATTGAGAGATAATTGGGTGCCCATGATGATTTTGGACACATGCAATGATGCAAGGATGCTAGGTGCTCATGTTATGTCGGTGGAAAGTTCTAAACCACCAAAAGACAAAAATAAAAACTAAAAGAAAATGACAAATGACAAGGAAGGGAAGGTATTCTGACCTTACATTTTTTATTTTTAGAAAAAAAAAATCAAATTATGGAAACAAGATGGGTCCACCAGAGTATTTTGAGGGACTGATTCAGTTTTTTTAATCTTATTGAAAATAACTGAAATAAAGTTATTGATTCAGTTCCAATAAAAGATGTGGAATATACAGACCCCTCCTTTATTTTTATTTTTTTCACCTGGGCCTTTCACTGGAGAGAGACTAATGGTTCAGTCTTATTGATTTTGATGTTTGGATGAAAGTTAGAATAGTTAGAATAGTGAATTTTAAGAATAGCAAATGAGAACAGAAAATAAATAGTGATTTTCATATTAGTATAAAAATGATGTTATTAGAATTAATAAAATGTTGTTTGGATTGTTTTTTTTGAAAACTTGGTAGTAGCTACCAAGGTTATGTTGTTTGGATTGTAAATTTGAAATAGTGAATAGCTGTAACCGATAAAGAATAGTGTTAACAAGGTGCTAATTAAGAGGAAAGATAAGTAAATGGGGTCTCAAATGAATTATCACGACGTGGAGATAACAAAAGTGATGTTAATTTTATAATTTTGGGACTGTGTTAGCGGAAATCTGAGGACATTGTTTAGATGCACTGAGAATAGTGCTATTCTATTCTAGAGTCATCCAAACAACATCAAATGCTATTCCGAACAGCCAGAATAGCCTTGTTCTGCTAACCCAACAGATACTTGGAATAACGTGAATGGGCTCTTCAATAGTAGCTATTCTCAGTAGCTATTCCAAAGAATGCATCCAAGCAACTTTTTAGCTATTCCGAATAGCGCACCATTCTGAAATAGTAGCTATTCTAACTTTTTAACTATTCCGAATAGCAAAAATGTTGTTTAGATGGACATTGCTATTTCGAATAGTCCTCTATTCTAGCTATTCTCATTTCATCCAAACATATATGATTGTTGGTGTGTAAATTGTGAAAATCAGTGGAATTGGTTCAGTCTCATTGGTCTCTCAATAAAATAAAATCATTTGTTTCAATCTCATCCATTTATAAAAGAGATCTATCTTTTTTCGACAAATTAATTTTTTAGCTTCTAAAAATAAAAATAAATGATTCTCTTAGAGCCTGGGCATCTACTATATATTAAACATGTATCAACAAAAAAAAAAACTATTAAACATGTTTCATGCGCATTTTACTTTATTAATTGCGCGCCTTTCTATTACTTTCTTCCATTTTTCAAACCTTTTTATTGTAACTTCTCATCCATGTCTTGTCTTTGTTTCTGCGCTCCTAATAAAGGGAAAGCTAATAAAAGATGTCTAGTTCATTGATTAGTTATCATTTAATAATGTTTTCATTTTTCTATATAAGAGAAGTATGGTATACGTAGACATTATAATGTCTGATCATGGCAAGTTGATAGTATTCATCACCTAATTATACATCACATCTTCATAAATTAGTTATCAGAAAAGCACTAATCCTAACCACGCCAGTTTGCTTTTAGGTGTAGCCGCCAGACATTCAATAATGTCTTTTTTTCTTTTGGAGATATCCCAATTTTTACATCTAACCAATTTCTTTGCCATTTTAGAAAGTGAACGGAAATTAATATTTATTATTTGAATAAATTATGGAAGTGTTCCAAGAATTCATAATATGTTCTTTGGAATCAACGCTTCTTTTTTATTTTTTATTTTTTTAGTTTATGAATTTTGACAATTACAAATTTGCAAGCATGTTACTTGGACATCAAAATAAAGTGACAACTTAAAATTCTAATTGATCTCTCCTTTCACCGAAATTTTTATTAATAGCATAGAAAAGAAATCAAAACACATCTAAAATGGGGGAATTCCATATTTACCCAGGCCGCTAAGCCAATCTGCGGCCCATTTATGGAGGGCTGCATATTGGCTTAGAGATCTCTCAAAAACCCAAAAAATGCAATGTAATATTAAATATATTTAAGTTTTGAGGGACCACTAAGCCAATCTGTGGTCCCTCATAAATGGACCGCAGATTGACTTAGCATTCCGGATATATGTAGAATTTTCTCATTCTGAGACTCTTTTTTTTTTTTTTTTTTTTTTTGAAAGGGTATAAATAAAAATTTCGGCTCTGGGAAAAAAAAGGATCTGAAGAGATATCTTGCAAAAGTTTATTCATATCACATCATAAGGAAAAATTTCCCAAAGACTTTAATTTATGATAAATATCAAGATTAAAAAACATAGAAGTATGTGCATAGTTAATGACTGTACTTGCGCAATTTTACGTACTTATATATCAGCATAATTAATTTTACCATCTTGTAATATTAACCCGTTTTAAGAAAGAATTTTCAGCTTTGTCCTGAAAAAATATATAATGATACAAAAATGAGTTTGACTAGTATAACATTAGTGTCATTTTAGTCTATATAACATCAACTTTAAAACCTATTAAATCGACTTCGAACAACTAATCCAAACCTTTCAAACCGATTTACATTATGAGTGATGCGTTTACATACAATTCTTTTTTATGTTTTCGAGTTATTTTAGTTTCAAATCAAGCGGTAAAAATATTAAAAAATTAATGTATTAAAATTAACTTAAAAAACTCGCACATTTGACCGCTTGACTTAATACTAAATAAATTCGAAAAGTTATAAATTTTGCATGTAAACGCACAACTAATGAAGTAGATCGGTTTGAGTGGTTTGGATTCACCGTTTGAAGTCGATTTGATAGATTTTAGAGTTGGTGTTATATAGATTGAAATGACACTGATGTTATACTAGCCAAACTCTACAAAAATTACAGCAATAAAGCAATAAATCAGTGGCTTTTTTTTTCCTTTTGTTAACATACATCAGAGTTCTTTATTCTTTCCTGAGATCTGAAGAAAACTTAAATCTTACTGTTAGTTAATTTATGCTAACTAATAGTACTTAACCACTAGTCTATAGTATATAAATACTTAATATTATAATTAACACTTAAAACAAGAATCTGAGTACAAACAAGACACGCTATATATCTTTTCTAGCTTCTACCTATATATATCTTTTCTAGTTAACCGTACAGATCCAAAGCAATAATTTATCACCATACAACATGGATCCTATTCGCGGGGTTTCTGGTACAGTTTGGTTGGTTTGGTTTATCTCAATCATACATACACCTTCCAGAAAGTGCACATAAAAATTGTTAATAATTACGTACATGATTATTATAATTAGAGTAGGGTTAAAATGCACCATTGGTTTGTGTCCCAACCATACCCCATGTCTATATCTCCGTTTACAAAGTTCAAACAGTCGATCCGAACCGTTCATCTTGTTCTACACATTAAAATGTGCTTAGAGACCAAATTATATATTTTTTGGAATTTGTTTACTATTTTTTAGATAGGTACAAAATCACCGTTTTTGAATGGTCCAGATGTAGTGATTTTGTACCTATCTAAAAAAATAGTAAAATAATTTCAAAAAATATAAAATTTGGTCTCTGAGCATATTTTAATATGTAGAACAAGATGAACGGTTCGGATCGACTGTTTGAACTTTGTAAACGGAGATATAGAAATGGGGTATGGTAAAATTTGGTCTCTAAGCACATTTTAATGTGTAGAACAAGATGAACGGTTCGGATCGACTGTTTGAACTTTGTAAACGGAGATATAGACATGGGGTATGGTTGGGGCACAAAACCAATGGTGCATTTTAACCCTACTCTTATAATTAATACCATCTTTCTTAATATTTGTGCTTTTTATGTTTTGGATTTTTCCCAATTTTGGTTTTTAAACTGCCAATTTGTATCAAACTAGTTCCCCATTACACCTTCTAGGTTGGTTGGTTGGTTGGCTTATCTCAATCATGCATACATCCTCCAGAAAGTGCACATAAAAATTGTGAATAATTATGTACATGATTATTATAATTAATACATGTCCTTTTTATGTTTCGGAGTTTTTTTTTTTTTTTCAATTTTGGTTTTTTAACTGACAATTTGTATCAAACTCGTTCCCCATTACACATTCTAGAAAGTGCACATATAATTGGAGTAAATGAAGAAAATAATTAATAAAGGATACAATTATTTATATATTAAAAATATTTAGATAATGTGGGTTAATAAAAAATAATAGTGTTAATATCATAGTCCTCTGGAGTTTATTCAATTTTGGATTTTTAACTGTCAATATGTATTAAACTAGTTTTCCGTTATAATAATAATCACCGCATTAAGAAAATAACCAGTCTTTGATCTAATTACAAAGGTAATATCATCTGTGTGGAATATCACAGATATAAAATTCAAACAAAAACAATATCTATAAATATTATATAATTAAATAATTTGATCTCCAACCTTTATTAAGAAAGAAGTAATTATCTCATCAAAATATGCTGTCTTGAAATATATTTATTTTAATATATGGCATCCTCTCTGTTTCCATTTTGATGCTTCTTGATATAAATTGGCATATATTTAGTAAGTTAGAGATCAAAATATTTTGTTCAATCATTTTAGACACTAGTATCTCAAACTTAAATTCAAATTGAATAAAATTTGATTGTCTACAAAAATTTAAATGGTTAAACATTTATGTTTTCAAATGATTACTAATTATTGCGATCGACGAAATAAAAAAAAAAAAAACATGAATTTTAACTTTTACATTGACTTATTTATCTTTTTTCTTACATAATACTCATTTGTAGGCGCTTGGCTAATTCTTCATAGTTTGAAATTTTCGTTTAAATTTTAAACTAAAACTATAAACAAAATATGATAAAATTGTAACTTATAGTATCCACAATTACGTGTCTTTACTGATTGATATATCATATATATATCACCAATGGAAGCACGATTTTTAGCAAAGTATCACAAATCAAAATTGTGAGGAGAAAAATAACAATGATTTGTGGCGAAATAACAATCTAAAACGACTTTGCAAAGACAATTCCTAAAAGGAAAAGAAAAAAAAAAGGAGGGAATGAATCATTTCCATTTGTGAGGTTGAGCAAAGTACACTATTTGCATTTATAATGGAAATCCTTCCTCTCTCACTTGGTGATTTTTCTCTTATAAGCATACAGTTTAGCAGGAAAAAAATAACCTTATATTGCCGAAACTTTTATTTATACCGTCTTAAAAAATTAATAGATAAAACTATAATTTCTGAGAATTTTCATTATCACCATGTTCATAGCTTGAAACTACATACAAAAATTAATTGTCAGCAGTTTGTGGACACTTTTTTTTTTTTTATATTTGTGCTATTTGGTTTTGAAAATTAAGCGGTGTTAATAAAAAAAATCAAATTAATTTTTAAGCGCTGCTGACCAAATTGGGTGTCTATCCGCAGTTTAAAACTGTGAATATGGTGAAAATGAAATTTAGGAAAAAATCATAGTTATTTGATTTATTATTTTTTAAGATAGTATAAATAAAATTTTTGGCTTCTATTGTAAATACCACATAATTTCATATGCAATTTAATCACATTCTTTTATAGAGTATTTCAACTGTCATTTAGAAGAGTGTGTATCCCTACAGTATTATAGGAAAATAGAATAAGTCACGGTTGAGCCATAAAAATTATTGACTTATCTAAAATATAAAAGAGTTCACTTTAAAGTTCGTACAAACTTATATTAAATTAATAGTTTGGATCTAATCTGATTCTGTCAAATACCTTTCTGAAATCCATTCAAAAAATTATTCAACAAAGATAGAATATCATAATATTTCAGAAACTTTATGAGAGGAGGAAGAGAAGGAACGGAAGGGGAGATGAGCAGAGTGTTAACCTTCTCTGTATTTTAATTTGAAAGTTATAAAATTTGAATAGTTTATATGTAATGATTATCTTTTCTTTGTTAAACCTGAGATTGGACAAGTTTAGGCACTCAAGCTTCTACTCAATATCTTCAAGCAAATTTCAGATTTAGCAGTCAGCATGGAAAAATCTGAGCTCATACTCTCCACACATGCTTTTGATAATGCACAGTAGCTCACTCAGATTTTAGGATGCAAACAAGGCAGCTTGCCTTTCAATTATTTAGGTCTACCCCTATCAGACAAAAAACTCCCAAAGAGTGCTTATTTGCCCTTGATACAGAAGCTTAACCAAAGATTAGAGGGATGGGCAGCTGAACAACTCTCCATTGCAGGCAGATTTGTTTTATTAATGCAATCTTATCTTCTATACCGATATATTTTATGTCGGTATTCAAATTGCCAATGTGGGTCATACATGAAATAGACAAGACTAGAAGGAATTTTTTATGGAAGAAAAATGAACAGGATAAAAAAGGTATACCTCTAACAAATTGGGAGTTAGTGTGTAAACCAAAAAAGTTTGGAGGGCTAGGTATATTAGACATTCAATTTATAGGAGTTAGTGTGTAAACCAAAAAAGTTTGCATGGACTAGGGACAGCTTTAGTAGCTGATGCGACCAACTTCAATTTATAGGCGTACAGGGTCTTTTGTGACTATTGGCGTGTTCATGGTTTTTTTGGTGTTATAATTTGTTCTGTTTTCTTGTTGACTACTTGTTTTGGTTATGCTATGTTGTAATATGTTTCTATATATTGTCTTGTTTTGTTGGTATATTGGCACCAGCCGATTGATACTAGTTGGATATTGTATGATTTTCTGTTATATGAAAATCGGTGGCTAAGCCACTTCTTTCAAAAAAAAAAAGTGTATTGGACATTCAAATTTTCAATGACGCCTTGTTGGCTAAATGGTATTGGTGCTGGGTCAAACCAGAGACAAGATTATGAAAATCAGTATTTGAATTAGCTTTTCACCTTACTGGCACGAGTGATTTGCCAGATTGTACATTTTTTAAAGAAAACATACACATAATAGTGCCTTTCTGTGACAATTTATGAGAAGAGGGTTGGGGAATGAAAAAATAATAAAATTTTGGATACACATCTGGGTGTATGGGATAAGGGCATATCAGTCAAAAAAGTATACCAACTACAGTGTGTGGAAGTGATATCTCCATATTATATCTAAATTACAGCCCTGATTTACACTGAAACCTGTGCTTTAAAGACTATAAATGTGGACTTTTTACTTATATTTCGATGAAATGTGGTACTGCTATGCTTTGTTTGGTATTTTGCAGGAAAAATGGCGAAAAACTAGATCTGACTACTTTTCATACGGCCCGTATGACATTTTGTACGGCCCGTACAGGATCTGCCCAACTACACATAAGGTTCCACAACAGAGGCACAAAGTCTCCAAGACAAAGCACAGGCATACGACCCGTACGGGGTCCCCTACGGCCTGTATGGGGTCCCATACGGCCCGTACGGGGTCCCCTACGGCCCGTAGGGCGCTAATTCGGAAAATCCAGCTGGAATATGAAATGAGCATAATTTAAGGAGGCCGAAAAGGAAGCCTTTTGGGGCGCGATCTGGAGCATTAATTGAGATATTTCCTCACCAAAAAAGGGGGATTCACCACTGGAACTTAGACAAGCTTTCTTGGAGCAAAAGACAAGAGGAGGAGAAGAGGAAGAGAGGTGAAAAACGCGAGTTTGCAACGGATCTTCGGATTTCTCCACTGTTTTGTCATGAACTCTTTTATTTTCTGTTATTTGTGTTATCTTATGAACATGAGTAGCTAATTTACTTTGTTTCTAGGGCTAAGATGTAGTTTCTAGTTTGGTTTTGTTTGCATGCTACTTGGATTTTGTGTTGAATGCTTTGTTTTTACTTTGTTGAGTAGTATTTTGATTGCTTTATTTGTGCTTGCTTGAATTGATTAGTCATCCCGTTAGATGAATGCGCACATCTAAGTGTTAGGAGCCAAGTCTATGACATTTAATCCAACCGAATAAAGTATATGAAGTAGGGTTAAACCAAGGAGTACCCGAAAGGTGAAACTTTCCTTGAGGCGAAAGTCCTTGGATACTTTTAGTAAACCAACAAGTAACTTAGATAAATTAGGCAAAAATGCGAAAGTTGAGGTTTAACGCATCTAAGAGGGAAGTATTTGAGTCCGGTAATCGGGTACTAGACCAAAATGCGAAAGTTGAGGTTAGGTATCTAGATCTGGTCGATAGAAACCCTAAACATTAGTATCAACACAGAAAACAGTAGCTGCAGCATTAACTCGGGGTCCCCTACGGGCCGTATGGGAAGCCATACGGGCCGTATGCCTCGGGGCTGAACAGAAATAAAATCTGAACCCTGGAAACGTCTTTTTATTAATTGAAAACAACTTTAATTCTTTTTATTGTTTTTTAAACTTGTCATAAATCATTAGAATTGTTAGAACTAAACCAAATCAATTTCTCTCACTTCTAGAATTTTAAGTAACTTTAGGATAAGTCCGGTTATTTTCTTCCGTCCCTGTGGATCGATACCTGAGCATACTCATCGATAGGATAGTACACTTGCTATCTGATTTGACAGAGTGTAACAAAGGTTTAAAAGGTATAGCTTGCTATACTGAAACTTTGTAGCATATATTCTGTGCGAACAGGAAGATATATTTCATGATATAAGGGTAATTTTAAGTGATGAAAGAGCATCTCAGCAGCTACAGGCTTTCAGGCAATTTATAACATACAACAGGTAAATCCAGGTGTTCAGGATAATGTAAGCTGGATGTTGGAGTCAAATATATCTTTCTCAGTCAAGTTAGCTTATCTAGGTATGAAGAATACTCCTGCAATAGGATTCAATATACATAGATTATGGAAATACAAGGTAGCTCCAAGGATCAATGTGTTTGCATGGTTAACATATCATAACATAATACTCACAGCTGACAATCTGGCAAGAAGGGGATGGCATCTTCCGAGTATATGCTTTTTGTGTAAAAGGACTTGTGAAACAGTTCATCATTTGTTCTCAGAATGTGTAATAATGTTGGAACTGTACAAGAAGTAGAAGGAAGAGTGACTGTGCAGAAACATGATTGGAAGGTTGAATTTCGAAGAGTTGAAGCTAAGGAATGGATAGTGAGTAAGGGGGGAGATAAAATTCACAAATAAATGGTGTTGTTAACAATGTTTGTTGGCTGGAGAGAAAGGTATTCAAGAATTTTTAGGGACAAATCAAAAACTTTACTGGAACTGATACAAGAGGTTGAGGAGATGCGGAAGATTTATCACTATTGAATAGAAGAGTTTTACTTTGTTTTTGAAAAAAAAAAAATTAGGATTCAACTAATATTGAATCAAACGGTTTTTCTATTGTAAAATTGTCTTTTTTCTTTTTATGAGCCTCATCTTGAGACTCTAAGTTTTATAATCTTCTTCAATCAATATATCAATAAGGACTTGATGCTTATTTTTATTCAAAAAAAAAAATTATATGTAGAGTTCACCTTCTCTATCTTCCTCTCTTCTCCTCATTTCTACAAAATTTAATATTTTGAAACAAATAAACATGATCCGATCAAATCTGATCGCCCCTCCTCTTCAGTGTCATTGAGGGTTTGGATTATACTTGTTCAAACAAAATTCAATATGATGAGTAGAATCTACAACTATTTGACAAGGGATGGGTTTGTCAAAATTAGAAGTGTTGAAAAATTATTATGAAATACGTCAAAAAGTTAACTAAAACATGGATATATTATCCAAAAATAGAAAAAAAAAATAGTATGCCAAAAGTATAGTTATAATAAACAATTGTATTTTAATTTTTTATTGTTGATAGAAAACTTTAAATAATATTTGTTTATGAGAATCGGTCTTTATACAGTTAAAAGAATACTATACATATAAGAAGTTACATATTCAAAATTCAATTATTTTTTTGACAATATTTAAAGATGTTATACTTAATTTCATATTTAATCTAAAATAAAACAATTTCCAACTAGTTTGTATTTTTGGAGTTGGAATATTAATTGGATGGATGTAAGGCTATATAAAAAGCTCGTGACTTGTGAGCCGCTCGAACTCAACTCAGTAACGAACTCGTTAACAACTCGTTCATTTAAAATTCGAGTTAGTCTGATTCGAGTTGAGTAACTCGTGAGTTAAACGAGTTGAGTTCAAGTTGGACTCAACTCACTCGTTACAACTCGTGACTCGTTTGATTAATGATTTTTCCATAACTTTCGCCCATGTTATTTTCCTAACTAAATGTGACTGATCCAAATTGACCCAATTCATTTCATTTGATCATTTCGTTGTGAATGGTTTGTTAATTCAATATTTACTTCTCATATTATTACATAACAACAATATTCAGTTCCAGTATTCAACATTTCAACACCTTAAACGAGTTGACTCACGAGTCACGAGCCAACTCGAGTTTCTCGCGAGTTGAATTCGAGTCAGCAAACCAGCTCGGCTCAATATTCTCAACTCGACTCATTATCTTCCGAGTTGAATTCGAGTTATCCATAACTCGAGTCAACTCGGCTCGTTAGCAGTGCTAGATGCATGCATCCAATATCTGCATGCGCACAATATTTCATTAGGCCTTCTTCGATGAAGACAAATTTGATAATTCATTAGCAGTTCTGTTCAAAGATGAATGACAAATTAAATCGGAGCTCTGAACGTGATATTAATTTGTAAGAGTAATTTAATTGCAAATGGTTCCTAAAATTCCTAAAATTTTATTTTCTATCAAATTCATCCCACTAGAAAGTGGTCCAATGCGTATGCTACAGTGTTTGAAGATTTTATTATTTTGGAAAAAGAAAAGTCAAATTATCAAGGACCGTATTGTACAAATTTTTCATTGTATGTTTTCTTAGATAAAATAATTAACGGGTCCATTTATTTATATCAACCCCGCTTACACAGAAACGAAATAAAATGTTATTAGTGTTAAGATAACAAAAATATTAAAAGGAGTTTCAAAGGATCAGTTTCTTTTTATCGGAGTTTGAAGATAATTAATGGGTCCATATAATTTAATTAGAGCAAAATATTTTTTTAAAGGAGTTTCGAGATCACAAATTATTAATGTTATAAAATGCTAGAAGTTATTATCATATATTTTATACATGTAGAATTTAAATCGTTTATTGTGTTCATTTTCATGGGAGATATGCACATCTTAAATTTTATAATTCTTAAAGTTTATTTTATACTAGATTAAGTGGTTATAAAGTTGACGAATCTAATTATATATATGATATATTAATTTTAGTTGGTTCATATTTTATCACTTGATCTAGTGTACAATGAACTATAAGAATTATAAAATTAAAGTTAATTATAATATATTTTAGTATATATACATAAGCACTACTCAATTACTCTTAAATTAAAATTCCAATTCATTCTTTGTAAAATGTTCAGGAAAACTTAATTACTAGAAAGAACAATACAATACACCAAATCCCAATGCTTGTGTTTACAATAGACTTGGGAATTTATATGAAATCTTCACTGAATATGTTTTTAATGTTTTTTTAATCTTATATATTACCTTGGATAAACACACACACACACACACACACACACATGAATATTTTCCCTATATGTTTTTTTTTTTAAATTTGTTGTATATTTTCTAGATATGTTGTTGAGCTGCAGTTAGGGGATGAAATAATAACAAAATTAAATTTTGTTAAATTCCATTAAGGCTGATCTTGTCTAGTTGTACCCAGTCTAGTTTAGAAATAAAAAAAGTGCTTAATTGGTTGGTAGAGAGGAATTAAGGCAAAATACTATTTATGCATTGATTGGAATAGACCAAAGCCAACTGCTAACATAATTTTATTGTATTAGATAGATAACTATATTTGAAAGACACATTTCATGATTTTAATACGCACACGTGGTTTGTCGTGAATCTTAATTAGAATATATAATTAGTTATATGATCATAATTGTTATAGAATTCTAAACTTATTTATCAAAACAATAATAGACACTTATTTTAAAAAAAAAAAATTGAATAAAAAATAAACACTTGATGTTTCAAATGTTCATCCTAAAGTTCCCACCTGTTCGAACAAAAATTTATGAAAAGCGAAATAAATACTCGTCTAAATTAAAATAAATAAGTATCTATTTACATTTTTTTTTAAACAGAAGATTAGCCAAAGCTGTTGAGTAGGTATTTGAGAATTGGTATCCTCTGCATTAACGCAATGTGCATTATTCGATCTGGACCGTCCGATTGAAATCTGTACTAATATTAAAGGGCCCCGTGCATCACCGGCGTGGTCCGGATTAGCTCTGATTCTAATCAGATGGCTGAGATGCATTAAACTAAAAAAAAAAAAAAATGCTCTTTTGAGTTAATGCAGAAGATGCAGACTCAGTATTTGAGGGATCTGTCTTATAATTAATTCCAGTCTTATCAAATTAAATTTAATCTGATGCTTATGAAAGTTATAGTGCGTTCGTTTTGAGATTCATGCTAGATTGAAAGAACGATCCATATACCCTCAGGCATATGGGGATACAAATTCGTATTTGAGAGACTAGTACTTAAAAAATTCAGCAATATTTCTTATTATATATTTTTCTCTGAAAATATGGTACGTTTGGATACACTCTAAAATAGCTAGAATAACTACTATTTGAGAATAGTAGATAAGAATAGTGATTTTTGGAAGAGTGTGAGAATAGTGTTGATGTGGTGTTATTCGAAATAGCGAAAATGTTGTTTGGATTGAACATTTAGAATAACGATGGAGGGATTAAACATTTGAGAGAGCGCCAATTGCTATTTCGATTTTTTGTAGGAATAGCGGAACATCGCTATTCTCGTTGTTCCGAATAGCAATTGAGTATGTTTGAATGAACCGAAACAGTGCTATTCTCACTATTCTCGCTATTCTCAGTATATCCAAACATAGCCAATTAATAATCATCTACTTTAATGGTATTGATGAGTTAGGCTAATATGACATTGGTGTTATTTCAAACTAAATAACACCACATCGTAAATCGTTAGATCTGCTTTAATATTCGTACAAAATAAAGTGCTTGAACAGTAAAAGCAGATTGTACGAATATTAAAGCAGATCTAACGGTTTACGATGTGGTGTTATTTAGTTTGAAATAACACCAATGTCATATTAACCTAACTCGGTATTGATTGAGATAGTTAAAAAGTTAATACTGACAAACTTTAAAATAATATACAAAATTAAAATAAATAACAGCTACTTATTAGTGTCCAAATTATGACATGCCTCTTTCGTACCTGTATTAATGTACAGGTTAACAGGTGTGAGGTGTCGTCCTTTTCAATCATACAACTGGAAGTTCAAAACTGTAGCAAACTGAATAGGCGAATATCTTTGGTTGTTAGAGTGTCAATTCTGATGCTGTAATGAAGTGAAGATAGTCAATTGACCATTTATACTTCTCTCCGCAACTATTACTAAATACAGTGACTTTATTTTAGGGGGACCTTTTTTTTTTTAGAAAACTCAGTAGTGACTACCGAGTGAACTGTCATGCAATGGTCACACTTAATTTTTATTTCATTTTAAATAAATTCATAGCAAAAAAAAAATGCTAAAATGAGAATTATCTAAAATAAATTAAAATGACGAAAAATATTTGAAAATTTGGTCATGTGACGTGATGCGGCGTGATTCGATCAAATTGTGTGATGTGTTGTGCGTGATGTATTATTTTCGATCGAAAAAAATACACATTATACTAATAGACACATCACATGCGAATCACGTCATGTGACTGACACACATAAAGTGACATGTTGCGATGTAACTGATAAAAAATGAACGTAAAGTCACATGCGAGCCACTACTCCACTTTAATCACTAAACGAATTCACATTTCATGAGTCTCACGCACCAATTCGTATTTAATTTTAATCGAACGGCTCGTATTAGATAAAAATTCATCTTTGAAATTGATGTGTTTATTTGGACCAATGTTGTAAAATACCGACCATTTAGTTCAACTAATTGGTCTATTAGTCGTTGCCAGTGACAAAACTATCACGAATAATTTGTTTTCTGTTTATATGGTTAATTAATTAGTCATTTTTATTATTTTGTTTTCTACATTTATCCGTTATATCTACTCTTCTTCTTATATGAGTTTTTTTAAATGACAGTTTCAATAATTTTTATTAATTAGCAATAAAATTTAGTTAAAATAACTTCATTTATAGAACCAGAAGCCTAGAATTAAGGTTGGTTGAATCATGACATAGTATTCATCATTTTTTTATAAATGCAATTTTTTCTCTTAATTTTATGTAGAGCACTAGTCAAATGAATTTTCCAATGTAAATATTATTTGGGTAAAATATTGTTGAGTCCAAATATAATGTGCGTAACTAAAAATAATTTGAGAATTTATACCACCATCTCATATATCTCATGCTATAAAAAATATCTTTTCCAACTTGATATAAGGGACGGAATCAGAAAATAAGATAAGGTGAATATGATATAATCGTATAATTATTTTTAAAAAAATAATTTTATTATCTTTTTTTTAATATGATAAAAAATCTATGTTTAATATGATATAATTGTAAAAAATCTATTTTTTTAATATGATATAATTGTATAATTATAATCATGCACTGGGCTCTCATATCCTGTCAAAATTTGATGGATACTTTTGTATGAACATTTTCCAGTTGGTGTTATTGTATTAAATAAGATTTATCATATAACAAATAAGCCACGTCGACCTCTCGTTCGTTAAACAGTTGCTTTCGGGCCAAAAAAAAAGAGAAGACTTGCGCATGTCATATAGTTTAAACTTGTCCTGCACCTTGTTTCTAGTTAATGGACAGAAAGCAGCAGTGCAACTGGCAGATAGCTTTCGTTAGAGCTTTTTAATAAAGAAATGTTACTTTCTCATAAATATTACGTGCCAAATTGTACAAGTAAGAGGTGGCACAATCTGACCTGATCCGAATCACCATCCAATCCGACTTGATAAAAAAACATTAGCAAATTGCATCTAAATGGCTTAATATAATAAGAGAAGGGTTAAAAACTTAAAATACATCATTGGTTTCATGCAGTGGCATAGTCAGGATTTTAATCAGGGGTAGGCAAAAAAACTCTACAAACAACGTTACCAGTTCCGCACAGCTTGTCTTCGCACAGCCGCACAACCGCAACTTGCAATTATTCTTTCTCTATTGTTTTTCTTTCTTAAATTATGAGAAAAATAAATACCAGAAAGAAGAAAGGAGTGTGGGAAAACACAATGTACTGGCTAGGATTTACGACAGAGCGCTAGAGCTGATCACATACTGTAACGTAAATATCAAATGCCTAGAATTATAGTTTTGAAAATTGGAATCGATATTGGTAAGTCAATTATGGAATTGAAATCGGATGAATTAGTATAAATTGGCCAAATCGGATCAGTAACTCGTATTTTTTTTAAACAAGCTTGTTTTTATATTCATAAATAGAAAAATAATTATATAAAATTATTTTTCAAAAAAATTATGTTTAACCTAAGAAGTTACACTTAGATAATCCTCTAATTTAATATCATTTACTTTTTTCCAAACAATTTTTTTCCTATTTATTATTTATTTAACTTTTCTTTGATAAATTTGACTTGGTTGTATCTAATAGTGACCCTTTCTACTACGTCTCCCATTCAAGAGTGTTCTATTGGTGCTTGAAACCTGTCCATTTACCCATGGAGCTCTAACAGCAATGAACCTTATTAGATACGCCACATAATTTCTCCACTCAAATTTCTCTCTCCAGTCACATATATAGTTTTTTTAAAGTTCTCTTTTTAAGGCCCAGAAAAGTCAAGCCAGAAGCCCATAAAGTCTGTCGCCCATTCATTTCAACCAATTGAACAATGGTCCCACTTGGTCAGAATCACCTTCTTTGTTCGTTCAGTTCGTTCTTTTCTCTTTGAAACAATGGATCAACACCAGTAATGAAATATGGATGCGAGTTTTTTTACAGGGGTTGGCAACAGATCTTCTCTGGAGTAGACAATGGTTCTTACCTTGAATAGAAAAACGAGTCAATTCTATATAATAAATATAGTTTTTTAAAATTCAGGAGTAGGCAGTTGCCTAGAATAACTGTAGCTCCGCCACTGGTTTCATGCTCCAATTATATTATATATTTTTATTTTTGTTTTTAAAATTCAAACAGTCGATCTAAACTACTAAATATAATAATCATATTAAAATATACTTAGAGATCAAATTTTTCTATTTTTTAGAAATTATTTACTATTTTTTTAAATAGATACAAAATTATTGTTTTTGAATGGTCCAGAAGTAGTGATTTTGTACCTATAAAAAAATAGTAATTTTAAAAAAAAAAATATAAAATTTGGCCACTAAGCACATTTTAATATGAACATTATGTTGACTGGTTGCAGTTCGGATCGACTCTTTGAACTTTGAAAACAGAGATAGAAATGCAAGATATGATTGGAGTACAAAACCAATTGTGTATTTTAAGTTTTTAACCTTACTTATAAAATAAATAGAAGAATAAGAACAATTTTTGATTTGGTGAAAAAAAACACATTTCTTACGTGAGAGGTCGATCGAATTAATTAATCTTAGTAAAAAAAGTTATGGCGGAAAAAAATCGCCAGGAAATTGGATATATAAATTTTGGTGCATAAGTTATGGATAAAGAGATTGCTAGAATGTAGATTTGCTAGTTAGAGAGTACATGTCACAAATTGAATCTGGAATTCTGGGAAAAGGAACAAGGATTAGAAAGGATATAAGCAACTTTACAGGTGAGACCGTGAGAGATGGGGAATTATCAGATAAAGAGAAAATAATTAAAAAAAATTATATATAAATATAAATTTGAACAATAAAATTGCAAAGTGTCCCCACGCTGCTGCCGAAAGTTTGTATATAATAATAATATTTTTTTATATGAATTTTTTTTTTAGCAAAAGCAAATCATTAAAATATTTTGTAATGATAATATTTAAACCATAATAGCAGAAGCTCATTGATCATTAGATAATTTAGATGGACACAGTGGAAGCATCATTTTTGTTTTAGAATATGTAAAGTAGAATTAAAGGAGATGTTTCGTTATATTTGAATATGATAAGGCAGTCGATATATTTATTTGATTAGTTGATAAAGTTGAATGGACAAAATCATATTTAATAAATGTACAAAATGGCAGTACTCTTTTCACTTTTCAGTGACGCTCACAAATTTGTGTTGCCCTTTTAAGCTTGGGAGTTGGGAACAGCTAATTAAAGGCAGAGAAAATATCTTAGCAGCATGCTGTTGGAGTGGTTTGCTTCTTACCAAAAATTTAGAAGAAGGATATTATCAGAGTTGGTTTCTGTATATCGCGTGCGTGTGTGTGTCACTGATCGTCCGATGCATGAAATCAAATTTAATTGTGTGAATATATTCATCAAAAATTGTGTTAAATATTAAGTAGACAGGCTAGACTCTAGAGTATTCCATTGTTTCCCCTTAATTTCAATCACACAGATTGTGGAACTACACGTGTAATGAACAGAAAATATGATATAATGGGTTATATAAACGAATTTTACCCCTCTAAGCTATTCAGATTGCCACTTTCGATCCGTAGAACAAACATTGTTATCCTTCAAGCGGTAGAATCCACGTCTGCTGCATAACCGAATCAGAGGGAGGCACGTGTATTTAGCGGAAATCGAGATGATTTATCAGCCTTACGATCGTGGCAAAAAGGAAATAACAAGATTTCCTGGCAATCCTGGTCTCTTGGATAACAAGAGCAAACATCCATCGATCGACCGTACCAGTGGATTTCGCGCATTGTATATATAATGTATTCTGTCTGTTTCTTATATAGGACCTCTGCTTTTGCTAAATTACAAACACTTGTATATATATTTTGCTGCCGATTTTTTTTATTAATAGGAAAAGAAATAAAAAATATCGTAAAGGGTATGGAATCACGAAATTTCGAAACATAGAAAGAAAGTCATAGACTATAACTAGGGGTGCAAAAAAGCTCACGATTTGAAACTTAGTTCGGAATCAATTTAGATTCAACTCGTTAATAACTCGAGTCAAAACCGACTCGAGTTTACTAACTCGGTTGATTTATGAGTCGAATCCAAGTTACCTCCAACTCGGTTCGGAATCAACTTAGTTGGACTCACATCAAACTCAAATCCATATATTCCTAATTTTTGCGTTTCCAAACCTTATACTATTGGATTGTGCCATAATCTACTTGTCTGTTTGACTAGATTTGCAAAACATATTACTTGAATTTTATAGTTTTCTTGTCTTGAAATATTATGCAGGTTTATGACTATAGAGAATACAATACACACATCAATCATGAATGAACAATTACTATACTTATTAAGGATGCATTCATGAAGCACTAAGCATTGGACAACGGAAGCATCATCTCAAGGTTAGGATTAATAATCAGTAAAATTGCTAAAATAAGCTAGAGAATGACTTAAGTAAGGCCTACCATTGCAACGGTGAAGGAAATGTTACAACAGTGAATTAACCTGCTGTACTACAGATTAAATTAGGACAACGGTCCCCGCAACGGTATAAATCGATTGGCACCCCCGAATTTCTAGTGGCTGACCATTATGGGACTGTTGCATAGTCCATCTACAGTTAGGGTTAACTGTAGCCAAACCCGCCGTAAGTTGGCCAACCGTTATAACGGTTAGGACCAAATTACTTCATTCTGATCAGCTCTCTATAAATAGAAGCAAAATCTGGGTTTGAATCATCACTCTAGTCGCCTTTAACTCCAAAACACAAATTTTCAGATCTAAAAAAAGCCATTGTTGCTTGTGCACTTGAACTTCAATATTCATATCCAATCTCAAGCTTATTCAACCAATACATAACTCTTAGAGTGATCCTGCGATATCAACCTTTACTCTTATTCATTTGAGCATTTGTTCCTCATTAGTTCCATCCATGCTGTATGTGGATATTGTCATGGGCGTGATGTCATATTTCTCTTCATCTTTCTCGACTTTGCGGCGAGAGTTTGGTGGATCAGTGGGGGTGTAATGGTTAACATGTATGAACGTGAAGTACTTATGCGCGAGGTATAGGTAGTAGTTTAGATCACCTGATCGCTGATCAAAGGCCATCTTCACATGCTTGGTTCGGTTCAAGTATGTTATGTTGAGACGGGTTTGTTCCAACGCTTCTTCCTTGTGACTTATGTGGATGTCTAGGTATTTGCATATCGTGATTATACCTCCCACTACAATGACTCTGTCTATGCGTATGTCGGTGGCCACCACGCTTAAGTGCTCACGGACGAAATATCTGATGTTCGGTTGCCACATCCAAGAGTCATTTTTCATTTGTTGTAGGAGAAAAATATCACATTCGGTCACCTCGTTGTTGGCCTCCCCAGAGGTAAAGATAGAATTGGCTAAGATGATTTGGGCATAACGTAGGGGCGCCTCTATGATGTGATGTGCATTCTTTGAATGTTGGCTGTCGACCTTAATGGAAATCTCTTCCTAAAAGCTTTGCCTCATTATGCATGGCTCATAGTCGGGATGTCCACTTTTGGGGGTCCCTAGCGCTTTGTTGATCTCATGATCAAGCATGTTGTAGCCATTGTTGTAGATGGCAAATGATGTGACTCCTCCTTCCACATGGATGATTAAAAGGAACTCAAGAGTAGGGCGAATGTAAGATTTCTCGTGTCATAATTTATCGGCTAACCCCCAAATGTGGATGTTCTCCAACAAGGTCATCACTTCCTTGAATATGTTCATTGCCTTCATTGAGTTTAGGCACATCCCCTTTGTGTTAACAACTTTGTGCTCCTTCAAGGTTTGATAATGTTTCTGTCGGAGGTTGAATGTGAAATTGAGTCCTCTTTCTGTTGGTGCATTCCATGGTTCCATACTCAGGTTCCAACTAGGGTTGTCGGCCATTTTTGAACTCCGTGCAAGCCGTGCGGATGGCCGTCCGATTTGGCTTGAACCGTGTGCTATTGGGCTCTAGTAGCAGCAGGCTTGCAGATTTTCTGAAACATAAAAACTTAGAGAAAATTCCGAAAATTTCGCTAAGTATTGATAGAAGAGGGAAATGTCAGGAGATTTCATCATAATATATATAAGGATTAATAGAGAGAGAGTGAAGTAGTGGAGTGGCGGTTTGTTGTGTATTTTAGATGTGATTATTTTAGGTCAAATCAGTACACTTTTTGCTTTAAATTTATAAAACCTAAATACGCAAAGTAGATTGAATTGCAAGCGCACAATCTATCTTTGTAGTAAATAAGGTATCGATCCAAAGACTAAGGCAATTGTATTTTTTATCTAAACTAAATTAAATCTAAAAGAATGCAAATAAGTAAATTGGAGGGAGGGGGTTGTTACAAGTAAACTAGTTTTGGGTTCAATACCCGAAGCAGTTGGTTGTAACAAGAATTAAACTAAATGCAAATTAAAAAGGTTTTGTGATCAAGATAATAAGGTCTAAGGGCTTTTGGTCAACAATCACTTGGTCAATCTATTTACTTTTGAAGTTCTATAAATTCATGTTTTGTCTTGATAGGGATTGACTTATCTACCTCATAACATATACCATTCATAATTTCATGTCTTCATATTAATATACCTCCAGCCTAGGTTGTCACTACCTATTTGGGTTCTTTAATTGAAGTCATCTACTTTTACTAATTGATACATTATTTGATAAATTCCCGGTCACTCATATGTAATAACCTTTGGTTTCCCAAACCGTTCCATATTGAACCTAGTTCTATGAATCTGAGGTAGACTAGATTTGGTCCATCTAACCTATTATCCATAGGGTGATTTGTGTACAATAAAAGGGTTTAATCTAACAATCTCATAAAGACAAGAAGTACTGTCACTACCTCCGCAAGGGTTAGGTTATCAAAAACACAATTATACATGACTCACAAATATAAAATAGAACTAAACATCAAGCTAAAACAATCATAATAAAGAGAACATCCAAGTAAAATATACTAACATAAGTTCATGATACAACCGAAGCCCTTAGAGAGGAAATTAACCTATTATGGGTACAAAATTAATAACATCCATGATAGAAAACAAGAAATCCATACAAGTAAAATCAAGTAAATAACAAGAGAAATATAATACCCCAATTCCCAAGTTACGCCTCAATTCTTCCTTGCAAGCTCCTCGAGATCCGCCAAGTTCTTCAGTCATTCGCGCATTTGATTCACTTGAGAGATCAGATGAATGGAGAAGGTGATTCGGGTTTTGTGGTAGAGAATGGTGGTGTATAAGATGATTCTCTAGATGGCTGCCCCCTGCCTTTTATAACCAAATTCGTGACTTAGGAAAAAATCAGGTGAAATATGGAAGTGAATCGAGCGAAGATCATGCAAAATCTGCACAAAATCTGCCAAAGATTTGGCTGGTGTGGCATAGGGTGCGACCTGGGCAGGCCGCACAGCCGGCTGCGCTGCGAGGAGAGATGAAGCCCGTGCAGGTCAGGGAGGCCGCACCTTCACCCGCAAAAGCTCTTTGTCTTTCAAGGGTGTCTTCTGCTGAAGTGTGCGGGTTAGGGTGCGGGCAAGGGTAGCCGCACGGCTGGCCACACCAATATGCTTGTGCTATCTTCTGGCGCTTCTGAGAGGTGTGCGGGTCGGCCAGCGCACCTTAGGCCGCACAATCTCTCTGACTTGGTTGATTTGCTTCTTTTTCGATCGAGGCTTCTTCCAGAATGGATACGGTCGCACCAAGTGCCCCAGAGACCGTTCCAAAGCTTGCAAATGCTCCAAAACTACAAATAAAATAAGCAAATAGAAGTAACTTGGTTCTTGATGTATTTCTAAGCTAAATTATGCTAAATTAACCTAAATGCATGGAAATTGGTCAAGTTATCGATACAAAACCCTAGGTAAAAGTATACCTAATTTATGCTCATCACGGTTATTGGATAATAGTTGGTTATTTTCCCTAAAAGTAGGGCCTTTTTAAATAACTTCCCAAAGGTGGTTATTTCATAATTGATGTTGCCTTCAAGTTTCTTCAGATCTCTGAAATAACTCCCTACAGTTACTGAATAAAAAATTAGTGCAATATTTCAGTACTTAGAAATGTTTCCTATTTCCTCTAGATTCTCACATTTACCAGAATCATGTGCGGTTCAGCGGTTAAAACACATGCAAATAGATTTACCTTCTTCAGAGCCAGTATGCGGTTGAGATAGCCATGTGTAGGGCTGCAAACGAACCGAACCAAATCGAACCTGTCCTGGTTCGAATTCAAATTCGAAATTATTTTGAACCGAACCCAGTTCAAAATTGAAATAGATTTCAAACCTAACAGGTCAATTCCAATTCGATTCGGTATAATTCGAATTAGTTCGATTTGATTCGAAACTAATTCGAAATTGAGAGCAAAAATATTTGGATTTAGATCCAAACAAATTTAAATTCAAACCCATACTGAATCCGAACCCAATAGCGGAGTCCAGACCCGTTGGGTAACTCTAACAAACACCTCAAGGCTCCTTTTATAAGCTGGAGAGCGGTTTTGACTGTGATCGGTTAGAACTGTGGGACTAACATTTTTCAAGTATGCATTGACCGGAATTTGAATAAATTGGGTCGTCGGGTAAATTTGGGCCGAAGTAAATTATAGTTAGTTAAAAACGTCAGAGATGTTCAGATGGAAAAATAGAAGCAGCGCCTCCTGTCTCTCATTGAACGCGACTAATGGGTCCCAGTTATTAGACCGATTATGTCTGAATTTGAATCATGCTCTCCACGCTATTTTCAGTCATGAACACGGTTTATGGGAAACCTTCATGTATTGAGTCTACGGTTTATAGCACCGGGTATAGGCGATATAATGAAGCCTTCTCTCCCAAACCGTTTAGAAAAAAAGAATAAAACGCAAGGACACAGCTGGCGCCAAGAAATTCCTCCTTCAAATTCTAAAACCCTAGACTCTTTGGCTGCAAACGAATCGAACCAAATTTTTTTTCGAACTGAACCGATTCAAACCTGCCCTAGTTCGAATTCGAATTGAATTAATTTCGAATCGAACTGGTTTGAATTAATTTCAAACCGAATTAGTTTCGAATCAAATTTTTTTTGAACCTTTTCAAATCAAACTCGAATCGAATCACTAGAGGTGCTACTTTTACCCGATTACCCGGATCCGATCCGGAACCGAACTGGAACCGAACCGGATCCGATCCGGATCCGATTAATTTGGATAGGGTATGGTTTAAAAATATAACCGATTAAATTATGGGTATGGGTACAAAATTAATAATTTAATATCCGACCCGGATCCGAACCGGAACCGATACTGTAATGGGTAGGATATGGGTATCATTTAATTATCCGACCCATAACCGGACCCGACCTGATACCCGTATAAATACCCGATAAAATATATATTAATAACTCTGCATCAAGTTTTTGTGTTAGATAATATATTTCAGCTGAGCTATAATTTGATAAAACTTAACCAAATTTATGCTACTGTTTTACACTACCCTTTAATTACATCCTTAACTAACCCTTTAATTACTCCCTTTAATTTTTGTTCTATATTATACACATGTGACACATGACACATGATTGTCAAATTTATTCTTCCATAACCAGCTTATTTTATACCTTTTTTCTTCTATTACATTCAATTCATAGATTTTTTTTGAATTATAGAAAAGGAAATCATCATCTCTAATATTTTACTTTCTAAAAATTATATCTCCTCCATCCTCCTGAATTAAAAAGTTATTAACAAAAAACTGAATTCAATATTTTTTGTTACACCATGAGTACTCCAAACAACCAACAACCAACTAATAATTTAGAGTTATTATTTTTATTTTGCTATGTAGCATGATATATTTTATTATTTATAAACATGATTAATAGTATAATTTTTATTTTGCAGTAGTTTTTAATTTATATTGTAATGATTTATTATATGAGATGTTTAAGAAATTATAATTATATTTAAATGTAAATAATTTTTCGAATACTTTGGAGTTGTGACCTATACCCGCTCTGGATCCGGAACCGCCCCGTATCCGAACCGGACCCGATAATCCACAAACAAGTTACGGGTATCTATCTACCCGGAACCGAAAGACTGGACCCGAAATATCTACGGGTAGATAGGTATCCGGATCCGGACCCGACCCGATTTGAAACAAATAAGTATATGGATCGAAATTTGGACCCGAACACTTTTAGGATCCGGGTCCAAATATAATAGTACCCGGATCCGACCCGACCCGATAGCACCTCTACGAATCACAAAGCTCGAATTTTTTGTACACCCCTAGCCATGTGCGACTGGTTTTACCTTATTCAGAGCCAACATGTGATTGAGGGGAATCGTGTGCGATTTTGAACTTAACAGTGAATGCCCTATTATCTTGATATATAGAGTAACTACTCGAATACTCCAAACACCTTCAATTAGAGTGTTGTACAAGGGTTGTGAATGCCCTATTATCTTGATATATCGCACCACTACTAGAGGGCTCCAAACACCTTCAATTGGAGTGTTGTATTATGATTGTAAATGCCCTATTATCTTATCATATGGAGACACTATTAGAGTGCTCCAAACACCTTCAATTGGAGTGTTGTATTAGGTTTGTAAATACCATATTAAATTCCTATATAGAGTCACTACTCGAGTGCTCCAAACACCTTCAATTGGAGTGTTGTATTAGTGTTGTAAATGTCATATTATCTTACTATATAGAGTCACTACTATAATGCTTTGAACAACTTCAATTGGAGTGTTGTACTAGGGTTGTAAATGACCTATTATCTTGCTATATAGAGTCGCTACTAGAGTGCTACAAATACTTTCAATTAGAGTGTTGTATGAGTGTTGTAAATGCCTTGTTATCTTGCTATATAGAGACACTACTAGAGTGCTCCAAAGACCTTCAATTGGAGTGTTGTACTAGGGTTGTGAATGCCATATTATCTTGCTATATAGAGTCACTACTATAGGTGTAACGTTCTAAACTTGATTATAAGAAATATATATATATGAGAGTCTATTTGCAAAACATGTTTTTTTTAATTTAGATATAAAGGAATTTAAATCAATAAATTTATATGTATATATATATGTTATTATAAAATTGTAAATATAAATTTGACATATATAGATATATGTACATTGAATTTAGAAAGAATGAAATGCATATGTAAATATATAAATTGATATATTTAAAAGAGGTGGGCTACGGTGAGTTGCGAAGTAAAATGACTATTTTACTTCACGCTCATATTTTGTGATTTTTAAGTTCAAAACGTCGATCCGAACCGTTCATCTTGTTCTCCATATTGAAATGTGCTTGGAGACTAAATTTTACATTTTTTGGAATTTTTTTACTATTTATTAAGCAATTTTGAAAGTTGCTGAACTGATGGTCTAGAAAATTTTACTGTTTTTTACTGTTCACAGCAAAACAGCAATTTTCAAAAATCCTTAATAAATAGTAAAAAAATTCCAAAAAATGTAAAATTTGGTCTCCAAGCACATTTCAATATGGATTAAACATCTAACGGTTCGGATCGGTCGTTTGGACTTTCAAAATAAAAATACGGCGTGAAGTAGAAACGCGTTTTACTTCGCAACTCACCGTAGCCCACCTCTATTTAAAATATATATATATATATATTATAAATATTATATATATGTTATATATTGAATTTAAAAGGATTTGAATGCATTAAAAGTTTATACGAGGCTATATATGCAAAAGATAAACCCTTATGTAATAAATGAAAGATTGAAGGACCAAATTGCAAAAGTACCAAAATCATGTCATAATCATCTCCTTGTACCGGTTGGTACCATTGGTACCGTGAGAAAGAAAGAGAGGCGAGAGTGAGGCGCAAGAGAGGAAGAGAGAAAGGGAGAGAGTGAAATTCGCGCTATCGATCGAACGGTTTGTAGATTCGAGATCCAGACGAAACCCTCTACGCAATTAAGCAATCAATTTGGTATAAATCTCTATCTCTCAATTTCTATTCAAAACCCTAGTTTCGATTTGATTTGGATTTATTTCGTTTAAAGTTTGAATTCGAATTTTGACTTGTTATTAGATATATTCAAGTCCATTTACTTGACTCATTGAGTTTAAATTTGTGAATTGAGATTTAGGGTTTTGGAAATAGGGTTTTGGTTTTGAGAACTTAATTGGGGGTTTTGAGATTCTGAAATGTTGGGATTTGTTGATATATTTAGATTGAAACCCGATTGATTGTTTAATCGAATTACTAACTTGTATCGATCAAATTATGACGTAAATAGATAAAAAGGTTGAATTGTTATGAACCTATATGAATAGTGTAATGAACATGGTATAAGTTACCAAGTATAGTAGTATGCATGATCGGGAAAATGCGAGAATTAACTGAACCTAAACCGGGCCTCGATCGAACGGATTAAAAACCAAAGAAAATGAATTCTGCAAAAGAATTTCGGGCCGCAATAAGGGGGCCTGCGGGCCGCAAGCAAGTCAGGGTACTTAGCCAAATAACCAGATTTTGAACTGTGTGTGTTACGGGCCGTAACAGAATGGGTTGCGGGCCGCAAGAGAGGCGTGATTCCCGAGATGGTCACTGGACCTGAAGCAGGTCAAACCATTGCGGGCCGCAACAGGACCTTTACGGGCCGCAACCAACCCTGTACTTAGCCAATTCTGTTGATCTGACCTGTGACTGCTGCGGGCCGCAAAGGCTTGGGCTACGGGCCGCAAGTACAGTGTAGATGTGTTATAAATGGTGTATTCTAAGCCGAATCAAAGGAACATCGAACCGTAATTATACGAATGTTAATTATATAGTAATTATAGCTGATTAAACCCTAATTGTACATATTCTAAATAGAATCTATAAGGCAACCGAGTACGGGATCGCACGAGACGTCTGAGACATAAGGTTGGTATACGAGCAGCATATTCAGGTGCGGGGTTTCTGGACTTGTCTGATATTTTATTTTCAGAATTAAATTATTGTTTCGTTTGACATGTTGAATATTTATTGATTGCATTATGTGAATTGTGCATCGCATAGCATAGCCCAATCTGATTGAAACTGAATTCTGAAACGTGAATGACTTGCATACTGGTATGGTTTATAATTGTGTCGATCTATTATGATCTGATCTTAGATAGATAGTCACCGGAATTGGAAAAAAAGAAAGAATGGTATGGGTCACCAAAGAGTGACGAATTTGCAAAACCTGGCGCGCAGGTTTTGGTAGGACTCTAAAGCTTTAGTTTACCTAGGCTGCCGTAAGCCCTCAACCGGTTGAGGCAGGGGCAAATGTGATGATTTGTGGATTGTATGAATATGGTGACTAGTGTGAACGTCTAAAGCATTATCCGGCGTGATATGCATTTGAATGATCTATTGAGATTACGTTCTAAAGGAATTGATTGAATTTTCTGAATATGACTTGTAACCAGAAACTTAGGAAACGGTTAAGCCAAGCACTACAGATGGGTGTCAACATTAGGGTGGTAATTGGGGGTCCATCTGTAGGTGTCTGGAACCCTACAGGTGTCGACGGGAACGAAGGGTCCAGTTGGATGGTACATCTGTAGTTGCTACCAGACGTAATTAAAAGAATTAAGCCCTATATGTTCTTTAACTTGAGATTCGATTTAATAATTCCTCTGTTGTGATTTCATTTGATTAACTGCTGTCAGGTATATGCATTTAGCTTTATATACTGTATATATATATGCACTGTGTTGAATGTGATTTCTTTTTGAAAATAAAACTTGATTCCAAGTCCAGGGATCCGTTGTGGCAAATTATCGCACTGAGAATTTATTCTCACGCCCGTTGGGTTATTCTTTTTCAGGTTCTGGTGCAGCCGGGAGCGGTGAGACTCGTCAGTCCTAGGCCCTCGGTATTTGTCTCTCTTTACCAGTGACTTGTATTATATGTATGATACTTGTCGAGTATGGTGATGGGATTGTGAGAACCTTTATATATTTTGTGTGTTTTGTGATATGTTGTTGTTATGATATGATACTTATGTATATATGTATATATACTTATGGTTGTGATATTACTTTCATATATATAGTATGTTCAGGTATGTGATGTGATATATGTTTATTTGTGTGCATTTAAATATTCTAGGTTGTGTAGATGTGTGGAATTGAATGTTTGAAATGGGTAAATTTGGGGTATGGGATAAATGAATCGTAATTGCCTTGTAGGCATACGGGAAACCGTATGTTTACGGCAGGGACCCTGTCGCATTTTGTACAGGATGGCTACGGGGTGTGACAATAGGGCTCCAAACAACTTCAATTGGAGTGTTGTACTAGGGTTCTAAATGCCCAATTATTTTGCCATGTAGTGACACTACTAGAATGCTCCAAACACCTTCAATTGGAGTGTTTTATTAGGGTTGTATATACCCTATTATCTTTCTATATAGAGTCACTAATAGAGTCCTCCAAACACCTTTAATTGGAGTGTTTTATTTAGTTTGTGAATACCTTATTATCTTGCTATATAGAGTTACTAAAATAGTACACCGTCCACCTTCAATTAGAGTGTTATGTGAGGGTTGTAAGTGCACTATTATCTAGCTGTATAGTCACTACTAGAGTGCTCCCAACACATTCAATTGAAGTGTTGTAGTGGAGTTGTAAATGTCCTCTTATCTTGAAATATAGAGTCACTACTAGAGTGCTCCAAATACCTTCAATTGGAGTGTTGTATTAGGCTTCTAAATGCTCTATTATCTTGCAATATTGAGTTACTACTAGAGTGCTCCAAATAACTTAAATTGGAGTGTTGTTTTAGGCTTCTAAATGCTATATTATCTTCCTATATAGAGTCATTACTAGAGTGCCCCAAACGCCTTCAATTGGAGTGTTGTACTAGGGTTGTAAATGCACTATTATCTTCCCATCTGGTGACACTACAAGAATGCTCTAACCACCTTCAATTGGAGTATTGTATTAGGCTTGTAAATGCCTTATTATGTTGCTACATATAGTCACTACTAGAGTGCACCAAACACCTTAAATTGGAGTGTTGTACTAGAGTTGTAAATGCCCTATTATCTTGCTATATAGAGTCACTACTAGGGTGCTCCAAACACTTTCAATTGGAGTGTTTAATTAGGGTTGTAAACGCCCTATTATCTTGTCATATACACATACTACTGGAGTACTCCAAACAACTTCAACTTGAGTATTTTATTAGGGTTGTAAATTCCATATTATCTTGCTATATAGAGTCACTACTAGAGTGCTCCGAACAACTTCAATTGGAGTGTTGTACTAGAGTTGTAAATGCCCTATTATCTTCCTATATAGAATCACTACTACCCTGCTACAAATACCATCAATTGGTGTGTTGTATGAGGGTTGTAGATGCCATATTATCTTTCTTTATAGATACACTACTAGAGTTCTCCAAACGCCTTCAATTGGAGTGTTTAATTAGGGTTGTAAATGCCCTATTATCTTGCCATCTGAAGACACTACTAGAGTGCTTCAAGCACCTTCAATTTGAGTGTTGTATTAGGCTTGTAAATGCCCTATTATCTTGATATATGTAGTTACCACTAGAGTCCACCAAACACCTTCAATTGTAGTGTTTTATTAGGTTTCTAAATGCGCTCTTATCTTTCCATCTTGAGACACTACTCGAGTGCTCCAAACACCTCCAATTGGAGTGTTCTATTAGGGTTGTAAATGCCATATTACCTTACTATATACAGTCACTACTAGAGTGCTCCGAACAACTTCAATAAGAGAGTTGTACTAGGGTTGTAAATGCTCTATTATCTTGCTATATAGAGTCACTACTAGAGTGGTACAAATACCATCAATTGGAGTGTTGTATGAGGGTTGTAAATGCCCTATTATCTTGCTATATAGAGTCACTTCTAGAGTGGTCCAAATACCTTCAATTGGAGAGTTGTATTAGGGTTCTAAACGCCCTATTATATTTCCATCTGGAGACACTACTAGAGTGCTCCACACACCTTCAATTGAAGTGTTGTATAGTCACCACTAGAGTCCACCGAACACCTTCAATTGGAGTGTTTTATTAAGGTTGTAAATGCCCTATTATCTTGCCATATAAAGACAATAATAGAGTGCTCCAAACACCTTCAATTGGAGTGTTGTATTAGGGTTGTAAATGCCTTATTATCTTGCTACAAAGAGTTACTACTAGACTGCTCCAAATACCTTCCATTGGAGTGTTGTATGAGGGTTGTAAATGCCCTATTATCTTGCTATATAAAGACACTACTAGAGTGCTCCAAACACCTTCAATTGGAGTGTTTAATTAGGGTTGTAAACGCCCTATTATCTTGTCATATACACATACTACTAGAGTACTCCAAACAACTTCAATTTGAGTGTTTTACTAGGATTGTAACTTCCATATTATCTTGCTATATAGAGTCACTACTAGAGTGCTCCGAACAACTTCAATTGGAGTGTTGTACTAGAGTTGTAAATGCCCTATTATCTTCCTATATAGAATCACTACTAGAGTGCTACAAATACCATCAATTGGTGTGTTGTATGAGGGTTGTAGATGCCCTATTATCTTGCTTTATAGAGACACTACTAGAGTGCTCCAAACGCCTTCAATTGGAGTGTTTAATTAGGGTTGTAAATGCCCTATTATCTTGCCATCTGAAGACACTACTAGAGTGCTTCAAGCACCTTCAATTTGAGTGTTGTATTAGGCTTGTAAATGCCCTATTATCTTGATATATGTAGCTACCACTAGAGTCCACCAAACACCTTCAATTGGAGTGTTTTATTAGGTTTCTAAATGCGCTCTTATCTTTCCATCTGGAGACACTACTACAGTTCTCCAAACACCTCCAATTGGAGTGTTCTATTAGGGTTGTAAATGTCATATTACCTTACTATATACAGTCACTACTAGAGTGCTCCGAACAACTTCAATAAGAGAGTTGTACTAGGATTGTAAATGCTCTATTATCTTGCTATATAGAGTCACTACTAGAGTGGTACAAATACCATCAATTGGAGTGTTGTATGAGGGTTGTAAATGCCCTATTATCTTGTTATATAGAGTCACTTCTAGAGTGGTCCAAATATCTTCAATTGGAGAGTTGTATTAGGGTTCTAAACGCCCTATTATATTTCCATCTCGAGACACTACTAGAGTGCTCCACAAACCTTCAATTGAAGTGTTGTATAGTCACCACTAGAGTCCACCGAACACCTTCAATTGGAGTGTTTTATTAAGGTTGTAAACGCCCTATGATATTGCCATATAAAGACACTAATAGAGTGCTCCAAACACCTTCAATTGGAGTGTTGTATTTGGGTTGTAAATGTCCTATTATCTTGCTACAAAGAGTTACTACTAGACTGCTCCAAATACCTTCCATTGGAGTGTTGTATGAGGGTTGTAAATGCCCTATTATCTTGCTATATAAAGACACTACTAGAGTGCTCCAAACCCCTTCAATTATAGTGTTCTATTAGGGTTGTAAATGCCCTATTATCTTGCTATAGAGAGTCACTACTAGAGTGCTCCAAATACCTTCAATTGGAGTATTGTATGAGGGTTGTAAATGCCTTATTATCTTGCCATATAGAGAAACTACTAGGGTGCTCCAAACACCTTCAATTGGAGTGTTTAATTAGGGTCGTAAACGCCCTATTATCTTGTCATATACACATACTACTAGAGTTCTCCAAACACCTTCAATTGGAGTGTTTTATTAGGGTTGTAAATGCCCTATTATCTTGCCATTTAGAGACACTATTAGAGTGCTCCAAACAACTTCAATTGGAGTGTTTTATTAGGGTTGTAAATGCCATATTATCTTGCTATATAGAGTCACTTCTAGAGTGCTCTGAACAAGTTCAAATGGAGTGTTGTACTTGGGTTGTAAATACCATATTATCTTGCCATAGTATCACTACTAGAGTGCTCCAAATACCTTCAATTGGAGTGTTGTTTGGGGATTGTGAATGCTCTATTATCTTGCTATATAGAGACACTACTAGGGAGCCCCAAACACCTCCATTGGAGTATTTAATTAGAGTTGTAAATGCCCTATTATCTTGCCATATAGAGACACTGCTAGAGTACTCCAAGCACCTTCAATTGGAGTGTTTTATTAGGGTTGTAAATGCCCTATTATCTTTCCATATAGAGACACTATTAGAGTGCTCCGAACAACTAGAATTGGAGTGTTGTACTAGGGTTGTAAATGCCATATTATCTTGCCATATAGAGTCACTACTAGAGTGGTCCAAATACCTTCAATTGGAGTATTGTATGAAGGTTGTAAACGCCTTATTATCTTGCCATATAGAGACACTGCTAGGGTGCTCCAAACACCGTCAATTGGAGTGTTTAATTATGGTTGTAAACGCCCTATTATCTTGTCATATACACATACTACTAGAGTGCTCCAAACACCTTCAATTGGAGTGTTTTATTAGGGTTGTAAATTCCCTATTATCTTGAGATATAGAGACACTACTTGAGTGCTCCAAACAACTTCAATTTGGAGTGTTTTATTAGGGTTGTAAATGTCATATTAACTTGCTATATAGAGTCACTACTAGAGTGCTCTGAACAACTTCAATTGGAGTCTTGTACAAGGGTAGTAAATGCCCTATTATCTTGTTATATAGAGTCACTACTAGACTGCTACAAATACCATCAATTGGTGTGTTGTATGAGGGTTGTAGATGCCCTATAATCTTGCTTTATAGAGACACTACTAGAGTGCTCCAAACGCCTTCAATTGGAGTGTTTAATTAGGGTTGTAGATGCCCTATTATCTTGCCATCTGAAGACACTACTAGAGTGCTTCAAGCACCTTCAATTTGAGTGTTGTATTAGGCTTGTAAATGCCCTATTATCTTGATATATATAGTTACCACTAGAGTCCACCAAACACCTTCAATTGGAGTGTTTTATTAGGTTTCTAAATGCGCTCTTATCTTTCCATCTGGAGACACTACTATATTGCTGCGAACACCTCCAATTGGAGTGTTCTATTAGGGTTGTAAATGCCATATTACCTTACTATATACAGTCCCTACTAGAGTGCTCCGAACAACTTCAATAAGTGAGTTGTACTAGGGTTGTAAATGCTCTATTATCTTGCTATATAGAGTCACTACTAGAGTGGTACAAATACCATCAATTGGAGTGTTGTATGAGGGTTGTAAATGCCCTATTATCTTGCTAAAGTCACTACTAGAGTGGTCCAAATACCTTCAATTGGAGAGTTGTATGAGGGTTCTAAACGCCCTATTATATTTCCATCTTGAGACACTACTAGAGTGCTCCACACACCTTCAATTGAAGTGTTGTATAGTCATCACTAGAATCCACCGAACACCTTCAGTTGGAGTGTTTTATTAGGGTTGTAAATGCCCTATTATCTTGCCATTTGGAGACACTATTAGAGTGCTCCAAACAACTTCAATTGGAGTGTTTTATTAGGGTTGTAAATGCCATATTATCTTGCTATATAGAGTCACTTCTAGACTGCTCCGAACAAGTTCAAATGGAGTGTTGTACTTGGGTTGTAAATACCATATTATCTTGCCATAGTGTCACTACTAGAGTGCTCCAAATACTTTCAATTGGAGTGTTGTTTGGGGATTGTGAATGCTCTATTATCTTGCTATATAGAGACACTACTAGGGAGCCCCAAACACCTCCATTGGAGTATTTAATTAGAGTTGTAAATGCCCTATTATCTTGCCATATAGAGACACTGCTAGAGTACTCCAAGCACCTTCAATTGGAGTGTTTTATTAGGGTTGTAAATGCCCTATTATCTTTCCATATAGAGACACTATTAGAGTGCTCCGAACAACTAGAATTGGAGTGTTGTACTAGGGTTGTAAATGCCATATTATCTTGCCATATAGAGTTACTACTAGTGTGCTCCAAATACCTTCCATTGGAGTGTTGTATGATGGTTGTAAATGCCCTATTATCTTGCTCTATAAAGACACTACTAGAGTGCTCCAAACACCTTCAATTAGAGTGTTCTATTAGAGTTGTAAATGCCAGATTATCTTGCTATATACAGTCACTACTAGGGTGCGTCGAACAACTTCAATAAGAGTGTTGTACTAGGGTTGTCAATGCCCTTTTATCTTGCTATAGAGAGTCACTACTAGAGTGGTCCAAATACCTTTAATTGGAGTATTGTATGAAGGTTGTAAATGCCATATTATCTTGCCATATAGAGACACTGCCAGGGTGCTCCAAACACCGTCAATTGGAGTGTTTAATTATGGTTGTAAACGCCCTATTATCTTGTCATATACACATACTACTAGAGTGCTCCAAACACCTTCAATTGGAGTGTTTTATTAGGGTTGTAAATGCCCTATTATCTTGCGATATAGAGACACTACTTGAGTGCTCCAAACAACTTCAATTTGGAGTGTTTTATTAGGGTTGTAAATGTCATATTATCTTGCTATATAGAGTCACTACTAGAGTGCTCTGAACAACTTCAATTGGAGTCTTGTACAAGGGTAGTAAATGCCCTATTATCTTGTTATATAGAGTCACTACTAGACTGCTACAAATACCATCAATTGGTGTGTTGTATGAGGGTTGTAGATGCCCTATTATCTTGCTTTATAGAGACACTACTAGAGTGCTCCAAACGCCTTCAATTGGAGTGTTTAATTAGGGTTGTAGATGCCCTATTATCTTGCCATCTGAAGACACTACTAGAGTGCTTCAAGCACCTTCAATTTGAGTGTTGTATTAGGCTTGTAAATGCCCTATTATCTTGATATATATAGTTACCACTAGAGTCCACCAAACACCTTCAATTGGAGTGTTTTATTAGGTTTCTAAATGCGATCTTATCTTTCCATCTGGAGACACTACTATATTGCTGCGAACACCTCCAATTGGAGTGTTCTATTAGGGTTGTAAATGCCATATTACCTTGCTATATACAGTCCCTACTAGAGTGCTCCGAACAACTTCAATAAGTGAGTTGTACTAGGGTTGTAAATGCTCTATTATCTTGCTATATAGAGTCACTACTAGAGTGGTACAAATACCATCAATTGGAGTGTTGTATGAGGGTTGTAAATGCCCTATTATCTTGCTATATAAAGTCACTACTAGAGTGGTCCAAATACCTTCAATTGGAGAGCTGTATGAGGGTTCTAAACGCCCTATTATATTTCCATCTGGAGACACTACTAGAGTGCTCCACACACCTTCAATTGAAGTGTTGTAAGTCATCACTAGAGTCCACCGAACTCCTTCAATTGGAGTGTTTTATTAAGGTTGTAAATGCCCTATTATCTTGCCATATAAAGACACTAATAGAGTGCTCCAAACACCTTCAATTGGAGTGTTGTATTTGGGTTGTAAATGCCCTATTATCTTGCTACAAAGAGTTACTACTAGACTGCTCCAAATACCTTCCATTGGAGTGTTGTATGAGGGTTGTAAATGTCATATTATCTTGCTATATAAAGACACTACTAGAGTGCTCCAAACACCTTCAATTATAGTGTTCTATTACAGTTGTAAATGCCATATTATCATGCTATATACAGTCCCTACTAGAGTGCTCCGAACAACTTCAATAAGAGTGTTGTACTAGGGTTAATATTATCTTGCTATATAAAGTCACTTCTAGAGTGCTAGAAATACAATAACTTGGAGAGTTGTATGAGGGTTGTAAATGCCACATTATCTTGCTATATAGAGTTACTACTAGAGTGGTCCAAATATCTTCAATTGGAGAGTTGTATTAGGGTTCTAAACGCCCTATTATCTTGTCATATACACATACTACTAGAGTTCTCCAAACACCTTCAGTTGAAGTGTTTTATTAGGGTTATAAATGCCCTATTATCTTGCCATTTAGAGACACTACTAGAGTGCTCCAAAAAACTTCAATTGGAGTGTTTTATTAGGGTTGTAAATGCCATATTATCTTGCTATATAGAGTCACTTCTAGAGTGCTCTGAACAAGTTCAAATGGAGTGTTGTACTTGGGTTGTAAATACCATATTATCTTGCTATAGTGTCACTACTAGAGTGCTGCAAATACCTTCAATTGGAGTGTTGTTTGGGGGTTATGAATGCTCTATTATCTTGCTATATAGAGACACTACTAGAGAGCCCCAAACGTCTCCATTGGAGTGTTTAATTAGAGTTGTAAATGCCCTATTAACTTGCCATATAGAGACACTGCTAGAGTACTCCAAGCACCTTCAATTGGAGTGTTTTATTAGGGTTGTAAATGCCCTATCTACTAGAGAGCCCCAAATGTCTCCATTGGAGTGTTTAATTAGAGTTGTAAATGCCCTATTATCTTGCTATATAGAGACACTGCTAGAGTACTCCAAGCACCTTCAATTGGAGTGTTTTATTAGGGTTGTAAATGCCCTATTATCTGTCCATATAGAGACACTATTAGAGTGCTCCGAACAACTACAATTGCAGTGTTGTACTAGGGTTGTAAATGCCATATTATCTTGCCATATAGAGTTACTACTAGAGTGCTCCAAATACCTTCCATCGGAGTGTTGTATGAGGGTTCTAAATGCCCTATTATCTTGCTCTATAAAGACACTACTAGAGTGCTCCAAACACCTTCAATTAGAGTGTTCTATTAGAGTTGTAAATGTCATATTATCTTGCTATATACAGTCACTACTAGGGTGCTGCGAACAACTTCAATAAGAGTGTTGTACTAGGATTGTCAATGCCCTTTTATCTTGCTATATAGAGACACTACTAGAGTGCTTCAAACACCTTCAATTGGAGAGCTGTATTAGGGTTCTAAATGTCCTATTATATTTCCATCTGGAGACACTACTAGAGTGCTCCAAACACCTTCAATTGGAGCATTGTATTATGGTATTAAATGTCCTATTATCTTGCAATATAGAGTTACTACTAGAGTGCTCCAAACAAATTTAATTCGAGAGTTGTAGTAGGGTTGTAAATGCCCTATTATCTTGTTATATAGAGTAACTACGAGAGTTCTCCAAACAACTTTAATTGGAGAGTTGTACTAGGGTTGTAAATGCCCTATTATCTTGCTATATAGAATAACTATTACAGTGGTACAAATACAATCAATTGGAGTGTTGTATGAGGGTTGTAAATGCCCTATTATCTTGCTATATAGAGACACTACTAGAGTGAGCCAAACTCCTTCAATTGGAGTGTTTAATTAGGGTTGTAAATCCCCTATTATCTTGCCATCTGGAAACACTACTTGAGTGCTCCAAGCACATTCAAGTTGAGTGTTGTATTAGGCTTGTAAATGCCCTATTATCTTGCTATATATAGTCACCACTAGAGTCCACCAAACACCTTCAATTAGAGTGTTTTATTAGGGTTATCAATGCCCTATTATCTTTCCTTCTGGAGACACTACTAGAGTGCTCGAAACACCTCCAATTGGAGTGTTCTATTAGGGTTGTAAATGCCATATTACCTTGCTATATACAGTCACTACTAGAGTGCTCCGAACAACTTCAATAAGAGTGTTGTACTAGGGTTGTAAATGCCATATTATCTTGCTATATAGAGTCACTTCTAGAGTGCTACAAATACAATAAATTGGAGAGTTGTATGAGTGTTGTAAATGCCATATTATCTTGCTATATAGAGTTACTACTAGAGTGGTCCAAATACCTTCAATTGGAGAGTTGTGTTAGTGTTCTAAACGCCCTGTTATCTTTCCATTTGCAGACACTACTAGTGTGCTCCACACACCTTCAATTGAAGTGTTGTATTAGGCTTGTAAATGCCATATTATCTTGTTATATATAGTCACAACTAGAGTCCACCGAACACCTTCAATTGGAGTGTTTTATTAAGGTTGTAGATGCCCTATTATCTTTCCATATAGAGACACTACTAGAGTGCTCCAAACACCTTCAATTGGAGTGTTGTATTTGCGTTGTAAATGCCCTATTATCTTGCCATATAGAGACACTACTAGAGTGCTCCAGACAACTTTAATTTAAGTGTTTTATTAGGGTTGTAAATGTCATATTATGATGCTATATAGAGTCACTTCTAGAGTGCTCCGAACACCTTCAATTGGAATATTGTACTTGGGTTGTAAATGCCCTATTATCTTGCTATATAGATTCACTACTAGAGTGCTACAATTGCCTTGAATTGGAGTGTTGTACTAGGGTTTCAAATGTCATTTTATCTTGCTATATGGAGTAAGTATTAGAGTGCTCCAAATACCTTTAATTGGAGTATTGTATTAGGATTGTAAATGCCCTATTAAATTGCTATATCGAGTAACAACTAGAGTGCTCCAAACACCTTTAATTGGAGTGTTTTATTTGGGTTGTAAATGCCCTATTATTTTTCCATATAGAGACACTACTAGAGTGCTCCAGACGCCTTCAATTGGTGTGTTTAATACGGGTTGTAAATGCCATATTATCTTGCAATCTGGAGACACTACTTGAGTGCTCCAAGCACCTTCAACTAGAGTGTTGTATTAGGCTTGTAAATGCCCTATTATCTTGCTATATATAGTCACCACTAGAGTCCACCAAACACCTTCAATTGGAGTGTTTTATTAGGGTTATAAATGCCCTATTATCTTTCCATCTTGAGACACTACTAGAGTGCTCGAAACACCTCCAATTGGAGTGTTCTATTAGGGTTGTAAATGTCATATTACCTTGCTATATACAGTCACTACTAGAGTGCTCCGAACAACTTCAATAAGAGTGTTGTACTAGGGTTGTAATTGCCCTATTATCTTGCTATATAGAGTCACATCTAGAGTGCTACAAATACCATAAATTGGAGAGTTGTATGAGGGTTGTAAATGTCATATTATCTTGCTATATAGAGTCACTACTAGAGTGGTCCAAATACCTTCAATTGGAGTGTTGTACTAGGCTTGTAAATGCTTTATTATCTTTCTCTCTAGACACACTACTAGAGTGCTCCAAACACCTTCAATTGGAGTGTTGTACTAGGGTTGTAAATGTCATATTATCTTGCCATATAGAGTTACTACTAGAGTGCTCCAAATACCTTCCATTGGAGTGTTGTATGAGGGTTGTAAATTCCCTATTATCTTGCTCTACAAAGACACTGCTAGAGTGCTCCAAACACCTTCAATTAGAGTGTTCTATTAGAGTTGTAAATGTCATATTATCTTGCTATATACAGTCACTACTAGGGTGCTTCGAACAACTTCAATAAGAGTGTTGTACTAGTGCTCCAAATACCTTTAATTGGAGTATTGTATTAAGGTTGTAAATGCCCTATTAAATTGCTATATCGAGTAACAACTAGAGTGCTCCAAACACCTTCAATTGGAGTGTTTTATTTGGGTTGTAAATGCCCTATTATTTTTCCATATAGAGACACTACTAGAGTGCTCCAAACACCTTCAATTGGAGAAGTATTTGGGTTCTAAATGCCCTATTATCTTTCCATCTGGAGACACTACTTGAGTGCTCCAAACACCATCAATTGGAGCGTTGTATTATGGTATTAAATGTCATATTATCTTGCAATATAGAGTCACTACTAGAGTGCTCCAAACAACTTCAATTGGAGAGTTGTATTAGGGTTGTAAATGCCCTATTATCTTGTTATATAGAGTCACTAGCTTCAAACAACTTCAATTGGAGAGTTGTACTTGGGTTGTAAATGCCCTATTATCTTGCTCTATAGAGACACTACTAGAGTGCTCCAAACACCTTCAATTGGAGTGTTTTATTAGGGTTGTAAATGCCCAATTATCTTGCCATATAGAGGTCTCTACTAGAGTGCTTCAAACAACTTCAATTGGAGAGTTGTACTAGGGTTGTAAATGCCCTATTATCTTGCCCTCTGGAGAAACTTCTAGAGTGCTCTGAACACTATCAATTGGAGTGTTGTATTAGAGATGTAAATGCCCTTTTATCTTGCTATATAAAGACACTACTAGAGTGCTGCGAACACCTTCAATTGAAGCGTTGTATTAGGGTTGTAAATGCCATATTATCTTGCCATAGTGAAACACTACTAGAGAGCTCCAAACACCTACAATTGGAGTTTTGTATTAGGGTTGTAAATGCCTTATTATCTTGCCATCTGGAGACACTACTCCAGTGTTCCAAACACCTTCAATTGGAGTATTGTATTAGGGTTGTAAATGCTCTATTATCTTGTTATATTGAGTCACTACTAGAGTGCTCAAAATACCTTCAATTGGAAAGTTGTATTAGGGTTCTACACGCCCAATTATCTTGCCTTCTGGAGACACCACTAGAGTGCTCCACACACCTTCAATTGAAGTGTTGTATTACGCATGTAAATGCCCAATTATCTTGCTATATATAGTCACCACTAGAGTCCACCGAACACCTTCAATTGGAGTGTTTTATTAAGGTTGTAAATGCCCTATTATCTTGCCATATAGAGACACTACTAGAATGCTCAAAACACCTTCAATTTGAGTGTTGTATTAGGGTTGCAAATTCTCTATTATCTTGCTATAGAGACACGACTAGAGTGCTCCAAACACCTTCAATTGGAGTGTTGTATTAGGGTTGTAAATGCCCTATTATCTTGCTATATATATTCACTACTAGAGTGCTACAAATACAATCAATTGGAGTGTTGTATGAAGGTTGTAAATGCCATATTATCATGCTATATAGAGTCACTACTAGAGTGCTCCAAACAACTTCAATTGGAGAGTTGTACTAGGGTTGTAAATTCTTTATTATCTTTCCCTCTAGACACACTACTAGAGTGCTCCAAACACCTTCAATTGGAGTATTGTATTAGGGTTGTAAATGTCATTTTATCTTGCTATATGGAGTAAGTATTAGAGTACTCCAAATACCTTTAATTGGAGTATTGTATTAGGATTGTAAATGCCCTATTAAATTGCTATATCGAGTAACAACTAGAGTGCTCCAAACACCTTCAATTGGAGTGTTTTATTTGGGTTGTAAATGACCTATTATCTTTCCATATAGAGACACTACTAGCGTGCTCCAAACACCTTCAGTTGGAGAAGTATTAGGGTTCTAAATTCCCTATTATCTTTCCATCTGGAGACACTACTAGAGTGCTCCAAACACCTTCAATTCGAGCATTGTATTATGGTATTAAATGTCATATTATCTTGCAATATAGAGTCACTACTAGAGTGCTCCAAACAGCTTCAATTGGAGAGTTGTATTAGGGTTGTAAATGCCCTATTATTTTGTTATATAGAGTCACTACTAGAGTGCTTCAAACAACTTCAATTGGAGAGTTGTACTAGGGTTGTAAATGCCCTATTATCTTGCCCTCTGGAGAAACTTCTAGAGTGCTCTGAACACTATCAATTGGAGTGTTGTATTAGAGATGTAAATGCCCTTTTATCTTGCTATATAAAGACACTACTAGAGTGCTGCGAACACCTTCAATTGAAGCGTTGTATTAGGGTTGTAAATGCCATATTATCTTGCCATAGTGAAACACTACTAGAGTGCTCCAAACACCTACAATTGGAGTTTTGTATTAGGGTTGAAAATGCCTTATTATCTTGCCATCTGGAGACACTACTCCAGTGTTCCAAACACCTTCAATTGGAGTATTGTATTAGGGTTGTAAATGCTCTATTATCTTGTTATATTGAGTCACTACTAGAGTGCTCAAAATACCTTCAATTGGAGAGTTGTATTAGGGTTCTAAACGCCCAATTATCTTGCCTTCTGGAGACACCACTAGAGTGCTCCACACACCTTCAATTGAAGTGTTGTATTACGCTTGTAAATGCCCAATTATCTTGCTATATATAGTCACCACTAGAGTCCACCGAACACCTTTAATTGGAGTGTTTTATTAAGGTTGTAAATGCCCTATTATCTTGCCATATAGAGACACTACTAGAGTGCTCAAAACACCTTCAATTGGAGTGTTGTATTAGGGTTGCAAATGCTCTATTATCTTGCTATAGAGACACGACTAGAGTGCTCCAAACACCTTCAATTGGAGTGTTGTATTAGGGTTGTAAATGCCCTATTATCTTGCTATATATATTCACTTCTAGAGTGCTACAAATACAATCAATTGGAGTGTTGTATGAAGGTTGTAAATGCCATATTATCATGCTATATAGAGTCACTACTAGAGTGCTCCAAACAACTTCAATTGGAGAGTTGTACAAGGGTTGTAAATTCTTTATTATCTTTCCCTCTAGACACTACTAGAGTGCTCCAAACACCTTCAATTGGAGTATTGTATTAGGGTTGTAAATGTCATTTTATCTTGCTATATGGAGTAAGTATTAGAGTACTCCAAATACCTTTAATTGGAGTATTGTATTAGGATTGTAAATGCCCTATTAAATTGCTATATCGAGTAACAACTAGAGTGCTCCAAACACCTTCAATTGGAGTGTTTTATTTGGGTTGTAAATGACCTATTATCTTTCCATATAGAGACACTACTAGCGTGCTCCAAACACCTTCAGTTGGAGAAGTATTAGGGTTCTAAATTCCCTATTATCTTTCCATCTGGAGACACTACTAGAGTGCTCCAAACACCTTCAATTGGAGCATTGTATTATGGTATTAAATGTCATATTATCTTGCAATATAGAGTTACTACTAGAGTGCTCCAAACAGCTTCAATTAGAGAGTTGTATTAGGGTTGTAAATGCCCTATTATTTTGTTATATATAGTCACTACTAGAGTGCTCCAAACAGCTTCAATTGGAGAGTTGTACTAGGGTTGTAAATGCCTTATTATCTTGCCATCTGGAGACACTACTCCAGTGTTCCAAACACCTTCAATTGGAGTGTTGTATTAGGGTTGTAAATGCCATATTATCTTGTTATATAGAGTCACTACTAGTGTGCTCCGAACACCTTCAATTGAAGTGTTATATTAGGGTTGTAAATGCCCTATTATCTTGCCATATAGGGACACTACTAGAGTGTTCCAAGTACCTTCAATTGGAGTGTTGTATGAGGGTTGTAAATGCCCTATTATCTTGTAATATATAGTAACTACTAGAGTGCTCCAAACACCTTCAATTGGAGTGTTGTATTCGGGTTGTAAATGTCCTATTAGCTTGAGAGTCACTAGTGGAGTGCACCAAACACCTTCAATTGGTGAGTTGTATTAGGTTTGTAAATGCCCTATTATCTTGTTATATAGAGTCACTACTAGAGTGCTCCAATCACCTTCAATTGGAGTGTTGTATTAGGGTTGCAAATAGCCTATTATCTTACTATGTAGAGTCACTATTAGAGTGGTCCGATCACCTTCAATTGGAGTGTTGTATGAGGGTGGTAAATGTCTTATTATCTTTCCCTCTAGAGACATAACAAGAGTGCTCCAAACACCTTCAATTGGAGTGTTGTACTAGGGTTGTAAATACCCATTTATCATGCTATATAGAGTCACTACTAGAGTGCTCCGAACAAATTCAATTGGAGAGTTGTATGAGGGTGGTGAATGCCTTATTATCTTGGTATATAGTGGTTACTAGAGTGCTCCAAACATCGTCAATTGGAGTGTTGTATAAGGGTTGTAAAAGCCCTATTATCTTGCTATATAGAGTCACCGCTAGAGTGCTCCGAACAACTTCAATTGGAGTGTTGTACTAGGGTTGTAAATGCCCTATTATTTTGCTATATAGAGTCACTACTAGAGTGCTCCAAATACCTTCAATTAGAGTGTTGTATGATGGTTGAAAATGACCTATTATCTTGCCATCTCGAGACAATACTAGGGTGCTCCAAACACTTTCAATTGAAGTGTTGTATTAGAGTTGTAAATGCCATTTTATCTTGCTATATAAAGACACTACTAGAGTGCTGCGAACACCTTCAATTGGAGTGTTGTATTAGGGTTGTAAATACCATATTATGTAGCTATATGGGGACACTACAAGAGTGCTCCAAACACCTTCAATTGGAGTGTTGTATTAGGGTTGTAAATGTCCTATTGTCTTGCTATAAAGTGTCACTACTAGAGTGCTCCAAACACCTTCAATTGTAGAGTTGTATTAGGGTTTTAAATGCCCTATTATATTGCTATATAGAGAAATTACTAGAGTGCTCCAAACACCTTCAATTCGAGTGTATTAGGATTGTAATGCCCTATTATATTGCTATATAGAGAAATTACTTGAGTGCTCCAAACACTTTCAATTGGAGTGTTGTATTGGAGTTGGAAATGCCCTATTATCTTGCTATATAGAGTAGCTACTAGAGTGCACTAAACACCTTCAATTGGAGTGTTGTATTAGAGTTGTAAATGTCCTATTGTCTTGCTATATAGAGTAGAGTGTTCCAAACACCTTCAATTGTAGAGTTGTATTAGGGTTGTAAATGTCATATTACCTTGCCATCTGGAGACACTACTAGTGCTCCAAACACTTTCAATTGCAATATAAAGACACTACTAGAGTGCTGCGAACACCTTCAATTGGAGTGTTTTATTAGGGTTGTAAACGTCCTATTATAATTTTAAATGCTGTTTTATCTTGCTATATAGAGTCATTACTAGAGTGCTCCAAACACCTTCAATTGGAGTGTTGTATTAGGGTTGTAAATTCCATATTATCTTGCTATATAGAGTCACTACTAGAGTGCTCCAAACACCTTCAATTGGAGTGTTGTATTAGGGTTGTAAATGTCCTATTGTTTTGCTATATAGAGTCACTGCTAGAGTGCTGCAAACACCTTCAATTGTAGAGTTGTATTAGGGTTGTAAATGCCCTATTATCTTGCCTTCTTGAGACACTACTAGAGTGCTCAAAACACTTTCAATTGGAGTGTTGTATTAGTGTTTTAAATGCCCTTTTATCTTGCTAAATAAAGACACTACTAGAGTGCTGCGAACACCTTCAATTGGAGTGTTTATTAGGGTTCTAAATGCCTTATTATCTTGCCATATAGAGACACTACTAGAGTGCTCCAAACACATTCAATTGGAGTGTTGTATTAATGTTGTAAATCCCATATTATCTTGATATATAGAGTCACTACTAGAGTGCTCCGAACAACTTGAATTGTAGTGTAGTATTAGGGTTGTAAATGCCCTATTATATTGCTATATAGATAAATTACTAGAGTGCCCCAAATACCTTCAATTGGAGTGTTCTATTAGGGTTGTAAATAGCATATTATCTTGCTATATAGATTCACTACTAGAGTGCTTCAAACACCTTCCATTGGCGAGTTGTATTAGGGTTGTAAATGCCCGATTGTCTTGCCATCTTGAGACACTACTAGAGTGCTCCAAACACCTTCAATTGGAGTGTTGTATTTGGGTTGTAAATGCGCTATTATCATGTTATATAGAGTCATTACTAGAGTGCTCCAAACACCTTCAATTGGAATGTTGTACTGGGGTTGGAAATGCTCTATTATCTTGCTATATAGAGCCACTACTAAAGTGCTGAAAAACACCTTCAATTGGAGTGTTGTATTAGGGTTGTAAATGTCGTATTATCTTGCTATATAGAGTCACTACTAAAGTGCTCAAAACACATTAAATTGTAGAGTTGTATCAGGGTTGTAAATGTCTTATTATCTTGCCCTCTTGAGACTTCTAGAGTGCTCTGAACAATATCAATTGGAGTGTTGTTTTATAGTTGTAAATGCCATTTTATCTTGCTATATAAAGACACTACTAGAGTGCTGTGAACACCTTCAATTGAAGCGTTGTGTTAGGGTTGTAAATGTCCTATTATCTTGCCATATAGGGACACTACTAGAGTGCTCCAAATAGCATCAATTGGAGTGTTTTATTAGGGTTGTAAATCCCATATTATCTTGCCATAGTGAGATACTACTAGAGTGCTCCAAACACCTTGTGTTGTGTTAGGGTTATAAATTCTCTATTATCTTGCCATCCGGAGACACTACTCGAGTTCTCCAAGCACCTTCAATTAGAGTGTTGTATTACGGTTGTAAATGCCATATTACTTTGCGATATAGAGTCACTACTCGAGTGCTCCAATCACCTTCAATTGGAGTGTTGTATTGGGGTTGTAAATGTTGTATTATCTTGCTATATAGTCAGTACTTGAGTGCTTCAAACAACTTCAGTTGGAGTATTGTATGAGGGTGGTAAGTGCCCTTTTATCTTTGCTAAATAAAGACACTACTAGAGTGCTGCGAACACCTTCAATTGGAGTGTTTATTAGGGTTCTAAATGCCTTATTATCTTGCCATATAGAGACACTACTAGAGTGCTCCAAACACATTCAATTGGAGTGTTGTATTAATGTTGTAAATACCATATTATCTTGATATATAGAGTCGCTACTAGAGTGCTCCAAACAACTTGAATTGTAGTATTTTATTAGGGTTGTAAATGTCCTATTATCCTTCTATATAGAGTCACTACTAGAGTGCACACCTTCAATTGGAGTGTTGTATTAGGGTTGTAAATGTCATATTATCTTACTATATAGAGTCACTACTAGAGTGCTCCAAACACTTTCAATTAGTGAGTTGTATTATGGTTGTAAATGTCATATTATCTTGCCAGATGGAGACTCTACGAGAGTGCTCCAAACACATTCAATTAGAGTGTTATATTAGGGTTGTAAATGTCCTATTATCTTGCAATATAGAGTCACTACTAGAATGCTCCAAACATCTTCAATTGGAGAGTTGTATTAGGGTTCTCAATGCTCTATCTTGCCATATGGAGACACTACTAGAGTGCTCTAAACACCTTCAATTGGAATGTTGTATTAGGCTTGTAAATGCCCTATTATCTTGCTATATATACTCACTACTAGAGTGCTCCGAATGCCCTCAATTGGAGTGTTGTACTAGGGTTGCAAATGTCATATTATCTTGCTATATAGAGTCACTACTCGGGTGTTCCAATCACCTTCAATTGGAGTGGTGTATTAGGGTTATAAATGCCCTATTATCTTGCCATCTGGAGACACTAGTCAAGTGCTCCACGCACCTTCAATTGGAGTATTGTATTAGGGTTGTAAATGCCATATTACCTTGCGATATAGAGTCACTGCTAGAGTGCTCCGAACACCTTCAATTGGAATGTTGTATTAAAGTTGTAAATGCCCTATTATCTTGCCATTTGGAGACACTTCTAGAGTGCTCCAAACACCTTCAATTGGAGTGTTGTATTAGAGTTGTAAATACCATATTATCTTTCTATATAGAGTCACTACTCGAGTGTTCCAATCACCTTCAATTGGAGCATTGTATTAGGGTTGTAAATTCCCTATTATCTTGCTATATAGAGTCACTACTAGAGTGCTTCAAATACCTTCATTTGGAGTGTTGTATGAGGGTGATAAATGTCCTATAATCTTGCCATCTGGAGACATTGCTAGAGTGCACCAAACACCTTCAATTGGTGAGTTGTATTAGGTTTGTAAATGCCCTATTATGTTGCCATATAGAGACACTATTAGAGTGCTCCAAACACCTTTAATTGGAGTGTTTTATTAGAGTTGTAAATGGCCTATTATCTTTCCATATAGAGACACTACTAGAGTGCTTCAAACACCTTCAATTGGATTGTTGTATTAGGTTGTAAATGCCGTATTATCTTGCCATCTAGAGACACTACTAGAGTGCTCCCACCTTTAATTTGAGTCTGTATTAATATACGTTGTTATTGAATGTTGGATAAGAAGCACCCAGTTTTTATTTTAAGTTAAATTTTCAGGTGAAAAATAAACAGATTTTTGGACCACTTCTTCTGCTTCAGCATTGGTCGTGGACACATCTGCCCATAAATCGGCCAGTTATACCATGGCCACATCCCCAGTGGGGAGGTCCTGACCCAGACAGATGCCCCGCGTACGCCGCTATATGGGGAAGTCATCACGATCATGAAGAGAAGGGCAAGGGGATTTCTTATATCCGGGGTCAGCTCCAGATGCTCCGAGATGCGAATATCGATTGGTTTTCGTATCGTGCATGGTATCAGCGTAGATGGCTGAGCTCGCTGACATTATAGCAGACACGGCTATGGTATTATCAGGGACCGGTCGTCTGTTTCTGGATAGTGGAGTATCACTACCCCGATTGGGTATCTCGACAGTTTGGCTTGGATGCTTTCATCCCGGAGCTTCCGCTGATGGGTAAGGATGATACCGACAAGTTCTACAAGTAAGTACCATCAACTTAATTTCATTATCGCTTTAATATTGCCACTGTTTCTCTCCTTTCTAATTAATTGTACGTGCAGTACGGCGCACAATAAGTCTAAAGTCGACTGGACCCAGCATTTCGTCATGCAGTACAACTGGGCTCGACATCTGGAGCAGCACTTATGGAGCCCGCCATCTACTGCATCATTGGGTGCTGGTCCCGGGAATTTGAGATATGCCGCATGGTACCAGAGATGGGGCATGCCGTCAGTCTACCTGTCGGGCTATTATGGCGAGACCCTTCGACGTAGACTGATGGATTCATCCAGCAATTATATGCCTTGGGGTCCGATCAATGCTCGCGCGGTAAGTACAACTGAAACATACTTTAATTTAAAATTGCAAATTTTAATTACTTACTATTGGCATAATCATGTTGTGTGCAGCTATTGACCACTGTGAGAGGAGTTAGACACAGCTTGGTGTGCATGGCGAAGGATGCGAGATGCTCGAGCACACTGCACCAATCATGGAGACAGGCGGTTTTGAAGGCCGCCTCGTTGGCATGCTGCGCGATGCTGGGGAGAACATCAATTGGCGAGAGATAAAGTCTACACTGCGAAATCCGGACTACCAACCAGAGGCCATCTACGGTCACGATATGCCGCCACCTCCTACAGGTAATTACAAGTTAATATTAAAAGTACGACACACACAATATTCTTATTTTCGTTGAATTGTTTGTTCTAACTCAGTTAACTTCCAATTATGCAGTTGATGACTCAGGTTGGGCGTTCCACAACTGGGTGTTGAATACCCAAGGATGAGATGCTTATAGAAATAAATACGGAGTTCAGGTAGAGCTTGGCACGGTCAATCACCGCTTTATATTATTTATTGCAGAGTTCTTTGTATGTAGCAAAACTAACATTATTTTAATCTAGGATGGAGCACCTCGTTGGAATACCAATTCCAGTTTTACCGTGGATGAGCTGGCCCCTTTCGACACAGATACAAAGGTGATTGGCTCCCACAGACCACGATATGGAGTGGAGATGGAGCACGACTTTGAGGCTGGTGGGAGTGCATCTCAGACTGCAGATGGCTTTGTCTCTGCATTATTTGGCGCACCACCTCCTGCCACGTATGCTGCAAGCTGGGAGCAAGATCCATGGGAGCTGCGTACACAGCCCGCCAATGTAGAGTCAGTTGTTGTATTTGATCCATGGGCAGCCAGTACAGGTACGCAGCACATGTATACGGGGGAGGAGGATGAGGATATGGAAGACGATGAGGAAGATTTGGGAGAGGAGGCGTTAGGATATGTGAGTCCGCAGAGGAGCGTGCAGCCGCACAGGCATAGCGGCTCCTCGGTTGTCCCCATCCGGAAGGAAACGAAGAGGATGATTGTAGAGTTTTTGTTTATTGTGATATAGTTGACTGTAGTATTTTGACTATGGGACTGCTGTATTATACGTTTCTGATTATATTGGCGCGCATTATGTTGGCATTATGTTTTTTTTATTTTATATTCATGTTGGTATTATGTTCTTTGCACTTTACATTTATTTATTACGGGTACAGTAATAAATGACTAATTGGAAAATAATTAAAAAAAAATTACAATTTCGCTACAGTAGGTGTACAGTAAATGTACAGTACGCTAAATTGCAATTGTGTTTTTAGACTATTTGATGAAACAAATAAGATGAAAATCCAAATCACAAATAAGTCCTTCTAAATATACATGTAACATTCCATAAATTTATAATTTTTTATGAAATTCTTTTGTACAATTATTTATAATTATGAAAAATTAAGAATTTATTTAGAAAATGTGTAAATTTAAACTTAAAAATTATAAATTTATGGGGCGCCCGGGGGATGGCGCCTCACTTGCCTTATGGGGCGCCCCAAGGGCTGGCGCCTCACTAGCCTTTTGGGCCGCCTGTGGGGCTGGCGCCTCATTAGATAATTTGGGCCGCCCGAAGCCCAGGCGGTCAGGACAATTATAAAAAAAATGGTATACAGGGGCAGGGGCCTTTTTAAAATTAATTATTTTTTTAGGAATATTAATAAAAATGGCCGTCCTATATCCATCTCGGTGCCAATTTTGTATTGTATGTTCACCACTTTCTTCAAGATCTTTCTTTATGTTACTTTTGCACCAAAGCGCCCACGTTCTTACTCGCTTGTCAAAAACAAGAATATGAAAAAACAACGAAATCGAGAAAGGAGAGGTGGCATAATTGGCTAGGAATAAGTGCTAGAGTTGTTGTACTCAAAGATCAAGAGTTCAGTTTCCTCTCACAACTTCGCAACTTCTGCGAAGATTAAAAAAAAAAAAAATCACAACAAAACACGGGTCCACCTAGCTAGCTCATAGTCTATTAAATAATACAGGGGTTGAAAGTTACATGTAATGTTTAATTGTATGATAAACCGACATACGACGTAGCTCTCTAACCAATCACTTTTTATGTCTATGCCGACTTCACAATTTTAATTATTTCTTTTAGATCCCCAGCAATTCTATTATCATCTACAGCTCAGCAGTGAGGTCGATACACTGCTTATTTCATTTATTTATTTTAATTAATACTTTGCTTGTTACTTTTTTGGTGACACTGTTTTGCTCTCTCGCTCTGTTTCTTCCGCACATGAGTTAAAACAGAGCACATGCAGAACTAGAAAATTGAGATTAGAGACTGAATAAGTTACTATAATTTTGTTTTATTTTATAAAAAAATACTTAAAAGTAGTTATAAGTAGTTATAAAAATTATAAATATAAAGGAAAAAATAATTAATATTCAATTTATAGAAGTGACTTAGGCATCTCTAATTAGACTTTAGATCCGCCTCCTAAAACAGAGGAGATAATAAGAATTAACTCTAAATGAGTGCTTATTTTTTTTAGAGAAAGGAATGAGGGTTTGTTTTAATATTTGACAAAAAAAAAACGATTAGCATATCAATTCCATGTAAACAAAAATGTTGCACGACTTGTTTAGTGAACATATATTATTAGAAAATTTCACAATAAAGATGCATAATTAATGAACATACTCAACAACAAGAAAAGCAATAGAGAACCCGAAACATCTTGGGTTCTAAACTTCTATTGTCATTATAAGATATTAACAAATACATTATTTCCAATAAACATGTAAGAATCATGAATATTAACACAATAATTTTTCAAAAAGAAAAAACATTATAAGACTGCTTTATTATATTGACCATTAGGAGCTCCATGTCTATGACATTCTTATCCAACATTCAATATTACATCATATTCGTAAAATTTTATGAGTGAGGCTACGCTACTATGCATAGCGTATACTTGTCCGTATTATGGATCAATATCTCTATTTTTTAGGTTCAAACACTCAATTTAAATCATTCAATATTATCTTCATATAAAAATGTACTTGTAAATCAAATTTTACATATTTTTTAAAAAAAATTATTATTTTCTTAGATAGGTAGAATATCACTTGATCTAAGTAGTGATTTTCCACCTATCTAAATAAAATAGTAAAAAATGTAAAATATAGTTTGCAGTTACAATTTCATATGAAAAACATTTTGAGTGGTTCCGATCGACTATTTGAACTTTGAAAACAAGAATATTGATCCGTAGTACGGACCAATCCACACTATATATACTTAGTACCATGGCCTCACTCAAAGTTTATTGCATATATAGACATTGTTCTACCATCAGTCCCAAGTGATACAAACCAGTTGATTCTGGGACTGTGTTTCTGCTTTGAAGCTAACCAAACTGGCAAAATGAAATAACTGGTACAGCTCCATACCTGGACTGTGTGTATCAGTGTCAATTTAGCCCAAGCAAGAGTTACTTGTGACATCAAAAAAGCATGTGTAATTATTAACATAAAAATTGTGATACGTACCAAATTCTATTTAATTATAATTTTATTATAAAAAAAAAATGCAGCTGAACATCCATACACAAACCCACACACCAAATAAACAAAAGAAAGGATGAGAACAGCACAGCCTCAAAGCAAATAGACACCCCCAAACCAGTCATTTAAGTGTCTGTACTCTGTACCCACTAAATCACACAACCCACCTTAGATATCATCATTCATCAAACTTCTTACACTCAAAAGTTATTACAAAACAATTAAAATCACATTCATCAGCTGAAATGCAAGTTCAGATAAAGGAACTGCACCTCTATTGGTAATATCTTCTCATCTCCTTCCCATACCATGCACCTGTCCGATAAAAAATAATTACATTTATTAATTGTCTCAAAGTGTTACATTTACCATGCTTGAAAAGAATTCTACATTCTACCCGAGAGAGATCAGTCACATTATTAATGGAATTGCATCTATATGAATTTTATTATGAATGCAAATTCAATTCCAAAAGGGTTCAATCATACTGCAAGCAAATAAATAGGTGATTATACTCTTAAAAAGTAGTACAAAATTCACATGAATCAGGTCCTGCCATCCTCTTTCTAAGAGTTAACTTTAGTATCTTACTTTTGCTTAGCAAATTATAGGAAGTCTCTTATTTTCTGAGGTACTTAAAATCCTCTTATTTTCTGTGCAATCATACAATAGTTCAATATAAGATTTCCTTTTTGGGTCCCGCCTCTAGATAGGTGAATTTGGCAATTATTGAGCTGGCATTTTCTGGCAAGTAATTATTGAATGCAATATATGATAATTATAATCTTCAACTAATTACCATATGTCTTTTAAACACATATTTAATCTAACATTTTGACACACTACAACAACAGTATCCCTCTGATTAGAGCAGATGGCAAACAGATCAGGAAACATAATCGGAAGAGCAAGAGCATCTAACCACTTTCCTAAGTAAACAAATTCTGAAAAATTACTTTTTGTTCAATAATCCAATGTTGCTAGTAAGCCCAACTAAAAATTCTCAGTTGAGCAACTAAGCCTGTTCTCTTAACCAAAGATGAAGCGGAATGCCATGGTGCCACATGACACCAGACTAATATCACTGGTACATAAATTGATTTAGAATACAAATAGTACCTTTCATATGATATGAGTACATGTTTCAAAATTAAGTTAATTAACAATTCATCATCTAATTTATAGCGCTTCCGACCTTATGTATTGCAGCTACCAGTGAAGTGTTCTACTACTAGGGTACAGGGAAATGCAATTCTTTATAACAAAAGATTCCCTCTATATAACAGAAATGACAGCACAACATATTAAAAACGACAGCATAAATAATTAATTCACCCTTTGTAGATGACTTCAAAGGGTGTCATCATACTGATTCATTACAACTCAGGACCTACATTTCTAAATCAACCTTCCAAATAAACAGTATAATTCCACTCATGTGCAACTTTTCAAATACCATCAGAATCCAATGTAATACAAGGATTATGAAATTATTTGTTCGCAGCAAGAATTAAATTATCATATCTGCGTAAATCCGGATATGGTTTTACACGAGATAGGTTAGACCATGGATAAATTGTGTTTCTAGTTTACCAGTAACTTTTCCTGTCTAATCTTCGTAATTCTATCACCCTGCCTTTTTTTCCTCTCATGTGTCCTGACTATGCACCAATTCCCAAATCGGTCAGATGCCAAGTCATAGAAGTCTGATTCGCATCAAGATTTGTACGAACAACTTTAAGATTCATGCAGATTAAGTGTGCACGGATCTTAATATCGATCGGATGAGGCCAGCCGGAAATCAGACTAAATTTGGTTCAATGCCCATCAGATCGCCCCCCATCCGTCTCTACAGTTATCTGGAAGGAAAATGCCAAGGCCCAATTGGCCCAGGTGCAGCGGATAAAGAGGAGCTATACAGTTTAGACACTGGACCTGAACCAAAAATTCAGACGCCAGCATGTACACTTCATCATTTTGCTCTTTGACTGCATACTTGCACTGATAGTCTATCTGGTAGATTTAATGCCAGCATTTACTTTCCTGGCCAACTCCCGTGAACTAGGTATTAGGCCAATGAAAAGATTTGAAATATGACTTTTTGCTCCTAATTTGAAATATCACTGTATCTACTTGCAGAATTGCACTGATATAATAATTGCTGCCTTAACACATTAAAAGATACTACAATTAATTTGCATCATAGACACAATTTAGATCATCAGAAAGGACTTTTCAAGGCTCAACTTTTCCATTGCTCTAAGAAAATGGGCCCTTTAGTTCTCTTTTATCTTATTTTATTTTTATAAAGGAAAGCGATATATTTCTCTTCAATTTGACAAATCTGTAACATAATTTACATAAAGGTAACTAGTTTACCTATAAAATTAGAGAGGGTTCAAATGTCTCTATTTTTTGTGCCTTCATATCTTTATTTTTCAAATTTTAATATCTCAAAATTTAAAACTTAAAAGTCAAAATAAAACATTTAGATGTGATTTATATTATTTTCTCTATGTGCTAATAGAAACTCTTGATGACAACTAAAATAAAATTACAATTTCATAAATTTTTACACGTGCATAGATAAGTAAATCATATCCAACAGTTTTATTTTAATTTTTAAGTTTTAAATTTTGAATTATTAAAATTATTAAAAATAGAGACAGGAATGGAGACATTTGAACCCTCCCAGTGAAACTATAAAACTAAAATAAGAGAACAAACACAATATGAATGCGGAGAAGTTGACTTGTTCTTCAGTTTTTCAGATTTTTGTTTGGAATAAGGTACATGTTAAAAAAATTATGCTGAAACACAAATGTTTCAGTTTTTTGTTTGAGCAGAATAAGGTACATGTTAAAAATTATGCTCAAACACAAAACCGAACTATAACAAGTACTCGTCAAAAGCAAATTACGTTTTCCTCGTAAATATACAGATTAGAAGGAACTTGAGAAATTTCAAACAGGAGAAAGATTATATAATATATAGAGCATTAAACCCAGAAAGATCACCATCTTCAAGATCAAAAGAGCATGACTAGCAATCTAGGGATGAACAGATTTTTTTAGGGAATGACTGGCAGTCCTTTGACAGAACACAATCTTAAAGAGATTCAAAGAGTCGCAATTTCAAAAGGCAATCCAGAGGCAAGCAGCAGCAATGCCAATATTACTTAATACAGGGACAATATATTACCGAACATATAACATGTAGGACACCAGATACAACTGACACAGTATTACCTAACATAAACACCAGGGACAGTATATTACCGAACATATTACCGAACATATTACCCAACATATAACAATATTACCTAACACAGTATTACTTCCAAACCGCATACATGAAACACCAGATACAACTGACACAGGCCTTTGCCAGACCTTCACTGGACCAGAAAGAGAGCAGTACAAACGCGCACTAGACTCACTTAGTTACCGCCACGGAGGCGAAGAACCAAGTGAAGGGTAGACTCCTTCTGAATGTTATAATCAGCCAATGTGCGACCATCCTCCAGCTGCTTACCCGCAAAGATCAGCCTCTGCTGGTCCGGGGGGATACCCTCCTTGTCCTGGATCTTTGCCTTCACATTGTCAATCGTGTCAGATGACTCGACCTCCAATGTGATGGTCTTACCGGTGAGAGTCTTGACAAAAATTTGCATACCACCCCTGAGTCTGAGCACAAGGTGGAGAGTTGACTCCTTTTGAATGTTATAGTCTGCCAAGGTGCGGCCGTCCTCTAGCTGCTTGCCGGCGAAGATCAACCTTTGCTGGTCTGGTGGGATCCCCTCCTTGTCCTGAATCTTGGCCTTGACGTTGTCAATGGTGTCAGAGCTCTCCACCTCAAGGGTGATGGTCTTGCCAGTGAGGGTTTTCACAAAAATCTGCATGCCACCACGGAGACGGAGCACCAAGTGGAGAGTCGACTCCTTTTGGATGTTGTAGTCGGCCAGGGTGCGACCGTCCTCTAGCTGCTTGCCCGCAAAGATCAGCCTCTGCTGGTCCGGTGGGATTCCCTCCTTGTCCTGAATCTTGGCCTTGACGTTGTCAATGGTGTCAGAGCTCTCCACCTCAAGGGTGATGGTCTTGCCAGTGAGGGTTTTCACAAAAATCTGCATGCCACCACGGAGACGGAGCACCAAGTGGAGAGTCGACTCCTTTTGGATGTTGTAATCAGCCAAGGTGCGACCATCCTCTAGCTGCTTGCCAGCGAAGATCAACCTCTGCTGGTCCGGTGGGATCCCCTCCTTGTCCTGAATCTTGGCCTTGACATTGTCGATGGTGTCAGAGCTCTCCACCTCAAGGGTGATGGTCTTGCCAGTAAGTGTTTTCACGAAAATCTGCATGCCACCGCGAAGGCGGAGCACCAAGTGGAGAGTTGACTCCTTTTGGATGTTATAGTCGGCCAAGGTGCGACCATCCTCGAGCTGCTTTCCAGCAAAGATCAGCCTCTGCTGGTCCGGGGGGATGCCCTCCTTGTCCTGAATTTTGGCCTTGACATTGTCAATGGTGTCAGAGGATTCCACCTCGAGGGTGATAGTCTTACCAGTGAGTGTCTTGACGAAGATCTGCATGCCACCGCGTAAACGGAGCACAAGGTGGAGAGTCGACTCCTTTTGGATGTTGTAGTCGGCCAAGGTGCGGCCATCCTCGAGCTGCTTACCGGCAAAGATCAGCCTTTGCTGGTCTGGAGGGATCCCCTCCTTATCTTGGATCTTGGCTTTTACATTGTCAATAGTGTCAGAGGATTCCACCTCAAGGGTGATGGTCTTACCAGTGAGGGTCTTGACAAAGATCTGCATCTGTTGGGGGAAATAGATAAAGAGACAAATTAGCATCACATCAGAAATCAGAAACAATACTATTAATCAGGCTGCAGCCTAATGGAAAACCTAGAAAGAACCACACTACTGATATAAATCGGGACACATTTTAGAAAATAAAACATATCAAACACATGTTATCTTTTATGACAGATCAATAATTTTCTAAGAGGTCACTAATACAGAACAAACATGAATTTTTATCAAAATAAAGATCTAGAACTTCAGATTAAAGAGACCAAGAAGACTTCTTTGGTTATTATGCTCCACTAAACCATATGATACAAGCTAATCTCTTAGTTAAATCCATAAAGATATACCAAGTGCTAGGCCCAATAGTAAAAATATTGCCAAGTTAGCAGTAACTAATGACCAAATTCATTACAGCCCAAAATTGATGTTATTTCTTCTTCCAACCAACTCTCCTCAAATACATCTCTTGAAACGAGACCCCAAACATTTTCTTAAAATCCCCTTATTCATGTTTCTCCAATTCAGTATCCTTCAAAAATAACTCGATTTATTTGCGCCATCTGGTAATTAACTCCCACAAACAAACACATAAAAGGTCGCTCAAATTCATTCACACAAGTTTGGGACTTAGGGTTACGGGCTTAAAGAGAAATCCGTCGCCAAAAAATCAATCACAATCGGATTTCCTCAAAAATCAGCCAACATCTATAGCTAATTCGTAGACTAACTACCTAAGTTACAAAGAAACTAGAGATTGTTTAAACAATAGAGAGGAAAAGAGAAAGAAAATACCTTGTAAGTGAAAGAAAGGAGCTCCGGAGAAATTTGTGAGTACTAAGATATATTTGATGGATTGGCCAGCGATCCAAGCTCCCTTTTATAGGCCCTCAGGGAGTTTGGTGACCGCCCTGTTGAACCTACCGCCTCAAGTAATTTTCTATTGTTGCTTTGTCAGTGACCGTTTCTAACACGTCTCTAGAGATATCTTTAGGTGGTGGGAAAGAACACGACGGTGACCAGATAAAGATAGGAACCAGAATGAAATCTCTCTAGAAGATCCCGGAACAAAGATTACGGTATAGCACAAGGCATACATCTTATGTGGGCCCCATGTTTCCTGGAGAGATTTCAGTCATTAAATAAATTCCCGGTTCATAACATTTCTTCTTGCCATGAAAGTCACGCCGAGTAAAATTATTCGATGAACCTGGAATAAAGAGTAATGTTGTGATCTCTCGGTTCCGTTACGATTCGTAGTATCACAGTTTTGTTCATCCTGGTTTATCTAACAGTTTCAACTTACTATATATATATAAAAAAAAAAAAAAAAATGTTGTTGCTATCTTTGCCTTGCCAAGGAAAAGTAGTGCCGAATATTAGGTATTGCGAGAGAAAGGGTAGGTAGCACAATTGGCCAGGAAGGTGTCCTAGAGTTGTTATATCCAAAGGTCGAGAGTTCGATTCTCCCTCACGAACCTTGGTAGTTACTACCAAGTTTAAAAAAAAAAAAAAAAATTAGGTATTGCGACCTCTGTCCATAACGCGGGAATCAAATCACCTGCTACGTTGTGTATCGGGTCAATCTATTTATTAATTTCATATTTATTTTGAGCAAAGCTAGAGTGTGATGTGCTCATCAAACTAAAAGTATATCAGATCGATTTTATATGTCGAATCTAAACCGTTCAAATTCATATACTTCATGAGTGATGCATGTATATGCAAAATTTTGAAAGTTTCGAATTCATTTGCTACAAGGTCAAGCAGTCAAAGAAATAAACATTTTGTAAGTTAATTTATAAGTTGTTTTATATATTTAATTTTAATCATTTTCTTTGACTGCTTGACCTTGTAGCAAATGAATTCGAAACTTTCAAAATTTTGCATGTGTATATATCACTCATGAAGTACATGGATTTAAACGGTTTGGATTCGGCATTTGAAGTCGATTCGATATACTTTTGGAGTTATGTTCACCAAATTATCTTAGTAAACACATCACCCCTTAGCTTTGCTCATTTATTTTTATTTGAACAGTCATCTTTAAATATTAATTATATTTTTTTTAAACTCAAATACTCTAGATTCTTTAATTATAACTGTTTATATCAGAGCAGACATAAAATAAATTCTACTCACAGGGTGGCAAAAGATTTGATTCCAAGTAGTAGTTGCGAAAATTAGGTATTGCTGGGGTTCATCGCTCCGTTTAAAATCAAAATAAAAAGATAAATTAAAATTTTATTCGGTTTTAAAAAAAATAAAAATATAATTAAGTGGATCTACATAAATTTATCAAACTGAATTAAAACAGAATTGAACAAATCAAACTAAATTTTAATTTTTTTATTTGAACCGAAATAAGAAGATTAATTATAAAAATAAATATTTTTTTATTAATTGTTTCATTTTTTTTTAAGATGAATAGAAAAATTTGTTTGAACTGTCTAATTGGTTTTAAACCGAACCAAGTTGTATGCATTATCTCTATAAATATTTAATTTCTTTTAATATTTGATTCAGACGGGAGACAGGTTTAAAAATTTTAGTCGGTCCGGTTTAATTGGTTTTAAATAAATAAAGGAAAATCTCGCACCGCTCTGACGTTCTTTTCTTTGCCAAGCGGAAAAGGCCTCTCTCAGTTCTTCCTTTTCCAAGGTAAACTTATCAATTTTCAAAACCAAACTGAACAATTAATACGTTTAAAAAAATGAACTGAAGCCTACTGAACCATTTAACCGAAAAAAAAAAAAATTGTTTAATTCAAACTCTCTCAGTTCGGTTTAAAACTGATTAAACCAGAACCGATCAACACCCGTAAGTATCAAAGCACCAAGCGTATTAGGTGATTGTACATTGTAAAATACTATAGTCTCATTTGATATTTTTTTATTAAATAATTAAAAATATGTTTATTATATAAAAACTTAAAATTAATTAAAAGGCAGAAATAAAACTAAAATTAATAATTGTTTTAAATTAATCAGGTCACATTATATAGCAAACATATACTTTGTGTAAAAAATTTCCAGTATTTTATTGGACGAGTATTTGTGGGTCTTATTTTTACCAACATTGTATGTTGAATTTACGATAGTTTTCATGAAAATTGTTATGAAATAATGAGTGTTTGGATGCATCAGATTTTTTAAACGATCTTTTGTCACAGAAGCAATGCTTGTTTCGATTTTTTTGCCGAAATTTTTAAATATACCATACTTCCAAAAAAAGATAAATTAAACAACCACGATTTCTGAAAAATTTGAATTTTGACATGGCCGCATCTAGGGAATACGGCCACCCCTTTTTTTCGTTCAGATTGAACTGCCGCACAAGAAGAACAAAAAAAAAAAGGTGACCGCATCTCCTAGATGCGGCCCGCAGAAAAGTGGCCGCACATAAAGGATGCGGCCGTGTCAAAATTCGAAATTTTCAAGAAACGTGGTGGTTTGATTTATCTTTTTTGAGGTTATGATATATTTAAAAATTTTGGGATTTTTTGATATCAAAAGGTACCGAAGAGGGTATTATTGTTTTTTTTGCACAATATTTTGTAACATCGGTTTAGATTGTTAATCTATGAATTATTAGAGTACATAAATAAGGCTAAAAGTAATCGAAGTAACTTTTAGATTTTTTTCAAGGAGAGATTCAATTACATCATTTTTTGGTGATACCGTATTATACTCTATGTTTTCAAAGTCCAATCAGTCGATTCAAACCGTTCAACATGATAGATATGTTAAAATGTGCTTGCATATCAAAATTTACATTTTTTTGAATTTTTTTTATTATTTATTAAGATGGGTACAAAAATTCAATGGTCTGAATATAGCGATTTTATTAAATACTTAATAAATAGTAAACAAATTCCAAAAAATGTAAAATTTGGTCTGCAAGCACATTTTAACATATCTATTATGTTGAACGGTTTGGATTGACTATTTGAACTTTGAAAACTTTAAAAATTGAGAGTGTAATTCAGTATCACCAAAAATGATGTAATTGGATCCCTCCTTTTTTTTCAATTAGCAAAATATATCTTTAGTTTAGATTTACACGGGCCGTATGACAAATGTCCGGTGTAAAATGCGAGAAACCAACGGTGAGTTTAATAAGGATCACGCTTGATTGCTAAGTAAATTAAGTTGCTTGTTTCATTTAATTTTTTATATTTTGCACTTTATTTGATAATTTAAATTATATTTAAAATTAATTCATTTTAAAAATAAGTTGTCGGACATTAAATATATATTTGTGATAATGAGCTTTACAAACAAATAAAAATGTGAAATAACTTAATTCATATGAAGATATAAAGTAAATTTATTCAACATTAAATCACATCTTGCTCCATTCTATTTTTTTCTATTTTATTTTTCATTTGTCAGCTTATACTTAAATTAAAATATTTACATCTCTTACTTCACAATCAGACATTCAAACATGCCCAAATAATTTGTACGCCAACATAGTTTAAAAAAATTGATGCTCCAACTAGAATTTTCTTTCCCCATAAAATTGATGCTTGGGAAAAAAAAAAAATTCCCTGCTGTTCGGGGAAACATATCTCCTCAGGTATTGTATCCTACAAATATATAAAGAACGGTTTGGATATGTGAGGTCTGCTTTGAGATATGTGAGGTCTGCTTTGAGATTCGTGCCAGGTTTAAGAACGGTAGTTACTATTTAGTAATTCTACGCTCATGTAATATAAGGGTATACGGATTCTCATGCTGGTAATTAATTTTCTCACTTTACGGTATCCACGATACTTTATTTATTTTTTTAAATGATAAGGTTCAATTTAAATTGCGGTTAGTAGGTCGATTGTAGGCCTCTCAAATCATGTACAAGATATTTGTTGTTCTGATTTCAGACTGAGCCCAGTATTTCTTATTCTTTATAGTTTGGGCTGCGTACAGCCCAAAACATTTAAAGACTGGATTTTTCTTAGCACTTGATAAAAGTATCTGTATAGTAATAGAAATTTCTGAATTAACAAGGAACTTTTATTAATCAATCATATAATAATTAATTTTCTGTCAGAACGTTTATATCTCTCCTGTCCCTTTTTTAGTTCACCTGCATCCTCTTTTGTGAGCTGAAAGAAATATGTAGCCAAGCACCAAAAAAGAAAATCAAAAGAAAGAAAAGATCGCAAGAATTGCAAGGTCCCGAAGTAAAATATACAGGAAATTGCAAGGTGTCAGTATAAAAAAACCACGAGGGATACAATCATGCAGCACTGCAGCAGCCATGAACAATCAAGCAAGCGAAGGAATTAACGAAGCATGCTAAGTATATAGTAGCAAAAAGTATAACCTAATTAATAATAGATAAAATTCGAGGGAGAGCCTTAGTTTATTCTATAGTATATAAACATAATTTAACCCGTGGTATTAGATACTACAAAAATATGTTTCATTCACGAGGATAAAAGATAACTATTATCGAGAATAAGTCAATATAAATTATTATTTTTGAAAATATTTATATTAGCGATAGAAGTATTTACAAAAATACCTATATTGTTAAGCATTTTTACTCTCACAGATAACATATTATTGTGGTAAAATATTAAAAATTAACACTACTGCTGCAGTTAGGTTGGAACATGGCACAGTATTTGTGAGATCAAGGAGGAGAATTGTCTTTAAGAAAGGAATTATTGGTTTGAAGACAATTAACAGGTTCAGCTTGTTTTGCCTTTGCCATCGGCTAGAAAGCAAGACCGATGCCGTTGATGCTTTTGCCAACGGTAGCAGGTGCAAACCGATGGTGATCAGTGACCTTTTCCATCGGCAAATTAAGTGAACAGATGGTAATCTGTTTGGCGCAATTTAAGCTGCTGCTTTGGTTTTCCTATCGGTAGCTTTGGTCAAGCCGTTGGCAATAGGTTCTGGTTATTTCAATTGAAGCTGCCGGATTTAATACTCCTTATATCGGACAAAGAAGAAAACCGATGGCAATTGGTTTATGCGCTTTGGATTATAGCAGCTGCCTAAGGTTGGGTTAAAATGCGCCGATTCATCCAGAGCTCATTTCGTGAATTGAGAAAGAGAAGCTCGTTCAGTCTGTCTCGCTATTGTCTTTTACTTAGTTTTGTTTAAAGTTTGCTCTTTTTTTTTTGAAACTTGTGAGAGAGTGTTATTGGAAATTTTTAGTTTTTTTGTACTTGTAAGACTCTTTGATTTAGTGAATTTGTGTCGTGTGCTTCCGTGGTTTTTTTCTAAAAGAATTTTCACGTAAAATCTTTTGTCATCTCTAATTTATATATTGTGCTTATTTGCTTGTTATCTTGATTTCTTGTGTAATTCTCCATTTATTTCCTTACATCTTTATTAGAGCATTTAGTGCTCAACAATTAATATCAGAGCATTGAGTGCTCTCAACATAAAATATGCAACAATTGTTCAAGAATTGAAGATTTGTTACGTCTCCTGGTCTGTTCAATGCTGTTGATACTTGATCCTTTAATTTATTCTTGTCACATAAAAGCAAAGATACAGGTGATTGTGGGCACAAACTATATACCGAATTTTGAGGAGAAACAAACAAGTCCGTGACATGACATTGATGACAACAACAAAGAAAAAAAAGGCTGTTTTTTTTTTTGAGTAAAGGTATGAGGTCAAGCTTCAACTATTTAATATTCTTATTATTATAATAAATAATTTTTTTCATTCTGATTTCGAATTAATGACCTCTCATAGAGATACCATGAGCCTTTGTCACTAGATCAAAGATTGATTCTTTGATAATGCTTTTTTTTTTTAGTCGTAAATGGTTTAAAGAAAAAATGCAGCTTTTGAGTATTGTAAGGTAGCGTTAGACCTTTAAATTTTGTAAATTTGGTGTTATGAATTTATTTTTCCTATGCTGCAACAAAAGAAAAATCAGAGAAGCTGTCAGAAATCTGCAAGACCTACCAAACAGGGGAGCGAGCTGGAAGTCGGGGAGTCGAATAGGTAGAATCCGTATTCCGTAGAAATACAGCTAATGCTGGGGCCCGGGGACCACCTGTCTGGAAAGATACCTACGGAGCATGGAAGCTCACCAAAGAAGTGAAGAACAGGGCTAACACCTTGTTTGGATGGAGAGTAGAGGGAGGGAGGGAATGGAAAGGAACAAAAAATTTTCGTTGAATTATGTTTGATTGATAAAATTATATCGAAAGTGAAGAGTATAGGACATGAAAGGTTTAACCTTGTGTCATTATAATTCATAGAATCGGTTTCCCTCCCAAATTGAAGTGTAACGGATGAAAAGAAATTTTATTACAAATATTTTAAAAAAAAATGACACAAATGTCCAATTCTATATCTTACATATATAATTCTCATACAATATTTTTTCCTCAAATTTACAATAGTTACCGAATTTCTCATTAATCTCCTAAATTTTAATGAATCAAACAATAAATAAAGTAGAAAAAAAGTTAAATTTACTTTCTCTCATTAATCATCAAAATATAAAAATGTTAAATATGTTAATCTTCATTTCTATTCCATTCCATTCCCTCTATTTTTTACCTCCCATTCCTTCCTCTACTCTCCATCCAAACAGGGTTTAAGTGTAATAAAGGAGCAGATACCGATATCTCTGTCAAAAAAAACTATACAATAATTGGCGTTAAAGCTTAAAAGAAAGACAAATTATAAATATCAGGAGCCAATGAGATTAGAAAGAACGGCTAGTTTGGGAGAGAAAAGGTGCAATGCCCAAATAAATTAACGGAATTGGACTTCAAAAAAAAAATATTATTATCAACAAAATAATGTCTTTATTGTATTTTTAAATTTAAATTTTAAATTGAAATTCAAATGATATTACAATGTAAAAAGTGTTAAAATACATAAAATGACTGCAAGGAACCGTAATAGATATAACGATTTTCTTGTAGGGGTGCAAACAGAGCGGATGTTACCCGTCTGTATTCAAAAATTAGATACGGATATCTGATATCTGAATATCCATGCCGATACGGATACGGATACAAATACGGATATGATTTTAAATTTTAATTATTCGTATTCGAATAGTAAATAATATTATATAGTTTAAATTATATTATGAAAAAAAATTATATATCTATAGATATTGGATTCGTATCCGTTTAATATTCGTTATGTATTCGTATCCTTCTTATATCTGATTCGTATATGTATACAAAAAATAAAAGCATATAATTTTACCACTATTTGATCCGTATCTTATCCGTTTGCATCCCTGGTTCTTTGGGAAGGAAAAAAAGTTTGTGATCAAGTATACATCGGTGTGAAATTCAAAGGAACCGTATCAGTTTTGTATTTTCTTAGCAAATGCTCACAGGAATTGCACAAATCGAAAATATTTAACCATCTTTTTGGTTCTTTCAAAAGCATTTCTTATTTTTCTAAAAATATAATATTCGGAAAAGGAGCCACGTAAACCTAAAAAAAACGAACGATCCAGATTGAACAGGTACGAAATGAAAGGCTCAGATCAGGCATAGCAACGTTCAAAATTAATAATATCTTTAAATGGTTTTTCCTAATAAAGAGGAAACTACACCGAGTAAAATCCATGAGTTGGAAGGATCAGCACTAACATTTTGCAACGTGACAGCTACTAACAGTAAACCCCACATAATAAATAAAGAAGAAAAATAATGTAAAAATAAAATCATACTTCCTAAGGCTATTTTTCACATGTACCCTCAAAGATCTTCAAATATTGCATACGTTCTGCAAACTGGAAATTCATACAAGTCCTCTACAAATATTAACTTTATCACTTCATAAATCTTGACAAATTTAATTTAATTCTCTAACCTTTTTTCTTATTTAATTAATCTTTGAGAAAATAAAAGAGGAACTAATTAAGAATTGGTTTTTCCCAACTAATATTATTTGTGGGCTGTGGAATATAAGATATTTCTCAAATTTCCAGGGTAAATTTTGCATATAGGTTAAGACCGGGCATATGAGAATATTTTCCTTAATAACACAAAAACAAATTGACAGCCTCTCAGACAGTGCCATCTACAATGGATGATTATGATTAATTAATTTAAATTATAATAAATAACCTGATACGTTTGCATCAAGACAATAGAGGGTTTTATTTTTATACTGCTAAAAAATCAAACCAGGATTTAACCCATGCCAATCCGCAAATGAGAGAAACCATGTATGATATTAGACAACTAATGCCACCTATTACATATATTATATAATAAAAAATATTTCGATTTTATATTTGTTAAATTGGGCCAATTGGAAACAAAACAATAAAATATTTTATCATTTAAATTCTTTTCATTCTTTTTAAAGAAACATTTTAAAAGTTGGAGGTCAAGCCACCCAACTATTTAATATCTTTGTAATACAACAAATGATTTCTCTCATCTAAATTTTGAACTCATAATCTCTCATATAGAGACCATGTGTCTTTGCCACTAGACTAGAGACTAGTTCTTCTTTTTAAAGAAACATTGTATATTATATAAAAAAATCTATTTTATGTATATCTGCAATTCTATTGGTATAATAGTCGATATTTTTTTCCTGGGTGTTAAATTCAAGTAGGCAAACAAATTTTTTTTTTGACGAAGTTTATCGAAATTTGAATTTTAAAAAGAAAAGATTATAACATTTTAAAATTTGAAAGCTCATAATAGTACCTGCACTGTACCTGCAGGGGACCACCAAAAATTAAATATGGAAAAATAATTTTTTGTGGGGATCGCAAAAATTCCATAATTCGAATTTTTTTCCTAAAGTATTAATATTTATGCAGAGAAGTATTTATACCTATGTACAAAAGTATTTATAGTTATGAGGTGAACAATGATTTATTGTGCGGGTACTGTAGTGCGAAGATAATAGTATCCGCAGCACTGTACCGACGGGTGGACCACTGAAAATTAAATGCAGAAAGATAATTTCATACAGGGATTGCAAAATCTGTACAATTTTAATTTTTTTTTCCATACTATTAATACCTATACAATTTTTTCTTTCAAATGAGACCCATAATAACGTACTTTCAGACTTGTCGTCGTGGAAGTATTTATACCTCGTCGTACAAGTATTTATACCTATACTTACAAGTATTTTTTACATATGACACTGAAAGTATTAATATCTAACAATTGAAAGTATTTATACTTACTGAAGTATTTATATGTATGAGGTCAACTATTTTTGTTAGGACTGACACGGAGATGATTGGGGAACTCGAAAAGGGATAATCATAACAAGTCATGCATCAAAGTATTAATATTTTTGTTAAGTGTTAATATCTTTTTTTTTATGGTTGTCGGCATAATACCGACAACATATATATATTGATAGAAAAGAGTATTTACAAATCTAATTTAACAATACAAATCCCTCTCCTCACCGCATTTGATGTAAAATTTATTCAAATATTAAGGTCCGTTAAGCGGGGCTATACCCTCCAAGTAATATTTATTCAAATATTAAGATCTGTTAAGTATTAATATCTTATCTTCTAAGTATTTATAACTATGAAAGTATATATACATATCTAAGTATTTTTTTACATATGACACTGAAAGTATTAATATCTAAGCACTGAAAGTATTTATATCTATGCATTGAAGTATTTATTCTTATGAAGTAAATTATTTTTGTTAGAGAAAGGTTGACGCGAGAACGAGTGTGGTAATTGTAAAAGAGAAACTATATAATTATTAGTAGGGACCATAGAGATATGATGCTGCTGAAATTTTAGAATAATAATTAGTTGAGATTATAAAATTAGTGAGGACCATAATATATTATTTCTCTAAATGCGAGTATTGTAACGTAGTTACTGTAGCGCGGGTACTAAAATAATTATTCTTAAAATTTTGATGTGATAATATTTTTATCTAAAAGAAGGCAGTGCTATTACAGCTTGGCGAAATGGAAATATGTGTCTTATAAATTATAATCAATTTGAAAGCAACAATATCCTAGCTGGTACAGCTCAATTAAACAGGACAAAAATAATATATCTTTGGCATCTGAAACCTTCAAAAACGAATAAACATTAATAATTTTTGCTTAACTAAACCATATTCCACCAGTGATAAAATATAGAAGAAAATAGTACATCAAAATAATTTTTTTGGCTATAATTTTGTCTTAGGTTCTAGACGCGCCCACTCACACACACGCACACACAATAGGAAAACAGATAACAAGGAGAGATTATTTGATGGCTTCATGCCATCTTTCAACGAGTAATTCCCTTGGTAAAAAATATGCATGGGCATATAACACAGTAAAAATATATATATACATATTCAAATGATTAATACATGGTCAGTGATGTAAATACAAAAGTCCATATACATTTGCGGGCGTCGGCGGTCCCATATCCGGTCCGATCGATTTGATCTACATCAAGATTCGTGTGTACTTAATTTGTATAAATTTTGGCATAAATCGATCAGCTTTAACCTGACATCTAGTAATGTAAATATTCACGTCGTTGACAGATACGTCACAGCACAGTTTGTGTGCTGGTGATCATTCTTTGAAAAATTGACACAGCACGGCATACAAATAAATCTGATTACAATACAACACGATACGTAATCACAACCACAAATCACACATGATCATAACCAGAGGCGGATGTAGGTTCAATGAATGAGGATCAATTGACTCTATTTTTTCAAAAAAAAAAATTATATTATATATGATTTTTCATATAATTTATAATAAAATGTCACAAATACGTAAAATTGATCTCATTCTTGGTATGAAAATTATATATGATTGACTTCGTTCTTGATCATAACCATTAAAAAGCTAACTTAAAATATAAAAAGTTAATTAAATATAATTAAATATGACAAATGTAATCAGACATATTTGAACATAATACATATAGTCACAGTTTAATTAATATAACTGACACGACACAACCTATAAAAATCTGAATTGATACGAGACGACTTGACACGGGACGACAAGACACAGATTTGCATCCCAACTCGGGACATCAAACCGCGTCGATTCCATAGTTCAATAATAATTTGGCATTGAAAGAACAATATTTTTGGTTAAATATGGAAAGGTTCACAACCTTGCTACCATGCACGCACATAGATCTCAAAAGATTTATTACAATTCACAACTAACATTACATCTCTCAAAGAGTTCTTGCTACATACCGTAGTTTTATTTTGTAAATTACAACAACTACTGATTATTTTTCGTTGCGGTCCACAAAATTTCAAAAAAAATTATTTAACCCTTGAATAATGAAACTTGTGTGTTGGATCATTTTATCCCTACTGCTTGGTACGTTTCAGTAAAATAAAAAAAAAAAATACAACACAAATACTCAGTATGGTTGTGGGTGAATTGAATATATCCCAAAAATAAAATAATTTTGCACTGACAAAGACTAGAATTGTCCAGAACCGTAGATTATTATACTAGTGAATCCAAAGTATAAATTTAAAATGGCAAATATTTACGATACTTACTCAATTTCAATTTTAATTTAATTTCAATTTCAATTTTAATTTTAATTTAAGTTCCTTATAGTTAAATTAAAATCAATTCGGTGTCTATTTAATATATATATATATAGAGAGAGAGAGAGTTGGATTACGGTACTTTATGAAGCGATTGTTTTACTTCACACTCATATTTTACGATTTCAAAGTTCAAAACGTCGATTTGAACCGTTCAAGTTGATCTCCATATTAAATTTGTATTTGAAAACAAAATTTTACAATTTTTAGAAATTTTATTATTTTTTTCGAATTTTTTAAAATCACTGTTTTTCATAAAATTGTGGACCATAAAAACTCAGTGATTTTCAAAAAATTTAAAAACTAGTAATAAATTTTCAAAAAATATAAATCTTTGTCTCCAAGCACAATTTAATATGGAGATCAACTTAGATTGTTCGGATCGATGTTTTGAACTTTGCAATCGCAAAATATAAATATGAAATAAAACACTTGCTTTACTTCATGAAACACCTTAGCCCAAATTCTCTCTCTCTCTCTCTATATGGCTGGGAAATTGCTTTAAACTTCGTGTCAGATAAAAATGGACGACTCGGATTTCATTCTACACTGTCAGGTATTGCACTGGATCTGATTATATAATTAAGAGATTTTATTGGACACAATGACAGGTGAGCTAAAGCATATCAATATTCTAAAGACTAAAAAAATAAAATTAATACAGCCGCTCTAAAAAACTAACCACCTTTATTTATACCTCCTCCATCCAAAACAAACCCTTTTCATCACCTCCTTCAAAATTGCTCTGTCTCTCTCGTTGGTCCAAGTACATAGTCTGGCAAAAAGCTTTTTGTCCTTTATGTGCAATGCATTGCACTTGAAGCAAAAATCAAGAGAAGAATTTGTGATACAAGCGGTCTCTATTGAACTCCTATAGTGCAGCCAAGGGGTACTATTACACCCATCTTTTATAAGAGGTATTACTAGCTAGCATCTTCATCCTTGTGCAATAATCTCTTATTGTAGCTTTGTAACTTGTATTCTGTATATAATTTACATTGACATCAAATACTCCTCTGTTGGTACAAAAAAAAATTATATACTGTTCTTGTCCTGTATCATTTGATCAGTAGATAAGCTGTCCAAAATATTTAGTCATTCGCCTTTTCAACTATGGACATATACATGTCAGAATTCACCTAAAAGTCAAATTGTAATTCTTCAAAATGAAGCATACACCAAATTTTTCTTTACATTTCTCTGCAAGAAAAAAAAAATAGGAAAGAAAGAAAGAAATAAAAAGGCAAGTAGGTGAGATATCTATGTCTCCTTTCTCTCCTAAAAGTAAAGTAGTTTAATTCACACAAATTTTCTCTGCTCATATATAGGAGTTCTTGCTGTTTTGAGGAGCTCTTATCTACATGTCAATCAAGATGAAAGGGCTAGTGAAGAGCATCAAGCTTCTCTCTCAAATATTTGGTAATAATACATTCTCTTTTTTTCACTCCTTAGCTCATAATTATGTTATTGTGTTTATTTATTATCACAATTTAGAATAAGTGCAAAATAAAGCCTGCTAAGTTCTAAATAAGAATCAAGTGATAAATTTAAGACTTCATTTATGGCTTATGATTAACTGGTAATAAATTTATTGATGATTGCAATAATCATCGATTGATTATGCGCAGAAGTACAAATAAATTAATATATATCAGAAATTGTAGAACAAAGGAAAGAAGGTAAATTCAAATTCAGTAGAATTTTTTTGCCAGCATTAAAGCTTTTACATCCATTTCATTTATAAACTAACATTTTTTTTTACATATGTCGTAGTTTATAAGGAACATGAGATGGAGATCGGGTTTCCGACGGATGTGCAACACGTGGCACACATCGGTTGGGATGGCCAAAATACAAATAACCCCAGCTGGGTAAGTTATCTCATTAGCTAATTGGTTAATTAATAGTTCAAACTTGTGATTTAAAATAAAAATGAATATGAATACATAGACATGAACAGAAGCCAAAATTAATTATATTAGACCTCAGATTTCTGAAATGTGCCTTTATGTGTTGTAGATGAATGAATTGAAGACATCATCAGATTTCTCAACAGGCAGCTTTGCTGATTCTAGAGATTCGGCCTCATGGGCATCACAAGGCAAGTATACTGGTGCATAAATTCATAACTGATAATTTGCAGCTCAACTAAAAAAAATAATCTTGATTTCAAATGCATCAATGTTTTAGACTTTAAGGGGTTTATCTGTAAAATTTCCACGACCAATCCATTAATTATGAAATATCATACCTTGCCCCTAACATCCGACCAGGAAAATCTAACATCAATTAATGTATTTCTACATATAGAGCTTGAGGTTTTATTATATAATCTAGCTCTAGCATCAATATAATTTAAAAACAGCTATTAGAAGTCTGTACTTAGTGGCCAATTTGCACAATATTAAACAGCCTGCAGCATTAAAAAAAATTACACGAAACGAGATCTCAAAAAATATATTTTATTACAAGGATGTAGAATTGACCAGGTATAGTTAATTAATATGATATAGAGCTAACGAGTTATCCACAAACTTCTTAGCTGGGATTTGTATATTAATTTCTAGAATTATTGGTATTATTATATCAAAAAATAAATGTTGGCATGACAAGGTCCATATAATTGAAATTGTAAAAATTACCGCTTTGGTGAGAGATTATTATTAAATTATGATTTAAGAAAGAAGATTCTTGGTAGGTTCAGTAATTAGTTAGGATACATGCACCAAGTACATTGTTATAATCAAATACAAATTAGCTAGATATATATCCATGTACTTAAAAAGGAATAGGAACTAGGAAGTGTTTTATTTCTTTTATAATAGGGTACATGTGTTTTGTATTACAAATCTTTTGTGGCAAGTCATGACTTTGATTTTATAATTACACTCATAAAACAAGTTTATATTTTATCTTTAATTACAGATTTTGATCAGCCAAAAGACATTCCATCTTTTGGGATGTTCTCTGATGCAACATGCCCACCAGATATACCAAAGGCCCCAAAGAAAATAAAGAAGAAGAAGACAAGACCACCGACATCTCCCGCTTCAACAACGTCTGCAAGATCATCTCGATCGTCAAAATCACGAACCTCTTTCGCAACCGCATTCGAAGATTTTGATCAAGAACGGAAAGATTACCGGCTCACTTAGACATTGGAAAATTCTTAAATTTCTCTTTCTAGCATCCAAAATTTCTTCAATCAAAAGACTATTGTTTCTTGTTAAGTTCCATTTGGAAGTGATTCTTGAAATGAACAATTAATGTGAGATAAAAATTTGAGCAGGGGAAGGCTATATGGGTGTGTATAGTTTGCCTTTTCTTTCTTCAATATAGATGATTATTTTATTCTTTGTAAAAAGTAATTATATTGATTTTTTTGCTGATTGATTTTTAGTTTTCTTTTTTTTTTGGAACTATTATATTTCGTATATGTACATTAATGGTGAAATGAACAAAGACATATATTGTCCACATTTTTTCCCATCGGATCGTCATCATTTCTTTTTTTTTTCTTTTTTTTTTTGAAGATTATATTCATTAATTTTGAATTAATCATATTTTTTACAATATGTATTATTGTACCTAATACATCACATTATACCATCACATAGTTAACTATTCTTCATCTGTGCTATATAGGTTTGTTTCTAATTGAAGAAATTCAATTTCTTCCACTAAAAAGTATTATATGGAATCGATCTTAATAAAATAATTTTATAATAACATATTCTGATATATTTAAGCTGGCAAGTCACAACTATGTCTCATACTGACCTTATAAAACTAAATCAATCATGTATGGGGCAAGATTTCTTAAAATGAAAGAAAGAAAATGATGGGTTGTATGGCTTCATGGTTAGGTGATTAGGTCAAGAGCCTATACTTCTATGAATTGCTTAAGCTGTGCTCCAGAAAGAAACGAAGATTAAAGAGGTTACGTGCGTTTCACCTCAAGTTGGACTGGTCCGAATTCCGATCGGATGGTCTAAATCTAAACAGGAACATTTTGTTACCTTAGAGGATATGGGTTCCTCCCGGTTTGGGGTGAGAAAAACCTAGTAGAAGTTTATATAGAGGCTTCACCTCCGCTCCCCTTCTATTAGGGTGCAAACGGATTGGATACGGATATTAGATGGATACATATAGCGGTACGGATATAGATCAGATATTAGATATCCGTAGATATATATATAAATATTTTCATGATATATATTGGTATATATCTACTATTTGAATACGGATAATTAAAATTCAAAACTATATCCGTATCTGTATCCACATGAATATTCAGATATCGGATATTCGTATATAATTTTTGGATACATATCCGGATAAAGTCGGATATATTTGCACCCCTACCTTCTATCCCCTCTTCTCCTCCCTCAAATTTTCTGATTATAGAGCAAGCAAGCTCCATGGTCAAGTCCGATTATAGTGCCACTTTCTTCCCTCTCCTTTCTTTCCTTTAATCGTCGAATTCTAGAGCACAGTCGTAGGATTTGTTCAACATGGCATAATTGCACTTCGATAAGGCTGTGCAGTTTAATTGCAAAAATATAATTTTGAAAAAAAGCAAGTACACGCAAAAAAGAGAGGAGTAATGCAGAATGGAATGAGAAATTTCTATTTGAGTATTCTCTTGTCCAGATAAAATCGCTCATATTCCATTCAATACATGATTTATTTATTTTCCGCTAGAAAAAGGATGAACTTTGTACACGTGAAAAGCGAACCCTACACAAATTTTAAAGAGCACTGAGCGAGAGAAAATTTTCATAAACGATAGTTAGACTGCAGGGGAATCAAATGGTTGGACTGCACCAGCACCCAACCTCTCAGGTTAGGAGACCGACACTAACCCTAGCATAACATCAACGGCTTCCAGTGGAGTTTTGATCTCAATGGCTCAACAGGGCCTTAACTTGGTTTGATCGTGCTATCTATATAAAATAAATTAAGACATTGCACTAGTTATGCAATTGTTCCTTTTCTTTTTTTCTAAATTAATTGGATAGTGTAATATACCTTTTATATCAACCGAATCATACAGCGAAAAAATTGATCACTTGATTGTATTAGCCTTCCTTCAAAAAGGACAGTACCATTATTGTTACCTGTTCAAGAATTGCATATAATGAAGCATAGGCAAGCTATTGGGAAGCATTGTGTATGATGCTCAACTATATATCAAAATATACCCCACAAACAGAGGCAAGATATCCGAAGGCAACTCCAACAACAACATCCAAAAATCAAACTCTGAGCTAAATAACATGCCACCTCAAAATCTTAAACAAAAATTTTGAACTCATTCTCTAAACATGACTTTCCCACTAACATGTTAAAACTGATTAAGCTAGGGAAAGAACAAACAGAGAAATAATTTGGAGATCCCACTTAAAGCCTCCTTCCTCTCCTTCCACCCTTCCTGCGCGTGCTATCAGTGGGAATTGGAGTCACATCCTCTGAAAAAAATATGACAAATAAATATAAGGTCATAAATAGAAATGATTTCAATCAATCTACTTCTTTCCCTGTATACATAATTCTCATTTGCATATCTTAGAACCATCACATTATAAAGTAATTCTGTAACAAGGAAATAGAAAAGAACATTACCAATGCGACCGATTTTCATGCCGGAACGAGCAAGAGCTCGAAGAGCAGATTGCGCACCAGGACCTGGTGTTTTTGTTTTGTTGCCTCCAGTTGCACGCAACTTTATGTGCAGAGCTGAAACTCCAAGCTCCTACACAGAAAAATTAATAAAAATCACATGGAGCAAAGTTTCATAGAATTCTACCAGAAAAGGGCCTAGAATACATAACAGAGCATAAATGTTGGGCATCCTTCTGAGACAATGAGTTAGAAAGAAAAGCTGTTTTATTTTTCAGTATTTCACTTCCCTAATATCCTTCACGGATATCAAGATCTGGAAAATAAGGTTTAGGGGAATTTTTTCAAAATTAGAATACCAGTAAAAAAAATACAATCTTAGAGCAGAAGGAAGACCTTGCACCGAGTGGAAACATCTTGAGCAGCAAGCATGGCAGCATAAGGAGACGATTCGTCGCGATCTGCTTTGACCTTCATCCCACCTTTTAAAAAAAAATCAGAGCAAATCTGATTTTATACAAGTCATCCCACAATAACAAGAGGTAACAAATTTCACAAAATCTGAAACTTCTCAGGTAGCGGATATAGTTCAATCCCTCTCCTAGAGTCATTTCCAGTAAAATCATATCTATTGGGAAGAGCACGTTATTTGGGCAATACTTGAAGTAAAAGTAAAGATGGTTTGGAGCTTGGTATGCTGAAATGTTCTTCACATGAGTTGTTAAACATGATAGGTGCAGTTTTAGCAAGAATATATAACAAATTATCCTTGAACTAACATAAGATAAAGAACTGTGAGGGAAGTCATCAAACCTGTAATGCGAACAAGAGTTTCCCGACCAGACAAATCAGTCACATGCTGAAAAGAAGACCATAAATTAGAGAATTAGATTTTTAAGTTAGGCAAAAAATAGCACAATTAAGAATATAAATATATATATCGAGAGAGAGCTCACAATAAAAGTGTCATTGAAGGAAGCAAAGATGTGGGCCACGCCAAAAACATGCTCTCCCTCACGAACAGTGGGGCCAAGTGAGATCTCTTCCTTTGGCTCCCTGGTTCTTCCCTTCTTCGACTTTATTCACCGAACATCAAGTTAAATTTTATTAGCAATCATACACATTATATGTAATACTAAATACAGAGTTAAATCAAACAGCAGAAATTGGCCTGATACCAAATTTTATTAACCGAAAAGACCAGTTATTTAATTACAATCCGAGAAGCATCAATGAACATGATCAGGACTGGTAATATCCAAGGGTTAATACTTAATCGTATAATTATCGGCTTAAATTTCACTAAATAAATTTCTACAATTATAATTTACAATCTGTGCAGAATCAAGCGCGCTTCAAACCCTCAGTTTAAACTAAAATCGAGAAAAATAAATAATAGAAAATCAAACGAAGATAATGTGGAGAAATTGAAATTACCATGGTCGAGTGCGCGAGCCGAGATCGTAGAAGAAGGTTTCTTAAGCTGGAATGCTACAAGAGAGCCGCGCGAGAAGAAAGAATGGCAGCGCTAAAGAGCTGCCATTATATACCTCCGTATCATCGGGCTAGGGTTTATCGCTCCGGTTAAGAAAATACCGATATTGCCCCTGCTGGATTTATTTGGTTGGGCTAGACCGGGTTTATTTTTCGACAAAGGTGAGCTTGGGCCGAAATTAATACCGAATATTATGTAATAAATAATTGGGGCAATTTCACATATCACCCTCAAAAATCTTGAAATTACATATTTACGCTCTAAAATTCATAGTATCATATTTAGCCTTCCAAAGTTCAAGAACTCACAAATTTACCCAACTTATTGATTTTTCTAATAAAACTCATTTTAAATTTATAAATTATTCATTTTACCCTTTCTCCATCATTTCTTCTTCTCCTTTCTCTTTGTCCCAGAGATCCTCTAAAAATAATTTTGATGAATTGTCAACATATATAAACAAAAATATACTTGATATACATATACAACCTATACGTATGTGGTTTTTCAAAAGAATAGGAAATAAAGGAAGATAAGAAGAGCATATGGCCTCCTTGCAAGGTTGTGTAGTCCTTTGGTTGTTTCTTGTAATTTTTTGTGTTGCCACAAATGCATTCCTTGTGCCATCCCCAAGAGTTACCACGGGTGCATTTCTTCTTCTTCTTCTTTTTTTCTTTTTTTTTAAATTAAGGGCTTTTGGAATATACAACATGTGTTTAGTTCCAATCATCCTGAATTGTTTAAATTATCTTGGTTAGTACATATAACATGTTTGATGAAAAGCCCGAGTGAAACTTTTGTTGGGCTTATCAACTCAAACAACACCGAGCAAGTGAGGAGCAAAAAAGGAGTTAAATAAATAATCGTTATCTTGTTCAAAGATTTCAATGACAAAGAATTTAAATTTGTTGGCAGGTAAGAAATTAGCTAATCTCCCTTCTTAGATGATATGAAGTACATATTATAGTTAGTTAATAACAAGAATTTCAATTTGTTGGCAAGTAAGAATTTATCCGAGACAGAGAAAGGAGAAGAAGAAATGATAGAGGAAGGTAGAATGAGTTTTATTAGAAAAAATAATAAATTGAGTAAATTTGTGAGTTTTTGAATTTTAGAAGGATAAATATGATGTTCATAATTTTAGAGGGGGGAATACGTAATTTTCAGATTTTTGAGGGGATACATGAAATTCCCCCTAAATAATGCAAACACAAAAATAAAATCACTAGCTTAATATAATGCAAACACAAAAAAATCAAAATAATGAAAGCCTGATCCCAGCATTTAGGGGCGGAACTATAAATTTTTGATTTAGGGGACTAAAAATTAAAATGCACAATGTGGTGAATGAGATTTGAACTTCTCGACTACAAAATAAAGCTCTAACTACTAGACTACAAGTAAACATTTGATTATTATTAAGGGGACTGAACTATAAAGAAAGTTCGAAAAAAATAAAATTTAATTAAATTTCAATATACATAACTAAAATTTTAGAATCATAGAGATCAGAGATGACTCAGCTAACTTTCCAATGCACTGAGATATAGACTACAACTTAATATAGACTAATGTACACGTGATATTAAATCATAAATAAAATATTTCAGAACACATTTTATTGCTAGAAATAATAGTTAAAATTTTCAATGTCAATTATTCATTGTAAAGTAATTTGTTTGTACAATGCCAAATACAGTTTTTTTTTTATAATTTAATAATTTATATAACTTTTCTTTTTAGTCCTATAATATTTTCCTACAATACTTTTCAGAATTTGTAAATAATTGAACACAGGAAATAGAAGGGAAAAGGTAACATATAAATGATTCCAAGTTTCAAACTAAATAAAAGAAATATAATGCATTTCAATGTACTTTTCAAAAGAGTAAATTTCTTCAGAGGTCACTAAATTTTGTACTTTGTCACAAATTAGTCACTCAACTTTGATTTATCTCAATTAAGTCACTTAACTTTTTATTTGTCCCAAATTTGTCAATCTATAACTTTTTCATCCAAAATGCTAACAGAATATTCTCATTCCGTTAGTATTTCGGACATAATATGCTCATTCAGTTTGAATTTTGGACGGAATAAGCATATTCTGTTAGTGTTTTGGACGGAATAGGCATATTCCGTTAGCGTTTTGGACAAAATTATAGAGTGACTAATTTGAGACAAATAAAAAGTTAAGTAACTTGATTGTGACAAATTAAAATTGAGTGACCAATTCATGACAAATTACAAAGTTTAGTGACCTTCGGCGAAATTTACCCATTTCAAAAACACACATATAGTTCTCTTTTATATAACTACTACCATATGACATTTTCATTTATAAAAAGTGACAAATATATATCCTTAATCTGTACGTCCAATAGTTTAATTAAATGAAAAAAATATATAATAATAAATAATAGCTAGTCTTACAAATGAGTAGAACTAGACTGTTAAGTTCACCAAGCATAATAGTTTAAACACAAAGGTCCGGTAGTGGACTAGTGGTAGGTCCGAAATTAGCACGAATCTAAAAGACGCCGTGCCCGTGCATTACAGACTTGGCCCGGTAGTGGACTAGTGGTAGGTCCGAAATTCTGATTGGATGGTCCGGATTTGAGGATCCATTATCCCAAATCTCTCTTCCGATCATAAATCGCATCAAAAGAATCGGTAAAAAGATCAAATCAGTGAGTCGCAAGCATACTAGAAGGAAGAATCGGCGTAACTCGGAGGTCTCTTCCTATTTAATTGAAGTTCAACATTTTATCTGTTACTTCCTTTTTGTTAGCTTTCCTCTTAATTTGTTCAAACTTGGGTAAGATCGATAGTTTACACATAATGTTTTGATTGGGTTTCTGTTTTACCTTCATCATATAATTTTATGGTTGGTAGCTCTGTTGGGCATTGTTATTCCAATTTTGTGGTTTTGGTTGAACAAGCCAATTGGAAATACTGGCAGTAAAGCTAGCTCTTAGAGCATGAAAATCATTACTAGGGTTTATTCTGATAATAAACGAAAATTGTCTTTTTTATTATCAGATTATTGTTCCAAGGGATCTTATTTTTTATTTATTCCCAAACCAATTTGGTTTCAGTAAAATAGCATTTTAGCTGACAACAACTGGATTGTGGTTCTCTAGCTTGACTTGTACACACATATAGGAAATGAGTACACGACCAGTACCTAGGAGGGAGAGCCCGTGGGGCCTACCAGAGGGAGAAACAAGAGAGCCTAAGGCCCATCGTTGCAACGACCGAGTCGAAGATGTTATTCAGGTTTTGTTTTTCTTCTATTTTCCTTCTCTTCTTCCTTGTGGGATATTGCAGTCATTATCTATATGGTATTAGTATTGGGCTGGTACTAATTGTCAAACAATGATGACATGACCAAATTTTGTTTCAACCGTACTAATTGTCTGATTTGGTGTGGACCGGTACTTGTTTATTCTGGAGGAAATTTTGGTCAGTACAATAGTATGTGGCCAAAAAATGGTGCTGTATGTTGCAGTACACTTTTTGTGAGGACTGGTACTAGCAAAATTGCAATTATTTGATGTAGCTGCTATGTTGCAATCTTTTCTGTGGTTGCTATTGAATCCTGAGAGATAAAAAAAGAAGTTTGATACTCTGGTGCTCTTAGTATTGTTTTTCTGGATGGAGTGGTAAGCTAAACTAACTGTACATGTGCACATGCTCAAAAGAATATGTTTTGTGTTGATATCAGTTATTACTGGTACAGGGGTGCTTATATTTTTGTGTTGATATCAGTTATTACTGGTACAGGGGTGCATATGTTGCTTTATATTTTTGTGTTGCATATGTTGCTTTAACAATCAAATGGTATATAAGAATCCCTGTATTGAAATAATTTCTCTTTTGGTTTTCAGGCATGCTTTGAAGGAAACCCATTCAAGACTGTACCGGGTCCTTTCAAGCTTTTCTATAGATGCATGCGATCTCAACCTGGGTAGAGTTATATTAAATTTTTTTGAAATGTTTTGAGCAAGCTAGTATAAGCTTAAGCTTAGCAAAGAGGTTCTTGCGCTTATCCTGATAGGTTCATCTTGTAATAATTTCTGATCTCTTGATCTTATATATAGGACAAACTTAAAAATTAAAAACTTGGGATGAATGTGGCTCAGGATTGTGTAGATTAAAATCAACAGTTTGAATTTGTTGTTTGACATTAATCTGATGGTTCTTGGCCCCTAATGGTGAACTTAAGCTCATACTAGCATAATGTTTCTACAATTATGAGGACAGATTAGCAATTAAGCTGTTAGAATTGCCCAAAATGTGATGTGCTAATCTGGTTTTGGTATGTACCACTAATCAGGACTTGGGTTGTCCAATAAAATTGTTCATTCAAACAAATTAATTTTAGCTTTAGAAAGTAGAATATGCATTTGCCCAATCACATGGCATTGTTTGGGATTGTTCCAAGGAGATAATGGGATCTCAGGCCTCATGCCTACCTGCCTGATATGTACTGTTGAGGGTTGATATGATCAATCCTTAGTGTGTAAATCTTAACTAAAACAACTGCTTGACATTTTCAGGGAAGAACCGACAGAACCATTCTACTATTTGCAGTTGGATCCACCAAGGAGAGAGACTGAGGTTAAACTTGAATAGAAAACCCCAGCAAATTGGTGGAAATTAAAAATAAAATGTTGAGATTCAAGTTCTCTTGACTGGAAATGGGTTCTTTTCTTTTGTTTGTTGGTAGAATAATTAGAGACTTTCTTGTCTAAATTTTTGTAGTCTACTTTTTGCATCAACTTCAATGAATAAGTATCTGAAATAGAGTATGCAACTATGCAAAATGGCTGGCGTCTTTTTTTGGCGAGCATCGGTTACTTTTTTATTTGTGTATTGCTAAAATTATGGTCAAAGTAATAAAAAATCCTTTTGTCGCTGTTTTTGTATCTAACATAGTAACATATTAACATAAAACATCTCTAAAAAAAAAACATATTAACATAAAACAAATTATGTGATGAGGTTTTACTGGGCTTTCGCACAGGCCCAACTAGATTTATACATGGGTTCATTGATGACTGTACTAGGCGCATGTTTTTTTCCCCTCTGCTAATTGAAAAGGCGCGATTTAATTATCGACTCCGTAGTGCATACGTTGTGTTTAGCATTTCTTGAGATCTGGAGTCTTAATATGTCACTACCTCCTATGCAAAAAGAAAGGCATTTGATTCAAATTTATGAAATTTAGATTAGATGAGTTTACATAAAATAATTGAATACGCTTCTTGTCAATGGAACCTAGCGCTTCTCTAATGCAGAACTTACCATATACTGGTAACACTTAGAAAGCCATTAAACATGAAGAAGTAGAAATACCATGAACTCTAGTTCTAGTTTATTGCCTCTTTGTAGCCTTCTTCTACTCTTCACAGCACTTGCTCTTCTCAAGCGATACCACTTGACTAGATTTAGCATCGACTCAACCGAAATTGTAGAAACGGTCAACAGGAGTTTTAACAAAGCTCCTCTGGCAGTAGTTCCAGTGTTTCCATCTTTACCACATGGACCGGAGAATTTAGGCAAAATAGAGAAAGGACTTGTGAAGGCACGCCTGGCGATTCGACATGCTATTATTACTCACATGCACATCTCAACAAGAAAGGAAGAATTTATTCCAAGAGGTGTCATTTACCGAAATGCGTATGCATTTCATCAGTTAAGTCCACAGTAAGATATACGCCTTAGAAACCATTGTGACATTGACAAACATACATGTTACAGTCCATTACCCGTTACTGTATAACTCCTGGTTGCTGATGCTTATGTAGACATACTAAGCATGCTGCCAGTCATCTATCATATGTTTTTTTTTTTTTCCTTTTCTTTTCTTTTCTCACAATCATATTTATAACATGTCAATGAATATAGCAGAGCAGCTTTGTGGTCTGGTCCTGGTTGTCAGTGCTGAATTTTGTTTATTTATTTATTTTCAAAATAGACATGTAGTGTTTTCAAAATAGACATGTAGTATTTTAGACTCATTTAGCAAAATGAAGCTCTGAAACATCTCAAGGTTTGTAAAAATGCTATCTCCATATATTTTAGTGCTAGACCCTTTAGTTTCAAACTTCACATAATCACACTTTATATAGAAGGTCAAATTGGGAAACAGACCCTATATATTTCTTATATTGCAGTTTCGTCGTCACCAAGTATCCTGTATACTTTGTAAAAAATTAGGCATATTAGAGTAAGGTTCCAATCCATGTAACTAACCATTGCTGCATCTTGTACAATATCAGGAGTTATATCGAGATGGAGAAAAGGTTCAGGATATGGACATACAGTGAAGGAGAACCGCCGATTGTTCACAGCGGGCCCACATCTGGCATTTATTCAATAGAAGGACACCTCATAAATGAAATTGAAGATGAGATGAACCCTTTCAGAGCTCGGAATCCTGATGAAGCTCAAGTTTTCTTTCTACCTTTTAGCATGGCGAACATAGTGAAGTATATCTACCGTCGTGGCATGCCTGACTATTGGGGTCCACAATGCAGGTTGGTAGCAGATTATGTGGATATAATAGCCAAGAAGTATCCCTTTTGGAATAGGAGCCTTGGAGCCGATCACTTCATGGTCTCTTGCCATGATTGGGTATTAAAAAAATTACTCCTTACCTTAAGTTTTATTTTCTTAGTTATTCGACCGGAAAATTATTAACTTGTCATCATGACTCACAATTGATGTACTGTCTAACAGATCATTTTTTGTCAAATGAGTGCTATTTTTTATTTAACTGCCGATCGATACCTTAATATTTGAGCTTCCTTAATCTTCGCAAGTCAAAAGCCACCAAAGTCTTATTTTTTATTTATCTTTTTGATAAAAATCATAAAGCCTGTTTCATTAAAGAAACTAGAAAGTATCTTACACTGAACCACCAAAGTCTTATACAACATCGCTTTTATGTTTTTTGTAAACAAACAAGTAGTTCTGAAACTTTGGTAGAAGTTTGTTCTTTAATTTTTTTTTTTTTGACAGGCTCCATATTTGTCAAGTGCTAATCACCAGCTATATACAAACTCCATTCGTGTTGTATGCAATGCAAATAAATCCGAATTTGGATTCTACCAGGCAAAAGACGTGCCACTTCCTGAGGTTAATGTACGACACCGACGCCTCCAACATCATATAAACCCATATCCACCTTCCAATCGATCGATACTTGCCTTCTTTGCTGGCCATGCTCATGGATACATAAGAGAAATCTTGTTTAGACAATGGAAAGACAAGGACCAAGATGTAATTGTGCATGAACACTTACCGAGGGGTCTAAACTACGAAGAGTTCATGCTCAAGTCTAGGTATTGCCTTTGCCCCAGTGGGTATGAGGTCGCTAGTCCGAGAATTGTCGAGTCCATACTAGCTGGTTGTGTGCCAGTCATTATCTCAGTGAATTACTCACTACCTTTTGGTGATGTGTTAAATTGGAGCAAATTTTCAGTAAACATACCAGTGGAGAAAATACCTGAAATAAAGAGTATTTTAGGGGGTATTTCGGAGCGTAGGTACAGTATACTACAGTCAAGGGTGGTTCAGGTACGGCTACACTTTGAGCTGAATAGACCAGCAAAGCAGTTTGATTTGATCAACATGGTTCTGCATTCAATTTGGTTGAGAAGACTCAATTTGAGGCTACCTTACTGATATAGCAAACAGAAAATGGTTTTTGTTTTAGCTATGCATTATTTAGGTATGCAACCTACCCGGTTCCGGGAAGTTTTAACTTTAATAAACCCAATAGAATACATCAGGGTGGGGGCTTTGCCACATAGTTTAGGATGTAACCCTAATAGTTGGCACAATGACTGAATTATTGTGAGACGGTAATGCATAGATAGTTACATTTTGGACATCTTGTCATTTGGGATTTGGGATCTGATAAGGTTTAAAACTTGTCGAATAATCTGCTCAACTCAGGTTTAGCTGACCGGTTTTGGTCGGATTATCCTGCTTTTAGTAAACATAATTATTATTTTTGAGCAGAATGTTTGGTAAATAAAGTGAAATTAAAGTAAAGTAGATATTCAATTATTCTTTTTTTTTTTTTTTCTATTTTGAAGCATCTTAAGCTGCATTTAAGCATCCTAAATCACTCAAATTATTACAAATTTGCTTGTCAAACAGAGAGAGTCAGTATGCAGTTAGATACTATAAAAAATAATAGCTCAAATAGTGGAATCCTTGATGATGAGTCCAAATAGTAGCAGAATATTGATGTTGATTTTGTTACCAAAATTAATTTTTTCCGGCATATGTCATTATATAATATTTGATCTTTTTTTGGATTTAGTACTTATAAATTCACCCACATGTATAGGACAATAGTTAGTAATAAATCAATCATCTAAGTTGATTATATGATTATATCACTTGATTTAATTAATTTAAAAACATGGTAGTGAATGCACGTTAGTGTGCATTTCTACATGACTTTGAACTACAAGAACAGACCGCAATATAGAGAGAGTTGCTTTACAGAGATTGTGGGGTTTCGTTATAACGCAAATCACAATATCTGTAACGCGAGTTGGATGGAAAGGCGCTCTTTTATCCATTTTATATGGTATTTAATATCCAGACCCTCTGTTTAAAGGATATTTACCTGACACAAAAAAAAAATGAGGAGACTTGCTAAAAATGAGCCTAACTAGGTCCTTTCTAAAGAGGCTACAGAAAAAGAAATTGAGAGAAATTACCATTACCATCACAATTCTGTTCTAACAAATCAAGAATCAAAATGGACAATTTCAGAAAATTTAAAGTTCATGGCACCTATTCTTGAAAAGTAAGTTTAGGCCATGTATAATTGGGCTATTTGTAACCTTATCACAGTCCAAATTTTTGTAGCCCAACTCGTCGTTTATTTTTTTTCACAGCCGCTACCAAATAATACAATTGTCAAACTCCTCTTCGATGAAGCGGATTCGGGTCGGGTCCGGATCCCCTAAAGTAGCCCAACTTTTAGGTTTTGTATCAGGGCCGTCTGATTAGAATCTGTTGCTTGAGATCACTTCCGGATTTGAATTAGTTACTTGGGATGTGTGCACTCCACTTTAGATGGATTATCACAGATTAGAATCGGATGGTCCGGATTCAAAACCAAAAAATTAGGTTACATCTCAACTCATTCGGGTCTCGACAAAAGAACAGCGAAGAAAATCGCAAATAAATAGTGCACTATGGACTTCTTTTTTCTTTCAATATATCTGTTCATTCATCTCCAATTCTCCTCTCGAGTGATTTCCATGTGATCTGTTATTGGGTCTTCATTTTTTTTTGACAAGATATTGTGTCTTCATCACGTGTTCTGGTTTGATGATAATTAATTGTTGACTTGGATCTAGAAAGTGAGACCAAAACCCAGCATTTATTACCAATCGGAAATTGATCAGAAAGGTAAAGGTAAGGATCCAAAGGTATACGTAGAATAAGTGCATCTACATCTTTGAAATTTTTGGAGTTTCTAAATAACTGTTAACTAATTTTTAAAAATTGTCTCTAAAAGTATTTAAATCCTCATATCTCTGAAACTCAAAATTAGAGTTTCTTAATTACCACATTAGCAAATAAATTAAAAGAGAAAATAATTTCAGCGAATTATTTGACCACATCAGAGTTTATAAATGATTTCTTATTAAGAAACTTTGAAGCAAAGTTGCTAAATAAGAAACCCATCTACATTCCTGAAACTGATTTAGAAACTGCTACATCAGATTAGAAACTCCAAGAATTTCAGGAATATAAATGCTCTGAGAACTCTTTTCGTGTTACTTGAATGGGTTCAAAATGCCCCTCTTTAATAATTTCCACCACAGATTCAACTCTTCAGTGTTGCTCTGGATTATTGATGTCAAACATTAATTTCCAATACAACTTTGCATTATGTAATTCAAATATCTAATTGATATCAATCCTAACATATATCCCACCATTTAATCCACACGTTTACTGGAGGAGGTCACATGCTCTGCTATTGTTACTGTCCCTATGTATTTATGACTGCTACTAGAAGTATACGGTTACATATGTAATTAATGGCAGTGCACGGATAAAAAGATAATGCTCAAATAGTTTCACCCAAAATTCATACCAAGGAATATTAAACAGCTCAACCTACATAGTACCAATGGTAATTAACATTTAGCACACCGTAAATAAAATGCTATATTTGACAGTTCACACAATTAATTAATATATTATGACATGCCTGGTCTCTCCACTGATCTGACACAACTTGCTACATACCACTAATAGTAACTGGTATTAACTCATCAGAAATAACACTGAAATACAAATCAAGAGGAAAAACAATGCAACTGATCAATGGCTAGAGTCCTATATATATATATTTTATAATTCTCCAAATGCTTTCTACTCATTTCCGTCTCTCTCGAGGATTGCTGCCCTGAGTGGTTCTTTGAGAACAACGGTGAATGCAAATGTCTCTGTCGGATCCGGCGGTTGTTCTCCAGGAACCACAATCCATTTAAATTCGCGTACCATCCTGGATAGCATGAGGTGCACATGCAATATGCCAAGAGTTGCTGCCGGGCAGATCCGGCGCCCGACTCCAAATGGCATCATACGCACACCTCGTGTCCCTGTTATGTCAGTGTCATATCCCTCTCCTCCTTCTAAGAACCTCTCTGGTTGCCACTTGTCAGGGTTTGTCCATATGCTTGGATCTTGTGTCACCCATGCCGTGTAAAATTCCACGTTTGCATCAGCCGGAATGCGGTACCTATCACAAGAAAAATGATATATAATTAAACCACATCATGCAGGTTCATAAAATTGGTTCGAGCATATAATAAAATCTAATTGCATATCTCTTGTCTTTAGGTATTTCAGTGTTAAATTTAAACTGTCAAAAAAGGAAAAAAAAAAAAAAATTCTGATCATACCATCAAAGATAAAATTTAAGTACTTGCTTAGCTGGTTCCTATTTTGCAACTCAACACGGCTTGCTTCTAGATAGATAGAGATATTTATCTATGTTCACGTGGTATGTTTCATTAAAGCGTTAATGCAATGTAAAGAACACTCCACAGGGACAACAAAAATATGTATTTTTAATGCATTTATGAAGAATGTCTCAAATTTTTAAGATAATTTTGAAAGGATAAGTGTCTCCCAATACGCACCCAGCTAACTCTGTATCGTGTGTTGCAGCATGGGACAACACAAAGTGACTCGGCGGGTGTCGCCTTAGCGTCTCCTTCACCACTGCCTGAAATTTTAACTGGCTTATTAGTGTTAAGCAAAATTATACAATAAACCCTGAAGATCTAAGAGCTTAATTTATAATTTCTCCACATATATATGCAGCTGCACTTCCTAAGTTCAGCTGTTGTGCAATCAAATAGCTAGTAAACTGTTTTGCATATATCAAAAACTCAAAAGGTATTATTTTTTTTAACAAAGGATTAAACATGAATTGTGCCATATAGTCAAGATGTGTTTTGCAAGGATAATACTTTGCACAATGAATTAATGCGATGGAAGAAAAGGTGACAGCAGTTATGACCACTAGTATTAGTGTACAACAGGACCACATCACCATATATACGTATAAGAAATTGTTCTTTGAACTGGAGATTATATCACAAATGCTTTTTTTTTTTAATTAATAAAAAGGCAACATAAGAAAACACCTGCAAGTAGGCCATGGATTCCACATCAGCTTCAGTGATCTTCCTGTTCTTATCCATCCCTACTTTGCCCACAATCTCCTTGTACAACCTGTCCTGCACTGTCGGATCGAGCACATGCAACATGATCCACTCAAGAGCAGTGGCGCTCGTGTCAGTACCGGCGCTCATCACTTCTGAGCAAAGTGTCACCAATTCCTCCTCTCCTAGCTCTCCTTTCCTTCCTTCTACTTCCATTCCTATCAAGGAATCTAAGTATGCTTCACCAACCCCCGAAACCATCTCGAACTTACATGCATTTTCACTGATCAAGGAAAAAGTTAGACATGGTAAAATGTTAATTGCTCTTTATTACACAGATACTAATTCTAATTAATCTTTATAACTTTAGTATTTTGTTTCTTTCTCTTTTAAAATAAAATCTAGGAAAGAATCAGAAATTTATTTCTTCAACTCCTTTTCGCTTTCAAAATATATTTTTTGAGCTTGCATTAACCAATATATTTTAAACGTTATCAGAAATTATAACTTATATACCTAGTGCAATCAATCTTCCCACCGTTTTGCACGAAAGCACGTCTAGCCCGCACCAAAGGCAACAAGCAGTCCAGCTGCCTCTTTCTAAGTTTTTTTGCTTCTTTGAACTCTTTCCTGAACAAAGGTGCTAGTGCTGGTAAAAAATCAGGCAGCTTTAGTGTGGAAACCAACATAACTTCCTTCATTACTTGTTCAATTTCCTTCACATGTGATTCAGGCACTTTCATGCCGAAACAAATGCAACACAAGATGCTGCATACGGTTAAACGGCAGTTTGCCAGGATTTGCACGCTACCGGTTTTATGGAACTCGGTTCTCAAGCGCTCAAAGTGGTTGCTTATAGCCCAGTCACGTATCCACGAAAACTGCTTGACACGTGTTGGTGTCACAAGCTCACCCACAAAATTTCGGCGTAAAGACCGCCAGAGCGGGCCGTAGTGGGCTGAGTTGACAGTGCACTTTTCGCAACTGAAGAGGAGACGGGTTGGAGAGTCCGGAGGCCGGTTGGCGAAAACTGGTCCCCGCTTTATCAGTGCTTCATGGATCAAGTCAGATGAGGAGATGATAACCATGGTGCGAGCACCCATTTTGAGAGTGAATATTGGGCCATATTTTACACGCAAGTCGCGCACGACATACATGAAGTTCCGGCGTTCCAAGATGACTTGCACCAAGTTGCCGACAACTGGCCAGCCAGACGGGCCAGGCGGGAGGCCATCGGTCCCTTTACTAGCTTTTTGACAGCTACACCACCAAAGAAACGTTAGGGTAGCGGTGGTGACAAACAGTATAAAATCAGTGAAATCTAGCCACGCCATGTTTGCTACAAGGCAACAGTGGTTTATTGGGTATTATCCAGTAAAAGGTGGTATACTGGTATAATAGTGTAGTAGTGTTAATTGTGCGCTTGGGTACATCTTCAGTGCAGTGTAAATATAACGAGAGAGAAGCATATGCCATAAGGTGAAATAAATATGGGTAGTTGTCACTCTCTGACTCTCTGTACGAGTAAACGTGAAATTAAATGACCATGTCAGTGTTTGTTTACTGTTAATGTTTTCGAAGCATGGAGTACAGCTATTGGTATCCGAAATTTTTATTACTAGAAAATTAATTAAATAAAGGGAGGGTTCAAATGATTTTTTGTGCCTCCACTGTAGGGTGGCAACGAACCGAACCGAACCGAACCGAACCGAACTTACCTTAGGTTTGAGTTTGGTTTGAATTAATTTCGAACCGAACCTGATTTGATTCGTTTCGAACCGAACCCATTTCGAACTACACATTTTTCGAATCGAACCTGAATCGAATCACGAACTAAATTATTTTTTAGCAGTCCCAGTTATACCGGTAGTTTATACATTAATTTTTTCTCGCGGGACAATTCACATGGCTTCCTTTTACCGGTATGAACTATGAAATGAGTGTTTTTAAGTTGAAAAATTATTCATGAAAAAATACATCAGAGACGGCTTTTCTGGTATGAACTATGAGAGACGACCGATGAGAGAGGAGAGACAGTCATCTAGGCCGGAGAGAGGAGTGACAGCCGGAGAGACAGCCAGTCGCCGAGAGCGTCAGCTAGATTTTAGAGCTAGAGGGAGAGTGAGTTAGGGAGAGGTGGAGAGAGAACTAGGTTATTGAGATTTAAGAGCGATGGAGTATCGGCTAAGTTAAATTATGACTCTCTATCTTGAATTTTAATTTCATCAGGTAAATGGACGGCTGATGTTATTATGAGATTCGAACCATAAAAATGATCGAACCCACTTCGATCGAACCAGGCTAGGTTTGGGTTTGGTTTGAATTAATTCCGAACCGAACCTGGTTTGGTTCGTTTCAATTCGAACCCATTTTGAATCGAATTAAACTCGAATCAAACCCAAATCGAATCACGAACCTCGAATTTTTTTGCCAGCCCTACTCCACTATACTTCAATTTTTCAAAATTTTAATAACTCAAAATTTAAAATTTAAAAGTCAAAATAAAACCATTAGATGTGATCTATGTTATTTTCTCTATGTGCTCATAAAAAATTATCACATTTTAATTTTGTTTTTATGTGAATCAATAAGTTGAAAAATCAACGTTCAGAAATTATCCACATTAGCATGTTTTTTACAAGCTTTTGATGATAACCAAAACAAAATTGAAATGTCATAATTTTTTACATGTGAATAGATAAAATGATGTAGATCATATCCAACGTTTTTATTTTGAATTTTAAGTCTTAAATTTTGAGTTTTTAAAGTTTTAAAAAATGGAGGCACAATGGAGGCACAAAAAATGGAGGCATTTGAATCCTCGTCTTAAATAAATATCAAAATGAAGAATGAATATGAGTTTTTTCAAGATATAGAGAAAATGTGATTGTGTATGATGTCCTCTTGACGTTATAGACTATCACGGCCAGGATTAGCGATATTAATTACCGCACTTATTAATTAACTAAAAAACAAAATTCTAGCCATGACTATCAATAACGGCCAGGCAATTTCTAGCCTAAGTGATATGTAAGTTTATGTAACACGTGAGCTGGACGTGATTATCAATCACGGTCAAGATTGATTTTTTTTTATTATTTTTTTTAGTTAATTAATAATTGCGGTGATTAGTATTGCTAATTTTGACCGTGACAGTCTATAACATCCAGATGACGTTATAAACTATCACGTTTTCCCTATATATCTCGAAAAATTTCAGATTCGTTATCCATTATGAATATTTATTTAATTAATTTCCTATTAATAAAAATTTCGGCAGGTGTTGAGGATATTACAACGGCCGTACTCAGAGATAAATTTAATATTCCTTTTTTTTTTTTTTTTTTTGGTTTCTTACAAGAACCGTAGGTCAATCTCAGTAAAGCAATTCAAAAGCTATAACTCCTGCTTACATTTCCAGTGCTAGAAAAGAATAAGAAAATAAGCTTCTGACTTTAACACACAAACGTACCAGAACCAGCATCTATAAACCAGAGTAAGAGACTATTGCCAGAATAAGTCCGGCTCATTGCTGCCGCTTTTCTCCTACATTTGTAGTCTCTCATGGTTTACCAGTGCATGGGGCAAGGCGATTTCATGCTCTTCGTATTTCACTTTCATCTTCCCGCTCTTACCAATAGGATCTCAATAGGACTCAAAATTTAATATTCTGATGCTATATAAAGTCAAGTTACTATTGGTTATTACTTTTTCTTTTTTTTCTTTTTCCCTTTTGAGATATTATTGGTTATTACTTGGTGCTGGAATCTAATGGCGCAGTCTGGAAAACCATCCTGGATTGGCAATGTTGACAACTTGCCATTTAATGAAGAGCTCAATGTTGGATGTATGATATCAATAATTATGAAATAAATAAAATACAAATATTTTATATAAAAAAAATATATCTCTGTTTTTTAAAGTTGAAAGAGTCGATTTGAATTGTTCAACATGATCTCCATATTAAAATGTGCGTGGAGACCAATATTTCTTTTAGAAAAAATTTACTATTTAATAAGATAGATACAAAATTTATTTTTTTCAAAAGATTCTAATTCATAAAAAATAATGATTTTGTGTTTATCTAGAAAAATAGTAAATAGTTACTAGAAATAAAAAATTTGGTCTCCATCATGATGAGCGGCTCGAATTAACTTTTTAAATTTTAAAAATAAAAATAAAGATGTGGGACATAATTGAAGCACAAAAATAAAATTCCATTTTTAACTTGCTATCACAAAAATAACCTTATTGAATGTTGAATTTTGTGTACCTAAGATTTTGTCTTGGTTTGGCAGAGATGAGATCGTACTAATAAGATCCAAGAGTGCACATTGTTTTTCCTTGTCTTCTCTGTCGAAATGAATAAGGTATAGTCTTATTAATAGCACTGCTATTTTGAACCACAGTTTCTCTCTAAAGTCTAAACAAGTGACCATTTCCGAGGGGCAAACACGAGATGTGTCTAGTTCCATTACTCTTGCATTTATTTTATTATTCATAACATATTCCATTGATTAGATTTTCTTTAAAAAAAAGAGTGAGTCTATGGTACTATGCATATTACGATTTGGCCTGTAATACGGCTCAATATTCGACTCTTCAAAATCCTAACGGTCGATCCGAACCGTTCATCTTGTTCTCCATATTAATATGTGTTTGGAGACCAAATTTTACATTTTTTGAAATTTTTTTACTATTTTTTTAGATTTATTAAAAATCACTTTTTTTGGATGGTCCAAAATTTTCAGATCAAGTGATTTTCTAAATATGTAAAAAAATAGTAAAAAAATTTCAAAAAAATATAAAATTTGGTCTACAAACACATATTAATATGGAGAACAAGATGAACGGTTTGAATCGACCGTTAAAATTTTGAAAAGTCGAATATTGAGCCGTATTACGGACCAACCCGTGATATGCATAGTACCATAGACTCGCTCTAAAATAAATCCCGGGCATGGGAAATAAACGGATACAACAATCAGGGCCGGTCCTGAAGATTTTGAGGCCCGGGGCGGAAGAAAATTTGGGACCTTTTATATATACAAAAAATTTATGAGACCGGCTAATACACTTTGATAAGTACTTCAACACTATATGCTTTAAGTCATTTTTGTATTTTTAAAATTCAAATAGTTGATCTGAACTGTTCAATATAATATCCATATTAAAACGTGCTTGAAAACTAAATTTTACATTTTTTTTGGATCTTTTTTACTTTTTTTAAGATAGGTAGAAAATCCATTAATTTAGAAATTTCTGAACCATAAAAAAAATTCTACTTACCTTAAAAAATAATAAAAAATTCAAAAAAAAATGTAAAATTAGGTCTCCAAGCACGTTTTAATATGGATATTAGGTTAAATGGTTTGGATCGACTATTTGGACTTTTAAAACGCAAAAACTACTTATAAACATATGGTGCTGAAGTACTTATGGAAGCAATTAGGGGTGTTCATCGGTTCGGTTCGGTTTCAATTGAACCGAACTAGGCAAACCAAAGTTACAATTTGGTTTTAAAAATAGAACCGAACTGAACCGAACCGAACTAAAGTTTTATTTCGGTTTCTTCAGTTTCTTCGGTTCAAATCGAAAGATATTAATTTTTTCATTTAAAGCAATTGATTTATAATAAACCGAAGTATATTAAGAAATAAACCAAAGTATTTAAAGCAATTGATTAAGAAATAAACGAGGTATTAAGAAATAAACTAGGGGTAGTCTGGACCAAATTCATAATATATAAAAATTCGATTGGTTCGGTTTTTTCGATTTTGAAAATTTCCAAACCGAACCGAACTGAAGTTGTAATTCGGTTTTAAAAAGCAATCTGAACCAAACCATTAAACCGAATAAATCAAACTGTTTAGTCCAAACTAATTTGATTTGGTTCAAAACCGACTAAACCGGACCCAATAAACACCCCTAGAAGCAATTAGCCGGTCAGGTTTTTTATTGATATGCCAATAAATCATATTTATTTATAGAAAAATTTGAACCATTTATATATACAAAATTTGAACTCTAATAGTTTATTTATTTTTTATATATACAATTTTTTTTTTATATATATACAAACTAATTTTTCTTTTTAGAGGCCCTAGAATTTTGGGGCCCGGGGCGGTCGCCCTGGCTGCACAGCCCCAGGGCCGGGCCTGACAACAATTCAATGCATACGGTTGGTAGAGTCGAAGAACTTTTATGTAGTAAAATAGTTAAAGCAACTTTACTGTACCTACCGCAATTAGAAGAACTTTTATGTAAAAATGGACTGTTGTAATAAGCAATAAGACCCAATAGTGCACAGTGACTGTTTTATGCAAAATTCAAAAAGAGAATCTTTCTGTGTTCAATTCACGTACATTGTAAGATAAATTATAAAGATATATCATACTTACCCTTAAAAAAATGATGGAAGTCACAAACAAGCAAAATTACTGCACAAATAACAATTATTAATACTACACATTTATAAAAAAAGAAGCCAAAAAGCAAAGCTCAGAACAAATTAAGTTTAGGCCAAGGAGCCCTTGCATTAATATTTACATTCAGGATCAAACACATTTTCAATAAGCCACCACAATTTCATCCCGCCGCACCTCTGCCACTGGCACTGGTACCAAGATTGTACCAGTCCACTATGTCATTTCTTATCTGTGTGCAATTCCTTCAGCTGTGTCTGAAATAACTGATGAACAAATTGCATCCAAAAAAAGAAAATTCCTAGGCCAGTCATACAAAATCTAATTAGAGAAATAAACATAGCTGGTAATAATTTCCCACTTTAAGGTTAGTTTGATTGAAACAAATTTTATTCCTCTCCAACCAAACAACCCATAAGATGGCATCAAAAGTCAAATAATATGTTAATAACAATTTCTTTGCACATCATACATCATAATAATGCATTGCCAAGTCTCTTTTACCGAATCAAAATTGAAATCATGTTGATTGTAATGTGCTAACATTTTGAGATAATTCAGACATAAGGCCATTTTGGGAATAATGTATTATCAATAGTATTATGATCCGATCAAAAGCAATATGGGGTATCCCCCTCCAATCCTTCTTTTATAAGATTAAATTGTGTCAAAATCTTGTTTTTTATTTACCAATGAAATGAACTCTCTAATTTTTACAGGCAATTATGTTTCCAAATCATACTCCACATTGAATCTTTAGCCCCTTCACAATTCAATTTCAATAAAGGACTTCCAAACTAAATTTTATAAACAAGAACCCTGCATATTTACACTAATAATTAATCAATAGGAATTTGTGAGGTTTGGCTACCATTATCACTAGATTTTTTCGTAATGGAAGTTTTCACCTGTCCGCTCTTCTTTTCGAGATCTGCTTCCTTGGTATCCACAAAGTCGATCCAATCCTTGAAAATAGCAAGACAAGAAAGAGGCTTTGGCTTATTGACAAGTGGTCGCACCGATGCAGATTCATTTTCTTTTCTTTTGTTGTAGTATCTTTTAAACTGAAGACAAATCTTTATGAAATATATAATTAATGCCAAAACACAAACAACACCACATATTAAAAAAAGGCCCCAAAAGCTGCTTAGACTTAGACGATTTGATTCGGTATCTGTGTCCTCAGAGCTATCTGTGTTCTCGGAGCTGCATCTGCCGTGGCTGTTCAACCATTGGTCGTGAATGCGCTGGAGTTCTCCACTCTCTGACAATGTCAGAATAGCAGTTGAGAGGTCAACTGCTAGAGGAGAATCTCTTTGAAATGCCTATTAAGAAAAAAATTATACATGTTTAAATGGTATGTTCCAAATACATATACATTACCCATAGATTATACAAGTAGTCTCAAGCAGATGCACGTTATTAATCTATGAACCTAAAAAAACTGCATTTTAGAAGAGAAAAAAAAGGTAGGTGTGGATGCCTCCATTTTTCATGCTTCTAATTATTCAATGCATTATTACAAAAATTTCTAAAACAAAATGAAACCATTGGATTTGCCCTATATAATGTACTCTAGACGTACATAAATAATTATGACCAACAACTTGGAAAATTAACATCTAGAAATTATCTATGCCATTGGATTTTATTACAAAATGTTGTGATTTTTTATGCGTGCATAGAAGAACTGACATAGATCACATCTAACCATTTTAATTTGACATGTCAGGTTTAGAGTTTAATTAAAAGTTTAGAAAATAGAGGCATAGTGGGAGCTACAAATGTAAAGGCATTTGAACCCTCTTTAAAATATGGACACTATTTGCCATTGAAATTTGAATTATTGGGTTTTCCAAAAATTCAAACTGTATACGAGTTAAGTTTATAAACATATCTTTAAATTGGAACGATACTATATACTTTGCAATAAGTCTTGAAAAGAGACTTACGAAACCCCATCCTTCTCGGGTGAACTCCTGACCAACAACGCGAAAATTACAATAATTTGAGAGGAAAATCTCAACATACGGGTTCTCATCAACTATTGCCGCGACACCACCCCACCGGGGCCCACGCGTCAGGGCATCAGCATACTCTTCAATAGTATTTAGAGGCACAAGCCTTGACTCAGGTATGTTCAGCTCCTCTACGAGGTAATTCTTTGTGAATTTACCAACCTGGTACCTGTCACAGAAAATGTTGAATAGTAGTTTGGATGTATTCTTTTATACCACATACTGGACCAGAATTTTAATTTGGATGTATTATTTCCAAACACCACAAGTTGAATAGAGGCACAACCTGTCACAGAAAATCTTTTATACCACATACTGGACCAGAATTTTAGTTTGGATGTATTCTTTCCAAACACCACAAGTTGGGTGTTTTTGCGAAATCTATTTGTTTAACAATAAGATATATATGGTTTTTATAATACCCGATGGGGTCATGGCTGGCTAGGAGGCTATCGAGGCCTTTGATGCCAGAGGAGAGTTGTTGGACAGTTAGGATCGAGGTGAGAGATGCAGTGTAGCTGGAGGTAATAATCAGGACCACAAACAACCACACAATCAGCACAAAACGGCCAAGCACAGATACTGTATTCTGTCCTACAATTAAAAATACAGCAAAGACAAAATAATATTATATTTCAAAATAATTTTCTTTTATTTCTGAAAATATACTTTGTGACAATACCGAATATTATCAAGCATGCATCTGAAATCATGTCCTATGTGCCAGCACAAGGGTTGGAAAAAGCTATTCATCAGATAGTTTATTCAAAGTACCCAGAAAGCCCCTCTCCTTATTTTATATCTATCATTTTTCATTTAGTTGCATATGGGCATCTGCTGTTTTGTAGCGTTTGTGTGATGCTTTGTGCACCTATAATCATTTCTTTGTGTATTACTTTTGGTTTCAAGTCAGAGATGAAGTAAGATGACATACTGTGTGCAAAGAACATAGTGGAGAAGCTAAACCTGCGAATGAACAAAACAAATTAATAGATAATTTTTCTAAAAAGGAAATCAATGGATAATTAAAACAAATTAGAAAAAAAAGTACACATGTTTATAATGTTCATAAAAACTGTAATGTGCTACACAGTTCTGTCAAAAGAAGGAAATCCATGATATGTTTTCAAATAGTCCAATATCCACAGCTGCTACAAGACTTTCAAAAGAGGGTAAAGAGAGAAAAAATAAAGGTAGTAACTGAATGCTCACCAAAATATAGTGGCAACTTGTTCTCGAGGCTTGCCGCGAAACTCCTCGTTAGTTCTGTGTTCGAGAATCCAAACAACAACTCCAACAAATAGGAAAAATGCACCAGTAACAAACCACATTGGGAGTGTAAATGGTTTCAGAAAGGCCCATGCACTTGAGCTGTCATGCTTAACTGGTGCAACTATCACCAAACCTGCTTCAATATAAGGTTGTGTGAAATCCGCTATCTTTGTTCGGTTTTTCACTATCGCTACGTCCCCCACTACTGCGTCCAATTCCTGAAAAGTTTAGAAGTAGATGAGATCTCAATAAAATAATAATAAAAAAAGCTATTTGATCTGCTATAAGTTATACCCACTGGACCAACTTCAAGTACAATTCATATAGTACATGTACAGTTCACTACCAGGACCTGACTGATAAGTGACCTCCATGTCTCAGTATCAAACATACCAACATGGCACTAATTTTCTTTTTGGTCTTGTTAGTTAGCCATCAGTTAATACCTTCATACAGGTATTACTACCACTGGAATGTGTTGAGACCGAGTCTAATTTGGTATGGTATTGGAAATTTTGACATATGTCTGTGTGTGTGTTTGGGGGGGGAGAGAGAGAGAGAGAGAGTACATTTTGAGCAATCATTTTGACCATATCATCATTATTCGGGTTAACAGTACCATTTCCAATCAGTATAAAAGAACACGGCACCGGGTATGGCAATAACTTGATTGCCGCATTGAAAACATCAACACAGAACCCACTAGCATTGCTAGCATTGCCGTCAGATCCATCATTAGACTCACTTGACACAAACTGCTTAAAGCTGGCCTTGTTTGGCACTCCGATTCGCAAGGGCTGGCCATTGTTCGGGAAAACCCAACCACGTGGTTTTTGCGTGGTTCCACCAGGCCACATCACATTGTATAGCCTACGCGACTGACCTGACAAGTTTTGTGGCTTTTGATACAGGATTTCGGGCGAAACAACAGATAGACCCGAGTAATTTGACCAGTACCCGATCAATCGCGGCCCAGTAGACACCACATTGATGATATCATATGCGGGGCGGATCAGGTCCCGATTTGGGCCAAATTGTAATTGTCCAGTAACACCTGTGAAGTTTGTCCTCAGCAGATTTTGTAGTAAACCCTCACCACCATTAAAAATTTTCAAAACTGCCAAGCTTAAAGTGCTCCCATTCACATCATGCAATCTTGGGTCAGTAGAGAAATTTATTCTGTTTGCATTCGTTTTTAAATATTGATCAATTGCATGTGCCACCAACCACACTGAATCATAAGCATACAGACTGTATGCATTGAGACCTGACACAGTAGCTGTATTGCCCATTTTTTTTCTCCATCTGGACACAAATTTCATCTTGAGATCTGAATCCGGCGTATGTTCTCTCAGCACAATTGACCCTTGTATCAGATTAAGAACTTTTGGGTCAGTATCCACTGACTTGTACCCGTATCCTATACCGAACCCTTTAGAATCCAAAACAGCAGCAAGCCAATTAGTTACAATCCATACGTAACCAGGTCCTGTCATGCCCAACTTTTGAGCAACAGAAAAGACAGTTAGACCTGAATCTGGGTTCACGTGCAGGACATAAACTCGTGACTCCATTAAATTGACCCGCAGCAGCAAGTCAGTGATCTCAGTCAGATCCACAGCCTGTGCAAAAGCAGCTTTGTATGAAATCTTTGCCCTTCTGAGCGCCAGCTCATCCCCCAAGGCGGCAATACCATTACGGCCATAGTCGTCATCAACATATATTGCGGTGATCTCACGCCACTGGAAGAATTCTACAATGTCGGCTATGGCACGCATTTGAAACTGGTCAGATCGAGTGGCACGGAGGAAGTAGGGGAATTCTAGCGAGGAGAGAGTCGGGTCGGTTGCAGAGAAGGAGACTAATGGTACTTGTAATGAGTTTGCCACATGGGAGAGTATGTGACTACCTCCTGATGACTGTGGGCCAATGATCGCCACCACCTTCTTCTCTAGTACTTGTAATGCTGGAGAGAATATTGAACAAAACAAGCATTTGTAGCGACTAGTTTGTTAGAAAGTTTTTAAACACAAAGAGACATATATATCTATTTGTTTATGTATTTGATTTTGTTTATTTAGTTACTCACCACAGTAGAAATTTCATTCTAATTCAGAGTTTGTTTGGTGCTCAGAATTTTAATAAAAAATAAACTATCATGGTATCATAATTGTATAAGACCAATATTGGCAAGGGCTGCTAGACTGCAACTTAATAAGTATATGCAGATTGTACCAATACAATCCCATAGCACAATAGTTGAAATCATAATAAGCTACATTGGAGCAAATGACCTAGTAGCTCAAGTGATATACTAAGGTGACAATATGAATTATGAGGTCATGGGTTAAAACCCTCGAAGCCACTAAATATAGATGAAGTCTTATGAGCCTATTCCGTTCAAAAAAATTAGAAAGCTCACACTAAATTTAGGTTTTTACTTTCTCAATGTACAGAAAACTTTAGTGTGAACAAAAAAAGAAAAGGATTCCTCACAAGACAACCTCAATAAATAGAAAGGGTACCAAGAAAAGAATCAGATGCTTTTTAAGAAAAGATCCACAAAGATTTAAAAAAGAAAAAGATACATGCTAACACGCATAGACAGTCAAAACCTTTTTAATTAAATGAAGGCACTTCTGTGTGTATGCATATGCGTATGCATACATACCATTATGAAAGTTTTGCTGATTTTACTTTATCTTTTGTATCCATCCAGAGAAATAAACAAAAACTGTTATGACTTTAGTTTTTATGCGTTTAATCTTAGAAAATAGATGGGAGCTAACAGATGTGCAAACATTTAGTAGCAACCTGGCAAAAGTCAGTATAGGTACTGATACAAGCCAGCTTGTCACTCTGCGCTGCTGTATGAAATCCAAGGGCTAAACATCTCTCTTCTATAACATAAAACTCAGTCCGCTTGCACCATAACAACAAACATCACTTGCCATCTTTTATTTCTAAATCATAAAACTAAATAATAATAGATGATGATGATGATAATAGGGTGTCTTATAAAAAAAGGAAGGAACATATTGACAACCAAATTATTTTTTTTTGAAAACTTAATAGCGGCTAATTATATTAATAAAGGTGACAAATATAATTTTTTTAGTGGATATTGACAACCAAATTATTTGATAAAGGTGACAAATATTGTCAAAAATTCATCAAAATAAAAATAAAGTTACAAATGTGGCTCCATTATCTTAAAAAACTTCTTATCAAATTTGACATACTAAAATATTGTTTTGTCATAAATGAATTCCCAATAAAATTAAATCAACAATTTTACAACTATTTGATAGATAATCATATTTGTAGGTTTTCAAATTGCATTAAATTTGATATACAACTTATAAATAATTCGTACATACTTATAATTTTAGCTTTTTCCAAAACTTGTTTCGTTTTTATTAATGAAACTGGGCTTCGGCCTTTTTAACCAAAAAATAATTTTAGCTTTTTAACTTTTGAGAAGCATTGTGTCGGTTGTCACGGTTGTCAATAGAACAATCCCAACTTTACATGGGCTATTGTTAGAACAAATACAGAAACAGAAGGTATAACCTCATATACTCTCTTTAAATTGGAAGTCCCTTCTAAGACAAAAGTATATTTAATTAAAAAAAGTCAAACATTATTCTATCCCATTGAAATTAAATAAATGTTGAGTTTAGTACCTTCAATTGTAGCAAGAAACCCACTACAATTGGTATCCTGTGAGATTACATTAAGCTTCGTGTTAGGGAGTATGGTTCGATCTGAGTTCACATCTTCTAGTGCCAGCTCAATTGCAAGCCTAGCAGCGCGACCAATGATGGAATTGTATGTGTAGAGAGCTCCTATGTTAACACTCGTGATATTTTGTGGGTTTGAATTTTGGGATCTTGTAATGATGGCTAGAGAAAGAGAGATTAGGAACAGCAAGAGCAATGGAGAGCGACCCATTTGGGTTTTGGGGTTATGGAATCTAGTCTAGAGATTGGTTGGTTTAATAGATGGGCTATAAAGAATGAGGACGGGGGAAGGAAAGAACAGTGATGAAGCTGGTGGTTTGTACAGTGATCATGGAGTAAGGAACGAATATTAATTAATGGAAAATTTTATCAATAAAAAAAAAAAAGGAGAGTTCAAATGCCTCATGTTTTTGTGCCTCCATCATGCCTCCATCTCTCTCTATCATTTTCAAAGTTCAAACAGTCGATCCGAACCGCTCAACCTAACCTCCATACTAAAATATATTTGGAGACCAAATTTTATATTTTTAGGAATTTCTTTACTATTTTTTTAGATAGACACAAAATCAGTAAATCTGAACCATCCAAAAACAGTATTTTTGTACCTATCTAAAAAAATAGTAAACAAAATTCCTAAAAATATAAAATTTGGTCTCCAAACATATTTTAGTATGGAGGTTAGGTTGAGCAATTCGGATCGACTGTTTGAACTTTGAAAATGATAGAGAGAGATGGAGGCATGATGGAGGCACAAAAACATGGAGACATTTGAACCCTCCTCTAAAAAAAATTATAAATTACTGTGATTGCTATATTTTCTAAATTTTTCAAACAAAATGCCCGTCCTCTAAAATAAATAACAAAATACTTTTGTAGAGTTCTCATTTCTCCCTCTCTCTATCTCTATGTTTCCAGATAGATAATACACATACCGAATGTCTATTACTTTTTTAAAGTATTTATTTACACAATTATACAGTATGTTATTAGAAGATGAGTTAGGCTGGGGTGTTATGGATAGTACAGAGGCCTCTATGCTATGGCTCAATATTCGAGTTTTCAAAATCCAAATGATCGATCCGAACCGTTCATCTTATTCTCCATATTAATATCTGCTTGGAGACCAAATTTTACATTTTTCTGAATTTTTTTACTATTTATTAAGTATTTTACAAAATTGTTGATCCAACGGTGGCTGCACAAAACAGTAAAACCGTTGGATTAGCGATTTTCAAAGTGGCTTAATAAATAGTAAAAAAATTCAGAAAATTATAAAATTTGGTCTCCAAGCAGATATTAATATGGAGAATAAGATGAACGGTTCAGATCGACCGTTTGGATTTTGAAAACTCGAATATTGAGCCGTAGCACGGGAGGCCACTATGCTATCCATAGCACCCCAGCCTAACTCTTAGAAGACAAACTGTTAAATGTATATTTTACTTATTTAACTGTGTTTCATTTAAACTTTCTTATAATCATTAAAAAAAAAACAAGAGTAAAAACTTTACATAAAAATATAAATACTTTTGAAATGTAAATAAGAAGTACAAAATATAAGATATAAAAATAATTTATTTCTATATTTTAACAAAAAATAATTATATACTGTCAAAATATATATTTTATTCTTTGTTTGTTTACACATTACTTGGGTGAAAATGGCAATTATATTCGATATGATTTTTATTTATAAAACTCCAATCTAACTGATTTCTATTTATAAATTTATTGTCTTTTGTAATTTTATCAATATGAGATGGCCAGAGATACTAGTGGCAACCGGTATAACTGTGTAAATAATTTCATTATGGTAGTGCAGACTAGTATAAATACTCAAAAAAAGGTATTTGATATATATATTATCTAATTAAAACCGAAAATTTCGTTGCATGTCTAAAAAAAATATTATTTGAATTACATATTCTTTTAAAGAAACTATTCACTTATTAAAGTCTAATAAAAAAATAAAGAGGTGTCAAACTTGATGAGAATAAGTAGGAGGTAGAGATAGAGAAGGGGAGGGGGCAATGAGAGCCCCAGAAAAACATTTTGTTAATTACTTTAGAGAGTAATTAATATCTATGAATTCTTGGAATTGAACCCGGAAAAAAAGATATTGTTCCTTTTATTTTCTGTTGGAAACATGTTTATATGTGGATGGTATTTTCTTAATTTTGCCTTCAAATTTAATCCTCACACATCGACAAACTGGTAATATTAAAAAAAAATAAAAAATTAAGTCTCTTGTCGACTCGATGGTGATGGATGTAGCTTCTCACGAAGAGATACATATTAATTATTTATAACATCTAAAAGAAAATTAATGACGAAGTTAACAACAATCCTTATTTCTAAACAAAAAATTAATATGAGAAAATTACTTGATCTGAAAATTATGGACCATCCAAAAACAGTGATTTTCAATAAATCTAAAAAAATAGTAAAAAAATTTCAAAAAATGTAAAATTTGGTCTCCAAACACATATTAATATGGAGAACAAGATTAACGGTTCGGATCAACCGTTAGGGTTTGAAAACTCGAATATAGAGCTGTAGCACGGTAACAAATCGTAATATGCATAGTACCATAGACTTACTCGTTCAAATGCATGTATTTGTTGTGTTTTTATTATGTCTTCAATTTTTAATTGTCTAATAGTATAAATTTAAAATTTATGTCAAAACAAGTCGTTAGATGTGGGTCGTAATCTTTTACGGGTGCATACAGAAATAATAGAAATAACATGTAATGATTTTAATTTAACATTTAAATTTGAAGTTATTGACATTTTATAAATAAAGACTTATATTAAAGCATAAAATGTAGAGACATTTGGACCCTTTTCTTAATTAGACATTTTATTGGGTATGAAGTTGTGTAAAATAAAAAAAAGAAGGAATTTGTGAAAAGAAAAGAGAACAAACGTTGAGTCATGGTATCATTTTCCAAATCCTATTATGGTATCTTTCTCTAGGGTCCGATCTGGGGAGAAAGTTGTAAAGCTTCCTTTTTCAGATTCACACTTTCTTGGAGGTCATTTTCATTTTTTTAATTAGCTGAGGTAAGCACTTTGAAAAGATTCCAATAATCCAATATAATACGAATGGAGACAAAGAATAATACGAATGGAAACAAAGAAAGGCATTACAAGTGGGATATATTAATTTCACCATTGTTCTATTCTGTATGACTGTATCCTGCAAAAAACTAACTTATAATTTTCATTGTAAGCTCTGCTTTTAAGTATTTTATTTTGATATCTTCTCTCCCAAACTTTTTATTTCTGCAATCCCAATACTACCAATCTGTTTTTCTACTACTTTTTCTTTTATAATTAATAACCTCATAAGAAAAAATATGGTTATAAATCTCTGACATTATTTTGTTTTATTTTTTTAATTAAAAGATTTTGGTACATCTCAATGTCTTTTAGATGCTATTTTTGAAAATTAAATCTGCAATCTTTCCCTTAATAGAATTGAACATGCGACATCTTTTAGATGAAATCTCTAACTTTATTATTTATCTTCTTTCTATTTATACCTTCTTAGAGAGAAATTGGAGGATGTAGTTCTATTACCTCTTTTTTAACCATGCACGGAATGCCATGTTTGCAGATCTAACTATTTTTCTTTTTGAAAAACAAAAAATTAAGCTATACACCCTTTTTGTCCGGTTTACTCTTTTTTATTTGGTAATAATTTTATAAAAAAGATTTCCAATATATATAGAAGCTGGATATTTTCATGACCAGAGGAGTAAAATCCTTATAATTATCTTTAAAAATTTAAGTGGGTCCCGCATTTCTAAATAACAACAACTAGAATTAGTCGATGAAGTGGATATACTTGGAACTTTTTGTTTCAGGTTATCAATTACAATAAATTAAGGGATAAGTAACGCTGACAATAAATTTTGTTGATAGTTGACAACCGATTAGGTAATTATTAAAATTTTAAATTTTTTTTTTTTATATAATTTGTGGTTCTTAAATTTTATATTTGACAATAAATTTGTCGGTACAATAATTTTTCCTCAATGAAATTTTCTATGATGTTTTTGTGATGAAAAAAAGGAAAATTGTAACTGCGCAAAATTGAGTTTTAATTAAACTTGAAATTTCTAGATATTGGAAATAAAACAATATTCGTAATAACCTAAAATTTAGTTTATAGTTTACTTTGTTAAATATTGTGATAATACAAAGTTTTAAATTTATAACAACAGTTTTTAATATTAAATGTCACACCCCGGAACAGGGGGTCGCGCAGTTTTGTTTTAAAATGCGGTTTTGTTCATGTAGATTTATATATATATATATATATATATATAAATTGTTATGTTTATATGTGTGGGCCCGCTTCTAGGAGTATGCGGGGGGTGGCAGGGGGGCGGCAGGCCCTGCGAGCGTTGTCTGAGGTTACGAAGCACCGCTCAATAGAGCCCGGAAAATTTTATTTCGGAGAAGTCAAATTGCATAACAATCCTTTAACCGACGGCCCAGATTAGTCAAATTATCATATGATTTGATTTAAAACAAGTTTGGTTCAAATCCGATTTAATTTGGCTAAGTTATACCCAAAACAGCATTTTTCAGAATCCCCATTGCGGCCCGCAATAGGGCTGTTGCGGCTCGCAACAAGTTCCAAAATTTCCAGCCTCTGCAAATCGTCTCTGCCTCCATTCATTGCGGCCCGCAATGACCTGGTTGGCCTCGGCATCCATTCATTGCGGCCCGCAATGAATTTGATTGCGGCTCGCAATGACCTGGTTGGATTTTAATCTGCGAATTTCCCTCTGTCTACTCTCATTGCGGCCCGCAATAGGGTTATTGCGGCCCGCAATAAGGGTACAGTTTTTCATTCCTTTGCCCATTTTCGTGAAATTTCACCCCGTTTTCAAATCCGATCAAATCCCCGTATAATTAAACAATTATTCCCCATTTACTAGAAATTTTAATGACATTTAAACATGCAATTTCAACATTTAAGTCATAACAACAATTTAAAACATACCGTTAGGGTTTTAGAACATAATACGGTTCGATAATAACGTATACATCAAAATAACCGTCTACGGGTTCAACTACACATTCAAAATGGGCATAAAGGGTTTGGCATAACCTATTAGCTCGGCCTAAACTCACGCGTCGAGCCCGAGTCCCACTTCACTCGCGTTTACCTGCACATTTCAATTCAAAGGGAAAAATTCCCCGAGGGGAGGGGGTGAGAAAAACCTGTCATCCGTTTTTCTCAGTGCGGAATTTATAGGGCTACTGGATTTGTGAGAAATCCATCACCATAACTAAATACACTAGCAAAAGGGTATCTATTTATTTATTCACCAATAATAATAAATGCACATGTACCGGGAATAGATTCAAACAGATTTCAATTCACATCTCATCAACATCAATCAACGAATTTCCAGAAAGATTTGGTTTCACAGATATAATATATATACGTTTGGTTATGAGGTACAGATATCAACTATCGATCACCTCCGGCTTAACAATTCTAATTTCTGGTTTCAAGTCGTACAATTTCATCAATTCATCACTTAAAATATACACGGGCATATTCCGCGAATATGCAACAGAATATCAATTTTCTCAAAAAGAAATCACTGACACTTTCACTGAATCACTGAACCACAGTTCTACCTAAAATTACACTGCACTTCCCTTACCCAACCGGTACTGGGTTCACTAGGGCCATTCTCCAGATGCGCATAAGGGTCCTGGATGAAAGTCTAGTAGCTAGCTAGACTTTCCACTATGATACACTGTTCACTTCACACAATCAATCCAAGTCATACTGTGGTTCCACTCACTTATTCAAAACGACAGATCAACAATCGATAAACCGTACCAACATGAGAATCTTAACAGTTATACAATTCAATTACACTAATATCACAATTAATGCAATGCGGCAACAAATGCTTTCAATCAGAGATTCAACATGCTATGCACAGTTTATTTAAATCAAGCAATCAACATAAATATAATAATATGCACCGTTATTTAGTTCTACGAATAAACCCCAAAACAGATCCCGTGAACCCCTGCACCTGGTTACGTAGGGCACGTAGAGGGTCCGCGATCTCGCGACTCGGTAAGCTCGTCAATCCCGCTAGCCGTGCTCGTTAGGATCTATACATAGGTCAATTCATTAAATTCCGACACTTTTACAATTTAGACCCTAATCAATTTTTGGGAAAATCCATAAGTTGGAAATTTGGTTGCACTTTGGAACACGAAATCAATCAATTTACACTATAGAAACAACAAAGGCACGGAATAATCAGTTTGGTACGATTCTACGGGTTTTCACCGAAACCCTAAAAATACGGAATCAAGAAATGAGAGAGAAATAGAAAGGGGAATTACCAATGGAACGGATGGATGTGCGAGGTTTGAGCTCCTCTTCCGAAATCTCCGTTTTCGGGCAATACGGTCACCGGGGGCTCTCTCTCTCACTCTCTCGTTGTCTTTCCCTCTTGGCGGAAGCAAAGAAAGAAAAAGAGAAGAGATGGGGGCGCAGGAAAGGAAAGGAAGGAGGGAAAGAGGAAGGAATGACAAGGGCCCCCACTTGTAAGTGGTCTTTTTGCAAAATAAACCCTCCACTTGTTCGATATTGATTAAATGATTTATATAACACCCATTGCTCCTCTTTCTTAACACAATTAATCGTATAATTATTGTTCACCATCCACGTCACTAATTTCGTATATACGTATATATATATATTATTCGATTTAACCACTTATTATTTTAATTAAATCTGAATTTTAAAGTTCACAGTGTTACATTAAAAGACTATAATAATGATTAATGAATAATGCAAGTATATTCCTTTACAAAATAAGCTTAAAATTGTACTGTTGTTAAAGCTCACTAAATTAGCAAATTATTAATAAAAAAATTAGCATTGATAGCTAGCTCTTGAAAGAGAAAAAATAATTTTAATATTCTTACAACATAATCGAACAATTATTTTGTAAATTTTCATAACAAATTACGTCATTTTACCAGTATGAAATCTCACGAATAAATTCATGCGATATGTATCCCGTTTAATCTCATTGTTACAAATGTCTTACATGTCAATTATTTTAGCCGAAATTAAATATGGATTAAATTATACTCTGCCGCAAAAATTATAGACCAAAATTCATGCACTCTGAAAAGTTGCAACTGAATGGATGCGACTGAAAATGTACAATTAAATCGATCACTCATGCTTACTCGAAGGTTTTAATGGTTTTAGGATCTAAATATATTATAATTCATATATTATAATTCATTCAATGGAACATGTTTTTGGACATCCGAATAAGCATGTCAACTCATGATTGTTTTTAACTTGTTTGTATGAATATAGGTAGAGACAATATATATATATAGTAAAATCAGCAGCTACCGTTGGATCAACAATTTTGTAAAATACTTAATAAATAGTAAAAAAATTCAGAAAAATATAAAAATTTGGTCTCCAAGCACATATTAATATGGAGAACAAGATGAACGGTTCAGATCGACCGTTTGAATTTTGAAAAATCAAATTTGGACCGTAAGCACTTCGGTCCATATGCAACCGAATGCATATTAGCCACTCTCTCCCTCTCTCTCTCTCTCTCTCTCTCTCTCTCTATATATATATATATAGAGAGAGAGAGAGAGAGTAAGGCTTGGGTGCTATGGATAGCATAGAGGGCTACGGTGCTACGGCTCAATATTCGAGTTTTCAAAATTCTAACGGTCGATTCGAACCGTTCATCTTGTTCTCCATATTAATATGTGTTTGGAGACTAAATTTTATATTTTTTGGAAATTTTTTACTATTTGTTTAGATAGGTAGAAAATCAAATATCTGAATGGTGCAGAATTTTTTAGATCAAGTGATTTTCCATCTAGCTAAAAAAATAGTAAAAAATTTTCAAAACATGTAAAATTTGGTCTCCAAACACATATTAATATGGAGAACAAGATGAACGGTTCGGATCGACCGTTAGAATTTTGAAAACTCAATTATTGAGCCGTAGCACCATAGCTCTCTATGCGATCCATAGCATCCAAGTCTTACTCTCTCTCTCTCTCTATATATATATATATATTTTATTGTTGTAGAGATATGATTTTCATTGCTGTGTACATTTAACACGCAAGTGAGACGAAGAACAATTACGATTAACGTTTATAAAATAGCTTCCGCTATATTTTTTCATTAAATTAAAATCGAATTGTAACCCTATATGGATCATACCTGGATTCTCACCGAAATTTTTATTAATAGGAAATTATTTAAATAAATATCGATAATGGAGAACAGATTTGAGTTTTTTTGAGATATAGGAAAAACGTGATAGTTTATAACGTTCTCTGAACGTTATAGACCATCACGGCCAGGAACAGTCTGTTTCGGCCTCTGTTTTGGCAGGAAATGACACTGTTTTGGTCAGAAACTAGCACTGTTTTAGGCCGTGATAGTCTATAACGTCCAGATAAAAACTATCACGTTTTCCCTATATCTCGAAAAAACTCAGATTTGTTCTCCATTATTGATATTTAATTAATTAATTAATTTTCTATTAATAAAAATTTCGGGAATTCTCAACACTCCTGACATTTGAATGGACCCTGAATGCGTAATATTGATTGAAAAATCGGTACTTGTTGACTGTATGTCTTCAATATTTTTGCTTATACAATTCGAAAAATCAGCACATTTCTTCACCTTGTGTTTAATATATATTAATGGTTTCCGCAAAAAGTTAAAACCATAAAAAAGTTCTGGAATTGAGTAACACTCACAGTCATTATCCATCTGTCCATTTCTTTTGTTTTTGATGAAAAGCCCATAGGCGTCATCTGTCCATTTCTGCTTGTGTGTGCAGAGAGGCAAGAAAAAGAAATCAGGTGAATGAATGGTTATCAGTTATCTACCCGTACATTTCTGCTAAGCATGTTATTAATTAATTATACCATATTTTCAAGATGCATGTCTACAACCACTCACAGTCATTATCTACCCGTCCATTTCTGCTAAGAATGTTAATCTAGCTGTAAAAAATCAGGTGAATAATTGGTTTTCAAGTTGCCACGTGTGAGGAAACAGTTGGTGTCGTGGTGTGTGGAATTTTTTGGAACAAGACAAACGTGCCTCGTCTAGTACCCAAATAGGAGAATTTTTATTTCTAGAAATTGTTATTAAATAATAAAGAGAAACATAAAGAATGCTGGAATTTTTAGATGGTATAGATAGATCTGAAAAAAAAAATTGGAGAAAAAAATTTGGATCCAAATTTTAGAAAAAAACTATTATTATTGTTTTGTTTCAGCCCACTTTTTCTATTTTAGAAAACATTTCAGCCTCTTTTCTATTTTTAAAAATTTGCTGTCATTGTTTCAGAAAATGTTCCAGCTAGGGTTGCTAATGAGTCGAGCCAACTCGTGAATCGATGAGTTGAGCGGCTCAATATTTCATAACGAATTAGAATCAAAACTTAAAAAAGCCCGAACTCGACTCGGCTAGCTTTTGAAAGAAAAAAGCTCGGCTCGGCTCATGTAACTCAGCTCAACTCACGAGTTCACAAGTCGGTTTGCGAGCCGACTCATATTTTTACTTATTTGTATTTTCTATTAAGCAAGCATTTGTTATGACTTATGAGCAATCGAGTAATTGTTTTGAATTTTGAGGGGTTAATACCAGCCTATTGCTCAATTTTTTTTATGCGGATAAATTTTAAATTTAAATTTCAAAATTTAAAGTTCAATTTCAATTTTTTTTTTCAAATTTTAATTTCATTTTTTTTTTTCAAATTTCATTTTTTTTTTCAAATTTCAATTTTTTTTCAAATTTCAAATTTCAAAAATTTGGATATCGCATCTCAAATGCCAGTATACTGAAGGTAGCTTCTTTAGCCCACAAGTTGTCCTCCCTCCAGCACATGGAAAATGAGGAATGACCGGCATCAATCGTTCCTAGTGGGTCCCAAGATAGCTCCTTCGAATTTGGCTCTGACTTGAATTTTAACATCCCTTCTCGATTCCTTGCTATTCTCTTTATCTCTCTCTCCCACGTACATGATTCTTTCTCTCTCTCTCATGTTCTTCGAAGAGAGATATAGACAGAAAATAATAGTAGGAAGCTGCTTTTCTTGTTAGAAAAGAATAGTAGATTACGGATCCATTATTTACAACTTGGAAGAGTGAAAATGTTTTGTTTGGTATAATGTTAATTAGAATAGTGAAAAGATCGATTGAGTAATAATAATAATAACAACAACTACTTTATTGATAATGGTAACAATGATGATTATGATATAAACGACCATAATTTTTATTTATTATAATACTAATGATAATTAATGATGATGATTCAGTTTATAATAATAAAAATGTAAATAATATGATATGAATATTTGCAAAATTAATATGAATAATAATTAAATATAATGACACTATAATTAATAATGTTAATAATAATATAACTAATTGTAATAATAATAGTACCGATAATAATGATAACAATGTATTACATTATAATATAAATAATGATAATTAGTAGTTATTTAAAATAATAACATAATAAATAATAATCATTACAAATAATGAATTATTGATAAAATGCAGACAACTAAGCCACAAGCAGACATTTAGCATTTGACGAGGGAGAACTGAATTATATTAAATAAAATAAAATATTCAATTAAATTTCAATATAGATTATTTTAAAAAAATTAAATCACAAGGATGGCTAAGCACCACCTGGCTTAGCTGTAATATGCTCCTGCCTGAACAGAAACAATGGTCCTGCTTATATTGCCTTGTTGCCTAGAAAGGAATGTTTTCTTGTAAAACCGAAACAATGGTCCTGCTCATATTGCCTTGTTGCCTAGAAAGGAATGTTTTCTTGTAAAACAGAAACAATGGTCCTGCTCATATTGCCTTGTTGCCTAGAAAGGAATGTTTTCTTGTAAAACATAAGGAAAGGAATGTATTATAAGAGGCAGAATATATAGTTTCATTTTTCTCTAGTTTGGTTTAAGAATAAATGCATTAATGAATAACACAAGTAGAACCTGAATGTGACAATTCACAAATGTTAACGGGTTGGAACAAGTCAGCTGACCACACGCCCATGATATTCTAAAATAGAAGAACTGGTAAGCTAAGAATAATAGATGGATAATTAAGTTTACCGGATGCGGCCGAGTTTTTTAAAAATATCTATTTTCATAAATATTTTATTAATAATAATCATGATTCAGCCGAAATTATAAAAATATCCAAACCGTGGAAAAAAATTCACGGTTTGGTTTTTTTTGTTTTATTTTTTTTAAACTCTTTTTTTTTATAATATATGTATATGTATATGTATATGTATATGTATATGTATATGTATATGTATATGTATATGTATATGTATATGTATATGAGAGTGACTAATTTGTATTTGAATGTATATGGGCCGAAATACATACGATCCATATTCGACTTTTCAAAATCCAAATGGTTGATCCGAGCCGTTCATTTGTTCTCCATATTAATATGTGCTTGGAGACCAAATTTTATATTTTTCTGATTTTTTTAACTATTTATTAAGTATTTTACAAAATTGTTAATCCAACGGTGGCTTAACAAAACAGTAAAATCAGTAGCTAGCGTTGGATCAACAATTTTGTAAAATACTTAATAACTAGTAAAAAAATTCAGAAAAATGTAAAATTTGGTCTCCAAGCACACATTAATATGGAGAACAAGATGAACGGTTTGGATCGACTGTTTGGATTTTAAAAAGTTGAATTTGGACCGTATGTATTTCGGTCCATATACATTCGAATGCACATTAGTCACTCTCTATATAATATAATATATTTATATGTATATACATATATTATAATTATATATTATATATTAGAGATGGGCTACGGTGAGTTGTGAAGTAAAACGCGTTTCTACTTCACGCCGCATTTTTATTTTGAAAGTCCAAACGACCGATCCGAACCGTTAGATGTTTAATCCATATTGAGATGTGCTTGGAGACCAAATTTTATATTTTTTGGAATTTTTTTACTATTTATTAAGCATTTTTTAAAATGGCTGTTTTGCGGTGAACAGTAAAAACAGTAAAATTTTCTGGACCATCAGATCAGCGACTTTCAAAATTGCTTAATAAATAGTAACAAAAATCCAAAAAATGTAAAATTTGGTCTCCAAGCACATTTCAATATGGAGAACAAGATGAACGGTTCGGATCGACGTTTTGAACTTTAAAAATGAAAAATATGAGCGTGAAATAAAATAGTCGCTTTACTTCGCAACTCACCGTAGCCCACCTCTTATATATTATATATACATATATTATATTATATATTATATGAGGAGAGATCTAATTACACCCTTTTTTGGTGACACCAGATTACACTCTATATTTTTGAAGTCCAAACAGTTGATCCAAACCGTTCAACATGATGGATATGTTAAAATGTGCTTGCAGATCAAATTTTATATTTTTTTGGAGTTTTTTTTACTATTTATTAAGATGGGTACAAAAATTCAATGGTTCTGAATATAGCGATTTTGTTAAATACTTAATAAATAGTAAAAAAAATTCCAAAAATATAAAATTTGATTTGCAAGCACATTTTAATATATCCATTATGTTGAACGGTTTGGATCGACTATTGAAACTTTGAACATCGAGAGTGTAATTCGGTGTCACCAAAAAAGGGTGTAATCGGATCCCTCCACATATTATATATTATATATTATATGAGGAGGGATTCAATTACACCCTTTTTTGGTGACACCGGATTACACCCTATGTTTACAAAGTTCAAATAGTCGATCCAAAACGTTCAACTTGTTGGATATGTTAAAATGTGCTTGCGGATCAAATTTTACATTTTTCTGAATTTTTTTACTATTTATTAAGATGGGTACAAAAATTCAACGGTCTGAATATAACAATTTTGTTAAATACTTAATAAATAGTAAAAAAAAATCCAAAAAATGTAAAATTTGATTTGCAAGCACATTTTAACATATCCAACAAGTTGAACGGTTTGGATCATGGTTCTAAATAGCTAGCTATAGCGGCGCTATAGCTTTTCCGAACCATAAACGCTAAGCTATGAGATAAAATTGCGCTAACTCAGCTACGACCGCTATAGCTATAATAGCTGACCGCTATTACCGCTATATGAGACTCACTATAGCTACCACTATGCTACATGTTTTTTTTTTTGCAATTTATATGGACTTCTATACTTCTATTCTTATTTATAATGCTACATGGTCTTCTACGATAAGTATACTAAACCAAACTATATGCTTCTATTTTTATTTGTGATTTATTCTATCATTCTATATCGAGAAATATTCCAATACTAATTCTTCATTTTGATTACTCTTTTTATAGTATTCATTTGTAAAATTATTATCGTTCGTTTCAATTGAAAGCTGATTTTGATTATTATTATAATTATAAAATGTTTAAATATGTATATTGACTTCATTTACCTTATAAAATTAATTGTTCTTTGTCTATTATAATATGTAATACCATAAAGTATAAACTATTAAATAATGTTACTTTTTTAGATTTTTTTCCTTCTTATTTGCGTAATTGATAAAAAGTATAGACTTAGATTAGTTGTCATTTAGTTGTTACATCAATTCTCTAATATTGATTATGTTGATAATTAGTAGAAATATAGAATATAAAGTTTGAAAAGGGAAAATCGCTATGTGTGATAGCTTCCGCTATAGCTACGCTATTCATAATAGTTTTTTTTAGCCCCCCGCTATGCCGCTATAATCGCTATTTAGAACCTTGGTTTGGATCGACTGTTTGGACTTTGTAAACTTTGAAAATGGAGAGTGTAATTCGGTGTCACCAAAAAAGGATGTAATCGGATCCCTCCTCATATTATATATACATAATATTATATAATATATAATATTATATTATAAAAAAAACAATAAAAGAACCCAAACGATGTTTATAAACAAAATACCGATCGTTATACGTCTACCGTTGAACGAAAACTTAAACTGAATTTTTGATTCACTAAACGACGTTTTTTTTAAATTCTGATGCTTCAGATACCCAAGAGTGACCCACTGGAAAATATTCGGATTCGTCTCGTTCTCCTTTTTCGAAAAGGGGTCATACGTACAAATCCGACTTTCCTAGCCAAAGTTATGGCTGTTTAAATTTTTTTCGAAAGCTGAACTTTGAAAATTTATAACTAACTGTAGAAAAACCCAAATAAATTGAAATTTGTGTCAATTATGTGTATTTTTGAATGCTCTACATGTTGGTGTAATCACTTTTGCAATTTGGTCCCTGTATCAGTCCAGACTTATTGATTTATTAGCAGAGGTCAAATTTGATATACATATACATATATTATACATATATTATATTATATATACATATATACAGAGTTAGGCTGGGGTGCTATGGATAGCATAGTGGCCTCTATGCGACGGCTCAATATTCGAGTTTTCAAAATCCAAACGGTCGATCCGAACCGTTCATCTTATTCTCCATATTAATATCTGCTTGGAGACCAAATTTTATAATTTTCTGAATTTTTTTACTATTTATTAAACCACTTTGAAAATCGCTAATCCAACGGTTTTACTGTTTTGTGCAGCCACCGTTGGATCAACAATTTTGTAAAATACTTAATAAATAGTAAAAAAATTCAGAAAAATGTAAAATTTGGTCTCCAAGCACATATTAATATGGAGAATAAGATGAACGGTTCGGATCGACCGTTTGGATTTTGAAAACTCGAATATTGAGCCGTAGCTTAGAGGCCACTATGCTATCCATAGCACCCCAGCCTAACTCCATATATACATATACATATACATATATTATGAGGTTGACTTGGGTGAGCCATGAAGTAAAACACGTTTGTACTCCACGCCATATTTTCATTTTGAAAATCCAAACAGCTGATTCGAACCTTCCAACATGTTCTCTATATTGAAATGTGCTTGGAGACTAAATTTTACATTTTTTGAAATTTTTTTACTATTTATTAAGTAATTTTGAAAATTGTTGTTTTGCTGTGAACAGTAAAAATAAATAAAAATTTCTGGACCATCAGATCAGCGATTTTCAAAGTGGCCTAATAAATAGTAAAAAAATTCCAAAAAAAATATAAAATTTGATCTCCAAGCACATTTCAATATGGAGAACGTGTTGAGTGGTTCGGATTAGTTATTTAGATTTTCAAAATGAAAATATAGTGCCATGGAGCAAAAACTTGTTTTACTCCATGGCTCATTTTAGCCATCTCCCATATATTATATATATATATAGAGAGAGAGATGGGCTACGGTGAGTTGCAAAGTAAAACGCGTTTCTACTTCACGCCGTATTTTTATTTTGAAAGTCCAAACGACCGATCCGAACCGTTAGATGTTTAATCCATATTGAAATGTGCTTGGAGACCAAATTTTACATTTTTTGGAATTTTTTACTATTTATTAAGCATTTTTTAAAATTGCTGTTTTGCTGTGAACAGTAAAAAACAGTAAAATTTTCTGGACCATCAGATCAGTGACTTTCAAAATTGCTTAAAAAATAGTAAACAAATTCCAAAAAATGTAAAATTTGGTCTCCAAGCACATTTCAATATGGAGAACAAGATGAACGGTTCGGATTGACGTTTTGAACTTTAAAATCGCAAAATATGAGCGTGAAGTAAAATAGTCGCTTTACTTCGCAACTCACCGTAGCCCATCTCATATATATATATGAGTAAAGCTAGCGTGTGACATGCTCACCAAGAAAGTTTGGTGAGCATAACTCCAAAAGTATATCGGATCGACGTCAAATGCCAAATCCAAACCGTTGAAATTCATATACTTCATGAGTGATGCATATACATGCAAAATTTTGAAAGTTTCGAGTTTATTTGCTACACGGTCAAGTGGTCAAAGAAATAATAAAAATTGAATATATAAAATAACTTATAATAAAATGTTCATTTCTTTGACCACTTGACCGTGTAGCAAATAAACTCGAAACTTTCAAAATTTTGCATATATATGCATCACTCATGAAGTACATGGATTTCAACGGTTTGGATTTGACATTTGACGTCGATCCGATATACTTTTGGAGTTATGCTCACCAAACTTTCTTGGTGAGCATGTCACACGCTAGCTTTACTCTATATATATATATATATATATATATAGTGAGAGAGAGAGATGGGCTATGATGCATTGCAATGCATAGGCTATGGTGTGCATTGGACCATATATCATCGATTCAAAGTTCAAATGACCGATCCAAGCCGTTCATCTTATTCTTCATATTAATATGTGCTTGGAGACCAAATTTTACATTTTTTGGAATTTTTTTACTATTTTTTTAGATTTATTGAAAATCTGGGTGAACAGTAAAAATTTCTGGACCACCAGGTCAGCGATTTTCAAAGTGGCTTAATAAATAGTAAAAAAATTTCAAAAAATGTAAAATTTGGTCTCCAAGCACATATTAATATGGAGAACAAGATGAATGGTTTGGATCGGTTATTTGGACTGTGAATCAGTGATTTATGGTCCAATGCACACCATAGCATATGCATTGTAATGCACCATAGCCCATCTCTCTCTATATATATACACACACATATATTGATTATATATACATATACATATACATATATTATATTATGAGTGTCACTAATATGCATTCAGGCTGAAATACTACCGGTCCAAATTCAAATTTTAAAATTTAAAATGTCTATTTGAACTGTGATCTCTATATTGAAATGTGCTTGGAGACCAAATTTTATATTTTTCTGAATTTTTTTTACTATTTATTAAGCCACTTTGAAAATTGCTGATCCAATGGTGGCTTCAGATTTTTACTGTTTTGTTAAGCTGCCGTTGGATTAGCAATTTTCAAAGTGGCTTAATAAATAGTAAACAAATTCTGAAAAATGTAAAATTTAGTCTCCAAGCACATTTCAATATAGAGATCACATCTAACGGTTTAGATCGACTTTTTAGATTTTAAAATTTAAAATTTGGACCGGTAGCACTTCGGCCGAAGTGCTACTGGAAGCATATTAGTCACACTCATTATATTATATATACATATATTATAAAAAATACCCAAACCGTGAATTTTTTCCACGGTCTGGAATTAAAAGGTAATTGTATATATAATGTATGTATAAACTAATGCATAAACTACCGATACAAGTAAGGCTGCCCAAAAAAATTGTAGTTCGTAATTCGATCAACTTCGATTCGAAAAATTTCTAGTTCGTAATTAATTCGATTCGAAATTAGTTTGTTCTGAAACAAATCAAACCAGTTCGGTTTGAAACTTATTCAAAATCAAACTCAAACTAGAGTAAGTTAGATTCGGTTTGATTCGTTTGCGGCCCTAGTAAGGCATCACCGAATTTTTTATTAATAGAAAATAAATAAATAAAATATCGAGAAAGGGGATGGCTTTTGGGTTTTATCGATATATAGGTAGATTGGGATGGTTTATCCCGTCCAACTACAGTGTTCTGGACGGGATAAATCATCCCATCCAGATTAGTGCTCCACTAATTTCGCTTAGATGAAAAAAAAAATCTCTTGGACGGAATAGATTATCGTCTATCCCGTCCGGTACTGTAGCTTTTTTTGTTTTTGTTTTTTGGTTTCATCTTAGATAATGAAATTTTGTTTTAAAAAAAATTCTACATTACCGGACGGGATAATCTATCCCGTCCAAGATTTTTTTTTTCTGTTAAGCAAAATTAGCAACTAATCTGGTCGGGTAAATTAAAGAAAGCCGAACGGGATAATTGGTGCCGTCCATTGGACAGAAAAATTCGTCCCTATCTACCTATATATATCGATAAAACTCAAAAGCCATCCCTTTTTTGATATTTTATTTATTTATTTTTATTAATAAAAAATTCGGATGGCACCACCCATAATATTATGGATCATGATAACAATCCCCGCAGGTCTATCCCCGCAAAAAACCCCGCACTAACTGCCAAAAAAGTCATGGGGAGGACCGCTCAATCATTAAACTCCGCAAAAAATGTTAGTATTTAACTTGAAGCATCAAAGTATTTATCCTGAATTTGCAAAGTATTAATCCCTATGCAATGATCTCTATTTATGACTGAATAAATCAATCCATTAATTGTCCCCACACAAATTTTTTTTTTTTTTGAATTGTCCCCGCACAACTGGGGACCCTTAAATAAACAATCCCCTCATAAATACTTGTCAGTTATCCCCGCACAAAATTTTTTTTTTTTTGGATTGTCCCCGCACAATTGGGGACCATTAAATAAACAATCCCCTCACCCAATGATAAATACTTCTCACACATAATGATAAATACTTTATGTTACATAGACAAATACTTCTCAGACATAATTGCAATTTTCAGTAAAAACATCAATGATAAATACTCTATGTTACAACGATAAATATTTTATGTTACATAGATAAATATTTCTCAAACATAATTGCACTTACAGTAAAACATAAGTGATAAATACTCTTAGACATAATGATAAATACTCTCATGTATAAGGATAAATACTTTATGTTACATGGATAAATACTTTATGTTACATAGATAAATATTTCTCAAACATAATTGCAACTTACGGTAAACATCAATGATAAATACTCTCAGACATAATGATAAATACTTTATGTTATATGGATAAATATTTTATGTTACATGGATAAATACTTCTCAGAAATAACAAATAAATATTTATTAACGGGGATTGTTATTAGATAACAATATAATTAATGCGGAAATTATTTTTAAAGGAATAATTAATGCGGGAATTGTTATTAGAGGAAAGTATAATTAATGCGGGAATTGGTATTAAATGACTCTAATTTAATGCGGGGATAAATGGAAATTTTTAGCCAAATAAGTGAGGGGATATGACAGTTAAGGAAGTGAGAGAGTGCGGGGATAAATGGGGGGACAGGGGTGGGGGGATTAGTATAATTATTCTAATATTATATTCTAACATGGTAAGGTTGTCTATGTAGCATGCTGACATGCTGTGATTACCTTCTATTTTCGTATTGTATTCGATAAGATGGTATAAATAAAGTTTATTCATCGAAATCTGATGAATCTTAATCTAGTGGTGAGGATAGACAATCTTGCAATGCCTTTTCTCTTTCCGACTCAATAAACACGGAAGATTGCTTCACAATTGCTTCAATTCTGGAAGTTCAAAAATAAAGATAAAAGAGTTCAAATTCCACGAAACAACTTACATTTTTTTTTACAATCTTGTACTTTTCCAAATTTCTATAAGATATATTAGTTGTATTCATTAATTCATCGTTTTAGAATCATATAACTATTAATTACTCCATGGCTCCATGTCCATATTCATTTCTTCTTCTTTCTCTTACTTTGAAAAATGTTTTTATACAAATCAGAGTGTCAATGGCATCCTTTTATTCGATCCGAACCGTATTCAATAAGACGGATATGATATTTTCTTGTTCGTTAACTTAATTGAGTACCGATAAGGATAAAGTTTTTATTTTTTTTCCTGTTAACTTAACATTAACTGGTATGAAATACTATCTATATCGTAACAGTTGACAGCCCAAGGGGCCTTACCCTTTCAGAGAGTCGAGAGATAAAAGCTACGCGTTGTAAAAAAATTTCAGATCAATCTCTCAGACGACAAAAGCTACGCGTAAAACTCAATTAAATTGCGTTGCAGTGACTGTTTTATGCAAATTCAAAAAGAAAAGCTTTCTGTTCTTGAATTATACCAAGTTTATCTAGATAGATAAATTATAAAGATATACCAAGTTTACCCTTCAAAAAGATATATACCAAGTTTTGACTCAATCAGAAACAAGCAAACATTACTGCACAAATTACGATTATTAATTCTCCACATGTAGACAACAAAAGGCAAAAACTAAAGCTTTACATTCAGGACTAAGCACAAATTTTCAACAAGCCACCACAATATCAGCCCACTGGTACCAAGATTGTACCAGTCCTCTGTGTCATTTCTTATCCGGGTGTATTTTTTCTGCTGTGTCTGAAATTATTGATGAAAAAATTGCATCCAAAAAGAATCCTAGGCCAGTCATCCAAAATCTAATCTAATTAAGTTTAGGCCACAGAACCCTTACATTATTTACATTCAGGTTCAAACACATATTTTCAACAAGCCACCACAATTTCAGCCCAACACTGCCACACCACTGCCGCTGGTACCAAGATTGTACCAGTCACCTATGCCATTTCTTATCCGTGTGCAATTTCTTCAGCTGTGTCTAAAATGATTAATGAACAAATTGCATCCAAAAAGAATCCTAAAGCAGTCATCCAAAATCTTATTAAAGAATAATCATACCTGGTAATAATATCACACATTTAAGGTTTGTTTAAATGAAACAGTAACTTATTCCTCTCCAACCAAACAACCCATAATATGGCACTAAAAGTCAAATTATAATATTTTCTTTGACATCAGACTTTTTAATAATGCATTACCAAATCTCTTTTACTGAATCAAAATTGAAACCATGTTGTTTGTAATTGCAAAGTATTTTGAGATAATTAAGGCATAAGGACATTTTGGGAATAAATGATTTCTCAATAGTATTAATATCTGATCAAAAGCAACATGAGGTGTCCCTCTCCCATCCTCGTTGGATAAGATTAAAATGTGTCAAAATCTTGTTTTCATTTACCAATGAAATAAACACTCTAATTGATAAGCCAAAATTGTATCTATTTAAACCTAGGGTTAGATATGTAAATTAAGCCAAGTTTTGGTTAAATTAGTTTAAATTAGGTTTAATTAGGTTAGAAATGTCCAAAAGTTCAAGTTACTGCCCTAGTTATGTTTGTTCTACAGGTAATCAAGTTTATGGAGCTTAACGACTCAAAACAGGTGAGTTAGCACGAAGAAATGAGCTTCTGCCAACATTTATTGCGGCCCGGAATGGAGTTATTGCGGCCCGCAACCAAACAAGTCAGAGCCCCTTTTATTCCAGCAAAGTTATTGCGGCCCGCAATAAAGTAATTGCGGTCCGCAATACACTGTAGCAGTCAGCCAAAAATTGAGTCTGAACTTAAAACGGCCATAACTTTTGACTCGTAACTCCGATTTAGGATTGCGACCACTTTTTGGAAAGCTAACGAGAAGATCTACAACCTGAGAATATAAAAGGAATGTATTGCGGCCCGCAAGGACTTTTATTGCGGCCCGCAAGGACCTGTTCAGAATTTTTCTGCGCAGTCTGTTAACTGCTACAGTACATTGCGGCCCGCAATAAACAGTTCCAGAAGCGATTTTTGCTATTTATTGGTTGTTTTTATTTCTGGAAGGATAACTGTTTTAGGGACGAATTTTAGACATTAGAAAGAGAGAAAAACACAGGAGAATAAGGAGAAAAAGGAGAGACAAAAGAAGGGAGAAGAAGATAGCGAATTCTTCGAGCGGTTACATTGATTTCTTTCTCTTAGAACTCTTTTACTTGTTATTTCTCTTGTGTGCTGCAGCCATGATTGGCTAAGGCTATTTCTAGGGTTGATTAGGGTTAGAACTTGAAACTTATGTCATGGATTAGTTGATTTTATATTATATTTACTTGTTCCTTGGTATGATCTTTTCTTTATATTACTTGTTTGTGATGACTTAAGCGAAATTGCATGAAACCCTAGGATTCGGTATTTACAATTGAGAAATTGAATATTTAGTCCTGACCATAAAGAAAAGAGTATTTGATAGGCTAAGTACAGAGAGGAGACGCTCATCTTATACGGGCTTAACCCGATAGGTTAGAAAATTGTACCAAGTACCGAGAGGTGACGAATAACTTTCTATACCAATTGGGACAGTTAAAGACTTAATAACTTTGGGTTAGTGTAACCAAGTACCGAGAGGTGACATTTATACTAATTTAAAGACGGTATTAACATAGAAATATCACTTTATACCGATAACATTAGACTGTGCCTTCATATTTATAAGAACAACCTTAATAAATCAATTAATCGTGACATTAGTGGATAGGAACCCTAAGAGACCCTAATTTCTCATTCTTGTTTAAAACCACATTTAGACCTAGAATTTAGTTAATTCAATTTGATCAGCAACAAACCAAACCATCATAGAAAACAAACAAATTCCTTTATTTCCTTTTACTAAATTAAATTAGTTAAGTTAGGTTTAATATTCCGAATTGTCCCTGTGGAGACGATCCCTAAATACTACTTGACAAGGTTGTACACTTGCAACCGAATTGAGGGTAAATTAGGATTTATTACTTGTGTAGTAGTAAAAATCACATCACTAATCTTTAGTGACAATTATGTTTTCCAAATCTTATTCCACATTGAATCTTTAGCCCCTTCACAATCAATTTCAATAAAGGACTTCCAAACTAAAATTTTACAAACAAGAACCCTGCAAATTTACACTAATAATTAATCAATAGAAATTTGTGAGGTTTGGTTACCAATATCACTAGATTTTCTCGTAATGGAAGTTTTCACCTGCCCTCTCTTTTCTCTGTTATTTTTGAGATCTGCTTCCTTGGTATCCACAAACTCAACCAAATCTTTGAAACTAGGAAAACTAGCAAACCGTCTTGGCTGCTGGACACATGGTAGCGTCTTGTCAGCTGGCGCAGCTTCATTTTCTCTTGTATCACTTGTTCTATTGTTGTATTTTTTAAACTGAATACATATCTTTATGAAATATATAATTAATGCCAAAAAACAAACAACACCACATATTAAAAAAAGGCCCCAAAAGCTGCTTAGACTTAGACGATTTGAATCAATATCTGTATTCTCGGAGCGGCACTTGTCGTGGCTGTTCAGCCATTGGTCGTGAATGTGCTGGAGTTCTCCATTCTCTGATAATGTCAGAATAGCAGTTGAGAGGTCAACTGCTAGAGGAGAATCTCTTTGAAATGCCTATTAAGAGAAAAATACATGTTTATATGGTATGTTCCATATTCATATACATTACCCAATAGATTATACAGGAGAAAGGGGAGGTAGCACAATTGGCTAGGAAAATGTCCTAGAGTTGTTATACCCAAAGGTCGAGATTTCGATTCCCCCTCACGAACCTTGGTAGCTACTACCAAGTTTTCAAAAAAAAAATAGATTATACAGGCAGATGCACGTTATTAATCTACAATCCTCAAAAAACTGTATTTTTAGAAAAAAAGGTAGGTTGGATGCCTCCATGTTCATGCCTCTACTTTTCAATGCATGATATCAAAAATTCTAAAACAATAAAATAACAAAATGAAACCATTGGATCTGACCTATATTATGTACTCTCGACGTACATAAAAAAAATTATAGCATCTCAACTTTGTTTTAATGACCAAGAACTTGTAAAATTAACATTTAGAAATTACCTATACCATTGGATTTTATTACGAAATATTGTAATTTTTTATGCATGCATAGAAGAAATGACATAGATCACATCTAACTATTTTAATTTGACATTTCAACTTTAGAGTTCAATTAAAAGTTTAGAAAATATAGGCATAGTGGGACCACCACATGTAAAGTCATTTGAACCCTCAAAATATGGACACTATTTTGCCATTGAAATTTGATTTATAGGGTTTTTTTCAAACTTAATATGAGTTAAAGAGTTTATGAACATATCTTCCTATTGGAATGTTACTATACTTTGCAATAAATCTTAAAAAGAGACTTACGAAGCCCCATCCTTCTCGGGTGAACTCCTGACCAACAATGCGAAAGTTGCAATAACTTTTGAGAAAAATTTCAACATATGGGCTCTGATCAACTATTGCAGCAACACCACCCCCCTGGGGCCCACGCATCAGGGCATCGGCATACTCATCAATGGTACTTAGCGGCACAAGCCTTGACTCAGGTATGTTCAGCTGCTCTATGAGGTAATTCTTTGTAAATGTACCAGCCTGGTACCTGTCACAGAAAATGTTGAATCTTGTATATCTAAAGATTCATGAGGTAGGTATCATAGGAAAAAGAAAGAGTTGGTCTTTACAGTATCATCCTTTTTCCTTTACAGTACTTGATGGTAAATTTTCCATTTTGGTCCCTTAACAATTGGAGTTGTAAGAATGTGGTCCCTGCCGTTACCTCTTGGTTAGATAGACATAAATTGGAGAATGCTGATGGGAATAAGCTTCTTTTTGACTAAAGTATACCACAGAAGAACCCGAATGTACCCAGCATTTGCTAAGAAACACAACTGTTTCTACATCCACAAGAGTTATATTCAAATGGAACAGACAGATCATTAGGATCTAGACCAGAATGTCAGTTTTGGATGTATTCTTTCCAAACACCAGAAATTAGGTGTTTTATTTGCCAATAATAGTGATGATGAGAAGTTGCATTTTGCGAAAACTATTTGTTTAACAATAAGATATGTCTTTTTATATTTGTCAATAAACATTTTTATTAATACAATTTGTTAGTGACCCTGGCCATCTAACTTTTAAAAAAAAAGAAAAGAAAAAAAAAGATATGTATTTTTATAATACCCGATGGGGTCATGGCTGGCTATGAGGCTATCGAGGCCTTTGATGCCAGAGGAGAGTTGTTGGACAGTTAGGATCGAGCTGAGAGATGCAGTGTAGCTGGAGGTAATAATCAGGACCACAAACAACCACACAATCAAAACAAACCGTGCGAGCACAGATACTGTGTTCTCTCCTACAATTGCAATACAGTAAAGCCAAAACAATATTATATTTTTAGATAATTTTCTTTCATTTCTGATGAATATAAACTGTGTGGCAATTCTGAATATTATCAAGCATGCATCTGAAAATGGGTCCTGTGTGCAAGCACAAGTGTTGGAAAAAAACTATTTATCAGATAGTTTATTCAAAGTACGCACCCAGAAAGACCCTCCCCCTTGTTTTATATCTATCATTTTTTCATTTTCGGTGGCATATGGACATCTGCAATTTTCTAGTGTTAGTGTGATGCTTTGTGCATATGGAAGAATACTCATTTTCTTTCTGACTTGTTTTTATTTTTTCAACTCAAGTAAGAGGACATACTGTGTGCAAAGAACATAGTGGAGAAACTAAACCTGCAGAATTAACAAACAAATAAATAGGTTATTTTTTCTCAAAAGAAATCAAAAGATAATTAAAACAAATTAGTACATATGCCAGTAATGTTCATAAAAACTGTAATGTGCCCTACAGTTTCATAAAAAAAAGGAAATCCATGATATGGTTTTGAATAGCCCAATCTCCGCTGCTGCTACAAGACTCTGAAAAGAGGGCAAAGAGAAAATAAAGGTAGTAACTGAATTCTCACCAAAATATAGTTGCAACTTGTTCTCGAGGCGGGCCACGGAACTCCTCGTTGGTCCTGTGTTCGAGAATCCAAACAACAAAACCAACAAATAGGGAAAATACACCGATAACACACCACATTGGGAGTGCAAATGGTTTCAGAAAGGCCCATGCACATGAGCTGCCGTGCTTAACTAGTGCAACTATCACCAAACCTGCTTCAGCATAAGGTTGCGTGAAATCCACTATCTTTGTTCGGTTTTTCACTATCGCTATGTCCCCCACTACTGCATCCAATTCCTGAAAAGTTGGAAGTACAGGAGATCTCAAGAAAATAAATAAAATAAAATGTTATTTGATCTGTCATATACCCACTGGACCAACTTCAAGTGCAATTCATTCAGTTTTTTTGGTCTTGTTAGTTAGTTCACTATCAGGACCTGACTGACAAGTCACCTCTCCGTCTCAGTATCAAGCATACCAACATGGTACCAATTCATTCAGTTTTTTTTGGTCTTGTTAGTTAGCCATCAGTTAATACCTCCAAACAGGTATTACTACCACTGGAATGTCTTGGTACCGAGTCTAATTGGCATGGCATTAATATGACTCGGGTATGTTATTGGGAATTTCAACATATGTCTGTCTGGCATTTCAACCAGGACTTCTCCAATACAGGTTACAGCTTTTGCCTTGTATGGTAGTATTAGGTCCTGGTACCAATTAAGGTTGTACACTTGGTGTGTGTGTGTGTGTGTGTGGGGGGGGGGGGGGGGGGGGGGGGGAGTACATTTTGAGCAATCATGTTGATCGCATCATCAATATTCGGGTTAACAGTACCATTTCCAATCAGTATATAAGAACATGGCACCGGGTATGGCAATAACTTGATTGCTGCATTGAAAACATCAATACAGAATCCACTAGCATTGCTGTTGGATCCAGAATTAGACCCGCTTGATACAAACTGCTTAAAGCTGGCCTTGTTTGGCACTCCTATTCGCAAGGGCTGGCCATTGTTCGGAAAAACCCAACCACGTGGTTGCTGCGTGGTCCCACCAGGCCACATCACATCGTATAGCCAACGGGCCTGACCTGACAAGTTTTGTGGCTTTTGATATAGGATTTCGGGTGAAACAACGGATAGACCTGAGTAATTTGACCAGTACCCAATCAATCGTGGCCCAGTAGACACCACATTGATGATATCATATGCGGGGCGGATCAGGTCCCGATTTGGGCCAAACTGTAACTGTCCAGTAACACCTGTGAAGTTTGTGCTCAGCAGATTTTGTAGCAAGCCCTCACCACCATTGAAAATTTTCAAAACCGCCAAGCTTAAAGTGCTCCCCTTGGCATCATGCAATCTTGGGTCAGTAGAGAAATTTATTCTGTTTCCATTCGTTTTTAAATATTGATCAATTGCATGTGCCACTAGCCACACTGAATCATAAGCATACAGACTGTATGCATTGAGACTAGAACCAGTAGCTGTATTGCCTGTTTTGTTTCTCCATCTGGACACAAATTTCATCTTGAGATCTGAATCCGGCGTATGCTCTCTCAGCACAATTGACCCTTGTATCATATTATGAACTTTTGGGTCGGTATCCACCGACTCATACCCATATCCTAAACCAAACCCTTTAGAATCTAAAACTGCAGCCAGCCAACTAGTTGCGATCCATACGTAACCAGGTCCTGTCATGCCCAACTTTTGCGCAACAGAAAAGACAGTTAGACCTGAATCTGGGTTCACGTGCAGGACATAAACTCGTGACTCCATTAAATTGACCCGCAGCAGCAAGTCAGTGATCTCAGTCAGATCCACAGACTGCGCAAAAGCAGCTTTGTATGAAATCTTTGCCCTTCTGAGCGCCAGCTCATCCCCCAAGGCGGCAATACCGTTACGGCCATAGTCGTCATCAACATATATTGCGGTGACCTCACGCCACTGGAAGAATTCTACAATGTCGGCTATGGCACGCATTTGAAACTGGTCAGATCGAGTGGCACGGAGGAAGTAGGGGAATTCTAGCGAGGAGAGAGTCGGGTCGGTTGCAGAGAAGGAGACTAATGGTACTTGTAATGAGTTCGCCACATGGGAGAGTATGTGACTGCCTCCTGATGACTGTGGGCCAATGATCGCCACCACATTCTTCTCTAGTACTTGTAATGCTGGAGAGAATCGTGACCAAAACAAGCATTTGTAGAGACTAGTTTGTTAGAAAGTTTTTAAACGCAAAGGACGCATATTTCTATTTGTTTATGTATTTGATTCTGTTTATTTGGTTACTCACCACCTAGTAGAGATTTCATTCTTAAATCAGAGTTTGTTCGGTGCTCAGAATTTTGATAAATATATATATATATATATATATATATATCATGGTATCATAAGAGTATAAGACCAATATTGGCAAGGGCCCCTAGACTGCAAACTAATTAACAAATCTAGTACCTAATAGGTATATGCAGGTTGTACCAATACAATCCCGTAGCACAATAGTTGAAACCATAATAAGCTACATGGGAGAAAATGACCAAGTAGGTGACTTTTAAGAGGTTATGGGTTTAAGACCTCATAGCCAATAAATACGGATGAAATCTTATGAGGCATTTCCGTTCAATTAAAAAAAAAATTAGAAAAGCTCACATTGATTTTTTCTTCCTCAATGAACCAAAAATTTCAGTGCAAACAAGAAAAGGAAAGGATTCCTCATAAAACAACCACAATAAACAGAAAGGTTACCAAGAAAAGAATCAGATGCTTTTTAAGAGAAGATCCACAGAGATTTAAGAAGAACAAAAAAAAGATACATGCATAGACAGTTCTTTTTAAATAAATGACCGCACTTCTGTGTGTATGCAGCAAAATAAATAAAAACTGTAAGGACTTTAGTTTGTATACGTTTACTCTTAGAAAATCAATGGGAGCTGGAAGATGTGCAAAACATTTAGTAGCAAGCTGGCTAAAGTCAGTGAAGTGGTACTGATATGAATTGGCTCATCACTCTGCTGCTGCTGTATGAAATCCAAAATCTAAACATCTCGCTTCTATAACATAAAAATCAATCCTGCTCGCACCATAAGAACTAGAATTTTAATAAACTGTAGTTTGTTTATATAAATTTAGAGCGAAATTGAGAACGATTAACAACAATAAACATCAGTTCACCATCTTTTATTTCTAAATCATAAAATTAAATATTTAGTAATAATAATAATAATAATAGGGTGTCTTATAAAAAAAAAGGAAGGAATATATTGACAATCAAATTTAGCTGATAAAGGTGATAACTAATTAATGTCAAAATTCATCAAAATAAAAAATAAAGTTACAAATGTGGCTCCATTATCTTAAAAAACTGCTTATAAATTTGACATACTAAAATATTGTTTCGGAAAAAATCAATTCCCAATAGAATTGAATAACTATTTTTAAAACAATTTGATAGATAATCAAAATCGGTTTTCAAACTGCACCAAATTTGATATACAACTTATCAAAAATAATACGGACATGCTTATAATTTTAGCCTTTTATTAACTTTTGAGAAGCATTGCGTCGGTTCTACATTTTTTTTTAGTCCACTACTCTAAGACCACAGTATATTGAACAAAAAGAGAAGTCAAACATTATTCTATCCCATTGAAATTAAATAAATGTTGAGTATATTACCTTCAATTGTAGCAAGAAACCCACTACAATTGGTATCCTGTGAGATTACATTGAGCTTCGTGTCAGGGAGAATGGTGCGATCTGAGTTCACATCTTCAAGTGCTAGCTCAATTGCAATTCTCACAGCGCGACCAATGATGGAATTGTATGTGTAGAGAGCTCCTATGTTAATACTTGTGATATTTTGAGGGTTTGAAGTTTGGGATCTTGTAATGATGGCTAGAGAAAGAGAGATTATGAACAGCAATAGCAATGGAAAGCGACCCATCAATTTGGGTTTGTTGGGTTATGGCATCTCTCTTTCTCTCTCTATAGATTGGTTGGTTTAATAGATGGTTTATAGACTATAGAGTGAGGAGGGGTCATGGTGTCATGGAGCGACGAAGGAACGGATATTTTTCTTTTGAAGGGTCGTTTTGCATAGTTTTATAAGTAATCAAACCCGGGAAAAGATATTTTTCCTTCTCTTGGAAACTTGTATATACCGATATTTTTTAGTATCCTCACCTCAATAAATTAAAAAATTCCAAATATGCTCTCGAAATTAAAAACAAGGACAACAAACGTTGGGTGGTGACTGGTGTAGGGTCCGATCTGGCGAGAAAGTTGTAAAGCTTTCACACTTTCTTGGAGGGTTCTTTTAAGCACATTGAAAAGATTCCATTAAAATCCGAATGAAGACAAAGAAAGGCACTACAAGTGGGATTTATTAATTTCACCTTTGATCTAATTCCGTATCATGCAAAAACCTCACCTCCTAATTTTCATATGCAGCTCTCCTTTCAAGATTTTTTATTTCGATATTTACTCTCCCAAACTTTTATTTGTGCAATCCCAATACTACCAATCTGATTTTCTACTAGTTTTCATTTTTAAAATTAATAACTCCATAAGAAAAAAAATGGTTATAAATCTCTAACATTATTATTTATCTTCTTTCTATTTATTTGTCATATTACATATATTTTATACCTTCTTAGAGAGAATATAGACGATGTAATGCTATTACTTCTTTTTAACGATGTATGCAGAGGCGGAGTATTCAAAGGGAATGGGGCCAACTGACTTCTATTTGTTTCTAAATTTTTGTACTTATACACAATTTTCTTTATAATTTAGAGTAAAATGCTATTGATACTGTAATATTGACTCGCATTCGTAACAAGAAAATTTAATATAATTGAATTCCATTCATGTTTGACCTCTATAGTCAGAAAGTCTGACTCCGCCTTTGAATGCACGACATGAATATTTTCTTGAACAGAAGTTTTAAGTCCTTATAATTATCTTTAAAATTATTGGTTTGATGGATAAATAACTGCAAGTCAAAATTTAAATGCATATACTATCTCGCGATTTGAACATGGGGAATATTAGGGGTAGTGGGTCCCGCATTTCTAAATAAATGAACGGTGTGCAACAGTACAAAACCAGGATTATTTAGTTTATTTGACATGCTTGAAACTTTTATTCAGGTTATCAATTACAATAAATTAAGGGATAAGTAACATTGACATTAAATTTATTTGATAATAGATAACCGGTTTAGTAATTATTGCAATTAAAAATTATAATAATTTCTCTGTGAAAAAGTCCAATATTGTTTTTTAGTATAGATATGAAGTGTATTATATTTGATAAAATTAAATAAATGATATTTATTGAGTAGTTCGAAAAATAAATGACTCAGGTTTTATAGACACTTGACAGAAGTGTGTTCGTGCATTGTTTTTAGAGAAAAAATATTAAATACGGATTATTTTTAGAAATAAAAGAAAATCTTCAAAAGATATATTGATTGTTTTTCTTCGAAAAATATAATGGTGTGGTTCCACTAAAGACATACTAATGGAACCACATCAATAGTGCGACCCCAGCAGTTACGGATAAATCCACGGCCATGACGTGGTTTAAAGTGTGAAAAAAGACTACAACTAACCATTGATTTGGTTTCAAAAATCTAAACCTAGTAGAATATGTTTATAAGTTATTGTTGTGTTTTCAAAGTCTAAATGGTCGATTTGAAGAGCTCAACATCTCTCCATATTAAAATGTGCTTGAATACCAAATTTTATATTTTTTTTTGAAACTTTTTTACTATTTTTTTCAGATTTTTTGAAAACCCTGTTTTAAAAAAAATTATTATTCATATTTTTTATAGCATATTAAAACACTATTTTGAAAAATTCTAAATAAATAGTAATTTGTTTTCACAAAAATGTAAAATTTGGTCTTCAAGCACATTTTAATATGAAGAACATGTTGAATGTTTCAGATCAACTATTTGAATTTTGAAAATGCATAACTTATAAGCATATGCCTTTGAAAATCGAAGAACCAATTAGTTGCACCACAGCTCCAGAAAAAATGTTTTATATATATATATATATATATATATATAATAAAAATGTGTATTTTATAAATTTAAATGAGTTCTAATAATAAAACAAAAAACTAGATAAATTTGTGACTTTACGAAATTTAAAAGAAGAAAATTTATATTATGAATTTTAGAATGGAAAATACATGACTTTGATGGGTATACATTATATTCCCGTTAATATTAATATTAAAGCATCTCTATTTCTAAAATTTTATGAGTTTTCAATCTGACGTGGTGACTTCTACTCTAAGTTCATATAATTTTAGAGATATGCCGTAGTTTTTTATTCAAACTATTCGACAAAGTTTTTTATTAAGAAAATATTTCTAAACACCACGTTGGCTAAATGATTCCTCAAATAAGCCCATTTTTAATCTATTGCTCACGTGGTCTATTTAGAAACTCTAAATTAATTTTATGAATGTGAAAGTTTAGAAATTTTAGAGACTTAATTTCTAAGTGGTGGTTAACAATTATTTAGAATTTAATTTTAATGGCTGGGATAGAGATGCTCTTACGATAATACAAACTTTTGAATTTACAACAATATTTTTTAATATTAAATACTATAATATTGAATAATGAAAATATATTCCATTAAAAAAATCAGTTTTGTACTTTTGTTAAAGCTCGCTCAATTAGTTAATTATTGATAAAAAATAATAATATTGACATGTAGCACTTGAAAGAGAGAAAAAAAAATTCACATTTATTTCTTAATAGTATATCGGAACAGTTATTTTTTTTTTTTTTTTGTCAATTTTAACAATTTAGTGTGCATTCTCATGAATATGAAATCTCTCGAATTAATTCATGAGATCCGTATCCGTGAGATTCCATATTGTACAATTTCGTAATATCTAAATGCATAACACTGTTTGAAAAATCAGCACTTGTTCACCTAATCGTGATATATTTGTGCCAGCAAAAAAGTTAAAAATCATAAAAATAAAGATGTAGAATTCCGTAACAGTAAGTCAGTAAATCAGTCATGTATGTGTCGAGACTAGAGAGGCAAAAAAAAAAAAAAAAAAAAAAAAAAAAAAAAAAAAAATATATATATATATATATATATATATATAGAGGTAGGCTAATAAACAATCGATTGTTCCTAGCCTCCCGTGCAACCAAGTCATTTTCCGATTTTTAAAGTCTAAATGATCGATCCAAACCGTTAGATGTGATCTCCATATTAAAATATGATAGGAGACCAAATTTTACATTTTTTGGAATTTGTTTACTATTTATTAAGCCACTTTGAAAATCGCTGATCCAACGGTAGCTTCTGATTTTACTTATTGGTTAAGCCACCGTTGGATCAGCGATTTTCAAAGTGGCTTAATAAATAGTAAACAAATTCCAAAAAATGTAAAATTTGGTCTCCTAGCACATTTTAATATGGAGATCACATCTAACGGTTTGGATCGATCATTTAGACTTTAAAAATCGAAAAATGACTTGGTTGCACGGGAGGCTAGGAACAATCGATTGTTTATTAGCCTACCTCTATATATATATATATATATATAGTTAGGCTGGGGTGCTATGGATAGCATAGTGGCCTCTATGCTACGGCTCAATATTCGAGTTTTCAAAATCCAAACGGTCGATCCGAACCGTTCATCTTATTCTCCATATTAATATCTGCTTGGAGACCAAATTTTATAATTTTCTGAATTTTTTTACTATTTATTAAGCCACTTTGAAAATCGCTAATCCAACGGTTTTACTGTTTTGTGCAGCCACCGTTGGATCAACAATTTTGTAAAATACTTAATAAATAGTAAAAAAATTCAGAAAAATGTAAAATTTGGTCTCCAAGCAGATATTAATATGGAGAATAAGATGAACGGTTCGGATCGACTGTTTGGATTTTGAAAACTCAAATATTGAGCCGTAGCATAGAGGCCACTATGCTATTCATAGCACCCCAGCCTAACTCTATATATATATATATATAGGAGAGAGAGAGAGAGAGAGAGAGAGACTAATATGCATTCGGTTGCATATGGACCGAAGTGCTTACGGTCCAAATTTGATTTTTCAAAATCCAAACGGTCGATCTGAACCGTTCATCTTGTTCTCCATATTAATATGTGCTTGGAGACCAAATTTTATATTTTTCTGAATTGTTTTACTATTTATTAAGTATTTTACAAAATTGTTGATCCAACGGTAGCTGCTGATTTTACTGTTTTGTTAAGCTACCGTTGGATCAACAATTTTGTAAAATACTTAATAAATAGTAAAAAAATTCAGAAAAATATAAAATTTGGTCTCCAAGCACATATTAATATGGAGAACAAGATGAACGGTTCAGATCGACCGTTTGGATTTTGAAAAATCAAATTTGGACCGTAAGCACTTCGGTCCATATGCAACCGAATGCATATTAGCCACTATATATATATATATAGAGTTAGGCTGGGGTGCTATGGATAGCATAGTGGCCTCTATGCTACGGCTCAATATTCGAGTTTTCAAAATCCAAACGGTCGATCCGAACCGTTCATCTTATTCTCCATATTAATATCTGCTTGGAGACCAAATTTTATAATTTTCTGAATTTTTTTACTATTTATTAAGCCACTTTGAAAATCGCTAATCCAACGGTTTTACTGTTTTGTGCAGCCACCGTTGGATCAACAATTTTGTAAAATACTTAATAAATAGTAAAAAAATTCAGAAAAATGTAAAATTTGGTCTCCAAGCAGATATTAATATGGAGAATAAGATGAACGGTTCGGATCGACTGTTTGGATTTTGAAAACTCAAATATTGAGCCGTAGCATAGAGGCCACTATGCTATTCATAGCACCCCAGCCTAACTCTATATATATATATATAGTGGCTAAACACAGGGGTAAACTAGGAACAATTCTGTTATTTTTGCTGTTTTTTCCCATTTCAAGGACTGAACTTAAAAAATTCATTAAAAATAGCAAAAAAAATCCAAATTGATCAAAATTTGAGCCTAAACTGCATGAAATTAAATCCTCTATCTGTCTGTCCACCAGAATCAAAGTTTATATTCTCTGATTTGCCAGTTTTCAACAGAAGGATATTTTTGACCCTTTTTGATGACAATTGAGTCAATTAATAGGCTTCATCACTGATACTTTCAAGCTGAAATAAATGGACAGACTCAAATACTTTCAAGCTGAAATAAATGGACAGACTCAAACTCATATTCACTAAACAAAGAAGTATACATGATAAATTCAATACCTATGTTCCGATTTGCATAGCCACCTACAATAATTGAGTCGATTTGCATAGCCACCATCAAAAAAGACTTAGAATGTAAATGCAATTGCAACCTGTGTATGCTATGAATTACATGCAATCAGACATATGTAAGATATCCACTGTTATGAACTATTTTGAGTTTCTCCCTTTTGAGATTGATTTGTTACAGAGAATGTGGAAGAATGCTATGAACAATTATGAACTATTATAACAAATAAGATTAAATATCAAGAGAAAATTACAGAAACTATAGGGAATGCATGTTATGAACTATTTTGAGTTTCTCCCAAATAATGAAGGGTTGGTTATTGTCACGCCCCAGCGATTGGGCCGGGCACGCGACGCGACAGAACGACATCCTCGCATCCATCCGCCGTCCTGTCAATCTACGTCGCAACAGAAATAAACAGAAGCAATATGGGATCAGCTACAAAGCCGAGTAACCAGTTATTTAACGACGCAGCTTCTCTATAATTGACTTAATAATAGTAATCAACCATTTCAATAGGATTGGATTAATCCACACAATTAAAAATCAGATTACGCATGCATATTTAACTGATAATATCAGTTGGGTCTAGGTTTTCAGTAAAATCAGTTCCATTCCAGTTGAAATCCCTGAAACAGGTGATTCCCAGTATTTCCAGTCCATTAAAAACAATTTCAGTATCTAGACCCCATATTCCAGTTAAATATGCTATCATAATCCGATTACCCAATTCAATAGCAAATAAATCATACAAATCGAAAGCACAGATTATAGAGAAGTCTGGTTACCTGATAGAGATCAATTCAGAAATCCAATTCAAGTTGCAACAACTATTCAGAATCAACGCGACGTAGACAGAATTCCAATCGAACAGAACAATCAAATCTTAATCAATATCAAGTAATTCTTCCACTTTCTCTAAATTTCTTTCATATTTTCTCTTTCTCTCTCTTTTTTTTCCAATTTTATTTGGTTATGTTTTCTTCTTCTTTTTTCACTTTAATCCGAAAGAAAATTACTTTATATAGAGGTTTTAACGGTGGTCAAAGGGATGAAGTTTATGCATGAGAGACACGTGGGAGAATGCCACGTTGGATCATATATATATATATATTTTTAAAGTTCAACATTTTTATACAAAGTAACCTTCTAATCCTGAAAATTACAAATAAGTCCATAGTCATTTTAAAAATAATATAAAAATTTATCGGGTGTTACAGTTATTCTCACAAACTTTAAGTATTGAGAATCACAAGGCAACCATGCCTTTTTTCCAATTTTAATAAAGAAAAAACAAATTGGTTTGTACCTTTGCCTTTTTCAAGTTAACAATTTGTATCTTTTCGGACTCATAGTTTGTCCTTATATCGTTAATTAATTGCCTACCAAAACAAAGTGAAGTCATCTCATGAACTATAAGGCACCAATCAAGTTATTCACATCATAGATTGTATTAGTCAAGTCAAATACCAAGTTATTCACATCATAGATTGTATTAGTCCAGTCAAATACCAGTATGAGCTAATTATAACCTTATCATTTTTCTGACAGAGATCATTTTGCCATGTTAGTATCTCTTTCTCAAACATCAAACACAACACAAACATTCAAGTATACTTCCCTTTAAATTAACCAACTACTAAAGATAAATAAAAGACCATATTTACAATCTTCTAAAGACAAATATAGAAACATATATAAACTCCATTTTCTGCACGTTCCTGAAATATTAGCCTAAGTTTAGTTTATTTTTTTTCACATGCATCAACTTTATTAAAGCCCAAAATTTACAATCCCGGCATGTCCAAAGGCTTCATGAGCATTCCAGTTGCAAATTAATTTAGTACCTTCGATCTGTCATGGCTCCGGCTAGCTATTTTTAATAATACTTAACACTTTTTCTAACACTAATTATCAACTAATGTGAAAAGAGAGTCAGACCTCTCTTTACCAGAATTTTTTTTTTAAAAAAAGAGAGAGCATTACTGTTACTAGTTCTAATGTGAAAAGTTAGTCACTTTGTTACTAGGTCTATCACAGAACAGCCGAAATAAGAGCACCTAAATCAGTCGCAATCTGTCAATTTGTCAATAGCTAAACCAAACAATCGCTAAACCAAACGATCCAAATCTAGTGACAGAATCGCTAAACCAATTCAATTCAGTGAAATACTTGGAGAAGAGACGGTGATGCGCTGGGAGGAGAGAGGCGACGGCGGACGGAGGAGAGAGGCGACGGCGGACAGTGGAGAGAGGCACCGGAGGAGGGAGAGGCGCCAGAGGAGATAGGCTCCGGAGGAGGGAGAGGCACCGAAGTAGACAGCGACAACGAAGGAGAAGGGAGGCGGCCCCTTTCTTGTGCGAACTGGAGGAGAGGGTTTCGATCGGGATGGCGCGTTTTATTTTTGTAGCCGCGCATTTTTTTCCAAAATTTCAGCGGCATTAATAAAAAATAAATAAAAAACATTTTCAGAGATCGGTGTTGGCGCCGATCGCTGATACCGGTCGCTGATACTGTCCGTCGCTTGATTTTAGATTAATTTTTTTTTTTTGGAAAAATTTAGTATTAGCGACTGGAACTGACGCCGGTCGCTGATACCGGTCGCTAAAAATCATTTTTGCTGTAGTGTTACCTTTGAAAACATTGTTTTCTTTTGGACAAGAATCTGCATATACTAATCTCATGATTTGCACATCGTAAAACTGAGATCTCATGTTTAGTGGGTCCCGCATTTCTAAAGAAATGAATGGGGTACAATTACCAGGACTAGTTAATGAAGTCGTTATCTATTCATTACTCATTAGCAATATATCATGCAATTTTTTTGTAAGCACCCGGCCTTGTTTGGCCGCAGATCTGCCCCGCCCCCCTACCTGAAGTATTTTGAGATAATTCAGGCATAAGAACATTTTGGAAATAAATGATTTATCAATAGTATTATTATCTTTTTTATGAATGAAATCGTTAGTAGGCATTTAAAGCCACTAACTTTCAAAAAAAAAAAAACAATAGTATTATTATCCCATCGTCTTTGGATAAGATTAAATTTCTGTCAAAATCTTGATATTAATGTATTATTTGCCAATGAAATGAACCCTCTAGAGGTACGTTTGGATAAGAGCTAGAATAACTAGAATAGTGAAATTTAAGAATAGTAAATGAAAATAGAAAAAAAATAGTAATTTTCAAATTAGTATGAAAATGATGTTATTCGGATTAGTAAAAATTAAGCTTCTAAATAGCTAGCTATAGCGGTTTTGGACCTAGAAAGGTAAGCTACGGGGTAAAACTGCGCTAATCGAGCTACGGCCGCTATAGCGTGTAGCGCGTAGTGGCAATAGCGGTCCGCTATGCTACATTGGCTTATGATTTTGCAATTTTAATGGACGTTAATGTCCAGATGGGCTTTTTTTACTTTATCAAACTATATCAATATAATGGAACATGTGCGGGCTATACCGCTATATCAATTAAATTTTGTATTATGCATTATTGTTGTGTTTTCCAAAAATGAAAAATTAAAACAATGCCTAGGAACCTTGTCCGTGAGAAATTGAATTTCAATATGAATATTATAACTTTTTAATCAATTTGGTGTTTTTTTTTTCTTGATGAGACATGCTTACTATTAGTAGAAATATAAAATATAATTTTTGAAATAAGAAAACGCTATTTATGATAGCTTCCGCTATAGCTGCGCTATTCGCTAAAGCTTTTTTTTTTGGTCTCCCCGCTATGCCGCTATAAACGCTATTTAGAACCTTGGTAAAAATGTTGTTTGGAATGTATATTTGGAATAGTGAATAGCTGTAACCGATAAAAAAAATAGTATTATCAATGTGCTAATTAAAAGGAAAGATATGCAAATGGGGTCTCAAACAAATTTTCACGACGTGGAGATAATGAAAGTTGTGTCAATTTTGTCATTTCGGGACGAAATCCGAGAAGGAAACATTTTTTCTCTCTCTTTTCACATTTTCGAATAGTAGTTATTCCAACATTTACAAAGAATAGAGAATAGCAACTATTATCATTGTTTCAAATAGCAAAAATATTATTTGGATGCATATTGCTATTCCGAATAGCCTCTATTCTCGAATAGCTCCCTATTCTAGCTATTCTCACTTCATCCAAACATATCCTAATCTTCACTGGCGATTATGTTTTCCAAATCTTTTGCCCCTTCACAATTCAATATCAATAAAGAACTTCCAAACTATATATTATAAACAAGAACCCAGCATACATATTACACAAAAATATTTAATCAATAGAAATTTGTGAGGTTTGGTGACCATTATCACTATATTTTCTCGTAATTGACTTTTTCACCTCTCCGCTCTTTTATCTCTTCTTCAGATCAGGCTTCCTTGGTATCCATAAACTTGATCAAATCTTTCAAACTACACAAACTAGTGAGCCGTCTTGGCTGGTTGACACATGGCAGCGTTTTTTCAGCAGGCAAAGGTTCATTTTCTCTTGTATGGCTTGTTCTATTTTTAAACTGAACACATATCTTTATAAAATATATAATTAATGCCGAAAAACAAACCCCACCACATAGTAAAAAAAGGCCCCAAAAGCTGCTTAGACTTAGACGAATTGACTCGATATCTGTATCCTCAGAACTGCACCCATCGTAGCTGTTCAGCCATTGGTCATGAATGCGCTGGAGTTCTCCACTCTCTGACAGCGTCAGAATAGCAGTTGAGAGGTCAACTGCTAGCGGAGAATCTCTTTGAAATGCCTATTAAGAGAAATATACATGATTAAATGGTATGATTCAAATACATGTATTACTTGTAGTCTTGTAGATTACACAAGTAGTCTCAAGCATATGTATGTTATTAATCTATGATCCTAAAAAAACTGTATTTTCAAAAAAGGTAGGTGTGGTTGCCTCCATTTTTCATGCTACTGTTCGTGAAAACTGTTCAATTTGACCTATATTATTGACTCTGACGTACATAAAATATTATGGCATCTCAACTTTGTTGTCACGACCAAGAAATTGTAAAATTAATTTCTACAATTATCTATACCATTAGATTTATACAGAAGATTTTGTAATTTTTAAGTGTGCATAGAAGAAATGACATGCATCACATTTCACCATTTTATTTGACATTTCAGCTTTAGAGTTTGATTAAAAGTTTATAAAAGAGAGGATTAGTGGGAGCACCAAATGTAAAGTTATTTCAACCCTCTTTAAAATATGGACACTATTTTGCCTTTGAAATTTGAATTATTGAGTGTTTTCAAACTGTAAATGATTTTAAGAGTTTATAAACATATCTTCAAATTGAAATTTTACTATATACTTTGCAATAAGTCTTAAAAAGAGACTTACGAAACCCCATCCTTCTCGGGTGAACTCCTGACCAACAATGCGAAAGTTGCAATAACTTTTGAGGAAAATCTTAATATATGGGCTTTCATCAACTATTGCCGCGACACCACCTCCCTGGGGCCCACGTGTCAGGGCATCAGCATACTCTTCAATAGTAGTTAGAGGCACAAGCCTTGACTCAGGTATGTTCAGCTCCTCTATGAGGTAATTCTTTGTGAATTTACCAACCTGGTACCTGTCAGAAAATGTTGAATCTTTTATATCTAAAGATTCATGATGTAGGTATGGTACTAAAAAGAAAAGAGCCGGTCTCTAAAATATCATCCTTTTTCCTTTACAGCCCTTGAAGATAATTTTTCCATTTTAGTCCCTTAATAATTGGAGTTGTATGATTGCGATCCCTGCCGTGACCTCTTGGTAAGATAGACATAGATTAAAGAATGCTGATGGGAATGAGCTTCTTTTTGACTGATATATTCTACAAAAGTAATCTTTCAACATCAATGCTTACTAGCAACTCTTTCCTCTATATAATGAAAATTAATTTATTTTTTCAGTGCTAACAATGAATATGTGGATTTTTGAATTATAAGTGTTCCACCAAAATGACTGATTACAAGCTGACCAGGAATTGTCTACTTTTTGTAACTACAAGCTACTCCAATAAAATTCAAGGTTTCCTTTTATTTGCACCATTACCTGTATATGCAGAAGAAACTGAATGTACCTAGTACTTTCTTAGAAACATGACTGTTTTTAAATCCACAAGTGTTCTATTCAAATGGAATGAACACATTAGAATCTAGACCAGAATGTTAGTTTTGGATGTATTCATTCCAAACACAAGTTAACAATAATAATGAGAAGTTTTTATAATACCCAATAGGATCACGACTGGCTATTAGGCTATCAAGGCCTTTGATGCCAAAGGAGAGTTGTTGCACAGTTAAGATTGATGTGAGAGATGCAGTGTAGCTGGATGTAACAATCAAGACCACAAACAACCACACGATCAGCACAAACCGGCCAAGCCCAGATTCTATGTCCTCTTCTACAATTGCAATACAACAAAGCCAAAACAATATTATATACTTAGTAATTTTCTTTTATTTCTAAAAATATACTCTGTGACAATACCAAATATTATCAAGCATGCCCCTGAAAACAGGTCCTATGTGCCATCACAAGTGTTGGAAAAATATTCATCACAAAGTTTATTCAAAGTACCCAGAAAGCCCCTCTCCCTAGTTTTATTTCTATCATTTTTCAATTTCTGGTTGTACGTTGACCTACACTGTTTTCTAGGGTTTGTGTCATGGTTTGTGGTATCACATGGAAGAATACTCATTTCTTCTGCCTTGTTATTATTTATTCAAGTCAGAGATGAAGGAAGAGGACATACTGTGTGCAAAGAACATAGTGGAGAAACTGAACCTGCAGAATGAAGAAAACAAATCAATAGATTTTTTTTTTTTGAAAAGGAACTCAATAGAAAATTAAAACAAATTATACAAATAAAAAAAAAATACATTTGCTAATAATGTCATAAAAATTGTAATGTGCTTTAACGGTAATGTCCAATCTCCACTGCTGCTACAAGACATTGAAAAGATGGTAACTTGGCAAAAAAAAAGAATAGGTAGGAACTGATTGCTCACCAAAATATAGTGGAAACTTGTTCTTGTGGTGGTCCATGGAAATCCTTGTTGGTTCTGCGTTCGAGAATCCAAATAACAACACCAAAAAATAGGAAAAACACAACAATAACACACCACATTGGGAGTGTAAATGGTTTTAGAAAGGCCCATGCACCTGAGCTGTCGTGCTTAACTGGTGCAACTATCACCAAACCTGCTTCAGCATAAGGTTGTGTGAAATCCACTATCCTTGTTCGGTTTTTCACTATCGCTATGTCCCCCACTGCAGCGTCCAATTCCTGTCAAGTTTAAAAGTAGATAAGATCTCAAGATCTCAAGTGAATAAGTAGAGTTAAATGCTATTTGATATGTCATAAGCTATACCCACTGGACCAACTTCACGTACAATTTATATAGTACATGTACAGATCAATACCAGAACCTTGCTGATAAGTCACCTCTATGTCTTGGTATCAAGCATACCACATGATACCAATTCATTCAGTTCTTGTTGGTCTTGTTAGTTAGCCATCAGTTAATACCTTCATACAGGTATTATGTACCAAAAATGGACTGTCTTGGTACCGAGTCTAATTGGCACGGCATTGATATCACTCTGGTATGGTATTGGGAATTTCGACGTATATCTGACCGGCATTTCAACCAGGACTTATCCAATACAGGCTATAGCATTTGACTCATATGGTAGTCTTAGCTCCTAATGCCAATTAAAGTTGTTCAGTTGGCTACCATGCGGCAAGTGTGTGTGTATGTGTGTTACGGGGGGGGGGGGGGGGGGGGGGGGGGCAGAAAGAAAGAGCGCGTACATTGTGAGCAACCATATTAATTATATGATCATAATTCGGGTTATCAGTACCACTTCCAATCAGTACAAAAGAACAAGGCACTGGGTATGGCAATAACTTGATTGCTGCATTAAAAACATCAATACAGAACCCACTAGCATTGCTGTTGGATTTAGAATTAGACCCGCTTGACACAAACTGCTTAAAGCTGGCCTTGTTTGGCACTCCAATTCGCAAGGGCTGGCCATTGTTTGGGAAAACCCAACCACGTTGTTGCTTCGTGGTCCCACCAGGCCATATCACATCATATAGCCTACGGGACTGACCTGAAAAGTTTTGTGGCTTTTCATACAGGATTTCGGGTGAAACTACAGATAGACCCGAGTAATTTGACCAGTAACCAATCAATCGTGGCCCAGTAGACACCACATTGATGATATCATATGCGGGGCGGATCAGGTCCCGATTTGCGCCAAACTGAAACTGTCCAGTAACACCTGTGAAGTTTGTGCTCAACAGATTTTGTAGTACGCCCTCACCACCATAAAAGATTTTCAAAATTGCCAGGTTTAAAGCGCTTCCATTCACATCATGCAAACTTGGGTCAGTTGAGAAATTTATTCTGTTTCCATTCGTTTTTAAATATTGATCAATTGCATGTGCCACTAACCACACTGAATCATAAGCATACAAACCGTACGCATTGAGGTTGGACCCAGTAGCTGTATTGCCTGTTTTGTTTCTCCATCTTGATGCAAATTTCTTCTTGAGATCTGAATCTGGTGTATGACCTCTCAGCAAAATTGACCCTTGTATCAGATTAAGAACTTTTGGGTCGGCATCCACTGACCTGTATCCATATCCTAATCCGAACCCATTAGAATCCAAGACTGCAGCCAGCCAATCAGTTACGATCCAAACGTAACCAGGTCCTGTCATGCGTAATTTTTGAGCAACAGAAAAGACGGTCAGACCTGAATCTGGGTTCACATGCAGGACATAAACTCGTGATTCCATTAAATTGACCCGTAGAAGCAAGTCAGTGATATCAGTCTGATCCATGGCCTGTGCAAAACCCGCTTTGTATGAAATCTTTGCCCTTCTGAGCGCCAGTTCATCACCCAAGGCGGCAATACCATTACGTCCATAGTCATCATCAACATAAATTGCGGTGACCTCACGCCACTGGAAGAAGTCTATAATGTCGGCTATGGCGCGCATCTGATACTGGTCAGATTGAGTGGCACGGAGGAAGTAGGGGAATTCTAGGGAGGAGAGAGTCGGGTCGGTTGCAGAGAATGAGACTAATGGTACTTGTAGTGAGTTCGCCACATGGGAGAGTATGTGACTGCCTCCTGATGATTGTGGGCCAATGATTGCCACCACATTCTTCTCTAGTACTTGTAATGCTGGAGAGAATCATGACCAGAACAAGAATGTGTAGCAAAAAAATTGTTAGAAAGGTTTTGAACACAAAAGGACATATATTTCTATTTGCTTATGCATTTTTATTTTTTATTTAGTTGCTCACCACCTTGTAGGAATTTGATTCTAATTCAGAGCTTGGTTAGTGCTCCTAATTTCACTATCATGGTATCATAAAAGTTTAAGACCATATCAGCAAGGCCCCCTAGGCTGCAACCTAACAAATCTAGTATACCTGATAGGTATACGCAGGTTGTTAATACAATCCCATAGCATAATAGATGAAAATACATTGGCTCAAATGACCAAGTAGCTCAAGTGATATACTAAGATAACTTTTAAGAGGTTATGGGTTGAGATCCCACAGGAACTAAATATGGATGAAGGCTTCCTCAACGAACCAAAAAGTTCAGTGTGAACAAGAAAAGAAAAGGATTCCTCACAAAACAACCACAATAAACAGAAAGGGTACCAAGAAAAGAATCAGATGATTTTTAGGAGAAGATCCACAAAGATTTAAAAAGAGAAAGAAACATGCATAGACAGTCGAAAGCTTTTTTATTAAATGATGGCACTTCTGTGTGTATAGATATGGAAATGCAAATTTACACATACCTCCATGAAAGATTTGCTGATTTTTCTTTATCTTTTGATCCAGCAAAATAAACCAAAATTGTTAGGACTTTAGTTTTTACATGTTTACTCTTAGAAAATAGATGGTTGTAACAGATGTGCAAAACATTTAGTACCAAGGAGGGCAAAGTCTAGGGACATAGCCAGGATTTTCATCAGAGGTAGGCAAAAAAAAATTATGACAAAAAAATTATCTCTTAAATCAACACAAATAAAATTTGATTTGAACTACCTATGTCTCTTTGAGAAAAAATTTATTTGTTAAGTTGACATGATCTTTTGCTAGATAAAATATATTTTAGTTAGTAATTGATCATAACATATTATAGTAGTTCTTTTGTCCATATAGCAACATATTTTTATACATTGTAATTTATACAAGTAAGAAATTATAGACAACATTTAATTTAAACAATCATAGTATTACTTTCGGTCTTATTTATTGTTGAGATATTTGTATCTTTATCGTTTATTGTATTAGAATAGTTTTGGGGGGTCTATCGGTAAATAGGCCATTATGAAATAGTCTAGGGAGTTATTTGTAAGAGTGCTTTGTAAGGCTCTATATAAGCCCAAATCATTAATCAATAAAATAACTTTTGGCTGAAATCTTTATGGTATAGACGTCACTGTAGCACCGCATTACTGTAGCAGCCGCCTTTCTCTCTCCAACCGGTTTCCCTTCTCTTCTCTCTAGCTGCTTCTTCTTTAGGCCGACCACCACCTAGGCTTGTTTGTTTGATTGAGGTCGGCTGGCGTGGGGGGCCTATACCCCACGATACCCGCAGGAGGGTTGATCGGGTTTGGATCTCGATCTTTGATGACTGGATAAATCAAGATCGGGTCAAGAAAAGGAAGCGAGGGGGAAATGAGTAAGATCTAGATCTTGAGGGTGCAAGATTGGGTTTGGAAGAGGAGGAAGGTGTTTGAGGATGTCAGGAGATGGCACGGGAGGTACGGGATTGGAGTGTCTAGGCAAGATCGATCCTGAGGTTCTGAAGGTCTTGGTCGGGCTCATACAGGGAGCTAGTGCCTCGACCAAGACTGCGGTCTCAGCACCTGCTCCGGTGCAGGTCAAGCTAGATCTTCAGAATGTGGAGCTGAAACTTGATGGATCAGCCACGTATTTGAGCTGGTCGCTGATATCACTTTATTAGATGATACCTCGCATATTTAGCCTATATTTGACTTGATTTCGTACCAAATTCACGTTCTAAATTGTCAAAATCATGTGTATTTCATTGATATATTCTTAGAATTTGGTACTGCTGAGAGTTTGTTTGTTTTCTGCAGGATTGGAGCAAAATACACGAAGAAACGGCGTTTTTGGACACCTTGGTACGGCCCTTACCAAACTTGGTACGGCCTGTACCAAACTTAGCCGTTTCAGCCTTCTTCCCACCTTGTACGGCCTGGCCGTACCAAATTGGTACGGGCCGTACATAGGTGCCGCCTGACAGAATTCAAATCTTGGCAGAGGCTATATATAGCGGGGGATCTTTCCATTTTCGAGTATTCCACTTCATTCCAGATTGAGAGCTCAGTGAAAGAGAGAAAGAGAGTAAAGGAGCAAGAAGAGAAGATCAAGGAAGAGGAAGAGGCGAGAATCGACGGATCTACACCTTCTCCATTCCCGATCTTCAATCTAGTTCTTTCATGACTTTCTCTATCTCTTTTCTTGTATATCTGGACAGATCCATGACTTGTGAGTAGTAGACTTTCGTTTCTAGGGTTTGTAGATGGATTTTCTTGATTTGTGTTGCTTTTCTTGATTTGGATCTTGTATGAACTCTTGTGATTGATTTGATTGTGAATTTGCTTGTCTTGATTGCTTTGTGTTGCTGTGATTGCATGTGGTGTGCCTATAGTGGTAGATCAACCCTAACAAGGTCATGTGACCATTGCCTTCTCTCAACCAAACCAATCCCTTTAGGTAGACTTGATCGAATTGAAGCCGAAAGGTTGAATTCTCCTCTAATCGACAGATTAGAGGTTACCTTAGATCTCCAATCAATCAACTAGAGGATCTGGACCAAAACACGAGAGTTGAGGTTTAGAAACCCTAGAAGGTGAAGAATTGAATCCAAAACTTAGATCTTGAACCAACAAATGAGAGTTGAGGTTTAGGAACCTTAGGTATGGTCAATTGAACCTTTATCAAGAGTTTAATACGAGGTACCAGCAAGAAATACATCAACTCGAACTTGTAAGCTTTGTTCTGGTAAACCAGTACGGCCCTTACAAGAGTGGTGCGGCCTACCCGTACCAAGCCCCATACGGCTTGGTCATACCAGGTTGGTGCGGCCTGGCCGTACCAACTTGGTAAGGGCCGTACCACTAGAGGCAAATCAGAGATGAAGTCTGAAACCCTTGAAACACCTTTTATCCCAAATCAAAACACAGTTTATACCTTTTCTTGCACATTTACTATTCTATATCATTGTGTGATTGCTTGAGTTGATTCCTTAGGAAAATTAAACACCAAAACCCCTTTTTCTCACTTCTAGTCTTTAGCTAAGCTAAGTAAAATTTTAGATAAAGAAACCGTCCCTGTGGATCGATACCCGATTATATTCCTCGATAGGGTTGTGCACTTGCAACCCTAATCGGAAGGTGTAACCGAGGTTTAAAAGGTACGCTCCCAAGCGTACCGAAACTTGTGTTGCGCTTTACGCCGATCATTAGACCTATTATTTCGACTTGTTTCCATACAAAAATCTATGTTTTGAACCAACAAATGGTGTCTTTTACATTGAATATCCATAGAATGTGGTACTGCTATGTTTTGGTTCTTACTTTGCAGGAATCAGGCGAAAACAGGCAAAATCAGGGAAGTTACTGAATTCTGAGACATCTGATGCGACCCTCATCACATCTGACGCGACCCTCATCAGAGTCGACGCGACCCTCATCAGAGTCGACGCGACCCTCATCAGAGTCGATGCGACCCTCATCAGACCTGATGCAGGTCGCATTGCGAGCTTCCAGAGCAGACAGCAAAGCCCAAGTCAGATCTGTTGCCTATATAAGGAGGTCCTATGCCAGAATTTCGGGAGCTTTTTCCCCCTTTACATTCCAGAACACTTAGAGAGCAGAGATCAAGAGAGAAGAAGGAGATTGGAGCTTACTTGAAGAAGAGGAGAAAAGAAGATTGCAAGATCCTCTCCAATCCACCTTGGATCTTCGAGCTTCATCATGATCTGCCTATTATATCTCTCTTTTATGCTTTGTTTCATCATGACTGAGTAGATCTTTAGTTCCTAGGGTTAGGATGTAGTCTCATAACTTTGTCTTTGAGTTGCATGTTGATTTGATCTAAGTTTGAACTTGTGTGATTCTTTGTTGGAGTATTCATTGATTGCTTGATTTTGATTGCTTGATTGATTCTTGATTGTCTACTGTTAGATGTCTATAGCATCTCTTCTAGTAATTTGACATTGATGTTTCTTGCAATTGAGATTTAGTATTTGAAGTAGATTTATGATCAATAGTAGCCGAGAGGTGAATTTTCCATAATTGAAAGGTTGTGGATACTTCTAGCAAACCAGACAATCAATTTAGGTTAGATACCAGTAGGTGAGAGCCACAGGTCGAAGCCTCGCACAAGAAATCAACTTAGATACAAACACATGTCAGCTCTGCTCGAGGGCCATGCGACCCGCATCAGAGATGATGCGAGTCGCATCAAACGGGTCGCATCAGAGATGATGCGAGTCGAATGATAGGTCCAGAGAAGGCAAAGTTTGAGATGAAACCTGAAACCCTGGGAGCGCCCCTTTTATGATTGTTCAAAACTAAAACCTTTAATTGTTTTCATTCACTATTAATCGAATTGCTACTTGAAATTAGGAAATATAGACAAACCAAACCCAACTCTTCACACTTCTAGTACCTAACTCGGATTTGTAGGAATTTAGAATCGAATTAAACCGTCCCTGAGGATCGATACCTTAATATACTATACGGATAGGGTTGTGCACTTGCAACCCTAGATGAGAGTAGATTCAAGGTTTAAACTGGTATAGCTTGATGTACCTGAGACTTTGTAGCCTACCTTTGTAAGCGAACAAGTTTTTGGCGCCGTTGCCGGGGACGGCTATTAATTCTTTTCTAGATTTTTGCTTATCCAAGTTAATCTAGATTTTAATTTGTATCTTTTTCTTTTATTTTTCTCTTACCACAGGAACACAGCTGTTCCTGCACAACCACCTCTCGACGCGCCCCGCATCACAACCGACGCGACTCGCGTGGAAGAGACAGAGAAGCTCAAGATGCTATGGCAAGATACCAACAGTGGTCCGGTCACGACAATTCTCGAGGAGGAGGAGGCGGTCGATACAGGGTTGATCAGATCACAGCTCTATCTGCTAGAGCTGCCGAGCTGGAGGAAGCCATGCAAGAGGCTCTAATCAAAATGAGCATGAAGGCAGTCGGTAACCATCGACCACAGCCATGTGTCATGTGTGGGGACATGAGGCATTCTTACGAGTCTTGCCCACTGGCAGAATGGGATGAGGAACCCGAGCAGGTCAACTATCTCAGCACCTACAATCGCAATTTCTACAACAATGCACCATTCAACAACTCGAACAACCACGCATTTCAATCTGATCCACCCGAGCCGTACATTGATCCCGCTGTGAGTGACTTCATGCACCAGCAAGGGAAGATGAATCAGATGATGCTCGAGCAGATGCAAGCGATCAATGCCCAATTAGCTGCTCGAAGCAAGATGATGAATACGCTAATGGATCAATTGGCTAAGGGACAACTCCGCGAGGGATACGAGAGTTCAGTTAAAAATTACCCTGATGAGTTGCAGGTTGAAACAAACAAGTTAGAACCAGTGTATGGAGCAGAGGTGACAACTGTTGACCTGGAGGAACCTGGATGCGGGCTGCATGAATCTCACGCGAGTCGCGTGCCACGACCTGAAGACTTGGAGACCAGAGGAAGCGGGTTGGATGAAACCCACGCGGGATCCGTACGCGAGCCGATTGCACCAGACGCGGGTTGTGTCAAAGCCCAACCAGAGGCGCCGACTTTTGAACTCAAGAATCTCCAAGCTAGCTTTAACTTCAGGTATGAGTTCCTAGTCCCAGATAAATCTTGTCTTGTAATCATAAGTGCAGATCTCAAACCCGATCGGACTGCCACGCTCTTGGAGAAAATGAAAGCTAACACAGGTGCGATCAGGTGCTCTATCATGACCTTGAAAGAAATCTTGTGGATTCTCCTGATGCAAGGGCTTGATCGCATGGTCCGTGTACCACAGAAGTGGGTGCTTCCCCCAGTGTCGCCTGATCCACCTCCCACCAATCAGTGAGACGCCCCCGCCTCACCCCCCACTCCATGTCTGGTTAGTTTCCATATTTTCTTCTATTTTACTTTTTCTTGTGTGAATTCAAGCATTGAGGACAATGCTTCATTCAAGGTTGGGGGGGTGAATAGAAGAAAACTGTATCTGCATTTAGGTCATGTTTATTTTTCCAAAATTTGCATTTTTAGGTGATAAATTTGTGTGATTGCTTGGGTTAAGGACTTGTTTGAACAATTTTGGTTGTGATTTGGATGACTTTGAAAAATTAGAACTAACCTCATAATTGATCAAAGAACTGATTAGGAAGGGATGTTTTGAGAACTTGAAAGGATGAAAACTTGAATTGTATCAAAAATCAATTTTTGAAACTGAACTGTGCCTTTTAAATAGGGAAATGGGGATTTGGATATTCATTGGTATGAATGAATACCAATGGATGTGTGTATTCATGGTATATGTGCAAAAGCAAAAGAATAAAAAAATAAAAAGATGGAGAAAATAAGAGTACTGGCAATAAGTCCTATTGGGCGCCTTTGAGCTCGTCTCCCAAATTAAAAAAAAAAGAAAGGATGGAGAAAATAAGAGTACTGGCAATAAGTCCTATTGGGCGCCTTTGAGCTCGTCTCCCAAATTTAGAAAAGAAAAATAACTTTTGCATATATCAACACACGAAGTCCGCGACTTGCTAACCTAAGCTTGTTCCAAGCTTGGGGGAGAAAAAGGGAAAATCTCCACAAATGAGACCTTGATTTTAGTAAAAGAATGATAGATTGATCAATTCGAGTATTCAGCTTTGCAAGTATTAAAACATTCTAGAACTTGAAGTTTGATTAGTCAATTTGTGGGGTGAATCAAAATTGATCAAGGAAAGTCCAAATCGTACCATAAAGATTCTCGAAGCTCTTGATTTAAGCAATTCATGTAAATTTTCACATTTAGGAACTTAACTTGCATTTAGAGTCCAACCCGGTAACAAAGAACAGATCTCTGCTTGAGGACAAGCAAATGTTAAGCTTGGGGGAATTTGATATCACTTTATTAGACCTATTATTTCGACTTGTTTCCATACAAAAATCTATGTTTTGAACCAACAAATGGTGTCTTTTACATTGAATATCCATAGAATGTGGTACTGCTATGTTTTGGTTCTTACTTTGCAGGAATCAGGCGAAAACGGGCAAAATCAGGGAAGTTACTGAATTCTGAGACATCTGATGCGACCCTCATCACATCTGACGCGACCCTCATCACATCTGACGCGACCCTCATCAGAGTCGACGCGACCCTCATCAGAGTCGATGCGACCCTTATCAGAGCCGATGCGACCCTCATCAGACCTGATGCAGGTCGCATCGCGAGCTTCCAGAGCAGACAGCAAAGCCCAAGTCAGATCTGTTGCCTATATAAGGAGGTCCTATGCCAGAATTTCGGGAGCTTTTTCCCCCATACATTCCAGAACACTTAGAGAGCAGAGATCAAGAGAGAAGAAGGAGATTGGAGCTTACTTGAAGAAGAGGAGAAGAGAAGATTGCAAGATCCTCTCCAATCCACCTTGGATCTTCGAGCTTCATCATGATCTGCCTATTCTATCTCTCTTTTATGCTTTGTTTCATCATGACTGAGTAGATCTTTAGTTCCTAGGGTTAGGATGTAGTCTCATAACTTTGTCTTTGAGTTGCATGTTGATTTGATCTAAGTTTGAACTTGTGTGATTCTTTGTTTGAGTATTCATTGATTGCTTGATTTTGATTGCTTGATTGATTCTTGATTGTCTACTGTTAGATGTTTATAGCATCTCTTCTAGTAATTTGACCTTGATGTTTCTTGCAATTGAGATTTAGTATTTAAAGTAGATTTATGATCAATAGTAGCCGAGAGGTGAATTTTCCATAATTGAAAGGTTGTGGATACTTCTAGCAAACCAGACAATCAATTTAGGTTAGATACCAGTAGGTGAGAGCCACAGGTCGAAGCCTCGCACAAGAAATCAACTTAGATACAAACACATGTCAGCTCTGCTCGAGGGCCATGCGACCCGCATCAGAGATGATGCGAGTCGCATCAAACGGGTCGCATCAGAGATGATGCGAGTCGAATGATAGGTCCAGAGAAGGCAAAGTTTGAGATGAAACCTGAAACCCTGGGAGCGCCCCTTTTATCATTGTTCAAGACTAAAACCTTTAATTGTTTTCATTCACTATTAATCGAATTGCTACTTGAAATTAGGAAATATAGACAAACCAAACCCAACTCTTCACACTTCTAGTACCTAACTCGGATTTGTAGGAATTTAGAATCGAATTAAACCGTCCCTGAGGATCGATACCTTAATATACTATACGGATAGGGTTGTGCACTTGCAACCCTAGACGAGAGTAGATTCAAGGTTTAAACTGGTATAGCTTGCTGTACCTGAGACTTTGTAGCCTACCTTTGTAAGCGAACAGTCACGTCGGGTTAAGAGGGCTCTATCAGGAAGGAACCTGGAGGTGTATCTGACAGGTGAGAAGGGGGAACCAGTGAAGGACTCGGTTGAGCACAATAAGTGGAAGACTACTCATAGCCTGCTGCATACCTGGCTTCTGAACTTGATGGTCGCATCTATCGCTATCACGGTGGATGGCATAGAGGCCGTGAGTGATGTCTGGGGGAAGCTGCAGAGGATCTATGCAGGAGCCGACAACAACTTGAGGGTATTTCAGATCGAGCGGGAGATAGAGGCAGTGGCACAGAGAGAGAGATCGATCCAGAAGTATGCCGCAGATCTGGAGCGACTGTGGGCAGACTATGATCATTTCTCACCACCCGCGTACTGCAAGGACACCGAGTGCAAGAAAGGAGATCATAGAGTCCAGAGGAGGACTATGCACTTTATGAGGGGGTTGAACTCGGCATTTGAGCCAAGGTGTGCGGTGCTACTAGCTCAATCGAAGATTCCCTCACTGGATGAGGCAATCTCGGCTATGATACATGAGGAGAGCCGGATTGGACTGCAAGCTGGGGCAGGAGGACTTGCACAGGTGAAGTAAGCTCTAGCAGTCTCCAACTCAGGTAACACAGGGTACAGAGGCGAGACTCGACAGTGCTACAATTGTGGTGAGGTAGGTCACATGAAGCAAGCTTGCCCTAAGACACCCAAGGAGAGAGACACAGGTGGGAGGGGGCAGTTTGGGAGTCATGGTCGCGGCCGTGGAGGTCGGAGAGGTGGAAGAGTAGGCAACCGGGCACATCTGATGGTTGCAGAGGAGGAACAAGAAGCTAGTGGGGATCTCACCGAGGAGGATCAGACACTCTTGGATGGGTTCTCTCAGATGCTGAGGAAGTAGAAGGCAGTGAGTGTGGGAGATAGTGCATCCACCTCATCTTCATCAAAAGGTAACTTTGCTCTGTTTGCTTAGTCAGCCACAGGTACTTATGATTCACTTGCTCTTGCCTTTATTCCTACCACTAGATCAGCCGAGTGGATAGTTGATTTTGGTGCGTCTAGGCATGTGACGGGTGCTGCTGGGGAGTTTTCTTCCTATACTCGCTTAGCAGCTCTAGAAAGCATCCAGACAGCTGATGGTACAGCCCGGCTTGTGGTTGGTAAGGTTACAGTAAAATGTACCAACTCTCTAACTTTGTCTAATGTTTTGCATGCTCATTCTTTTCCCGTAAATCTCTTATCTATAAGTGTAATTATCCTCCAACTAAATTGTGTTGTTACTTTTGATATTCCTAAGGTGATCTTCCAGGAGAAGAGGATGGACAGGAGGCTCGGGACTGGTACATGGCATAGTGGACTGTGGTACATGGAGCGAGATGGGATGGACTCAGCCCTTTCGTCCATTGTGGAGAGCCCTGGAGGAGTTGGGAGTAGTGTGGAAGATTTGTTTCTACTCCATCACAGGCGTTTGGGCCACCCTTCTTTTGGTCTTTTGAGTCGTTTGTATCCCATTTTATTTGAAAAAGCTAATAAAGATAAACTTGTTTGTGATGCTTGTGAGTTGGGCAAGCATACTAGTAGTTCTTATGTTAGTTCTGAGTCTAGGAGTTCCAGTACTTTTTATTTGATACATTCTGATGTATGGGGACCTTGTCCTACACCTACTGTTAGTGGTTTTCGATATTTTGTGACTTTCATTGATTGTTGTTCTCGTGTGACTTGGCTTTATTTGATGAAACACAAGAGTGAGGTTCTTTTGTGCTTTAGGGATTTTCATAAAGGGGTTCAGACTCAATATGGGGCAGTTGTAAAGGTATTGAGGTTTGATAATGGGACGTAGTACACCAACAGGGCCTTTGGGGAGTATCTGTCATCCCAGGGAATAAAGCATCAGACCACTTGTCCATACACACCTGAGCAGAATGGGGTAGCAGAACGAAAGAATATGCATCTCCTGGAAGTAGCTAGGAGTATGATGTTTGCCATGAATCTACCGAACTACTTGTGGGGGTAAGCAGTCAAGACCGCTGCGCAACTGATCAATAGGATACCCTCATGAGTATTGGAGTGGAAGTCTCCGTTTGAGGTGTGGCAAGGTAAGAATGGGGATATCTTTCCTTTGAGGACCTTTGGATGTATCTGTTTTGTGCAGGACAGAAGACTCAATGTGGGAAAACTGGACCCAAGGGCGGTCAAATGTGTCTTTGTGAGATACTCGGTCACCCAAAATGGGTATATGTGTTGGAGCTTACTGGTTTGCTAAACCCCTAACGGGTTCAACCCGTTTTGCCCGGCTCGTACCCGTTACCCGCTACCCGAGCTACCCGTACCCGTTGCCCGGGTACAAACGGGTAGACGGGTACGGGTAATAAACGGACCGGACAACCTAATTTGAAAAAAAACCCGTTGTATCCGTACCCGTCTACCCGCACACCCGTACCCGTTACCCGTACCCGACCCGTTTCACTTCAAAAAATTTTGAATTTTTTGAAGAAAATAGAAAAAAAAAATCGGGCGGACCGGACTCGTACCCGTCAACCCGCAACGGGTACGGGTAATAAACGGACCGGATAGAGGTTTTGGGAAAATTACCCGTCTACCCGTCACGGGTTTTACCCGTACCCGGCCTACCTCTTTACCCGTCCTACCCGTTACCCCTAACGGGTAACCCGGAACGAGTCACGAGTAACCCGTTAGCAAACCACTATTGGAGCCCCATTAAGAAGAGGTTGTTTGTGAGTTTGGATGTCACGTTTCGAGAGCTTGAGCCATACTACACTTCTGAGGTTATCTCACTCTTTGAGGATTCATTCGATACTGGAGGTATGAGGCGAGAGGGGGAGAGTAGTAGTAGTGGTGAGATGCAGCAGATGGTGAGTGTAGGGGCTATCCCTTGTTCAGTTGTGGTGGAGTCGGTTGTTGTGCCGATTATAGAGCCGGTCATTGTGCCAAATCAAAGGGAGACTGATACCGAGGGTGGTGGACCTCAGGCTCAGGGGGAGCTGAGAGTGTACACGAGGAGACAAAAGGAGAATGAGGAAACAATACATATAGTGACGCTTGTGCCAAGTCCCTTGTTCCTGCCTACCTCGACTCCTGAGACACCTTTCCCATCCACCGCAGACTCAGAGTACACAGATGATATGATTCCTCTCTCTACTCCTCCCACTCCCTTATCGGTAAGGAGGACTCTTCACGAGAATGCAGGCATTCCTCCTGACCGATATGGTTTCCCACATGACATTGCCAACTTTGTCTCTTACTCACACATATTACCTGTACATGTAGCATTCATTGCATCTTTGGACATTGTCTTTATTCCTAAGTGTTGGCAGGGTGCTAAGGAGGATCCAAAGTGGGAAGCAGTCATGCTAGAGGAACTTGAGGCCCTCGCCAAGAACAAAACCTGGGAGCTTGTGTCACTACCACCTAGCAAGAAGACCGTTGGATGCAAATGGGTATTCACAGTGAAGCAAAGCCCGGAAGGGAAGGTCGAGCGGTACAAGGCCTGATTGGTGGCAAAGGGGTACAGTCAGACCTATGGTATAGACTATGATAAGACCTTTGCACCCGTGGCGAAGATGAGCACAGTACAAACATTGGTTTCCTTAGCCGCAAATGGGGGGTGGAAGTTACACCAACTCGACGTGAAGAATGCTTTTCTTCATGGTGACTTGTTGGAGGAGGTGTACATGGAGATACCACCAGGTTTTGGCACGAAAAGGATAGTGGGTAAGGTGTGCAGACTCAAGAAGTCTCTTTATGGGCTAAAGCAATCCCCTCGAGCTTGGTTTGACAGGTTCAGGAAAGCTATGGTAGGCATGGGGTATCGGCAGACCAATGCAGACCATACAGTGTTTTTTAGGCAACGAGGAGCTCACACCACTATGCTTGTCGTATATGTGGATAACATGATTATCACTGGGGATGATGAGAGTGAGATCGCTCAGCTGAAGGTGAGATTGGGCTAGGAGTTTGAGGTAAAGGACTTGGGGCGACTTAGATACTTTCTCGGTATTGAGGTGACCTGTGCCCCCGAAGGGATTGTTATGTCCCAAAGGAAGTATGTGCTAGACCTGCTCACTGAGACAGGCCCTGCAGTTTCTCCAATTGATGTGAAGGCCAAGATGAGTGCAGAGGCAAGAGAACAGGTTGATCGTGAGAGGTACCAAAGACTGGTAGGCAGATTGATCTATTTGACATATACTCGTCCCGATATCTCATTTGCAGTGAGCGTGGTGAGCCGCTACATGCATGACCCTAGGAAGGACCATATGGACGCAGTGTATCACATTCTGAGGTAGCAAGAAGCAGCCAGTTGTTTCGAGATCGATAGCAGAAGCCGAGTACAGGGCTATGGCATTGGGAGTTGCTGAGATGGTGTGGCTGAAGAGGTTGTTAGAAGAGCTCAAGGTGAATCATGAAGCTCAAATGAAATTGTGGTGCAATAGCAAGTCAGCGATCAGCATTGCCAACAATCTTGTGCAGCATGACAGAACCAAGCATGTGGAGATCGACAGGTTCTTCATAAAGAAAAAGCTAGAAAGTGAACTATTGGAGCTGAGTCATGTAGCTACTGGAGATCAAATAGCTAACTGTCTCACCAAAGGACTTAGCTCAATAGATCTAGATATGTTTTGTGATAAGATGGGCTTGATGGATATCTTTTGGCCATCTTGAGGGAGAGTGTTGAGATATTTTTATCTTTATCGTTTATTGTATTAGAATAGTTTTGGGGGGCTTATCGATAAATATGCCATTATGAAATGGTCTAGGGGATTATTTGTAAGAGTGCTTTGTAAGGCTCTATATAAGCCCAAATCATCATACAATAAACTAACTTTTGGCTGAAATCTTTATTTATTGGCTCATTTTTTTATAAATTAGTCATAATAGAAAAACATGCTTTATTCAGTAATAGCAGAATTTTATGAATTTTAGCAAAACATGATTTATTTAATCAATCATGTCTCTTTAAGAATTTTATGACCGAGAATGTAAAACATGCTTTAGTCAGTAATAGCAGCTAATAGTATTACTTTTGTGCAAATAGAAACAATACACCATAACTTATACAAAATAAAGAATTATATGGAACTTATTTTTGTACATCGGCAGATTAAATGAAGTAATTAACAAAATTTTATATATGCAAAATAAACGTATGACAAATTGTACTTATTTGGACTATTTAATCAGCAACATGTGGTATAAATAGAAGAAATACATTAATTACTATAAAAAAAAAAAAGGTGGCATACATAGTCAAGATTATACTTAGTACTTGTTGAACAAATGTAAATTTACACAAACATCCTTTTAAGATAAATATTTAGAATATCACAAATGAAATTTATAAAGTTTGCATAAGATTGAAGAGTACCCCTTACCATCAGCTTAAAACTGTATCCCAGGAAAGTCTTCTCCATTTTCACCATGTTACACCGAGCACATTAGACACCTCAACCCCACAATCAATTAACATCCCCTTAATTGTTTTATCCCTCTCATATGATATTCTGATTACTGACAGAATTACAGTCTCTAGTCGACCAACCACGCTTCCAGATGGAAAATAATCAACTCCATTTCTTCCCAAAATACCCCATTCAAAGCACTGTTGCATCATCTCCCGCTTAGAAGTGCGGCCAGTGGCACTTCTGAGCGCATCAGATGCAGCCCCACCAGTCCGTAGCCCGCCCCCGCCAGCCTGCCCCCCGTAGTTTTTTTAGATGAATTTTTCTTTTCTTTTGAGAGAGAATTAGCAATGGTTTATTAGGTTCAGGATTTAGCAATGGGCGAGAAAATTAGCGATGGCTGTGTAATGGGCTGCTCATGAGCCGAGTTGAGTCCGAGTTGACGATAACTTGGATTCAACTCGTGAACTCACGAGCGGAGTTGAGTTTGAGTCACCAATTTAGTTTTGAGTCAAAAACTCTGATTTGGAATCAAATTGCGAGCAGTTCGAGTCGAAGCGAGTCGATTCGTAATTCATAATGTAATACATAGTGAGACAGTCTAATTTAATTCTAACAAAAAAAATTACATAGTTTATCAAAATAATACACAATTAAAGGTACATAAGGAGATAATGGCCAACACATAATTAAAAATTACAAAAATACCAAAATAGTACATAATCTGAAAAAGGCGAGGCGGAGACAAAGTGGAGAATGGGAAATTGGGGATTAGGTTTAGTCGCTTTTCTGATTTTTTTTTTTAAATTTTAAGTGGCAATTTGAAAAGCAGGTATAAGGTTTTGGGGGGCACAAAAATTAGAAATATATGAATTAGGATTTAGTGTGATGAGTCCAATTAAGTTGATTCTGAATCGAGTTGGGGGTAACTTGGAATCGACTCATAAATTAACTGAGTTAGTAAACTCGAGTCAGTTTTAACTCGAGTTATAGTGAGTTGAATCCGAACTGATTCCGAATTGAGTTTTGAGTCATGACCTTTTTTGCACCCCTAACCGTGTTCACGAATTTTTTTGAGAGAATTGGCGATGGGTTGTAGACAACAGGCCCAGTTAAATATGACCAACAAGCAAGGGCGGACCTAGAGTAGACCAGGGGGAGCCGCCTCTCCTGGATTTTGAGTTTTAGTGGTGATCTATCGGTACTGATCTACTTTGCTCCTCCTTGAAATTTTTTTTGCTCCATTTGGATGTTTAATTTGTAATTCAGGGTTAAATGTAGTGTTAAAATGATAAAATCAAAATAAATTTCTTGAATTATGATCGATAATTAGAATTATAAGTTAAAAGATAAAAAATTATAAGTCGGAGCATTAGAAAATATAAGTCAAAATGTTATTATTTTTTTTAATTGGATACCTAATTAGTTAATGGGTTTAAATCCGATTCATTACTTTTTTGCCCCTTGACGAAAATTTTGAGTCCGCTGCTGCCAACAAGAATTTCAAAATCTAAAAGTACATAACTGTGGCAATGCCTCTGCCAAAGTCAGTATAGGTATTAATACGAAAGAGCTCGTCATTCTGCTGAATGCTGTGCCTCTGCCATATTCGGTAAAGATATTAAAAACTTCTCTCAATTGATGAAATGTATGATAAACTATTGAACTATACTTGATGTTTTGCATGTTGTACGTATAAGAGGGATATATACCAATATATGATGAAAACATGAAACTAGGTGAAGAATTAAATGGCCCCTAAAAGAAAAATGAGCATGCATGCTGTCAATTAGCTATTAATTTTTGTTTCCAAATCAGTAGTTAAAATTTTTGGTAATTCTACCAATATTCATGACATGTAGGAAGCTCTTTTAAATCTCCAAGAAAATCAAACGGGTCAGGGTTTGGACTCTAGGATTGAAAATTTCTGAATAGAGAATTAATGACTAATCCATCGAGAATATGTATCTACGAATATAATTAATGCATGAGGAGGGATCGAGTTACAACACTCTTGAGTTACAACAAAGTTACAACATCTATTTTTTTCATTTTCAAAGTCCAAATCATCGATTCAAACCGTTAGATATTCAATCTATATTAAAATGTGCTTGGAGACCAAATTTTATATTTTTTGGAATTTTTTTGCTATTTATTAAGATGGGTACAAAATTGCTGTTTTTATTAAAATTCTGCACCATTAAAAAACAGCGATTTTGTACCCATCTTAATATATAGTAAAAAAATTTCAAAAAATGTAAAATTTGGTCTCCAAGCACATTTTAATATAGATTGAATATCTAACGGTTTGGATCGATGATTTGGACTTTGAAAATGAAAAAAAATAGATGTTGTAACTTTGTTGTAACTCAAGAGTGTTGTAACTCGATCCCTCCTCTTAATGCATATATATATATATATATCCGAGATGAATTTGGTGAGCTAGGCGAGCCTCTAATTGATTTCAAAGTTGAAGGAAAAACACATGATGAGAAGGAACAGTAAGTGCTCTCGAGTCGATATATGCATATTCCAATCAAAACCTCATGAAAACTATAGAGCTTTTTTTGCATGTAGACCCCGCAAAATCGTTTTATTAATTAAGGTCGGCTGGCAAAGAGTACAGCCACTGAAAATCAAATTAATTCTACATTTTTTTTTTCTCCAATCCACTACTCTAAGACCACATCATTTAATAAAAAAAATGTCAAACATTATTATATCCCATTAGGAGTATAAAAATAGTTGGGTGCATTACCTTCAATTGTAGCAAGAAACGCACTACAATTGGTATCACGTGAGATTACATTGAGCTTCGTGTCAGGGAGTATGGTTCGATCTGAGTTCACATCTTCTACTGCCAGCTCAATTGCAAGTCTAGCAGCGCGACCAATGATGGAATTGTATGTGTAGAGAGCTCCTATGTTAATGCTTGTAATATTTTGTGGGTTTGAAGTTTGGGATCTTGTAATGATGGCTAGAGAAACAGAGATTAGGAACAGCAAGAGCAATGAAGAGCGACCCATTTTGGTTTGTTGGGTAATCACATCTCTCTCTCTCTCTCTCTCTCTCTCTCTCTCTCTATATATATATGAAAAGTTACTGTTACATATATCTTAGAATTTGAAAACATGTTTATAAAAGTTTATAGCCATTTGTAAGAAGAATCAGTCTTTGATCCAGTGTTAAAGAGTAACATCCTCCATCTTGCTCTAGGCTGAGCACCAGTGGCATAGTTAGGATTTGAGCCAGGAGTGAGCAGAAATGGAATTCAAGTTTTACTCATGATGAAAAGTTGTATCTATTTTTGAAAAAAACAAAAAATTTTAAGTTATTTAATGATTGTTATTCAAAAAGAAATCTCAAAATAGATATAACTTTTTATAAATTAAATGTCCTAGAAGGATCACAATATTTTCTGAATTACCTAGAAGTGACTTTTGAACCGGGATAAATAACTCAGAATCTAAGCATTTTTATTTTTTTTCTAATAACACATAAAGAAATATATTAATTTTTCTTACAGCCGCGACAAATCCGACCTGAAAAATATTGATCCGGGTTATTTATTACAGTCTTTCTAATAAATCAAATTATATTATATTTCATCTATTTTCAAAGAAATATATTCAACATTTCTAATATTTTAATACAAAAAATTTAAAAAAATTTTGTTTTATAAAAAAAAAAAAAATGAGACCGTGGGAACCCCACAGTCATTATGGTTTTTGAAAAAAAAAATCAATCATATTGGTTCCCTAAAAAACGTTTTATTAATTATGGTTTATGAAAAAAATCCAAGTATTTATTCCAATCGTGGACCCCGCATCTCCGCATCAACCTTCCCCAATCGTCCATGCGTCAACCTTTCTCTAACAAAAATAGTTGACCACATAGATATAAATACTTGTAATACTTGATATTAATACTTTTAAATGTCAGCAGTGTCATATGTGTAAAATACTAGGCATAAATCTTAAATTACGAGGTATAAATACTTGCGTGACGACGAGCTTGAAAGTATGTCATCATGGATCTCATTTGAAAGATAAAATTGTGTAGAAGACGTTCGTGGTTTTAGATTCGCAAAATTTCTTATAGATCGTGAGAAATGTGAACGAGATTGAACAAATAAAATTGGAAGAATAATGAGAGGATGAGAATGGAGGGGGGGGGGGGGGGATTATCAGGGTCCAATCATTAAATGATTGGCTTCTAGATCACAATAATAACATCTTGGCTTCTAGATGCATAAAAAAATTGTATTTTCTGCTTTGTTTTCATATGAATGAACAAGTTAAATCAACTAACGTTCAAAAAATATCTACATTAGTGTATTTTTATTGTCCATTAATAGTTTAATACTGATCAAAATAAAGTTGACATTTTTTAATCTTTTACGTATGTACAGAGAAATGATATCGATGATATTTAAAAAATATATTTTGACATTTGAGTTTTAAGTTACAATTAAAGTTTTAAATGAAGTTCTAATGGAGAAATAAAAAATATATAATTGCATTTAATCCACATTTCAATTGAATTTTTATTTTTATGAATTTGCGACAAAAAAAGAGAGAACAAACTTGAGTCGTCTTAATTAGTATCATTTTCCAAACACAATATATATCTTTAATTGAGTAGGTTCCGATATGAGGAGAAATAAAACCGAAATTTTATACTATAATAAAAAAAAATACAAAACAGTATCGTCTGATGAGAATTCGAAAACTACGTCAAATCATTCAGTGGCCTCAAAGATTAGAGAGTATCAATTGATCCTGCAACTCTAGTCTAGGGGCCTCCAAATAAATTGGCGGCCCTATTTTTTTCTTTTTCTTTTTTCTTACATAAATTTTATGATTTCTTTGAAATATGTGCCACCTCATCTCCGCCAATTGAAATTTTATTTGAGCTGTAGGACAGATTGGCGATCCTCAGTCTTTGGAACCGCTAAATAAATTGGCAGCCTGAGTGAATCTCGAATTCTCACTAAACTGAAATGTTTTGATTTATTTTTTTGTATGAATATAGTAGAAATAAAAATTTCGGAAAATAAAATTATAAAGCTTCCTTTTCAAATTCACACTTTTTATTGCAGGGTCGTTTTCATTTTATTTAATTGAGCTAAGTTACATTGAAATGATTCCAATAAGATAAGAGTGGAGATAAAAAAAAGAAGTACAGGGATATTATTATTATTTTTTTAAAGTAAGTGATTTTAGATGCCAACTAATAATTTTATTGATAAAAAATATAATTACAAGAGTCAAATGACTCTAATTTTTAAATCTAAACTCTTTTATTCTCAATAATTTATCTAAACTACTTTCATCATCTAATCCTACTTATTTACACTCTTAAACACTCTAATACATCATTCTCCAACTCTCTTCACGATTTGATTTGTTTTCGTCCAATAGCCGTCGCACTCTGACGGTCCGAACTACTCACTGTCGCGCTTTGACACGCACCGCATCACTCCAACGATCCGAACTACTCACCGCCGTACTTTGACACGCACTGCTGCACTCCGACGGTTCGATTTACTCACCGTGGCACTCCAACGGCCGGATCTACTAACCGCTATGTTCCATGACCGGATTTATTCACCGCCGTGCTCCCGACGGCTGAATCTAGTTACTGCCGCGCTCCGACGACCAGATTAACTCACCGCCTCACTTCGATCGTGATGGGTAGAGACTATACGCTTCAAGCTCCGATGATACCACGCTCTCGACTCCGGTCGGCTCTACTTGGTTCGGCTCCCTCCTTTCTCTCTCATTCTCTTCTCTTCTTAAGGAGATAGAGATGGAAGAGGAGAATATACTAGTGTCGGATAGAGATCTAGAGGAAAATGAGAAAGATAAAATGGAGTAGAGAAAGGGACGCGGCTAGGTCTCGATCTCCCGTTTTTTCCTCTCTGCACGACAGAGCGAAGTTGTCCCTTACTCTTGTAATTTCGTTTGTTTCTAAAGTGGGATGTTACTTTCACTTTTATTATATTTTGTAGCACGCAAGTTTCGAATACTCGAATTTGTCGGGGAGTTAACTACCACAAACAAATAAAATATTTATATTGCAATAGAACCTCACTTATAATTTTCATATGCAAACTCTGCTTTCAAATTCTTTAATTTTGACAATTACTCTTTCAAACTTTTCATTTGTGCAATCCCAACACCACCAATCTGATTTTCTACTACCTTTCATTTGTACAATTAATATCTAAATATGAAAAATGGATATAAATCACCACCACTATAATATCTCTTTTATTTTTATTTGTGTTATATATGTTCTACCCTAGATATATAATTTGGATGATCTAGTGCTATTTTTTTTTTTTGTAACTACGTACGACATGACATTAATTTTTAAGGTCTAACTATATTTAAAAAGAAATCAAGTTATGCACCATTTTTGCCGGTTTGCTGAAAATTTTGTAGAAGCTAAAATTTTTAATTGGGAATAATCTTAGAACAGCATTTTGTAGAAGCTGAAAATTTTCATTGACCAGAGTCATGAGGTCCTTAAATTATTTTTTGAAAACATTCGTTTTACGGACAAGAAACTTCAAGTCAAAATTTAAGTGCAGATAATCATCTCGTGATTTGCACATGAGGGAAATGAGATCTCATGTATCATGTACGTACGAATGGGATTCAAATTTGCTCATTTTCTTGAGAAAAGATGCACCCTCCTATTTTTCTATTTGAGTCGTTGAAAATCGATCACACAGTCTCAATTATTTTTTTCTTTTATATCAATATAATATATTAAAATGAATCAGATGTAACTAGAGCCGTGTGATCGATTTTGAATGACTCAGATGAAAAAATAGAAGGATGATCCTTTTCTCAAGAAAAGGAGCAGATTTGAATCCCGTACGAATGATAACGAAATTCTTTCGTCTGTTTATCCTATTTGTATTTGTATTGTATTCCACAAGACATTGTTTTCGTTAACATAAAATGCACAGATATGGATAAAAAAGTTTGTTCGCTTATCTAATAAGGATATGGGTAGACATATTTTGTTCTTGTTATCTTATAGCTTATTTGATTTTTTTATTTGTATGTATACATTTTTTATTGCTATGACTAGATTAATTTATACAATTTTTTTATACATTTTTTAATTTGTAATTTATGACAAATTTTATTTATCAAATATTGTATATAGTTTATTAATTGGTGATTTATGACAAAAAAAATATTTACACAATATTTTATCGTTTAATTTATATATTTTTTAAATAATGAGAACAAAAATTTAGAAATTTATATTTTTATGATATTATGTACATGAAGTGCTTAATATATTTATTTTTTTGTTATCTTTTTTTGGTGAACAAGAGTCAATCATCCAATGATTGTATTCTATGTATTGTGCATACATTGGATGATTTATATCATTTTGTTCCTTGAATTTGTACAACTCCGTAATGTGTATGATGATTACTCTAAATTGTCTCAAAGTTTGGTAATTAGCATGAAAAACTGATTGACCTTAGCATGAGAATTAAATCTTGGTAATGTTTTACAAACCATGTATTTGGGGCTATCAATTTAATTTCATAGATGTGTATTAGAGAATACGTCATTGGGCAGATTCCAAACAAAATATTATATGGATTGTATTTGTTGTTAGATATGTACTCTCATGCTAGAATATTTTAGGTCTTAATTAATAGTTAATTAAGTATGATTAGATAGACATATCTGAATAGGTGCGAATTAAATGGATAAGATCTTCTGAATAGGCTTGATCAATAGATACAATCAACAGGTGTGTTGTATTATAAATACAACAATCATATGCTATTTTCGGATGGATCACTATCTCTCTCTCTAAACTGTTCATTTTCGGACAGAAGTGAAAAAGACAGAAAATCGAAAATAAGGATATATTTTCGGATAAGAAACCAAAAGAGAAAGAGAGACAAAAAATAGAAGAACAACATTTTCAGTTTTATTGGATGATACCGAAAATCTGATCTGTCTGAATTCACGCTAAATTAGAAACCAAAAAGGAAAAACAGAAAGACAAGAAGGTGACTGTAAGTTGGTGCTAGCACTTTGACTTGCAGTTGTTTGTCAACTTGTTTGTGTGGATACCGATAGAGACGTGGCTATGTTGCTGTTGCGTGGATCCGACATGAGGTGTACGAAGTGAAGAAGGTGTTACTACTAGGGCTTGAACTTTCCGCTGCGCATCTAGTGGTAAACTCTATATTAATCTTGAAATTAGTTTTATATATGAATTCTGGTTTTCGGGTAATCTGATGAACTAAATTGAATTGTTGCACTTTAACCTACCCAAAATCCCAACATTTGTGTTATTAAATATTTTATAAAGTGTTGAATTAAGGTTTGAGATGTTCATTTTTTTCTACATAAAAAATGTGTATTTCTAGGATGTCGTCCAACACTAACCTTGATCGGTAGTTATAAAGATAATGTTTCTTTATGCATGACTTATGCGGAAGGAATATGTTCATCATGACGATTGTTGTCTCTCGTACTTAAACATATGAGTGATGATATCTTTGCACCATTCTCTTGATGAAGTAGGATTATATGCATGCAATATGATTAAGGGTTGATAATAATGATGTTGTTCAGTAAAAGAGGAGGGATTAATTATATTAAAGTATGATTGAGGAGTTGATAAAAAAGAGCGTTAAGGAACCAAGAAAATATAATAAGGAGGTCTAATTCAAAAGAAATGATGCCTTTATAATCCTGACAAGAGAGACTTAACCTTAAGAATTCGGACAAAATTAGCAAAACTTAATATTTACTAAAAAGATATTGTTTAATAAAATTAAGGAGCTAATTAAGTAATGAATCTAAAGAACCCTTTATCGAACAACACCAATATATAACCTGCCTTGAAATTCATAAAAAAAAAGTTGCAAAGAATGACACATTCTTATCTTAAACTTATTCACAACATCGATCATGTACACCAAAAAATTAATACAAAGTTACAAACAATTATGTTTTGGTTTGTAACATTGTATGACACATTGGAACCATTTGAAACATGGCTAGATAAATGGAATCTTAATCCACGAGTTGTCACTTGGTCCATTTAAACCATTTCTAATGTACAATGACCAATTAACCATGATTAGATATTTTGGACTGCTCCTCATCCATATAATTAAGGGCAAATTGGACACTGTAAAATAGAGGAAGCCCAAGTGATAGGTGATAATTTGATAATTGATATACAATTTGACTAGGGTTTATCTTGAAAAATAAACTAAATATCTTAATTTAGTTAAGTTCATCGATAAGATTTAGGTTAATGTCGAAGTTTTGGATCAATTATGCTGATTAGAAGAAATGAAGAATTTGAAGAAGAAATCAAGAGAAATCGAGCAACAACTAAAAGACCAAATTCTCTGATATTATAACAATACACATGTACACAAAGAATTTTAAATTGTTAACAATACTAGTACAAAAACATAAATAAAAAATAAAAAGTATTCACTAAAACTATTTATTTTATGATTATTTATATATGTTAAACTTAAAAAATAAAGAAAAGAGGGTGGACCAAATCAAGTTTTCGTTGCAGCTAGGAGGTGGACCGAAAATTTAGTTCCCGTAACAGCGTAACTCTATTTTTTGGATATGTTGTGAAACAGGTGCTCTGATATTGTGACGGAAGAAAATTTGATTCGGTTGTTACTATTTTTGAAGAAAAAAAAAATCAATCTGACAATTCAATTTTTTAATTTCTAAAAAATATCCAGAAAGTGGCCGATAATTTTCATATAATTCCTGTCTTCCATCTGTATTAAGTAATTATTAAGGTCACTGTTGTCAAGTTTAGGGATTGTCAAATCCAAGCTAACCCAAAAAATCTGCATGAAAATTAAACCTGATTTGATTTTTTTTTCTTTTTTGAAAAGTCAATAAAATAAAATGAGAAAATGTTTATGTCCACTGAGTTTTGTCCACCATTTGTCCACAACCTTATCCACTCCTATTTAACTGTCTTTTAACCGTTCATGGTCCCCACTCCGATATTGTCTTAGATCTCTTCGCTCATTCCTTCCGTTTTTTTAATTCGATTTCATATCACTTCTTCCAATCAATTTTCAGATCTCTTTTAACGATCTCTCCATTAGAGATTCCTCCGATCTCTGTATTTTTCATTCTTCGTCTCTACTCCACTAAATATTAATCGTTGTTTCGTCCCTTTCTCTCAAAGAAGAGAACACAAAAATGAATTCAGTCCGAACTTCTAATTAAAAAAAGGTTTCAATCCGAACTGCCAATTTTTTTTATCGATCTCCTGGAAAAACAGACTAAAAGCAACCCCAAGAGAGAGGGGCAACCGATAATGGAGACGATGTGCTCAGAAGAAATGATAAAGTACATATGGAGGTGTCATACCACTTTAGATTCAATTATACGAATCTGATATCACCTCAAACCCTTCTCCCCTCTAGATCGGATCGGAAAAATAATCTGGATCGGCCGCGATGGCAACAAAATTGTAATTGTTATTTTTTTGTATTTACCTTCTCTGATTCATTTTTCCTTTGCAATGTCGATTTTAATTGAGATTACTGACTCGATCTCATTTTTATACATGATCACAATGGAACCTTCAATCGTGGAGTCCGATCGAATAGAAGTTGTTTTTGTTGAAGAGCACGGCAAAATTCAAATCTAGTAAGTTATTTATGTTGAATTTGTTGTTTTCGTTGTATGAAGTAACAGATCTAGCATTTCAAATGAAATATGGAGGAAAGAAATGATAGAGAGGCGATATGAAGTATTGATCTGTTAATTTTACTGTATTGCCCCGTTAATTTTACATGATTCATCTTGTTATTTTACAGTATTCATCTTGTGAAAATCTGGAGGAAATAGATGATAGAGAGGCGATATGGAGTATTGATATGTTAATTTTACAATATTGCCTTGTTAATTTTACAGTATTCATCTTGTAGTTTTTCAGTATTCATCTTGTGAAAATTTGAAAGAAAGAGATGATTTGTTAATTTTACAGTATTTATCTTGTAATTTTACAGTATTCATCTTGTGAAAATCTAGAGGAAAGAGATGATAGAGATGCTTCTTACTCATCCGAATAATGAACACAAGAGGTTTTTAATGTAAAAATTATTTGTCCATAGTTTTTTTGTTGCTATTATGCTATTCTGAATGTTGCGGTGAATATTTTTATCTTATGTTGAACAGATGTTGTTTGTGGTGAACATATGTTGTTTTGTGGTGAACAGATTTTTTGTGTGATGATGGATGTATGTATAGATTTAGCAATTTTAGAGTATACATGGTATTATTTTATGGTTTATATTTTACAATTTTACAGTATACATGATTCTTTATAGGTTGTAGTTTAAACTGAAATGTAGCATTTGTTACATTTTATCTTACAGTATAGATGGTATTATTTTATAGTTTAGTTTTAGAAATTTTACAGTATACAAGATTCAATTGAAAATTTACAGTATTATGGGAAAATTTTACAGTATACAAGATTCAATTGAAAATTTACAGTATTATTTGAAAATTTTACAGTATACAAGATATAATTGAAAATTATATTGTATACAAGATTTAATTTTTACAGTATACAAGATTCAATTGAAAATTCTACTGTATACAATATTCAATTTTACAGTTCTGCTGATTCAATTTTACAGTATACAAGATTCAATTGTAAATTTTACTGTGTAGAAGATTCAATTTTACAGTATACAAGATTCAATTTTACAGTATACAAGGTTCAATTGAAAATTTTACTGTATACAAGATTTAATTTTACAGTATACAAGATTCAACACAGTGCGGACGCTAATAATTAACTCTAACTGCGCCGCTAATAACTGCTAATAACTAACTCTAACTGCCAATAACTTCCTATAACTGTAATTTCCGAAAGTACAGTTTGAAAGTACATTTATTTTGTCCTATTGTGCAAGTTGCAATCTTTTTCTAACTATCATGGGACCACTTCAAATAGTTGCTGGATGTTTTGTGATTAACTGATATATTTTATGTGATATATTGTATAATTATACAGCATGTAGAAGTAATTTTACAGTATTCGCGCAAATCAAAGCTGTAGACAAATGGTGGACAAAAGACTATGTACAATTAGACGCTTCCATTATTTTACTGACTAGTGACTGAAACCAAATCAAACGCCCCTCAAATCTATCTGTTTTGCACCCGAATATTTACTTGGACTTCAATTAATTACCAAATTAATACGGTGTTACGTCCCGCTCAACCTAAATTTTAAACGAATTTAATCTAAAAATATTTCGACCTCTACTCGGATATGGTTTTTTTTTTTTTTTTGGAGAAACTTAACAGAAGCAGTCAAGAGTTTGCATTATTAATAATGAGAATTACATCTTACAAATCATCCGCAATAAGTATGTTACAGAGCAACACACAAAAAAGGAAAAAACAGAAAAGACTAGAAACTAATGCCCTTTCTTAATCAAACAAACAAACAGACAAAACCAAAGTTGTGAAATCAACACCAGGCAATCCACAGTTGCACTTCCTGCGCAATCCAATCAGCAAGCTTTTCATGGGGTAGAGGATTACGGCCGAAAATCCAAAAGTAAAAATTGAATTGACATAGAAAAAGAAAGCTCACCATTTACCAAATAACCTAATCAATCTAATTTCATTTTAAAAAAAATAAAAACCTTCACACAAACTGTAAAGTCGTGAAAAAAAAAAATCAAATCCTTGATAATTGAGTAACCAACTGTTTTAGGACTTTCTCCTAGCTGTGCTATTTTCCCTTTCTACCTATTCTATAATTAATTTTGTTATTCTATATATTTAATAGTTCATGCATTCATTCCTTCCTTCCCAAATACTTTATTTAAGCTTCGAAAATCTAGGATTACACATGTGAGCTAATTTGGCGACTATTTTAAATTCCAAACTAGATGTTGGCAATTACCACCGTCCATAAATTAAGATTCATAAAAAAAAAAAAACTAAAGCAAAAGAACGCTGAATAGAGATCGAAGACACTACATACACGAATGCTGGCAACTGACAGCATCTAGTTCAAAATTTAATATATATATATATATATAGAGAGAGAGAGATGGGCTATGGTGCATTGCAATGCATAGGTCATGGTGTGCATTGGACCATAAATCACCGATTCAAAGTCCAAATGACCGATCCAAACCGTTCATCTTGTTCTCCATATTAATATGTGCTTGGAGACCAAATTTTATATTTTTTGGAATTTTTTTACTATTTATTAAGCCACTTTGAAAATCGCTGATCCAACGGTGACTGTTTGGAACAGTAAAATCAGAGGCCACCGTTGGATCAGCGATTTTCAAAGTGGCTTAATAAATAGTAAAAAAATTCCAAAAAGTATAAAATTTGGTCTCCAAGCACATATTAATATGGAGAACAAGATGAACGGTTTGGATCGATCATTTGGACTTTGAATCGGTGATTTATGGTCCAATACACACCATGGCCTATGCATTGCAATGCACCATAGCCCATCTCTCTCTCTCTCTATATATATATATATATATATATATATTTTGTTTTGAATGCTTGTTTTCTATATGAGCTATAAAAAAAGGGAAAATTTCCGGTGTGCCCATTCAAACTTTCAAAATAGTCAATTTCCCCATTAACACATCATAATAGCCAATTTTTCCATATAAACTAAAATTTCTTTCTTCTATACCTTTCTATTTATTTAACTTTTTATTTAATTATTTTAATAAATAAATTGACAAATATACCCTTCCATTTTAAATGGAGTCTTTTAACTCAATTGAATAAGAAATATAAGTAGAAGACCAAGCTCAAACTCTAGCCATGGCTAACGGGTCCGAATTTGGCTATCGGATCCTATTTTATTTTGAATACCAAAAGAGGTTATCGAAATAAAACACCTTAGATAGAGATTTTGGATAGTTCCGAACGTTGAGATTTTGCTATATTCACTATAGCAAATTTATAATTACTGGCATTTTGATCTTTTCTAATTTTGTTTCTAATTATTCTACTAGGAGTTCAAAGATACACTTAACTACATAAAGCAGAATGTAAATGTATATGCTTTTAATTTCCTAAATTATAATATACATTTTAAGAATTTGCTTTGTTAATATATATTTTAATTTTCTGATATCAATGACAGTAACAATTTTAATATGAATTTTGCTTGGTTTAGGAGAATACTATGAAGTTTCTGATATCATTTCCTTGAATTTCTGATATCAAGTTTGATTGTTTAATTAAGATACTGATGACATTGATATGATTTGAGTTTCTGAATTTCCTTGAATTTACAAGTCTCTGACACGTGGTGCTCAAACCTTAAAAAGCTAATAAATGTGCTTAAGGGACACTGTGCAGAATGATCTTGACTTGTTTTCACGGTTGGTGTTGTTTCTTATTACTTGTGTTTATCCAAGTAGTTTAGCAGGAATCTTGCTGGAATCTCATCCAAATTGATTAGAAATAGCATTTATGCTTGTCTGATTTGAACAAATTTACATGTTTGACCAAATTAACGAGTCATCCTGTATATTGTTGGTCATAAGATAAATTTTGGAAGATGAATATATTTAAAATGAAATTCAGGCATTGTAGACCGGGATGGATTGATTGGCTTATACATAGGTTTTGTGCTAAATACATTGGGAAAAATCCTTCCTAATAGCAGGTCGGTCTCTCTCTCTCTCTCTCTCCCTCATCATTTTTTAGCTGTTGCTTTGATACTTTTCTTTAAATGTTTCTGCTTTAATACCTAATTTTTACTTCTCTTTAACAGCATTAAATTGATGTGCTTTGATGTGGTCAAGGGGTTAATAGCTACTGGAGAGGAGATCAACAAATTGCATCCAAAAAGAAACCTAGGGCAGTCATCCAAATTCTAATTATAGAATTAATCATACCTGGTAATAATATCACACTTTTAAGGTTAGTTTGGTTTAAACATAATTTATTCCTCTCCAACCAAACAACAAACCATGTTTCTCAAAAATTGAAATCATGTTGTTTGTAATTTGCAAAGTATTTTGAGATAATTCAGGCATAAGGACATTTGTGGAATAAATGATTTATCAATAGTATTATTATCTGATCAAAAGCAACATGAGGTGTCCTCCCATCCTCTTTGAATAAGATTAATTTGTGTCAATATTATGATATTATTTACCAAAGAAATGAATCCTCTAATCTTTTGAGGCGATTATATTTTCCAAATCTTAACCCGCATCAAATCTTTTGCCGCTTCACAATTCAATTTCAATAAAGGACTTCCAAACTAAATTTTATAAACAAGAACCCTGCATATTACACAAATGTTTAATCCATAGAAATTTGTGATGTTTGGTTACCATTATCGCTATATATTCTCGTAATGGACCTTTTCACCTCTCTGCTCTTTTCTCTCTTCTTCTTCAGATCTGCTTCCTTGTTATCCACAAACTCAATTAAATCTTTGAAACTAGACAAACTAGTAAGCCGTCTTTGCTGCTTGACACATGGCAGCGTCTTTTCACCTGGCAAAGCTTCATTTTCTCTTGTGTCGCTTATTCTATTAATGTTGTATTGTTTAAACTGAAGACATATATTTATGAAATATATAATTAATGCCAAAACACAAACAACACCACATATTGAAAAAAGGCCCCAAAAGCTGCTTAGACTTAGACGATTTGACTCGATAACTGTATTCTCATAGCTGCACCTGTCGTGGCTGTTCAGCCATAGGTCGTGAATGCGCTGGAGTTGTCCACTCTCTGACAATGTCAGAATAGCAGTTGATAGGTCAGCTGCTAGAGGAGAATCTTTTTGAAGTGCCTATTAAGAGAAAAATACATGATTAAATGGTATGCTCCAAATACATATACATTGCCCATAGATTATACAAGTAGTCTCAAGCAGATGCTGTTATTAATCTATGATTCTAAAAAAAACTATATTTTAGAATAAAAAGTTAAGTGTGGATGCCTTCATTTTTCATGCCTCTACATTTTCAATGCATTATAACAAAAAATCTAAAACAACAAATAACATAATGAAACCATTGGATTTGAGTATTTGACCTATATTATGTACTCTAGACACACATAAATAATTATGGCATCTCAACTTTGTTTTGATGACCAACTTGTAAAATTAACATCTAGAAATTATTATACCTTTGGATTTTATTACAAAATTTTGTAATTTTTCATGCATGCGTAGAAGAAATAACATAGATCACATCTAACCATTTTAATTTGACATTTCAGCTTGAGAGTTTAATTAAAAGCTTAGAAAAAATAGGCATTGTGGGAGCAACAAATGTAAAGGCATTTGAACCCTCCTTAAATTATGGACACTTTTTTGCCATTGAAATTTGAATTATTGGATTTTTTTTCAAACTGTATATGAGTTAATAGTTTATAAACATATCTTCAAATTGGAACAATGTTATATACGGCCATAAATCTTGTAAAGAGACTTACGAAACCCCATCCTTCTCGGGTGAACTCCTGACCAACAATGCGAAAGTTGCAATATTTTGAGAGGAAAATCTTAATATATGGGCTTTCATCAACTATTGCCGCGACACCACCTCCCTGGGGCCCACGTGTCAGGGCATCAGCATACTCTTCAATAGTATTTAGAGGCACAAGCCTTGACTCAGGTATGTTCAGCTCCTCTATGAGGTAATTCTTTGTGAATTTACCAACCTGGTACCTGTCAGAAAATGTTGAATCTTTTATATCTAAAGATGCATGATGTAGGTATGGTACTAAAAAAGATAAGAGCCGGTCTCTAAAGTATCATCCCTTCCCCACTACAATCTTTGAAGATAAATTTTCCATTTTGGTCCTTTAACAATTAGAGTTGTATGATGCTGGTCCCTGCCTTACTTATTGGTAAGATAGATAGACATAGATTGGAGAATGCTGATGGGAATAAGATTGTATTTGCCTAAAGTACCACAAAAGTAATCTTTCAACATCAATGCTTACCGGAAACTCTTTCCTCTACATAACTTCAAATTAATTTAATTTTTTCAGTGCTGACAATCAACAGGTGGATTTTTGGATTAGTAAGTGTTCCACCAAAATGGCTGATTACATTGCCGACCAGGAATTGTCTCCTTTTGGTAATTACAAGCTGCTACAATTATACTTAAGGTTTCTTTTGATTTGCAGCATTATCTTTATATGCAGAAGCAACCAAATGTATCCAGTATTTGCTAAGAAAAAACAACTGTTTTTAAATCCACAAGAGTTATATTCAAATGGAACAGACAGATTAGGATATATATCAGAATGTTAGTTTTGGATGTATTCTTTCCAAACACCACAAGTTAGGTTTTTTTTTTTTGCCAATAATAATGATGATGAGAAGTTGCATTTTGCGAAACTATTTGTTTAACAATAAGATATGTATGTTTATAATACCCGATGGGGTCACGGCTAGCTATGAGGCTATCGAGGCCTTTGATGCCAGAGGAGAGTTGTTGGACAGTTAGGATCGAGGTGAGAGATGCAGTGTAGCTGGAGGTAATAATCAGGACCACAAACAACCACACAAGCACAACAAATCGGCCAAGGCCAGACACTGTGTTCTCTCCTACAATTCCAATACAGCAAAGCCAAACAATATTATATCTTTTAGATAGTTTTCTTTCATTTATGGACATATACTGTGTGACAATACCTTATATTATCAGCATGTATCTGAAAATGGGTCTTGTGTGCCAGCACAGGTGTTGGAAAAAACTATTCATCAGAGAGTTTGTTCAAAGTACGTACCCAGAAACCCCGTCTCCCTTGTTTTATATCTATCATTTTTTTTCATTTTTGGTTGCATATGGACATCTGCGGTTTCTAGTGTTTGTGTGATGCTTTGTGCATATTGAAGAATATTCATATTTCTTTCTGTCTTATTTTTATTTTTTCAAGTCAAGTAAGAGGACATACTGTGTGAAAAGAACATAGTGGAGAAACTAAACCTGCAGAATGAACAAACAAATCAATAGGTCATTTTCTCTAGAAGGAAATCAATAGATAATTAAAACAAAATAGACCAATTAAAAAACAAATTAGTACATATGCCAATAATGTTCATAAAAAACTGTAATGTGCTCTACAGTTTCATAAAAAGAAGGAAATCCATGATATGGTTTAAAATAGTCCAATCTCAACTGCTGCTATAAGACTTTGAAAAGAGGGTAAATAGGAAAAAATAAAGTAGTAACTGAATGCTCACCAAAATATAGTGGCAATTTGTTCTCGAGGCGGGCCACGAAACTCGTCGTTGGTTCTGTGTTCGAGAATCCAAACAACAAAACCAACAAATAGGAAAAATACACCAATAACACACCACATTGGGAGTGTAAACGGTTTGAGAAAGGCCCACGCACTTGAGCTGTCGTGCTTAACTACTGCAACTATCACCAAACCTGCTTCAACAAAAGGTTGTGTGAAATCCACTATCTTTATTCGTTTTTTCACTATTGATATGTCCCCCACTACTGCATCCAGTTCCTGAGAAGTTTAGAAGTAAACAAGATCTTAAGAAAATAAATAAAATAAAATGCTATTTGATATGTTATAAGCTATACACACTGGACCAATTTCAAGTACAATTCATATAGTAAATGTACAATTCACTACCTGGACATGACTGATCGTCACCTATATGTCTCAGTATCAAGCATACCAACATGGTACTAATTCATTCAGTTCTTTTTGGTCTTGTTAGTTAGCCATCAGTTAATACCTTCATACAGGTATTACTACACTGGAATGTCTTGGTACTGAGTCTAATTGGCATGGCATTAATTTGACTCTAGTATGGTATTGGGAATTTCGACATATGTCTGTCTGGCATTTCTACCAGGACTTTTCCAATACAGGCTACATCATTTGACTTATATGGTAGTATTAGCTCCTGATATCAATTAAGGTTGTACGCTTGGCTACCAAGCGAGTGGGTGGGGGGTTGGGGAGAGAGAGGGAGAGAGTACATTTTCAGCAATCATATTAACCATATCATCATAATTCGGGTTAACAGTACCATTTCCTATCAGTACAAAAGCACATGGCACCGGGTACGGCAATAACTTGATTGCTGCATTGAAAACATCAATACAGAACCCACTGGCATTGGTGTTGGATCCAGAATTAGACTTGCTTGACACCAACTGCTTAAAGCTGATCTTGTTTGCCACTCCGATTCGCAAGGGCTGGCCATTGTTCGGGAAAACCCAACCACGTGGTTGTTGCATGGTCCCACCAGGCCACATCACATCGTTTAGCCTACGGGACTGGCCTGACAAGTTTTTTGGCATTTCATACAGGATTCTGGTGAAACTACAGATAGACCCGAGTAATTTGACCAGTACCCGATCAATCGTGGCCCAGTAGACACCACATTGATGATATCATACGTGGGGTGGATCAGGTCCCGATTTGGGCCAAACTGTAAGTGTCCAGTAACACCTGTGAAGTTTGTGCTCAGCAGATTTTGTAGTAAGCCCTCACCGCCATTAAAAAATTTCAAAATTGCCAAGTTTAAGCTGCTCCCATTCACATCATGCAATCTTGGGTCAATTGAGAAATTTATACCGTTTCCATTCCTTTTTAAATATTGATCAATTGCATGTGCCACTAACCACACTGAATCGTAAGCATACAGACTGTATGCATTGAGACCTGACCCAGTAGTTGTATTGCTTGTTTTGTTTCTCCATCTGGAGACAAATTTCATCTTGTGATCTGAATCCGGTGTATGCCCTCTCAGCACAATTGACCCTTGTATCAGATTAATAACTTTTGGGTCGGCATCCACTGACTCATACCCGTATCCTAAACCAAACCCATTAGAATCCAAAACTGCTGCAAGCCAATCAGTTACAATCCATATGTAACCAGATCCCGTCATGCCCAACTTTTGAGCAACAGAAAAGACGGTCAAACCTGAATCTGGGTTCACATGCAGGACAAAAACTCGTGACTCCATTAAATTGACTCGTAGCAGCAAGTCAGTGATCTCAGTCTGATCCCCGCTCTGTGAAAACCCCGCTTTGTACGAAATCTTTGCCCTTCTGAGTGCCAACTCATCCCCCAAGGCGGCAATGCCGTTACGGCCATAGTCGTCATCAACATAAATTGCGGTGACCTTGCGCCACTGGAAGAAGTCTACTATGTCGGCTATGGCACGCATCTGATATTGGTCAGATTGAGTGGCACGGAGGAAGTAGGGGAATTCTAGGGAGGAGAGGGTCGGGTCGGTTGCGGAGAAGGAGACTAACGGTACTTTTAGTGAGTTCGCCACATGGGAGACTATGTGACTGTCTCCTGATGACTGTGGGCCTATGATTGCCACCACATTCTTCTCTAGTACTTGCAATGCTGGAGAGAATCATGATATATCAGAAGAAGCATTTGTAGCGACAAGTTTGTTAGAAATGTTTTAATCACAAAAGGACATATATATTTCTATTTGCTTATGCATTTTTTTTATTTATTTGGTTACTCACCACCTGGTAGAAATTTGATCCTAATTCAGAGCTTGGTTAGTGTTCCAATTTTCAATAAAAAATTATATCATGGTGTCATAAGAGTATTGGCAAGGCCTAACAGATATATGCATAATATTGGAAACCATAATAAGCTAAATTGGAGCAAATGAGCTAGTAGCTCAAGTGATATACTAAGGGGACATTAAGAGGAGATCCACAACGATATAAAAAAGTAAAAGAAACATGCGTAGACAAAAGTTATTTTATTAAATGATGCACCTCTGTATATATGCATATGTCTATGCATACACATGAAAGTTTTGCTGATTTTTCCTTATGTTTTGTATCCAATAAAATGAACAATACCTGTTAGGACTTTAGTTTTTATATGTTTACTCTTAGAAAATAGATGGGAGCTAGCAGATGCATGTGCAAACATTCATAGGTACGGCCCGTACGGATACAAAACAGCTCGTCACTCTGCTGTTGTATTATATGAATTGCAAAAGCTAAATATTTCTCTTCTATAACATAGAAAATCAATCCGCTTGTATCATAAGAACTAGAACTTTTATTTGAAACTGTATTTTCTTTATATAACAGAGCGGACTTGAGAATGATTAACAAGAATAAACACGAGTTTACAATCTTTTACTTCTTATTAACAATAACTAATTCATAATAATTACTGCTTATAGCCTTCTAACTTGCTTGGGACTGTTGTTGTTGTAATTACTGCTTATAAATTTGACATACTAAAATATTGTTCAGGCAAAAAATCAATTCCCAATAGAATTAAATCAACCATTTTTAAAACTATTTTATAGATAATCAAAATCGGTTTTCAAATTGCACCAAATTTGATATTCAACATATCAAAAATATACGGACATACTAATAATTTTAGCCTTCTAACTTTTGAGAAGCATTGTGTCGGTTATAAATTTTTTAGTACAAATCAGCTGTTATTCTTTTGGAATCCTCATCCAACCGTTCAATTTTTTCATGCACGAATTTCAATGAAACCAACGGTTGAATGAGAAAAAACAGGTTTCCTCCCTTTTTTTGAAAAAGAATAAGAACAGATTTCCTCGCCATTTTTTTGTTCTAGTCCACTACTCTAAGACAACAGTATATTTTAAAAAAAAAGTCAAACATTGTTCTATGATCTATCCAATTGAAAGTTAAAATAAAAAGTTGGGTGCATTAATTACCTTCAATTGTAGCAAGAAACCCACTACAATTGGTATCCTTTGAGATTACAGTGAGCTTCGTGTCAGGGAGTATGGTGCGATCAGAGTTCACATCTTCAAGTGCCAGCTCAATTGCAATTCTCGCAGCGTGACCAATGATGGAATTGTATGAGTAGAGAGCTCCTATGTTAATACCTGTGGTCTTCTGTGGGTTTGAAGTTTGGGATCTTGTAATGATGGCTAGAGAAAGAGAGATTAGGAACAGCAAGAGCAATGGAGAGCAACCCATTTGAGTTTGTTGTGTTATGGCTTCTCTCTTTCTTTCTCTATATAGATTGCTTGGTTTAACAGGCGAGGTATATATTAATTAGTCGCGCGGGAGGAGGGGGGATTCGCATCCAGGTAGTGTTGTATCATGAGTAAATTCGGACCGTTATTTAGAGCAGTTTGCTTGTGGTCATGGGTGAGGAAGGAAACAAATATTTTCTTTTGGAGGGTCATTTGGCATAGTTTTATTGAGTAATTAATATCTATGAACTCTTGGAATTGAACCGGTAAGAGAATTGTTCCTTTTCTCTTGGAAACCTGTCTTATATGTGGATGGTATTTTCTAAATTTTGCCTTCAAATTTAATTCACACATTCATCAATAAGTAACATGAAAAGATAATAATAATTATAAATCGATGGTGATAAATTTTATTTCTGTATGAAGAGAAGTATGTTTAATTTCTAAGAAGAACATATAAAAGAAAATTGATGTTGAACTTAACAAAAGTCTATATTAAAAATAAGAATAATTATTTCTGTACCCGCGCTACAGTACCTACACAGTACTCGCGCTACAGTACCCGCATTTAGAGGAATAATGTATTATGGTGCCCACTAATTATTATTCTTAAAAGATATTATATAGTCTCAACTAATTATTATTCTAAAATTCCAGCAGCACTCTTTCAAAGCCTCGGCACTAATTCCGCGTCAATATTTCTCTAACAAAAATAGTTGACCTCATAAAAATAAATACTTCAGTGCATAAATATAAATACTTTCAATACTTAGATATTAATACTTTCAGTATCATATGTAAAAAGAGGAGGGATCTAATTACAACATTATGGCAGTTTAGGTCCTCATAAGCAGTTATGTAAAAATTACAACATTATTTACTATATAGATATAAATACTTATGTTCTTTGAACTATATACTTCAAGATTTGACTATTAATATTAAAAAAAAAATTATAGATCTGGAACGATTGCAGTCCCCACAAGCAATTATGGCAGTTTAGGTGCGGGTACGACGTCAGAAATTTCAAAAAAAGGTGCGAGTACAATTATTTAAAAATAATTAATTTATCATTTACATTGTTTACTATATAGATATAAATACTTGTGTTCTTTGAACTATATACTTCAAGATTTGACTATTAATATTTTAAAATAAAGTTACAGATCTGGAACAGTTGCGGTCCCCACAAGTAATTATGGCAGTTTAGGTGCGGGTACGACATCATAAATTTCAAAAAAAAAGTGCGGGTACGATTATTTAAAAATAATTAATTTATCATTTTACATTGTTTACTATATATATATATAAATACTTGTGTTCTTTGGACTACATACTTCAAAATTTGACTATTAATATTAAAAAAAAAGTTACAGATCTGAAGTGCAGTTATGACAGTTTGGTCCCCACAAACAGTTATGGCAGTTTAGATGCGGGTACTGTAGCGCGGGTACTCATATCAGCTTCCTAAAAATAAAATAAATACAACAATATGATGCAGTTTTCAATTTTTTATCGTAGCATAAAAGAATAACGTAATTTCATTCATATCATCAATTTCGAAAAATTCATTTTATACCACAATCGATAATTATTCAACGATCGACCGCTGAATTACCGCTGAATAGTTTAGCGGTTGAAATCTGCATTATCATCATTAGAAAAATTGACTCTCTCATAACACCTATGTACTGCTTAATTATTCAGCAGTCGAAATATCCGAAATCGATGAATAATTCAATCGCTAAAATTGACCGCTGAATAATTCGCTGAAACCGGCTCTCTCATAACACACATTTATACATCTTTAATTTTGAATTATTTTTTATGGTACAGAAAAAAAAAATCACACATTAACACCCTGTTCGGATTTTACTGTTCACATGGGTAAAAAAATTCACTCAGACTGATTTTTTTTTTCCCACATGAACAGTACAAGATCAGTTCAAAAAATTTTCAATCCCATTTCTATAACCATTCCCAATACGGAGCCAAACATGGCCTATAGAAAACACCAATTTCCAATGTTCTAAATAGCGCGCTATAGCGTTTTTGGACCATAAAAGATATGGCGCTATCAGCACTATAGTGTCGCTATTTGAGTATAGTGCTGTTTTTTTAACCAGTCCGCTATGACGCGATAAACGCTATTTAAACCTTTGCCAATTTCCATTAATTTTAGGTGCATGTTGAAAAATTAACATAGATCACATATTTTATGTTGTTATTGACTTGTTATATATTTAATGAGGAGGGTTCAAATGCCTCCATGTTTTTGTGCCTCCATCATGCCTCCATCTCTCTCCGTCATTTTCAAAGTTCAAACAGTCGATCCGAACCGCTCAACCTAACCTCCATACTAAAATATGTTTGGAGACCAAATTTTATATTTTTAGGAATTTTTTTACTATTTTTTTAGATAGGTACAAAAATATTGTTTTTAGATGGTTCAGATTTACTGATTTTGTACCTATCTAAAAAAATAGTAAACAAATTCCTAAAAATATAAAATTTGGTCTCCAAACATATTTTAGTATGGAGGTTAGGTTGAGCGGTTCGGATCGACTGTTTGAACTTTGAAAATGACGGAGAGAGATGGAGGCATGATGGAGGCACAAAAACATGGAGGCATTTGAACCCTCCTCATATTTAATAGAAACATGATGCAATAACTTATTAGATATGTTATATGATAATAAGATTATTTGAAATCTGCAACAACCGATAAAGATCTCACCCAAATAATTGAAATAAATTTATACATATATTTTATATTTTAATATGATTTAATTATACAGACAATATATATCAAGTTTGTTACAATTAAAACATATTAATTAAGTTTGAATAAATTTAATGGTCAGTCGTCACGATCGTGAGATAGTTATAAATACATATCTTTGCATAAAATTTATTATATAAAGAGAAGAAGATAAATCTTTATTTGATTGATATCATACAATGCAAATCAAATGGCATAAGACAATTATACGGAAGAAGTGTTAGAAAATTTGGTTATAGAAAAATATGACAGCAGGCATCGTATTCTATGGATACAGAAAAGATGTGCTTGATAATTTTATAAGATACAACAATGAATGTACCTTAAAAACAACTAAAGTGCAATAGTGAAGGTCAATGCAACTTATTAGGATGCAGGGGTATTTTGGGTATTGTCTCTTTTATAGTTTTATACTTGTTGGGGATATATTTTTTGAACTAGTTTTTAATACTATTAAAATTTATTCCTTTTTTTTGTATTCTGAGATTATTTTTATGGGAGCTAGCTGAAGGGGCTAATATTATCCAAAGAGAAAAGAAAATGCACCCCAATTAGACAACATGGTCTACATTGATACAAAAAGTATTGATTAGACTAATAGAATAAATAGAATCTTAGAATGAAGTAGCCAATTAAATAAGGAACATGCAAACTGCCTTCTTATTTATTTCTTTAAGTATCTCAATAAACAATAGCAGCTAGCTTGCACTAATGTAATTATGTGTATTTGAATATGATTTAATTTGAAAGACTGATGATTTTCGAGATCCTCATAATTATCTTTGAAAACATTGTTTTTTTTTTTTTGCACAATAATTTGCATATACTAATCTCATGATTTGCACATCGTAAAACTGAGATCTCATGCATGTTTAGTGGATCCAGCATTTCTAAAGAAATGAACGGGGTACAATAACCAGGACTAGTTAATGAAGTCGTTATCTATTAATTACTCATTAGCAATATATCATGCATTTTTTTTGTAAGCACCCGGCCTTGGTTTGGCCGCAGATCTGCCCCTCTGCCTGAAGTATTTTGATATAATTCAGGCATAAGAACATTTTGGGAATAAATGATTTATCAATAGTATTATTATCCCATTGTCTTTGGATAAGATTAAATTTCTGTCAAAATCTTGATATTAATGTATTATTTGCCAATGAAATGAACCCTCTAATCTTCACAGGCGATTATGTTTTCCAAATCTTACCCCACGTCAAATCTTTTGCCCCTTCAAAATTCAATATCAATAAAGAACTTCCAAACTATAATAAACAAGAACGCAGCATACATATTACACAAAAATATTTAATCAATAGAAATTTGTGAGGTTTGGTGACCATTATCACTATATTTTCTCGTAATTGACTTTTTCACCTCTCCGCTCTTTTATCTCTTCTTCAGATCAGGCTTCCTTGGTACCCATAAACTTGATCAAATCTTTCAAACTAGACAAACTAGTAAGCCGTCTTGTCTGGTTGACACATGGCAGCGTTTTTTCACCTGGCAAAGCTTCATTTTCTCTTGTATGGCTTGTTCTATTGTTGTATTTTTTAAACTGAACACATATCTTTATAAAATATATAATTAATGCCGAAAAACAAACCCCACCACATAGTAAAAAAAGGCCCCAAAAGCTGCTTATACTTAGACGAATTGACTCGATATCTGTATCCTCAGAGCTGCACCCATCGTGGCTGTTCAGCCATTGGTCATGAATGCGCTGGAGTTCTCCACTCTCTGACAGCGTCAGAATAGCAGTTGAGAGGTCAACTGCTAGCGGAGAATCTCTTTGAAATGCCTATTAAGAGAAAAATACATGATTAAATGGTATAATACATGTATTGCTCGTAGATTACACAAGTAGTCTCAAGCATATGTATGTTATTAATCTACGATCCTCAAAAAACTGTATTTTCGAGAAAGGTAGGTGTGGTTGCCTCCATTTTTCATGCCTCTACTGTTCATGAAAACTGTTCAATTTGACATATACTATTGACTTTGATGTACATAAAAAATTATGACATATCAACTTAGTTGTCACGACCAAGAAATTGTAAAATTAATGTCTACAAATTATCTATACCATTAGATTTATACACAAGATTTTGTAATTTTTAAGCGTGCATAGAAGAAATGACATGCATCACATTTAACCATTTTATTTGACATTTCAGCTTTAGAGTTTGATTAAAAGTTTATAAAATAGAGGATTAGTGGGAGCACCAAATGTAAAGTTATTTCAACCTTCCCCAAAATATTTTTGACACTATTTTGCCTTTGAAATTTGAATTATTGTGTGTTTTCAAACTGTAAATGATTTTAAGAGTTTATAAACATATCTTCAAATTGGAATTTTACTATATACTTTGCAATAAGTCTTAAAAAGAGACTTACGAAACCCCATCCTTCTCGGGTGAACTCCTGACCAACAATGCGAAAGTTGCAATAACTTTTGAGGAAAATCTTAATAGATGGGCTTTCATCAACTATTGCCGCGACACCACCTCCCTGGGGCCCACGTGTCAGGGCATCAGCATACTCTTCAATAGTAGTTAGAGGCACAAGCCTTGACTCAGGTATGTTCAGCTCCTCTATGAGGTAATTCTTTGTGAATTTACCAACCTGGTACCTGTCAGAAAATGTTGAATCTTTTATATCTAAAGATTCATGATGTAGGTATGGTACTAAAAAGAAAAGAGCCGGTCTCTAAAATATCATCCTTTTTCCTTTACAGCCCTTGAAGATAATTTTTCCATTTTAGTCCCTTAATAATTGGAGTTGTATGATTGCGATCCCTGCCGTGACCTCTTGGTAAGATAGACATAGATTAAAGAATGCTGATGGGAATGAGCTTCTTTTGACTGATATATTCTACAAAAGTAATCTTTCAACATCAATGCTTACTAGCAACTCTTTCCTCTATATAATGAAAATTAATTTATTTTTTCAGTGCTAACAATGAATATGTGGATTTTTGAATTATAAGTGTTCCACCAAAATGACTGATTACAAGCTGACCAGGAATTGTCTACTTTTTGTAACTACAAGCTACTCCAATAAAATTCAAGGTTTCCTTTTATTTGCACCATTACCTGTATATGCAGAAGAAACTGAATGTACCTAGTACTTTCTTAGAAACATGACTGTTTTTAAATCCACAAGAGTTCTATTCAAATGGAATGGACACATTAGAATCTAGACCAGAATGTTAGTTTTGGATGTATTCATTCCAAACACAAGTTAACAATAATAATGAGAAGTTTTTATAATACCCAATAGGATCACGACTGGCTATTAGGCTATCAAGGCCTTTGATGCCAAAGGAGAGTTGTTGGACAGTTAAGATCGATGTGAGAGATGCAGTGTAGCTGGAGGTAACAATCAAGACCACAAACAACCACACGATCAGCACAAACCGGCCAAGCCCAGATACTATGTCCTGTCCTACAATTGCAATACAACAAAGCCAAAACAATATTATGTATTTAAGTAATTTTCTTTTATTTCTAAAAATATACTCTGTGACAATACCAAATATTATCAAGCATGCCCCTGAAAAAAGGTCCTATGTGCCATCACAAGCGTTGGAAAAAATATTCATCACATAGTTTATTCAAAGTACCCAGAAAGCCCCTCTCCCTTGTTTTATTTCTATCATTTTTTAATTTTCGGTTGTACGTTGACCCATGCTGTTTTCTAGGGTTTGTGTCATGCTTTGTGGTATCACATGAAAGAATACTCATTTCTATCTACCTTGGTATTATTTATTCAAGTCAGAGATAAAGGAAGAGGACATACTGTGTGCAAAGAACATAGTGGAGAAACTGAACCTGCAGAATGAAGAAAGCAAATCAATAGATTTTTTTTTTTTTTGAAAAGGAACTCAATAGAAAATTAAAACAAATTATACAAATTTTTAAAAAAAAGTACATTTGCTAATAATGTCATAAAATTTGTAATGTGTTCTAATGGTAACGTCTAATCTCCACCACTGCTACAAGACATTGAAAAAATGGTAACTTGGAAAAAAGAAATAGGTAGTAACTAATTGCTTACCAAAACATAGTGGAAACTTGTTTTCGAGATGGGCCACGGAAGTGGTCGTTGAATCTGTATTCGAGAATCCAAATAACAACACCAAAAAATAGGAAAAACACAACAATAACACACCACATTTGGAGTGTAAATGGTTTTAGAAAGGCCCATGCACCTGAGCTGTCGTGCTTAACTGGTGCAACTATCACCAAACCTGCTTCAACATAAGGTTGTGTGAAATCCACTATCCTTGTTCGGTTTTTCACTATCGCTATGTCCCCCACTGCGGCGTCCAATTCCTGTCAAGTTTAAAAGTAGACAAGATCTCAAGTGAATAAGTAGAGTTTGGTATCAAGCATACCACATGATACCAATTCATTCAGTTCTTGTTGGTCTTGTTAGTTAGCCATCAGTTAATACCTTCATATAGGTATTATGTACCAAAAATGGACTGTCTTGGTACCGAGTCTAATTGGCACGGCATTGATATCACTCTGGTATGGTATTGGGAATTTCGACATATATCTGACCGGCATTTCAACCAGGACTTATCCAATACAGGCTACAGCATTTGACTCGTGTGGTAGTCTTAGCTCCTAATACCAATTAAAGTTGTTCAGTTGGTTACCATGTGGCAAGTGTGTGCGTATGTGTGCTAGGGGGGGGGGGGGGGGGGGGGGGGGGGGAAAGAAAGAGAGCATACATTTTGAGCAACCATATTAATTATATGATCATAATTCGGGTTATCAGTACCACTTCCAATCAGTACAAAAGAACATGGCACTGGGTACGGCAATAACTTGATTGCTGCATTAAAAACATCAATACAGAACCCACTAACATTGCTGTTGGATTTAGAATTAGACCCGCTTGACACAAACTGCTTAAAGCTGGCCTTGTTTGGCACTCCAATTCGCAAGGGCTGGCCATTGTTTGGGAAAACCCAACCACGTCGTTGCTTCGTGGTCCCACCAGGCCATATCACATCATATAGCCTACGGGACTGACCTGACAAGTTTTGTGGCTTTTCATACAGGATTTCGGGTGAAACTACAGATAGACCCGAGTAATTTGACCAGTAACCAATCAATCGTGGCCCAGTAGACACCACATTGATGATATCATACGCGGGGCGGATCAGGTCCCGATTTGCGCCAAACTGAAACTGTCCAGTAACACCTGTGAAGTTTGTGCTCAACAGATTTTGTAGTACGCCCTCGCCGCCATAAAAGATTTTCAAAATTGCCAGGTTTAAAGCGCTTCCATTCACATCATGCAATCTTGGGTCAGTTGAGAAATTTATTCCGTTTCCATTCGTTTTTAAATATTGATCAATTGCATGTGCCACTAACCACACTGAATCATAAGCATACAAACCGTACGCATTGAGGTTGGACCCAGTAGCTGTATTGCCTGTTTTGTTTCTCCATCTTGATGCAAATTTCTTCTTGAGATCTGAATCTGGTGTATGACCTCTCAGCAAAATTGACCCTTGTATCAGATTAAGAACTTTTGGGTCGGCATCCACTGACCTGTATCCATATCCTAAACCGAACCCATTAGAATCCAAAACTGCAGCCAGCCAATCAGTTACGATCCAAACGTAACCAGGTCCTGTCATGCGTAACTTTTGAGCAACAGAAAAGACGGTCAGACCTGAATCTGGGTTCACATGCAGGACATAAACTCGTGACTCCATTAAATTGACCCGTAGAAGCAAGTCAGTGATATCAGTCTGATCCATGGCCTGCGCAAAACCCACTTTGTATGAAATCTTTGCCCTTCTGAGCGCCAGTTCATCACCCAAGGCGGCAATACCATTACGTCCATAGTCATCATCAACATAAATTGCAGTGACCTCACGCCACTGGAAGAAGTCTACAATGTCGGCTATGGCGCGCATCTGATACTGGTCAGATTGAGTGGCACGGAGGAAGTAGGGGAATTCTAGGGAGGAGAGAGTCGGGTCGGTTGCAGAGAATGAGACTAATGGTACTTGTAGTGAGTTCGCCACATGGGAGAGTATGTGACTGCCTCCAGATGATTGCGGGCCAATGATTGCCACCACATTCTTCTCTAGTACTTGTAATGCTGGAGAAAATCATGACCAGAACAAGAACGTGTAGCAAAAAAATTGTTAGAAAGGTTTTAAACACAAAAGGACATATATTTCTATTTGCTTATGCATTTTTATTTTTTATTTAGTTACTCACCACCTTGTAGGAATTTGATTCTAATTCAGAGCTTAGTTAGTGCTCCTAATTTCACTATCATGGTATCATAAAAGTTTAAGACCATATCAGCAAGGCCCCTTAGGCTGCAACCTAACAAATCTAGTATACCTGATAGGTATACGCAGGTTGTTAATACAATCCCATAGCATAATAGATGAAAATACATTGGGTCAAATGACCAAGTAGCTCAAGTGATATACTAAGATAACTTTTAAGAGGTTATGGGTTGAGATCCCACAGGAACTAAATATGGATGAAGTCTTCCTCAACGATCCAAAAAGTTCAGTGTGAACAAGAAAAGAAAATGATTTCTCACAAAACAACCACAATAAACAGAAAGGGTACCAAGAAAAGAATCAGATGATTTTTAGGAGAAGATCCACAAAGATTTAAAAAGAGAAAGAAACATGCATAGATAGTCGAAAGCTTTTTTATTAAATGATGGCACTTCTGTGTGTATAGATATGGAAATTAGCGATGGCCGTGTAAAGCTGCTCATGAGTCTGAGTCGCTAATTTAGTTTTGTATCAAAAATTCTGATTTGGAATTAATTTGCGAGTAGCTCGACTTGAAGCGAGTCGACTCGTGATTGGTAATGTAGTATACAGTGAGATAGTTTAATTTAATTCTAACAAAAAAAATTATATAGTTTATTAAAATAATACACAATTAAAGGCAATACATAAGAAGATAATGGCCAACATATAATTAAAAATTACAAAAATATCAAAATAGTACATAATTTGAAAAAGGCGAGGTGGATACAAAGTGAAGAATGGAGAATTGGGAATTAGATTTAGTCGTTTCTCTGAATTTTTTTTTTTAAAGTTTTAAGTGGCAATCTGAAAAACAAGTATAAGGTTTTGGGAGCACAAAAATTAGAAATATATAAATTAGGGTTTAGTGTGATGAGTTCAATCAAGTTGATTCTGAATCGAGTTGGGGTTACTTGGAATCGACTCATAAATCAACTGAGTTAGTAAACTCGAGTTATAGTTAGTTGAATCCGAACTGATTCTGAATTGAGTTTTGATTCATGACCTTTTTTGCACCCCTAACCGTGTTCACGAACTTTTTTGAGAGAATTGGCGATGGGTTGTAGACAACAGTTAAATATGACTAGAGCTTTGCTTTTACCCGAACGGGTATTACCCGTTTTGCCCGGCCCATACCCGTTACCTGAGGTACCCGTACCTGTGCCCGAGTATAGGCGGGTAAATGGGTACACGGGTACGGGTTTGAGACGGGTAGGGTACCAATATTTGAGAAAAAAAAACCGCCCAACCCGTACCCGTCTTACCCGTACTCGAAACCCGCCTACCCGCACCCGTTGTACCCGTACCCGCACCCATTTACCCGAACAACTTTACCGTTTTTTTTTAAATCAAAATTCAAAATTATTTTGCCGCCGGAAAAAAACAATATTAAAAACAGAAAAAAAAAAAACTAAAAAACAGTATTAAAAAACGAAAAAAACTAAAAAAAAAAAAATACCTGTACCCTACCCGAGGTACCCGAACCCGTTACCCGAGACGGGCACGGGTATGAAACGGGTAGGGTACACCCTTTTAAAAAATTACCTGACCTACCCGTACCCGTTCTACCCAACTACCCGTCCTACCCGTACCCGCCCTACCCGTTACCCGTCTCAGGTTTACCTAGGTACCCGTACCCTACCCGAGAGCAATCCACTAAATATGACCAACAAGCAAGGGCGGACCCAAAGTAGACCAGGGGGGAGCCACCTCCTCTGAATTTCGAGTTTTAGTGATGATCTATTGGTACCGATCAACTTTGCTCCTCTCTGAAATTTTTTTTGCCCCTTTGGATATTTGATTTGTAATTCATGGTTAAATTTAATGTTAAAATGATAAAATTAAAATAAATTTCTTAAATTATGATTGATAATTAAAATTATAAGTTAAAAGATCAGAAATTATAAGTCGGAGCATTGGAAAATATAAGTCAAAATATTATTATTATTTTTAATTGAGTACTCAATTAGTTAATGAGTTTAAATCCGATTCTATACTTTTTTGCCCTTTGACGAAAATCCTGAGTCCGTCCTACCAACAAGAATTTCAAAATCTTTTTTTGAAAACTTGATAGTAGCTATCAAGATTCGTGAGGGGGAATCGAATTCTCGACCTTTGGATATAATAACTCTAGGACATTTTCCTAGCCAATTGTGCTACCTCCCCTTTCAAGAATTTCAAAATCTAAAAGTACATAACTGTGGCAATGCCTCTGCCAAAGTCAGTATAGGTATTAATACTAAAGAGCTCGTCATTCTCCTGCATGCCTCTGCCATATTCGGTAAAGATATTAAAAACTTCTCTCAATTGATGAAATGTATGATAAACTATTGAACTTTACTTGATGTTTTGCATGTTGTACGTATAAGAGGGATATATACCAATATATGATGAAAACATGAAACTAGGTGAAGAATTAAATGGCCCCTAAAAGAAAAATGAGCATGCATGCTGTCAATTAGCTATTAATTTTTGTTTCCAAATCAGTAGTTAAAATTTTTGGTAATTCTACCAATATTCATGACATGTAGGAAGCTCTTTTAAATCTCCAAGAAAACCAAACGGGTCAGGGTTTGGACTCTAGGATTGAAAATTTCTGAATAGAGAATTAATGACGAATCCATCGAGAATATGTATCTACGAATATAATTAATGCATATATATATATACTAGTATCATACCCGTGCGTTGCAACGGAGACATATTATAAGAAACAAATATATCAATAAAAAATAATAATTACTAAAAATCAAGACACATGTTAATAAAAAATTTATATGATTTTGTATTTTTAATTAACTTTAATCGTGATATCTGATAACAATTTGATGATGTGATGATTCTTTATTTTTAAGTACCAATGATATTAAATAATAGCTCGATTCGAATCTAATATCAAATATCATACAAACAATTCAATATCGACATATAATATGATATCAAAAAACATAAATAAAAAGTGTTATCGTGTGTATGTATATGATATATAGAGATGAGCTACGGTGAGTTGCGAAGTAAAACACGTTTCTACTTCACGCTGTATTTTAATTTTGAAAGTCCAAACGACTGATCTGAACCATTAGATGTGATCTCCATATTGAAATATCATTGGAGACCAAATTTTATATTTTTTGAAATTTTTTTTACTATTTATTAAGCAATTTTGAAAACTGTTGTTTTGCAGTGAACAGTAAAAAACAGTAAAAATTTCTGGACCATCGGATCAATGATTTTCAAAATTGCTTAATAAATAGTAAAAAATTCAAAAAAATGTAAAATTTGGTCTCCAAGCACATTTCAATATGGAGATCATGTTGAGCTGTTCGGATCGGTCGTTTGAATTTTCAAATCGCAAAATATGAGTGTGAAGTAAAATAGTCACTTTATTTCGCAACTCACCGTAGCCCATCTCATAATATATATATATATACACACACATATTATAAGAGAAATATATATTCACACACACGTTCCAATTTATATTATTCTTCTTCTTTGTTTCCAATTTAGAATACACACACACACACACATTGATATATTCTATATTGAAAATATATTCTAAATTGCCCACACCAATATGTATAGAAACAAAGAAAGAGAAATAAGGAAATAAAAAAAAAAAAAAGATTTTCATTGTGATCCGTATAGAAATGAATAAGAAGTAAGGAAACAAAGAAATAAGAAAATGGAAGGTGGAGTCTTCTCAATTGAAGAAGAGATATATAAAAACAAAGAAATAAGGAAACAGATAAATATATCGCTAAATTTCAGAATTTGTTCAATTTTAATTGTAACGTATCGTGTGGCAGCACATGTAGTGAGTATGTTTTTAATTAAATTTAGACTTCTATACATAAAACAGATGCATTTAATCAAAAGAAGACAAATTATGTAATTGGAGGGTTGAGATCAAATCCGAAGTTTCATCTTTCAATCGTGACCGTTGGCGGATCGGACACCCAACATGCTTAATAATAGAATGGAGATATCCGAGATGAATTTGGTGAGCTAGGCGAGAGCCTCTAATTGATTTCAAAGTTGAAGGAAAAACACATGATGAGAAGGAACAGTAAGTGCTCTCGAGTCGATATATGCATATTCCAATCAAAACCTCATGAAAACTATAGAGCTTTTTTTGCATGTAGACCCCGCAAAATCGTTTTATTAATTAAGGTCGGCTGGCAAAGAGTACAGCCACTGAAAATCAAATTAATTCTACATTTTTTTTTTCTCCAATCCACTACTCTAAGACCACATCATTTAATAAAAAAAATGTCAAACATTATTATATCCCATTGGAAGTATAAAAATAGTTGGGTGCATTACCTTCAATTGTAGCAAGAAACGCACTACAATTGGTATCACGTGAGATTAAATTGAGCTTAGTGTCAGGGAGTATGGTTCGATCTGAGTTCACATCTTCTACTGCCAGCTCAATTGCAAGTCTAGCAGCGCGACCAATGATGGAATTGTATGTGTAGAGAGCTCCTATGTTAATGCTTGTAATATTTTGTGGGTTTGAAGTTTGGGATCTTGTAATGATGGCTAGAGAAACAGAGATTAGGAACAGCAAAAGCAATGAAGAGCGACCCATTTTGGTTTGTTGGGTAATCACATCTCTCTCTCTCTCTCTCTCTATATATATATATATATATATGAAAAGTTACTGTTACATATATCTTAGAATTTGAAAACGTGTTTATAAAAGTTTATAGCCATTTGTAAGAAGAATCAGTCTTTGATCCAGTCTTAAAGAGTAACATCCTCCATCTTACTCTAGACCGAGCACCAGTGGCATAGTTAGAATTTGAGCCAGGAGTGAGCAGAAATTGAATTTGAGCTTTACTCTTGATGTTGATTTGAGTCAGGAGTGAGCAAAAATCAAATTTAGAATTTGAATCAAGAGTAAGCAAAAATCGGATTTGAATTCGAATCACCTCTATGGCTCTATAACTCCCTTCATGCCTCCGCCTGAGCTGCTTCTTTTTATTTTACAAATCACTATTTTACTCGTTTGGAATCGCTCTCGTTCTATTCTTTCTTCTTCCAACAAATCGCGCTCTCTGTACAAATTGGATTCGTGATCATATTATTTTATTTCTAAACATACTGTTACAGAATTAATTGGGTTGCAAAACAAGATCGAGTAGACAGATAAAAAAAAAATAGAAATAGACAAACTAATTAATCTATATAAAGATAATTATTTTTTTATTTTCAAAAATAGACAATTGTCTATCCCTATAAAAAAAAAACTGCCTCCGCCTTTGCTAAGTAACACCTCTCCATGACCGCTCCCCTTTTTAGAAACACCGATCTAGGCCGGTGTTCTCCATAGTATATTTCCTTTGCTAGACGGTTAGTAAGAGTTAGGGGTGGTAACGAGCTATTAAAGAGCGAGTTAGGTCACACTCGTACTCGGCAAACTATTGCTCAAGACCGACTCGTGGCTTGTCCGAGAGAGCCGAGCTAGCTCGTTACTAGCTTGGCAGATTTATAAATTTGTATATTTTCTTTCTTGCTATATCTTAAATTTTCTTAACACATCTTATCAATTATGGCTAAAACAAAATAATATTTATATGAATAATTACTGAGAAATACTCTTAATTCAATTGTAATTAAGCAAATTAACTACTATAAATTAATTTTACAGCTAAATTCATACATACAAATATATCAAAATCCTAAATTCATACAAACATTTTCACGGAATAAATTCATGCATACCAAATCAAACAAATTCATACAAATTAACTTAATTGCTTATAATTAATTCACACATATTCCATATAAAATTACCAATTAACTTAAACACAGTCCAAAGTACAATTGTCATAACACTAACTATAAGATCCATAGACCATAATATCTCCAATCTGAAGTGAACGAATCCGATTAAACTATGTATATTAAATAGCTCATTAATGACCGAGCTGGCTCGTGCCGAGCCAAGCCAAACTCAAACTCATTAATTTTGGCTTGAGTATGTAGCGAGCAAGCTAATCTTAACTCGATCCACTAACGAACGAGCTATTACCGATTGAATCACGGAAAAATACTAAGCAGGCCATGAGCCACAAACTTTTTTGCCAGTCCTAGTAAGAGTGATTCAAATTCAACCCTATATTTTCACTCTTAATTAAACTATATTTATTTATTGTGGGAATTAATCTCTAACACACGAGAAAATGTGCTTTCTAAATTTGAGCCAATTTGAGCTTTAATTGGCCCAAATTTGAATGAATTTCAAATGGGGTAGAAACCGGCCATAATATTAGAAGGGGTTTTTCATAAAATTCTCATAAATTTATAAAGTGAAATAGAGCAGCCATGCTTTTTGAATTTCCCAAAAAATCTTGTATAATTCAAAGTATGAAATAATTTGTATGGACTATTTAGTCATTCAATTAGCATCATTCACTTTTATTTATTCTTAGTACCACCTAGTAAGAAAAATTCCTAGAATGTATATTCCTTGGCCAAGGCCGGCCTCATATAATTTTATTATAAAATTATATGTCCCTTATGTTGAAAAAAATATTTAAATGATATGTCACACATATCAAATATATTTTTTTAAGATTATGTATATCATCACATGTGATTTATTTTGACATCGTATGTCAATTAAATAAATTACAGCTCTTGTAATTAATTTAATCAACACTATTCATATTGACAAATAATATGCCTACTTGATTCTTTTATAGTCTTGTCCTATTTTGATGTGACCTACTGAGAATCATGTCATCCCAGCAATAGAATCATTTTTTTTTTAATTCTATAATTATAAGTGGCACCTAACAGTGCATATATTATAATTACCCGAACTGAAGTTATAAGTTTCTAATTTTGACCGCTTTACTTTATACTAAATTAATTCGAATGTTTAAAATTTACACATGTAGACGCATCATTCGTAAGATAGGCAAGTCTCAACGGTTCGAATTCGTAATTTGAAGCCGATTTGATGGATTTTAGACATGAATTCACGAAGGAGCTTGGTGAACTTAAGAACACCCTAGTTATACTTCTTTAATTGAGTAGGTTCCGATATGGGGAGGAATAAAGTTATAAAGTTTCCTTTTCAAATTCACACTTTTTATTGCAGGGTCGTTTTCATTTTTTTTAATTGAGCTAAGTTACATTGAAATGATTCCAATAACATAAGAGTGGAGATAAAAAAAAAAGAACTACAAGTGGGATATTACTTTCACTTTTATTATATTTTGTAGCACGCAAGTTTAGAATATATACTCGAATTTGTCTGGGGTTAACTGCTAGAAACAAAAGAAATATTTATGCAATAGAACCTCACTTATAATTTGCATGTGCAAACTCTGCTTTCAAATTCTTTAATTTTGACAATTACTCTTTCATTCTTTTTATTTGTGCAATTCCAACACCACCAATCTGATTTTCTACTACCTTTCATTTTTACAATTAATATCTAAATATGAAAAATGGTTATAAATCACCACCACTATTATATCTCTTTTATTTTTATTTGTGTTATATATGTTCTACCCTAGATAATTTGGATGATCTAGTGCTATTATTTTTTTTTGTAACTACGTACGACATGACATTAATTTTTAAGGTCTAACTATATTTAAAAAGAAATCAAGTTATACACCATTTTTGCCGGTTTGCTGAAAATATTATAGAAGCTAAAATTTTTAATTGGGAATAATCTTAGAACAGCATTTTATAGAAGCTGAAAATTTTAATTGACTAGAGAAGTCATGAGGTCCTTAAATTATTTTTGAAAACATTCGTTTTACGGACAAGAAACTTCAAGTCAAAATTTAAGTGCAGATAATCATCTCGTGATTTGCACATGAGGAAAATGAGATCTCATATATGTACGTATGGATGATAACGAAATTCTTCCGTCTGTTTTTCCTATTTGTATTGTATTCCATAAGACATTGTTTTCGTTAACACAAAATGCACAGATATGGGATAAAAAAGTTTGTTCGCATATCGAATAAAGATAGACATATTTTGTACCTGTTATCTTATAGCTTATTTGACATATATTTTTTTTATTTGTATGTATAATTTTTTTATTGCTATGACTAGAAATTTTTTATACATTTTTTAATTTGTAATATATAACAAATTTTATATATTTATCAAATATTGTATATAGTTTATTAATTAGTGATTTATGACAAAAAAATATTTACACAATATTTTATCGTTTAATTTATATATTTTTTAAATAATGAGACAAAAATTTAGAAATTTATATTTTTATGATATTATGTATATGAAGTGTATAATATATTTATTTTTTTTGTTATATTTTTTGCTGAACAAGAGTCAATCATAGAATGATTGTCTTATGTGTATTGTGCATACATTCGATGATTTATATCATTTTGTTCCTTGAATTTTTATCATTTTATGAATCATTTGAGTTGAGTATTTAAATTGTACAACTCCATAATGTGTATGATGATTACTCTAAATTGTCTCAAACTTTGGTAATTAGCATGAAAAACTGATTGACCATTAATTATAAGGTTAGTATGAGAATTAAATCTTGGTAATGTTTTACAAATCATGTATTTGAGGCTATCAATTTAATCTCATAGATGTGTATTAGAGAATACGGCATTGGGCAGATTCCAAACGAAATATTATATATATTGTGTTTGTGTCATTAAATATTTCATAAAGTGTTGAATTAAAGTTTGAAATGTTCATTTTTTCTACAAAAAAAATGTGTATTTGTAGAACGTTGTCCAACTCTAATCTTGATCGGTAGTTATAAAGATAACATTTCTATATGCATGACTTGTTTGGAAGGAACATGTTCATCATGACGATTAATGTCTCTCGTACTTAAACATATGAGTGATAATATCTTTGCACCATCTCCTTGATGAAGTGGGATTATATGCATGCAATATAATTAAGGGTTAATAATAATGATGTTGTTCAGTAAAAGAGGAGGGATTAATTATATTAAAGTATGACTGAGGAGTTGATATTTGGTAGAACTGAATTAAAAAAAAAAGTGTTAAGGAACCAAGAAAAGATAAGGAGGTATAATTCAAGAGAAATGATGTCTTTATAATTCTAACGAGAGGGACTTAACCTTAGAAATTCGGACAAAATTAGCAAAACTTAATCTTTACCAGAAAGATATTGTTCAATAAAATTAAGGAACTAAGTAATGAATTTAAAGAACCCTTTATCAAACAACACCAATATATAACCCGCTTTGAAATTCATAAAAAAAAAAGTTGCAAAGAATGACACATTCTTATCTTAAACTTATTTGCGACATCATGTACATCAAAAAATTAATACAAATCAAGATTTTAAATAGCGATTATCGTGTCATAGCGGAAAGGATAAATAAAAAGTTATCGCGAATAGCGTAGCTATAGCAAAAGCTATCCTACATTGCATTTTTTGTTTAAAAAAAAAATTTTATATTTCTATTAATTATCAACATTATCTAAGTTGGATAGAGCAATAAGTGACACAAAATTGATTAAGGAATTAGAATATTCATATTAAATCAGTAAAGTCCAAATTGCTATTCAAAATATCCCTAATAATATCATAAACTATCTATCTTTTTGCATTCAAAATAATCTAAGCATCATGACATAAACTATATATTTTTTTCTATTAAAAAAAACTAATTGCTATCTATTTTTTCTATTTAAAACAAAATCAATTTTCAGTTGAGTCTTTATATAAAAGCCTATGTAGCATAGCGTGTAGTGCAGATAGTGGACCGCTATTACCGCTATAGCAGTCGTAGCAGAAAAAATGCACTTTTATTAGCATTTAAGATCTGAAAATGATATAGCATGCTATTTAGAACACTGAGAGCATCTCCAATAGAGCAATTCGAAATTTGAAGAAAATCAAATTAAAAAGGTTCCGTTTTTGTGAAGAGAGAGAGCGCGCTATAGAGACGGGAAGAGAGAGTGCTAAAGAATTTCAGCCAATAATTTTGCCAGCGTGTCAATTAAGCAACAATTTCTTTTAAAGAAAAATTGTTTTATAAGCAATTTCTCTGCAGCCCAGCAATTGAATTAACATCAGCCACGTCAGAATAAGCAATTGTAAAACAATCCCCGTTGGAGATGCTCTGATACAAATAATTATGTTTTGGTTCATACAATGCATTGTATGGTACATTGGAACCATTTGAAACATGGCTAGATAAATGAAATCTTAATCCCCGAATTGTCACTTTGTCCATCTAAACCATTTCTAATGTACAATGACCAATTAACTATGATTGGTTGTTTTGGACTGCTCCTCATCCATGTAATTAAGGGAAAACTGGACACGTAAACTAGAGGAAGCCCTAGTGATATATAGGTGATAATTTGTTATAAAAGTTGACTAGGGTTTATCTTGAAAAATAAACTAAATATCTTAATTTAGTTAAGTTCATCGATAAGATTTAGGTTAATGTCGAAGTTTTGGATGAATTATGCTGATTCGAAGAAATGAAGAATTTGAAGTAGAAATGAAGAGAAATCGAGCAACAACTAAAAGACCAAACTCTCTGATATTATAACAATACACATCTATACAAATAATTTTAAATTGTTAACAATACTAAATTACTAATACAAAAACATAATAAAAAATAAAAAATATTCACTAAAACTATTTATTTTATGATTTATTTATATATGTTAAACTTAAAAAACAAAACAAAAAAAGACAGTGGACCAAATCAAGTTTTCGATGCAACTAGGAGGTGGACCGAAAATTTAGTTCCTGTAACGGCATAACTCTATATATTTTTCGTATCTGTTGTGAAACAGGTGCTCTGATATTGTGACCGAAGAAAATTTGATTCGGTCGTTACTATTTTTGAAGGAAAAAAAAAACAATTATTATTTTTGAAGAAAAAAAAATCAATCTGACAATTCAATTTTTTAATTTCTAAAAAATATCCAGAAAGTGGCCGATAATTTTCATATAATTTCTCTGTCTTCCATCTGTATTAAGTAATTATTAAGGTCACTGTTGTCAAGTTTAGGGATTGTCAAATCCAAGCTAACCCCAAAAAATATGCATCAAAATTAAACCTGATTTGATTTTTTTCCTTTTTTGAAAAGTCAATAACATGAAATAATATACTGACTAGTGACTGAAACCAAATCAATCGCCCCTCAAATCTATCTGTTTTGCACCCCGAATATTTACTTGGACTTCAATTAATTACCAAATTAATACGGTGTCACGTCCCGACTCAACCTAAATTTTAAACCAATTTAATCTAAAAAAATTTCGACCTCTACTCGGATATGGTTTCTCTATGCATTACCTTCCGCCTCGACCGTACGCAATCTAAAAGGAAAAATTGAATTGACATAGAAAAAGAAAGCCCACCATTTACCAAATTACCTAATCAACCTAATTTCATAAAAAAAATTGAAAACTTTTGCAGAAGCTGCAAAGTCATCAAGGAAAATTAAACTCTCCATCTTTGAGTAATCAATAATCCTAAAACTTTTCTTCTAACCAATCGTGCTACCTTCCCTTTCTATCTAATTCCGTAATTAATCTTGTTATTTCAATATATTTAATAGTTGATGCATTCATTCCTTCCTTCTCAAATACTTTATTTAAGTTTCGAAAATCTAGAATTACACATGTGAGCTAATTTGACGGCTATTTTAAATTCCAAACTAGATGTGGCAATTATCACTGTCCATAAATTAAGATTCATTAAAAAAAAAAAAAAAAAACTAAAGCAAAAGAACGCTAAATAGAGATCGAAGGTACTACATACATGAATGCTGGCAACAGCACCTAGTTCAAAATTTAAAATCTCTTTTTGTTTTGAATGCTTGATGCTTGTTTTCTATATGAGCTATAAAAAAAAAAGGAAGTGCTATTTTGAGAGTAAAAATTGTATTGCTAGGCGCAATAAGAACTTTTTATTACCTAATTTACTCTTGACTCGGTGCATTTAATGCACACTAATAAAGAAAGTTAAAGAAAGAAATAATATACAATACAAAATATAAATGAACACTAACTAGGGTAGTTCAGATACATTTTGAATCTTTTGGATTACCAGAGTACTCTGTATAGGAGAGTATTTTACATTCTTGTATTGAACTTGTAGCATACTTCATATTACATATTAGCTTAGAATTTAGAGAATTACAGTAATTGACCCTTTATTATGTCAAAATCATTGGTTATTAGTGTTTTCCTTTTCCGAGCTACTGATATTACAAGTATGATTAGGAGAAGAATACTTCTGTTGTTATTTATGGTGGAAGATTTCATCAGTTTTAATCTCGATTCGATACTTGTTTAATTAACTAGGTTTATTCCTAGTGAAGTTGCTTATGTTTCATCTCTTTTCCAACTTAAATATTGTAAATTCATGATTCTTGTTCCTGTGCATTTTATAATAAGTTATATTGAACAATATTACTAAGTGAAATTGTATTAAACCCATAAGTTCCTATTGCAAAAATCATCAGTGTATATTTAAGCCTCTAAATAACAATCATCAGTGTATATAAACCCATAAGTTCCTATTGCCAACCCCCAACGACAGGGACTTATCTTTTCTCTAATTCTGCTTGTAGTCTACAACAGGAAGCTAAAACTCCCGATATAATCAAAATATTTGAACTAAATTGCATTATCATATTTTAGTTATGGGGAATAAAAGGGAAAATATAGGTAAATACAAGAAAATCGACAATATGGCCTTGTATGGTTTTGAAATGAATTTTTATCCTCAAGATGTATGCAAGTACTCATGGATACAATCACCAATATATATAAAAGGGAGCCGTTGCCCTTTTAGAGAGTCGAAAGATAAAAGCATAAAACTCCATTGTTTTATTTGTAAATTTGTGTTGCAGTGACTATTTGATGAAAAATTGAAAAAGAGAAGCCTTCTGTTCCTTTTTTTTTAATGGTCAGTGAACAAATGTCTGTACAACACTGCTATGACAGAAATGTCCAAGCTCATTACATAGTGAATAAGACCGCTAATAAACAACAATACAGTAAAAGAAAATTATGTATCTATTCCTCTAGTACATCCCAAAGTGCTGATTTCCACTGTTGTATCATATATACTGCTTCATAACTAAGCTGCTCCGCTGATTTGAATTCAGCTGAGAACGTTCTCATGTTTCTTTCACACCAGAGTTCTCAGGAATGCTGACCATATCATCTCCCATTTGATGTGCTGCATCTGGCTCGGAACCTTAGCATGCCATACCAGTAAAATGGAGTTGGAGTGCAGCATCCCAGTAGAGGGAGATTAAATTGTGCCAGTATCCCTTTCCAGAAATTTTGCGAGTATGTACTCGGCCAAAGTATATGATATCTTGGCACAAGACATACCCCTGTGCAATTTTGCATCCCCTTTCTAGAAGGACTTGTTGAGTTAAGATTTTATTCTGAATCATAACCCCGAGAAAAGCTCTCACTTTAATTGGTGCTTTTGTTTTCCAAAGTTTCCTGAATATTGCACATTTGACTCCAAAGTTTCCTAGATATTAAATCATGCCAGTACTGTTGTGCTTAATTTGATATGCTGACGCACGGTCCATCTCCAAATCACATCTGATTGTGCATCATGTTGATGGCTAGAGCACCTGTAGAAGAGGAGAAGTTTACTCAAACTATTAAGGAAAAAAGACTGAAATACCCTTGTGGAGATCTGTTCAGCACCTGATATGCCATGTAGCATCCTAACAGTTTTTGCCCAATGTCCTTCCGGGTCTCTGTCTAACATCCAGAGCCACCTTGAAATGCTTCATTCTGTACCTCTAAGTTCATTATACCCATGCCACCATTTATTTTCAGAGAACAAACTTTGTCCCAGTTGACGAGACAGATAATTCCTTTGCACGCCTCAGTCCCTTTCCAAAGGAATTGTCTCCCCAATCTGTCTGTGAGAAGCTTTCTATTCTTGAATTCACGTAATATTTTATGATAAATTATAAAGATATACCATGTTTACCCTTCAAAAAAGATATACCAAGTTTTGACTCTATCAGAAACAAGCAAATGTGTTCTTTTTTTTTTTTAGGTGAGTTGGCCAGTTGTGTACTAACTGATATATTAATAAAAAGGTAAAGTTTTTACATCGCCTCTGACTATTCTTATGTATAGTATTGCTAACTAAAAATTACAATTTATTAAACTGAACTACTATCTAGATAACCAGTACGCAGAATTTCATCTTCTCTGTTGAGTAGCGAACCCCGCTTCCACTACAGATTGTTGTACCATAGTTTTGCCTGATGCTGGTCTATTGTACCCTAAATCCTGAACTCTTGACTCTATCAGAAACAAGCATATGTTACTGCAATACTGCACAAATTAATTACCGCTATTAATTTTTCACATTTAGAAGAAAAAAAAAGGCAAAATCCAAAAACTCATAAAAAGGTAGAATGGTAGATCTAGAATAGGAAAGTACATATTAGAATAGAGAGAGTCAATTAATGTGTTGTAAATATTTTTTTTATCGATACAATCGTTAGTAGGCGTTCAAGCCACTAACCTTAAAAAAAAAAACCAAAAGCTCATAAGAAATTAAGTTTAGGCCATAAAGCCCTAACATTATTTACATTCAGGATCAAATTTACATTCACAATTTCAGCCCGACACTGCCTCACCTCTGTCACATTCACATTAAGTATCAAATTTACATTCACAATTTAAGCAAACCTAGCAAGCCACCTTATTCTATCGTATCGCTTGTTCTATTGTTGTCTTTTCTAGGCTGAACACATATCTTTATGAAATATATAATTACTGCCAAAAAACAGACACCACCAAATATTAAAAAAAGGACCCAAAAGCTGCTTAGACTTAGACGATTTGACTCGATATCTGTATTCTCAGAGCTGCACCCGCCGTTGCTGTTCAGCCATTGGTCGTGAATGCGCTGGAGTTCTCCATTCTCTGACAATGTCAGAATAGCAGTTGAGAGGTCAACTGCTAGAGGAGAATCTCTTTGAAATGCCTATTAAGGAAAAAAGAAATCCACATTTAAATGGTATGTCTCAAATACATGCATTACCCATAGATTGTACAAGTAGCTAGTCTCAAGCATATGCACTTTATTAATCTATTATCATAAAAAAAAACTGTATTTTAGAGAAGTGTGGAACAGTGGAAGCCTCCATTTTTCATGTTTCTACTATTTTAATGCACAAGAACAAAAATTCTAAAACAAAAAAAATAACAAAATGAAAACCGTTGAATTTGATCACCAATATTATCGAATATAGACATACATATATACCAAATGAGTGAGGCTATGGTACTAAGCATAGTGCATATTGGTCTCTTCTATGTACTCAAATCTTCGGTTTGAAAGTCCTAACAGTCGATCCGAACCGTTCAACACGGTCTCCATATTAATATGTACTTGTAAACTAAATTTTATATTTTTTAGAATTTTTTTAATATTTTTTTAGATGGGTAGAAAATCACTTGATTTGAAAAGTCTGGACCATCCAAAAACAGTGATTTTCAACCCATCTAAAAAATAAATAAACAAATTCTAAAAAAATATAAAATTTAGTTAATAAGTACATATTTAAATGGAGATCATGTTGAACGGTTCAGATCGACCATTAGGACTTTGAAAACAAAAATATTGATCCGTAGTACGGACCAATCTGCGCTATGCATAGTACTATAGCCTCACTCTATACAAAATTATGGCATCTCAAGTTTATTTTGATGACCACGAAATTGTAAAATTAACTTCTACAAATTATCTAATTCATGAGCTAACCATTTTATTTAATATTCCAGCTTTAGAGTTTGATTAAAAGTTGTAAAAAATCGAAGCATAGTGGGAGCACTGAATGTAAAGTCATTTGAACCCTCCTTAAAATATGGACACTATTTTGCCATTGAAATTTGAATTATTTGGTTTTTCAAACTGTATATGAGTTAATAGTTTATAAACATACCTTTACATTGGAATTTTACTATATATTTTGCAATATTGAATCTTAAAAAGAGACTTACGAAACCCCATCCTTGTCGGGTAAACTGCTGACCAACAACGCGAAAATTGCAATAACCTGTCAGGAAAATCTGAACATATGGGCTCTGATCAACTATTGCTGCGACGCCACCATCCTGGGGCCCACGCATCAGGGCATCAGCATACTCCTCAATGGTACTTAGCGGCACAAGCCTTGACTCAGGTATGTTCAGTTCCTCTATGAGGTAATTCTTTGTGAATGTACCAGCCTGGTACCTGTCACAAAAAATGTTGAATCTTTTATATCTAAAGATTCATGAAGTAGGTATGGTAGAAAAAAGAAAAGAGTTAGTCTCTACACTATGTCAGTATCATCCCTTTTCCTTTACAGTCCTTGAAGATAAATTTTTCATTTTGGTCCCTTAACAATTGAAGTTGTATGATTGTCGCCCCTGCCAGTCCCTCTTGGTAATTAAGATGATAGACATAGATTGGGGAATGCTAATGAAAATAAGCTTCTTTTTGACTAAAGTATTCCACAAAAGTAATCTTTCAACATCAATGCTTACTAGGAACTCTTTCCTCTATATAATAAAAATTAATTTAATTTTTACAGTGCTAACAATGAACAGGTGGTTTTTCGAATTATAAGTTATCCACCAAAATGGCTGATATTGCATGCTGACCAGGAATTGTCTACTTTTTGTAACAACAAGCTGCTCCAATTATATTCAAGGTTGCTTTTTATTTTCACCATTATCTATATATATTATATACAGAAGAAACCAAATGCACCTAGTATATTCTAAGAAACACAACTGTTTTTAAAATCCACAAGAGTTATATTCAAATGAAATTGACAGATTATGAACTATACCAAACTTAGTTTTGGATGTATTCTTTCCGAGCACCACAATCTGGGTGTTTTTTTTGCCAATAACAACAATAATAATGAGAAAGGTTTTATAATACCCGATGGGGTCATGGCTGGCAATGAGGCTATCAAGGCTTTTTATTCCAGAGGAAAGTTGTTGAACTGTTAGGATCGAGGTGAGAGATGCAGTGTAGCTGGAGGTAATAATCAGGACCACAAACAACCACACAATCACAACAAATCGACCGAGGCCAGACACTGTGTTCTCTCCTACAATTGCAATACAACAAAACCAAAACAATATTATACATTTAAGTAATATTCTTTTATTTCTGAAAATATACTGTGTGACAAGACCAAATATTATTTATCTTGCATGCACCTGAAAACGGGTCCTATGTGCCAGGACAAGTGTTGGAAAAACTATGCATCACATAGTTTATTCAAAGTACTGTGAAAGGATCTATCTAGTTTTATTCCTATCATTTTTATTTTAATTTCGGTTGTTTGTTCACCTCTGCTGTTTAGGGTTTGCGTGATGCTTTGTGGTATCACATCGAAGAATACTCATTTCTTTCTGCCTTATTATTATTTTTTCAAGTCAGAGATGAAGGAAGAGGACATACTGTGTGCAAAGAACATAGTGGAGAAACTAAACCTGCAGAATAAAGAAAACAAATCAATAGATATTTTTTTAGAAGGATCTCAATAGATAATTTAAACAAATTATGCACATTAAAAAAATAAACAAAGTGCATTTGCTAATAATGTCATAAAACTTGTAGTGTGTTTTATTGTAATGTCCAATCTCCACTGCTGCTACAGCCTACAGAACATTGAAAACAAGGTGTACAGTAGAAAAGAATATATATAGGTAGTAACTGAGTGCTCACCAAAATATAGTGGCAACTTGTTCTTTAGGGTGGCCACGGAACTCCTCGTTTGTTCTGTGTTCTAGAATCCAAATAACAACACCAAAAAATAGGAAAAACGCAACGGTAACACACCACATTGGGAGTGTAAACGGTTTTAAAAAGGCCCATGCACTTGAGCTATCATGCTTAACTGGTACAACTATTTCCAAACCTGCTTCAGCATAAGGTTGCGTGAAATCCACAATCCTTGTTCGGTTTTTCACTATCGCTATGTCCCCCACTAGTGCGTCCAATTCCTGGCAAGTATAGAAGTAGAAAAGATCTAAAGTAAATAAATAGAGTTAAATGTTATTTGATCTGTTATAAGCTATACCCACTAGACCGACTTCAAGTACAATTAATATCGTACATGTACAGTTCACTTCCGGAACATGACTGATAAGTCAACTCTATGTCTTTGTATCAATTGCATACCAACATGGTACCAATTCATTCAGTTACGTTCTTGTTGGTCTTGTAAGTTAGTGATTAGTTACTACCTTCATACAGGTATTACCACCACCGGAATGTCTTGGTACCGAGTCTAATTGGCACGGAATCAATATGAATCTTGTATGGTATTGGGAATTTTGACATATGACTGACCGGCATTTCAACCAGGACTTATCCAATACTGGATACAGCGTTTGACTTGTATGGTACTTTGAGCTCCTGATACGTATTAAAGTTGTGCCCTTAAGCTACCAAGAGGCACGTGTGTGTGTGTGTGTGTGTGGTGGGGGGGGGGGGGGGGGGGGGGGGGGGGGAGGGAGAAAGAGAGTACATTTTGAGCAACCATATTGACGAGATTATCATAATTCGGGTTAACAGTACCATTTCCAATCAGTATAAAAGAACACGGCACCGGGTACGGCAATAACTTGATTGCCGCATTGAAAATATCAATACAAAACCCACTAGCATTGCTGTTCGATCCAGAATTAGACCCTCTTGACACAAACTGCTTAAAGCTGACCTTGTTCGGCACTCCAATTCGCAAGGGCTGGCCATTGTTCGGGAAAACCCAACCACGTGGCTGTTGCTTGATCCCACCAGGCCACATCACTTCGTATAGCCTGTGGGACTGGCTTGACAAGTTTTGTGGCTTTTGATATAGGATTTCAGGTGAAACAACGGATAGACCCAAGTAATTTGACCAGTACCCAATCAATCGTGCTCCAGTAGACACCACATTGATGATATCATATGCAGGGCGGATCAGGTCCCGATTTGGGCCAAACTGTAACTGTCCAGTAACACCTGTGAAGTTTGTGCTCAACATATTTTGTAACAAGCCCTCACCACCATCAAAAATTTTCAAAACTGCCAAGTTTAAAGCGCTCCCATTCACATCATGCAATCCTGGGTTAGTTGAGAAATTTATTCTGTTTCCATTCGTTTTTATATATTGATCAATTGCATGTGCTACCAACCACACTGAATCATAAGCATACAGACTGTAGGCATTGAGATTTGACCCAGTAGTTGTATTGCCCGTTTTGTTTCTCCATCTGGACTCAAATTTCATCTTGAGATCTGAATCCGGTGTATGCCCTCTCAGCACGATTGATCCTTGTATCAGATTAAGAACTTTTGGGTCGGCATCTACGGACTCATGCCCGTATCCTAAACCGAACCCATTAGAATCCAAAACTGCAGCCAGCCAATCAGTTACGATCCATACGTAACCAGGTCCCATCATGCCCAACTTTTGAGCAACAGAAAAGACTGTCATACCTGAATCTGGGTTCACATGCAGGACATAAACTCGTGACTCCATTAAATTGACCCGTAACAGCAAGTCACTGATATCAGTCTGATCCATGGCCTGCGCAAAACCCGCTTTGTATGAAATCCTTGCCCTTCTGAGCGCCAGCTCATCACCCAAGGCAGCAATACCATTACGTCCATAGTCATCATCAACATATATTGCGGTGACCTCACGCCACTGGAAGTAGTCTACAATGTCGGCTATGGCACGCATCTGAAACTGGTCAGATTGAGTAGCACGGAGGAAGTAGGGGAATTCTAGGGAGGAGAGAGTCGGGTCGGTTGCGGAGAAGGAGACTAATGGTACTTGTAGTGAGTTCGCCACATTGGAGAGTATGTGACTGCCTCCTGATGACTGTGGGCCAATGATCGCCACCACATTTTTCTCTAGTATTTGTAATCCTGGAGAGAATCATGACCAAGACAGGCATTTTGTAGTGACAAGTTTGTTAGAGAGGATTTAAAACACAAAAAGACATATATTTCTATTTGTTTATGTATTTTTTTTTATATTTAATTAGTTACTCACCGCCTAGTAATAATTTGAAATTCAGAGCTTGGTTAATGCTCAGAATTTCAATAAAAAATACTACCATGGTATCCTAAAGAGTATTATAATATCGGCAAGGCCCCCCAGGCTGTATGCAGATTGTTAATCTAGTACCTAGTAGGTTTATTCAGATTGTTAATCTAGTACCTAGTATGTTTATGCAGATTGTTAATACAATCCCATAGTATAATAGTTGAAACCATAATATGCTACATTGGAGCAAATGATAACCATAAGAAGTTATGGGTAACGGGTTAAAACCTCCGGCCCATAGTCACTAAATATTGATGAATGTCTTCCTCAACGGCCGTAAAGTTCAGTGCGAACAGAAATTACCTTCAATTTTAGACATGAAGAATGAATTTTTGTTCGATTTGTTCTAATCTATTACCTGAGCGTTACAAGGATATTTACACTTTTACAGCCCAATTATATTGTAGACATTTGTTGCTTTCCTAGAATGCTAGATTTTGTCAGCTATATTTTGGATGCTATTTAATTTCCTTCGCCTATGGTGATTTTTTTAGGCAATTCATGCCATGAATTTGAAGCAGCTTCGGGTGTGTCTTAAAGGATTTGTGATGGGGACACTTAACAGCTATATATGCAATCTTATCAAGATTGTATCAATTTGTTGAGATTTGTATGTTTATGCATTTATAGAAACTATAGGGACTTTTTGGTAAGAAAAAAAATATATCGAATTGTAGGAACTCGGATGTAAGATTTGTACTTATATAAGCCCAAAGAGAACAAGGAAGAAATACAATTCAGTTTTCTAATTTTCCACTTGGTAACAGAGCAAAACAAAACCCTAACCGTCATTTTCCCTTTTTTCTCTCTTTTCCCTCCCGTCAGCCAGTAGGCAATTCATGCCATGAATTTGAAGCAACTTCGGGTGTCTTAAAGAATTTGTGATGGGGACACTTAACAGCTATATATGCTATCTTATCAAGATTATAGTATCAATATGTTGAAATTTGTATATTTATGCATTTAAGAAAAGGAATATATCGAATTGTAGGGACTCAGATGTAAGATTGGTGCTTATAAAAGCCCAAAGAGAACAAGGAAGAAATACAATTCATTTTTCTAATTTTTCACTTGGTAACAGAGCAAAACAAAACCCTAGCCATCATTTTTCCTTCTCTCTCTCTTTTCCCTCCTGTCAGCCAGTAGTCAGCCAACTCCGCCCGCCAGCGCCTGAGTACCACCTACTGCCAGTAGGGTCGCCTGGTCCCACTGAGCACGGCCTGAGCTCCGCCCAGCCGGCTAGGCTCCCCCCCGACTGCTGCAACTCAGATCTGCTCCGCCTTGCCTTCGCCTAGCACCGACTGCTTCGCCTAACATCGGCCAGCTCCGCCATCTCTCTCTGCCCCTTCCTCAAGCCACTGTTTTGGCCGAACCAGCCGTTTTCTCCTTCTAGGCTGAACCAAGGTAGGTTGGGTCCTTGTTGAGTGATTTGGCTGGTGTGGGGGGACCTATACCCCACGATACCCGAGAAGGGGGCTTGGATCAGAGTTTGATCGGGTATTTTGAACTTGAATCTTGATGCGATAGATCAAGATCGGGTAAAGAGAGGGAGATGTGTATCTAGATCCGGTCAAGAACTCCAATCGGGTCAAGAACCCGAATTTGTAGGAGTGATTTGGACTTAGATCGATACGTGAGGAGTAGATTTGAATCGGATCGATGTCAGAAGAGATGAAGGAGAGGAATCTGTTCGCTGAGGGTTGTGCAAAGCTGACTGTGGAGGAGGTAACTGTCATGATACGACAATTTGCCATGTGTCAAGCTCCTATAGCTCCTGTAGCTCCTGTTGAGCAGAGGCAACAAAGGTTAGATCTTCCACCTATTGATACAAAACTCGATGGGCTAGAAAAATATCTAAGCTGGTCATGTCGGGTGAGGTACACTTTAGAAGGAAAGAATCTAGAGGAGTACTTGACTGGGGAGAAGGCAGAGCCAGCTGAGGGTGCACCGGGGAGAGATGAGTGGAAGTCCACTCACATGCAGGAGTACATTTGGCTCCTGAGCTCGTTTCCTTCGTCTATTGCATCCACAGTGGATGGCATGAAGAAGGTAAAATATGTTTGGGAGAAGCTGAAAAAAACTTATGATGGTGTGGGGAATATCATGAAGGGGTACCAGATCAAGAGGGAGATCTCGGATGTTCCTTAAGCGTCTGGCGCCAGCATTTAAGCAGATGGTTGCTATGTTATTGGCTGGGAACATGATTCCCTCGCTTGAGGAGACAGTCTTAGCCATGATACAGGAGGAGAGCCGGATGAGGATACAAGCTGGGGTAGGACTTCCAGGAGTGAAGTCAACACTAGCTGTCTCCAACTCAGGTAACACAGGGTACAGAAGTGAGACTCAATAGTGCTACAACTGTGGTGAGGTAGGTCACCTGAAACATGCTTACCCTAAGCCACCATAGAAGAGAGACACAGGTGGGAGGGGGCAGTCTAGGAGTTGTGGTCGCGCCCATGGAGGTCAAAGAGGTGGAAGAGAAGGCAACCGGGCACATCTGATGGTTGCAAAGGAGGAGGAAAAAGCTATTGGGGATCTTACAGAGGAGGATCAGGCACTCGTGGAGGCCTATTCTTAGGCACTCAGGACAAGGCAGAAACCAGCAGGTTTTGGGAAGAGTGTGATAGATGATGCATCCACCTCATCTTCTTCCAGTGGCAACTTTGCTTCTCTTGCCCACTCAGCCACAGGTAACTATGATACACTTGCTCTAGCCTCTATGCCCACTACCAGATCACTGGATTGGATAGTCGACTCTGGTGCATCTTACCATGTGAGGGGTGCTGTTGGGGAGTTTTCTTTCTTTACTCACCTAGCAGTCCCAGAGAGCATTCAGATTATCGATGGTACGGCTCAGCCCGTAGTTGGTAAGGGTACCGTGAAATGTACCAACACTTTGACTTTGTCTAATGTCTTGCATGCTCCTTCTTTTCCTATGAATCTCTTATCCATAAGTGCCATTATATTTACAACTAAACTGTGTTGTTGTGTTTGATATTCTTAAGGTGATCTTCTAAGAGAAGGAGACCAGCAGGTGGCTTGGGATTGACACTTGGCATAGCGAGCTGTGGTACATGGATAAGAAGGGTATGGACTCGGCTCTTTCATCCATAGTAGAGAGAGTTGGAGGAGTTGAGAGGAGTGTGGAGGACTTACTGCCGCTCTATCATAGGTGCTTAGGTCATCCTTGATTTATTGTTTTGAGTAGGTTGTATCCACCTTTGTTTGAAAAGGCCAGTAAAGAAAAACTAGTGTGTGATGCGTGTGAGTTAGGCAAACATACCAGGAGCTCTTATGCTAGCTCTAGTAGTAGGAGTTTTTGTGTTTTTGATTTGATTCACTCTGATGTATGGGGACCTTGTCCCACAACTACTGTGAATGGATTTAGATACTTTGTTTCTTTCATTGATTGTTTTTCTCGTGTGACTTGAATTTATCTGATGAAAAATAAGAGTGATGTGTTTGTTTGCTTCAAAGATTTTCACAAAGAGGTTCAATATCAATACAGTGCAGTTGTGAAGGTATTGAAGTCTGACAGCGGGACAGAGTACACCAACATGGCGTTTGGGGAGTACTTGTCATCTCAGGGAATACAGCATCAAACCACATGTTTGTACACACTAGAGCAGAATGGGGTAGCAGAACAGAAGAACAGGCATGCACTTGAGGTAACTCGGAGTATGATGATTTCGATGAAAGTTCCAAAGTACTTGTGGGGGCAAGCAGTTCTAACAGCAGCCTACTTGATCAACAGGATGCCCTTGCGGGTGTTGGATTGGAAGTCCCCGATGGAGATGCTGAAAGGTAAGAATGAAGATATTCTCCCTCTCAAAACCTTTGGTTGTGTGTGCTTTGTGCAGGATAACATACCAAATGTGGAAAAACTGGATCCAAGGGTTATGAAGTGTATCTTTGTTGGGTACTCGGGTACTCAAAAGGGGTATGTATGTTGGAGCCTTGTAGAGAGGAGACTATTTGGAGACTCGCTCGATACATGAGGTATGAGGTGAGAGAGGGAGAGTAGTAGTGATGGTGAGAGAAGGATGGTGAGTGTGGGTGGTATTAGTTACCCAATTATTGAGAATTCGGTTGTGGTTAAGCCAAAAAAAGGAGGATTCAGCAGCTGTGGTTGAGCCGGAAAAGGAGGATCCAGCTATGGTTGAGTCGAGAGTTAAGAGGAATGAGCCCGAAGGTGGTAGAACTCAGGTTTAGGGGGAGTCGAGATACCGTGAGGTGTATGTTAGGAGAACAAAGCAGAATGAGGGAGGCGTGCCTACAGTGCTACCTCTTCTAAGTCTCTTGTCCATGCCTACTCCGACTCTTGAGACACCTTCACCATCCACCTCAGATCCAGAATACACAGGTGATATGATTCCTCTCTCTACTCCTCCCACTCCCCTATCGGTAAGGCAGACTGTTCATGAGAATGCGGGCATTCCTCATGACCCATATGGTTTCCCACATGATATTGCCCAGTTTGTCTCTTACTCACACATATCACCTGTACATAGATCATTCATTACATTATTAGATACTGTCTATATTCCTAAGTGTTTGTAGGTTGCTAAGGGAGATCCGAAATTGAAAGTAGCCATGCAAGAAGAGCTCGGGGCCCTTAACAAGAACAAAACCTGGGAGCTTGTGTCACTACCACCAGGCAAAAAGGCTGTTGGATGCAAGTGGGTCTTCACAATGAAGCAGAATCTAGAGGGTCTCATTGAACGCTACAAGGCTCGGTTGGTAGCGAAGAGGTATAATCATACCTATGGCATTGACTATTATGAGACCTTTGCACCCGTGGCGAAGATGAGCACAGTGAGGACACTGGTTTCCATGGCAGCGAATGGGGGATGACAGTTACACCAACTCGATGTGAAGAATGCATTTCTTCATGGTGATTTGTTGGAGGAGGTGTACATGGAGGTTCCACCAGGGTTTGGCACAAATCAGACAGTGGGTAAGGTGTGCAGGTTCAAAAAGTCGCTCTATGGGTTGAAGCAGACCCCTCGAGCCTGGTTTGATAGGTTCAGAAAGGCTATGGTAGACATGGGCTATCAGCAGATCAATGCTAACCACACGGTGTTCTTTCGACAATATGGTGGTCACATTACTATATTGGCTGTGTATGTCGATGATATGATCATTACTGAAGATGATAAGGGGGAAATTGCATAGTTGAAGGCAAAATTGGGGAAGAAATTCGAAGTGAAGGATTTGGGATAGCTTAGGTACTTCTTTGGGATTAAGGTGACTCGTGGAGCAGAATGGATTGTTCTAACCCAAAGGAATCATGTCCTAGACTTGCTCATAGAGACAGGCATGTTGGGGTGCAGGCCTGCAGTTTCTCCAATTGACGTGAAGGCCAAGATAAGTGCAGAGGTAGGAGAACAGGTTGATCATGAGAGGTACCAGAGACTAGTAGGCAGATTGATATATTTTTATATTTGAGTCATACTCATCCCGATATCTCATTTGCAGTGAGCGTAGTGAGTCGCTGCATGCATGACCCTAGAAAGGGCCATATGAACGCAGTGTATCACATTCTGAGGTATCTGAAGAGTGCACTAGGGAAGGGCTTGATTTTCAAGAAGAATAGGCACTTAAACATTGAGGGCTATTGTAACTCTGACTGAGCTAGTTGCCTCGATGACAGGAAATCCATATTTGGCTACTGCATGTTTGTAGGGGGCAACTTGGTCTCTTGGAAGAGCAAGAAGCAGCCGGTTGTTGCGAGATCAACAATAGAAGCTGAGTACAGGGCTATGGCATTAGGAGTTGCTGAGATGTTGTGGCTGAAGAGGTTATTGGAAGAGCTCAAGGTGAATCATGGAGCTCAAATGTAAGATTAGCGAATTGTAGGGACTCAGATGTAAGATTAGCGCTTATATAAGTCCAAAGAAAACAAGAAAAAAATACAATTCATTTTTCTAATTTTCCATTCAATCACATTAATATCCAATCAACTAGGATCAATCTGCTAAATTAGATTTTTGTAATAGAAAAACCTAACGGCCAGTAGAATAATTAGGAGATATCATAACGGCTAAGTGGCCTATATAAACCCTTGCAAGCAATTAATGTAATGTAAAACCAATCAATCAATGAAATCATTTTTCTTTCAATTCAATCTTAAATTTTAACATGGTAAATGAAAACTAAGACAAAAAAAAGAAGAAAAAAAAGAAAGTAAAGAAACAGGAAAATCAGATCTTTGATATTGCCAAGACGAGCTCCAATCATTGCTCGAGTTATAGAGGAATCTCCAAAGGGTGCAAGAACTCTCCCAGGAAAAAAAGTTTGAATAATTTGTTGGGCAAAAAATAAAAAAGTGGAAGGAAAAAAATACAAATGATAGACTTCAGTCTCATGTTAAAATAACTGACCACTCAGTCAAGTAGTTAAATGAAAATAAACATATGCCATCTTAAGGAAGAGTCAAAAAGACTAGGGATAGAAGTACAGACAAAGCCACTTGCAAACTAGTCGTTACGGTGCTCAGGTGGTTGCTAACTAGGAGTGTCAACGGGTACGATACGGGTTGGGTGGAGAAATTTTCATACCCGTACCCGTTATGATAACGAATTTTTTTTTATCCTTATTCGTCTTTTCGAATACGGTACGGATTGGGTAAACGAATAAAAAAAGTGTCATTAATATTTCGATTTGTTCTTTCGATAAAATATTTTTCAAAATAAGAAAAAAATAATGAATACAACTAATTTGTATTACGAAAATTTAATAAAATACAAAATTTTATTGTGTCATTTATATCTTCATACAAATATATATCTATATATATAGTATTTTATTTTTAAAAATTATCTTATACGAAAACGGGTAAGATATCGGAAAAAAATTATTATTCTCACCTGTACCTGATTAGCTAATGAAAAAAAATCTTACCCTTATCCGTGTTTTCGGATACGATACGGGTCGGGTAAACGGGTAAAAGGGTGCCATTGACATTCCTATTGCTAACGTTAATTTGTACTTGAGCAACAGCAAACGATTGTCAATTTGAATAGAGAGAATTTCATATATACCACTCAAAAATTGTAAAATTACGTATTTACCATTCAAATTTTTGTAATTACATATTTACCATCTAAAAATTTAATAACTCACATATTTACCCAATATTCAAATTTTTGTAACAACAAATATTCCTGGAATATCCTGATGACTGTTTTTCAAAGAACATATCCTGAATTCCTGATGAGTTAGGAGAGCCACTAACTTATTTCAAAGTTGTAGGAAAAACGTTAACAGCTATGATGAGAAGGTTAAGATGGAAAGGAATAGCAAGTGCTTTTGACGCGGTGCATGGTTCCATTTATTAAAGCCTCATGTAAACTTTAGATCCTCTTTTTTGCATCTGTACCCCCTAAAATCGTTTTTTTTTAAGGTCAGCTGGCAAAGAGTATAGCCACTGAAAATCAAATTCTACCTTTTTTTTTTCCAGTCCACAGTATATTTATTAAAAAAGAAAAACATTATTCTATCCCATTGAAATTAAGTTAAATAAAAATTTGGATACATTAATTACCTTCAATTGTAGCAAGAAACCCACTACAATTGGTATCCTGTGAGATTACATTGAGCTTCGTGTCGGCGAGTATGGTTCGATCCGAGTTCACATCTTCTAGTGCCAGCTCAATTGCAGTTCTTGCAGCACGACCAATGATGGAATTGTATGTGTAGAGAACTCCTATGTTAATGCTTGTGATATTTTGTTCGTTTGAAGTTTGGGATTTTGAAATGATGGCTTGAGAAAGAGAGATTAGGAACAGCAAGAACCATGAAGAGCGACTCATTTGGGTTTGTTGGGTTATGGCATCTCTCGTTCTCTCTATAGACTGCTTGGTTTAATAGATGGGGTATATATAGGAGTGTCAACGAAATCCTTTCACTAGTACGTAACACCACATCACTAACTGTTAATTTGTTGGTTCTGTGTAATATGAGTCGGCTCATGAGCTGACTCGCGAGCTCACGAGTCGAGCCGAGTCGAGCCAAGTGTTTACATGAGTCGAGCCGAGCCGAGTTTTTTTCTTTCAAAAGTGAGCCGAGTCGAGTTAAGGCATTTTTTAGTTTTGAGTCTGATTCATTATGAAATATTGAGCCGCTCAACTCATTGATTCGTGAGCCGGCTCGACTCATTAGCAGCCCTACTTATGTGTCAAATTGATAAATAAGTCGAACTTATCACCAACGGTTCATTTTGGAAAATCGTAGGTGAATGTTAAAGATCCACTAATTAAGTGGTCTTTCTAATTAACAGTCACTAGTGGAGAACCAGGAATCAGTATCGGTCAAAAACAAACATCAGGATCGGTTCTGCATGCGATTCTAACTTAGGTGTTACTGATAGTATCACAAATTACGATCGAATCAACAGCCGATCCTAATAACATTATCAAGATCGATCGTTAATAAATTAATCGATACTGATTCTGATAATCAAGATCGGACTTTAAATAAATCGCTGATCCTGAGTAGTACAATCAAGATCGGTGTTTTATATTTAGCTCATCCTAATTATTACAATTAAGGGGGTTGGGTTTTGTTGAAAGGGCTTTGGACAAAGTCTCATTCAAAGTCAAACTTAAACGTCTGTTTTACATTGAGATTTGTGCAAATATACTTAAAACTTAATAAATTTAAATGGCTCCTTAAATCTAAATGTTTATGCGAATTTTGATGCAGATAGGATGGTTTAGTTAAGACTTTGGATGAGACTTTGTGCAAAGCCGTTTGGACAAAAACTCCACCCACAATCAAGATCGGACTTTAAATAAATAGTCAATCCTGATTAGTACAATCAAGATCGGTGTTTTATATTTAGTCGATCCTGATTATTATAATCAAGATCGGACTTTAAATAAATAGCTGATCCTGATTAGTACAATCAAGATCGGTGTCTTATATTTAGCCAATCCTAACTATTACAATCAAGATCGAACAATTATTTAAGAGCTGTTCCTGAATAGCACAATCAAGATCGGACTTATACAACCATAGCCGATCCTGATTAGTACAATCAAGATCGGGCTATACAACAACCATGTTTTTCAAGAGCGCACCGTAGAAGTTTCTAAGGGTCCTTGTTGTCATACTCTCAATAGATTGAAGATCTTTAACAAGGTTAAGAAGCTCCTATCTTCGATCAATCTATGGAACTTGGCATGCAAGTTGGAGCAAACGCCGATGTATGCACGATTGACCTTAGAATTTCTAGCGACTCTACAAGAGGAAGACGGGAAAATAAGCTTCCACCTCAATAATTCGACGTATACTCTCACAACAGTAGGAGTCAATGAAGCTCTAGGCCTACACTATGGAGGACACGAGTCTCATGGCACTAAAGTCGATAGGGACAAGTTTTGAGAGAAGCAGTCCCTTCGAGATACAAGCGGAGGTAGACCGAGGCTATCATCATATATCTATGATACGCTGCTAAGATTCGCCCATATTATTCTAGCGAACTATATATTTCTGACCGGGGAATTCAATATGGAGGTGAACGATCGCGACTTACTCTTCTTAGCTCAAATGAAGGGTCTACATGATGTGGAAGCCAAACTTAGGTTTCTTCATTTTGAGACATCTCAAAAAAGTGGCAATAGAGACGCATAACGAGCTCGCTATAACTATAGGGGCTTATGTCATGCTTTCAACCAAATACTTAAAACGGACATATACAAGGAGAAGGTTCAAGGCAATCTGTCCATCAACCTAACATATCTCATGGAGAAGCGTCAACTATTGACGGCTTGGTACAAGAAGAGGATGGAAGTCCATGTGTACATCCATATGGGAGATAGGTTACTTGGGTTCGTATGCTCGGAAAACATTGTGCCAACTCCAAATGAAGACGCCAATACCATGGAAAGGAATCCTACAAAGGAACTCGAGAAAGATCACCATCCCACGTTAGAAGGTGAACCAATCAAAGAACCGGAGGAGGATCCACAACAACCCAACCAAGTCATTACGCGTAGCATCTCAAGAGCAAGAGAAGAGAGGCAAGGAAGGTCGGAGCAATGAATCTGAATCAAGTGTAGGAGTACACCGTATGAATAGCTGAATTCGATACTGGCCATGCCTGAGACGGTATACACGGTGACCACACGAGATCAAGAGCAACCTAAGCATGAGGTTTCTATCCAACCAGCACCCCATATGGCCACGCCAAGGCCGCATGCAGCCTCGTCTATGCCGTAAGAAGACATAGGACCCATACGAGCCGAAGCAGCCCGCACAGAGGAGCTGTATGCGACACCAGCCTGATAGGTCAAAATCAGAGCTAGTAATATTTATAACCCTAATTGTCTACTTTGCAATCGATTTACAAGTGCATAAATCTACCGTATAGTATAGATTAGGGTGTCAGTCCACAGGAATGGTGTATAAGAGATCAGGGTGTCGGTCCACAAGGTTTAAGATTGAGGGTGGGGATTGACCCTTGTATCTTAGGTTTTTAGGTCATTTTTTTTTCATTTTTAGGGTATAGCTTAGGATTTTTACCTAACCATGAATAAGGTTTGCATGACTGAACTTAATTGATTAAGATTGTAAGCTTGTTAGGATATGTACCTAGGTTATAAAAATAGAGTCTTGCATGACAAAACTTGATTGTTTGAGATTGCATAAAATATAGTTTAGATAGTCCAACACATGAAAACACACAAAAATTTTGAAAAAATTTCAAAGCATGAAGCTTTTGCAAATTTTGTTGAATCAATTTCGACATAAAAAAGTAGCATAGTCTCCAAGACACTTATTTGAAATTTTAGACATGAAAAGACTAAGGCTAACAACAAATTGATTGAAAAATAAACATTCTTGAAATATGACTTTTCTTATGTATTATGTTAATAAGAATTTCTTAAGATTTGATATATTTTTTAAAATAAATTCCTTTTTAAATCTAGATCCCAATTTTGAAATATATATATATTTGTTTTCATATGTACTTTAGTAAAATGCAACTAAGTTATTAAAAAAGGACATAAAAATAAGTCCTACCAAAAATCCAAAAATACCAATTATTAAAAGAGGACGTAAAATTAGGTCCCACCACCATATTTCGAATTAGGATTCGATGAAATCCTTAGTTGCATTCGGAACGCATAACCTCTCGTTTGCATCTATGCAATAGAATAATCACCCGATAAAATCCTTAGGTAATTCGGAACACATAACCTCTCGTTTGTATTTATGCGATAAAAGGGTAAAGCCAATTAGAGTATGGTGTATTTACTTTTTGAAGTTTTATTTTTGTTGCATTTTTACTATTTGCATATTTAGACTACAAATCATTATATTCAAAAGAGAGAACAAAGTTTAGAGGGGATGAAAATTTGAGAATTTATTTTAAGATTTCTTTTACCATAATGATTTTAAGATAAGGTCATCTTCAAAATTATTTCAATTGAAATTAAAATGTTGTGAATGTAAAGGTTTCCATTGTCTATGAATTTCATCAAGTAAAAATATTAGGAATTGTGTAGACATTTTCAATTATTTCTAATATGTTGTAAGAGGATGTTTTTAGTAAACCTAAACCATAGTTTTTACTTAGTTTGTTCAAGGACGAACAAAAGTTTAAACTTGGAGGTGTGATAATACCAATTTATATAGCAAAAATAACTACTTTTAAGTACAGAAAATGACAAAAAAGCGTATGCAAAGTACTCATTTTTCCGAATTATTTACCGTAAAAGTGTTTTTAGACTATTTTGGCAGGTTTTGGAGAAAGTTGCGTATTTAGGCCGAAAAAGGAGCAAAAATATCATATTTAGGTTATTTATAAAGGTAGCGTCAAAATAGGGCATCACATGGAGCATGCAACACCTTATACGAAGTGCACAACATGCAACATGGTGAAAAACATAGAAAAATCAGCTAAGTCATGTGCGGGCTGGAGCATACCGTATGCAGGGTCAGTGCCTAGCTGTATGAGCACACATATTAAAACCATGGACTGTTTTGATTGCATTAAATCTCAGCCGTTGACGCAAATTTCGAGCAGCAGCCTTCTAGAAGAACGAGCTTACTTCAATGCCAAGTTTACTAAGATTGGAAGTCTATTCGTGGTGGATTATTTATGGCATGAGAGGCTAAAAATAGCCTCCATGGTCACCACTACTTTCACATGGCTACACCCTTTAGGAATATTATATAAACCTCTAATGTAATAGGATTTAGTGTGTGTGTTTTAGTTATGTAAGTCCAGAAATTAGAGTAGAAAAGTGTGCAAATTTTGGAGAATGGAAGGGAAGCTCTCGAAGTCTAAGGCGGTAGAAGAGGCGTCATCTAAGAAGGCAAGAATTTTCAATCTTCAAGGGTTGTGGTTATGTCTTTCTTATTTTATTTCTTTTATTTTGTCATGGCTTTGAGAAGCTAATTTTCTCATCCCTAGGGTTTGGGTGTATCAAATTCTATATTATGTTTTAATATATTTATTTTTCTCTTATGTCTATTTGATATTTCGTTAATATTTGAATTGTTATTCAATTGTATTCTTGCATACATAATTCTGTCTACTATATGTTAATGTCCTCCACATACCAGTAGGTGTTAAGTCATTGTATTTCGGTGTGAGTGAAATACAAGTAAGAACTATAAACACTTCGGCTAACGAGGCTTGGCAGCGGTTCAAAGACAAGTGTTAGAACCCAGTGGGCTCCCTTGGCAGGATATTGAGTATATATTGCATGTCGAATTATAATTAGGAGTTTACTTAGTAATAAGTAGGGTTTAGGGATTCTACATATTATGATTTAGGAGTTTACTTAGTAATAATTAGGGTTTAGGAGTTTACTTAGAATGAGAATGTGATTAACTGGGTTGGTGTGAGTAAGTCAATTATATTACATATTATGTAACAATCTGAATTGTTTCCCACAAGCCGATCGAAAGATCGGAGAACTTTTCAAATTCGCATAAGACTGAAACCCTTGGTGTTCGTATGGAATAATAGTACTGTCAGGGTTGCCTTGCGGGGTGATTTAATACTGCATGCGATATATGCAGGTAGATAAGAACGTCATAAATATATTTTGATTGATTTAGAAAGGGATTACATGAACCCTAGAGGCTCCCTATTTCTGTGATTTACATACAATTAACACCTCCGCCTTAAATCTAGACAGATAAAACTTTATAAAGCAAACTTATCTGATTATTTACAACCAATAACCCAATCAAACCTGAGAACCTAGACTAGTATACGTTGTTAATCATTTAAAGATTTATCTCTGTGGATCGGCACCCAACACTACTACACGGTAGAATCATATGCTTGTGATTCGAATGAAAGTAAAATTATGATAACTAAGTATATTCTTATATAAAAAAGTTAGTAGTACCAATTTGGTCCATCAACCACCTAATAAGAAAAATTCCTAAAATGTATATTCCTTGGCCAAGGCTGGCCTCATATAACTTTATTATAAAATTATATGTCCCTTGTGTTGAAAAATAAATTTAAATGATATGTCACACATATCAAATATTATTTTTAAGATTATTTATATAATCACATGTGATTTATTTTGACATCGTATGTTAATTCAATAAATTACAGCTCTTGTAATTCAATCAACACTATTCATATTGGCAGACAATAAATTAATTCTTTTCTAGTCTTGTCCTATTTTGATGTGACCTACTGATGAGAATCATGTCATGCGGCAATAGAACCATTTTTTTAATTCTATAATTATAAGTGTGAGATGGGCTATGGTTCATTACAATGCATAGGCATTTTTGTGCATTGGATTATAAATCACCGATTCAAAGTCCAAATAACCGATCCAAACCGTTCATCTTGTTCTCCATATTAATATTTACTTGGAGACCAAATTTTACATTTTTTGGAATTTCTTTACTATTTATTAAGCCACTTTGAAAATCGCCGATCCGGTGGTTCAGAAATTTTTACTGTTTTTACTGTTCACTCGGATTTTCAGATTTTCAAAGTGGCTTAATAAATAGTAAAAAAAATTCCAAAAAATGTAAAATTTGGTCTCTAAGCACATATTAATATGGAGAACAAGATGAACGGTTTGGATCGGTCATTTGGACTTTGAATCGGTGATTTATGATCCAATGCACAAGGATGCCTATGCATTGCAATGTACCATAGCCCATCTCGGCACCTAGCAGTGCATATATTATAATTACACCAACTGAAATTTTTTTAGTTATCACCTCAATATTTCAAAATTCTGACACTACAATTGATTTTTGAAAATTTCAAATGTTACTACATGTGCACCGTAGTGCTGCACATGATGATGTGAGTCTTAAATTAAGAGTTAGGCTGGGGTGCTATGGATAGCATAGTGGCCTCTATGCTACGGCTCAATATTCAAGTTTTCAAAATCCAAATGGTCGATCCGAACCGTTCATCTTATTCTCCATATTAATATCTGCTTGGAGACCAAATTTTATAATTTTCTGATTTTTTTTACTATTTATTAAGCCACTTTGAAAATCGCTAATCCAACGGTTTTACTGTTTTGTGCAGCCACCGTTGGATCAACAATTTTGTAAAATACTTAATAAATAGTAAAAAAATTCAGAAAAATGTAAAATTTGGTCTCCAAGCAGATATTAATATGGAGAATAAGATGAACGGTTCGGATCGACCGTTTGGATTTTGAAAACTCGAATATTGAGCCGTAGCATAGAGGCCACTATGCTATCCATAGCACCCCAGCCTAACTCCTTAAATTAATGATGAAACAGAGAAAACTCATATGCAACACCAAGCTGCAGATGTCTAAAATTGAGAAAGTTTTTAATATTGCAGAAATCAATGATAATTGTTAGTCTCTAAAGGCACCTAGAGGGGGGAGTTGGGTTTGAATATAGTTCTTTTAATATTTTAATCCTAGATGGTTTGATATTCACATAATTAAAAATTATCTAACATGTGCAAAGTTGTTCTTGGTGGAAACAAGAAAACTTAATCAAGTATATGTAAAATAAATAGATGAGTTAAGAGACACTTGACACGTGAGATAATTACGGAGTTTGGCACTAATGCCTACGTCTTCCGGGTTTTGCGACCTTCTTGATAGCGTGTCTTTTTGTACCCAATGAGAGAGGAGTACAAGGTGGAATCGGTGAACCCTTATAAACCTTGAAAAGTCACACGGCCTAAGCACAGAATTGGCTCTCGAGCACTAAAGGCTCAAGTGTTTGAAATAATGAGTAGAACTCACACAAATCACTCTAGTTCTTACTATAGATTGAATATGGTGGAGTATGCTTGAGATTGTTGTACGTATATTGAAGTTTTGTTCACAAGTATAACATTATGTAGAATAATGTTCTGAAATAAATAATTAAATGCAATATACGAAATATCTAGATGTGTTTTTAGTGAAATATATATAATATTTTAGGTGAAATATTATTTTATTCAACAAATTAGTAAGGTAATTAAGTTATTTGAAGTGAATTACTATAAAATTCACAACTTGTAAAATTTTGTTTGTTTGATGTTAATTTGAAAGTTCTAAAATATTTAGAAATTAAATATTCTGAATAGAAATGAAACTAATATGAGATACAATATATAAGATTAATAATAATAATGTTTATATATTTTTTTAATTAGTATTGGTATTAATATTCAAAAATTGAAAACTTAAGGGTTTATTTTATTGGAAACTTATAGCTAGTGGGATTGATTTGCAAACACTAGAAACCTAAAGGTTGAAATTAAAATTTACATGTGAGACCCACATTCTTTTTCTACATCCTAATCTCTCTAGTTCTTTACGTGGCAATCTCTCATCCCTCCAACGCTACTAAGCAGCTAGCTAGATTAATATGCTATTTATTTCTCCTACCGAATCTACTCCCTTTTTCACATTGTATTGTATTCCATCCTCTCTTTTTATGTTATTTTTCCTCTTAAATCGATTTAGGATTTTAGAAAGTAGCTAGGGAATAAAGCTTGGTTGAGCATATATACATGTTGGTGATATGGACTAATTAAGATGACGACTAGTGGTGGAGATGCATATTGACTCCTCTCTCTTTTGTTCTTTTCTTGATTGTCGCGATACTCTTGGTAAATTGGATGCTATTGTCAATGCATATATATTAGATAATTATTATTAATAAATTGGGATGTGACAAAAATAATGGATGTATTGGCAATGCATAAAAAGATCTATGCTTTATGTTACGTATATTGAATGGTAAATAGACGTGGTAGAATCGTCACACCTCTGGAGCGGGAGTGTGACAACAAGCAACAATGGAGTTTTCTAGATCTGAAAAAAAAAAATCGAATTATTGCAGTTAGGGGCAGCTAGAAATGATACATCAAACCTAGATTTTGTTTTTTTATAGAGAGAGAAACAAAATAAGATAACTGGCATCAACCATTGCAATGGAAGAATAAGCATTGCAACGGTTAACCCCAGTTAACTGGTTTGACTGCGCTGAAAATCCTAACGCTTGTTAAGCGTTACAACGGTTGCTACAACAAAACTCTCTGCAGATGTTGGGGTCCAAATTGATTTATTCCGTTACAACATTTAAATAACCGTTGTAACGAAATAAATCAATTGTCTTGTGGAATTTAGTATTTGATTTTTTTTCTGTTGCAATACCTAATTAACTGTTGCAACGCTTGATGTAAATTACCTAAATCAAGCTTAATTTACCAATTTTACAGATTTCTAATTAATTCTAATCTTGAGGTGATGCTTCTCAGTCCATTCCTTGGTTTATATATCATGACTCATTCTTGATATGTATAGCAATTGCACTTGTATCCTTGATGTGTATATCAATTTATATCATTATGAACCTGCATAATATCTCAAGACAATTGAAACCGTCAAATTCAACAAATATATATTTTGCAAATCTAATAAAGCAGACTAAGTAGATTATTGCATAGTCCTACAATAATATTGTCAGAATTTTAAAATAATGAAGTGGTAACTGAAAAAGTTTTTGGTTACTCAAATAATACAAATGATACGTCCATAGTATCATGAAATAATATTTATCTTGTGTAATTATTATATCATATGATGTCATGAATAAATTTAAAGTAGAAAAGTGTCATTTTTGAATTATTATTCTTTTATCGATTAAAATAAGTTGAGTAAATTATGATTAATTAAGCACAATTGCATGCATAGTTTATTACTTGTAAATACGAGAGACATCAATATTATTGATGAATAATTTGTCTCTACACAATATACACATATTGAGACATCATTAAAAAGTAGTCAGTTACAAATAACGTTGAACAATATCTGCATATACATATATCTCATATTTGGAAAACTACTCACATCACATATTATAGAATTCAAAACAACACTGAGACATATAGGACATAAAACACAATTAATTTATATAATGTCTCATTTTGGCATCTGTGAAATACAAAGTTCTCCGACATGTATATATATATTTGATTTAATTGATAGTTTCTTATCACATAGTTAGTAGAATATAACTAATATAATCCACATACTAATCTTATACTGATTGAATTAGTGTGCAACAATTTATCAAATTAAGGACTTTTTTAGAGTATTTATTAATTTCTATTATAGAGTTTCACAATTCAAGTTCTTAACTTGAATAATCCATAAATAGTAAAATTCTCAAGAAACAAATTATTTAATCAACATTCACTATATGAACAAAACTTAATAGTATATCATCAAATAATTGATTTCTATATCAAAATAGTAACATCTTGGCTTCTACATGGATACTAAAAAATATTATTTTTACTTTATTTTCATATGAATCAATAAGTTAAATCAATTAACGTTCAAAAACTATCCACATTAGTGTACTTTTGCAATCTATTTATACTGATTGGAACAAAGTCGACATTCTTTAATCTTTTACATATGACCAGAGAAATGATATCGATCATATCTAAAACTTATATTTTTGACATTTGAGTTTTAAGTTATAATTAAAGTTTTAAAATGAAGTTATAATGGAGAAATAAAAAATACATAGTAGCATTTAATCCACATTTCAAGTAAATTTTTTATTTTTATTAATTTGCCAAAAAAAAAAAAATAGAACAAACGTTGAGTCGTCTTAATTAGTATCATTTTCCGAATACTATATATATCTTTAATTGGAGTAGAACTTGGGTGTTCTTAAGTTCACCAAGTCTCTTGGTGAACTCAAGTTTAAAACTCGTCAAATTGGCCGTTGAAATTCGCATACCTTACGAGTGATGCGTTTACATATGAAAATTTTAAACATTTTAATTAATTTAGTATAAAGTCAAGAGGTCAAAAAACGTTCAAAAAATGAATGTATGAAAATTAATTTATTAAGCTTCTAATTGTGACCGCTTGACTTTATACTAAATTAATTCGAATGTTTAAAATTTTCACATGTAGACGCATCACTCGTAAGATAGGCGGGTCTCAACTGTTCGGATTCGTAATTTGAAGCCGATTTGACGGGTTTTAAACTTGAGTTCACCAAGAAATTTGGTGACCTTAAGAACACCCTAGTTCTACTCTAATCAGTGTTATCAGAACCGGACCGGACCAGATGATTGGACCGGAAAAAACCAGAACCGATTACCTGTCTGGTTCGGTTCTCTTAAAAGAGCACCTCTGTAGTTGAACCGGAAAACCGAATTAATTAACCGGTTTTTATTCAAAAACCGCGAACCAATCTAGAAAAAAGACCGGTTGAAGCATGTTTTGTCTTTTTTTCACGCATAACGAGAAAGAGAGAGTACCACACGTCCTATATATTTCTACTTTTTTAATGACTCACATGTAATATAGTAAATACCACAATTATTTATATACATGTAATAATATGTATATAATAATTGTTATTATTTCATTATTTATATTTCTATAAATCTTTATAATTTTAGTAAACTTATCATACAAAATTAAATGGTGGGATGCTATATTTTATCTCCTAAAAAATATTATGTTTTTCATTTGTTGACAAAATAATTAGTTTTATTATATTTCGAGATAAACTTTTAATTAATCTATAAATTTATAATTATTTTATATGTATGTGTAATTTACTAATTTTCACTATAAAAACATTTTTTTAATAATAATAATTATATCTCATAAATATAAGTATTTAAAAAATCAGCGGTCCGATTGTTTGAACCACCTGTTCAACCAGTCCAACCAGTGAACCGTTGAACTCAAGTTTCACCGGGTTGATGTCCGGTCCGGTGCTGATAACATTGACTCTAATTGAATAGGTTCCGATATATATGGGGAGAAATAAAGTTATAAAGCTTCCTTTTCAAATTCACACTTTTTTATGGCAGGGTCGTTTTCATTTTTTTTTAAATGGGCTAAGTTACATTGAAAGGATTCCAATAAGATAAGAGGGGAGATAAAAAAAAAGCACTACAAGTGGGATATTGCTTTCACTTTTATTATATTTTGTAGCACGCAAGTTTAGAATATATACTCGTTGTCTGGGGTTAACTAGCAGAAACAAAAGAAATATTTTTGCAATAGAACCTCTGAAAATCATGTTCAATTCAAAATTTATGATATATTAAATTGTTAGAATTAGAGAAAAAGTTGTTGCTGCTTAATTACATTTCATTGTGATTAAATAGTACTAATTAAAAATAATAAGAAATATTTTCTAATTATTAAACAACAATTAAGGCATTAGAGCATATCTAATCCAGCAATTGAAATTAATTGCTAAATAGCAGTCTAGAATTTATATTCACTATTCAACTATTAAAGTCCTTGTCTAGAAATTAAACAATAAAATATAATAAACAACATTCTATAGCCTTTTGCAACTACGACTCTTGCAAATAATAAGATCTTTTTTAATATAATAATATAAAAAACTACACTAAAAACATTTACAATGGTGTCGCTTGCAAATAGTAACGGACTTCACAATAAAATAATATAAACAGAATCCTTAAAATTATTTGCAAGGGTGGCCCTTGCAACTAGTGTGTGGGACCCGTTTAGGGCTCATTTGCAAGCGCAAGTGAACTGGTAATTGCAACGGATTTTAATAAAATACAATATCTGGCATGGTTGGGGTGGATCTTATTATTTGCAAGGGAGAATATGAGACATTAGCAAAGGCCAATATGAGTCATTAGTAAGCGTGATTATTTGCAAGGGTTTGCCGTTGCAACTATATTAATTTAATCAGAAAAATTCAGAAGCTCAATTTCTATTGCAAGGGGCCTTCCTACGCTTGCTAATACCACTTAGTTCCGTTGCTATTATTGAAAATTCTAGTAGTGATCTAGTGCTATTACTTTTTTTGTATGTACGACATGACATTAATTTTAAGGTCTAACTATATTTAAAAAGAAATCTAGTTATACACCATTTTTACCGGTTTGCTGAAAATTTTATAGAAGCTAAAAAAATTATTTGGGAATAATCTTAGAACAGCATTTTGTAGAAGCTGAAAATTTTCATTGACCAGAGGAGTCATGAGGTCCTTAAATTATTTTTGAAAATATTCTGTTTACAGACAAGAAACTTCAAGTCAAAATTTAAGTGCTGATCCTCATCTCGTGATTTGCACACGAGAAAAATGAGATCTCATGTACGTACGGATGATAACGAAATTCTTTCGTCTATTTCTATTGTATTCCATAAGACATTGTTTTCGAACATAAAATGCACAGATATGGGATAAAAAAAGTTTGTTCGCTTATCGAATAAAGATATGGATAGAAATCAGATTCAAATATTTTATCGGGTTTAAATCCATTAGCTTATTATTGGGTCGATTCAATGTCTTAAAATCTAATTTTTTTGAAATTCACAAAAATGAGATTTGGATTTATTGGAAATAAAATCTATAATAGTGTTCTACGCGTTAAACCAAAAATTTCAATATGAAGAACGCAAAAAACCTCAAAATAGTTGATTTTATATGAATTTTACAAGATTTAACGCACATTTGGTTGCAATTTGGATGTGTTAGATGACAATCCGACCAGTGGAGCCCACTGTCATAGAAACAACATTTGAATTAATTTGCACTCATCATTTAATGGGACCCTTTCATTTTGGGTACATCCACACCATCATCGACCAATACATGAAAAACATGAAAAAATCATGGGCTCATCATAAACCAAGCCTATTCAGAATTAAAATATAACAATAAGTATTATATTGAGTCAATGACATGTGGGACCCCTTTGTAAGATTTTTCTCCCTCCTTTGTTATCTGAAATTTGATCTAAAGAAGAGGATTTTTAGAACAACAAAAATCAAGAGAAAGAGTGGCTTATTTTTATCAGCAATCAAGAGAAAGAGCTTGATCCGTTTTTCTCCAAAGAGGGCAACCTAATTATCAGGGGGGGGGGGGGGGGGCAAAACCAAAATTAACATATTTTTTTCACTATTTTTGAAAATTCAAAGAGAGCACTGTCCTTCCCTGGACTACACTGGGTCTGCCCCTATCAACTGTGCAACCTTCCCTTTCTATCTAATTCCATAATTAATCTTGTTATTTCTATATATTTAATAGTTCATGCATTCATTCCTTCCTTCTCAAATACTTTATTTAAGCTTCGAAATCATTTGCCCCGAAATTTTTATTAATATACAAAAAAAAAATTAAATTTCAAAAACTATCCAAGTTTTCGCGTTTTTTCAAAATTTGTCCAAACCGCAATTTTTTTTTGCGGTTTTAGACTGAATTACCACAATTTTTTTTTTTGCGGTTGCCAAAAAAAATAAATCTGCTATAATTTTTACTAGTTATTGCATTTTTCAAATTATTTTTTAGTTACATAGAAATATTTATAATTTATTTATTTTGTATTGAAATATTAGAAATATTTCTTTGAAAATAGATGGAATACTATATAATTTTATTTATTAGAAAGACTGCTACAAATAACCCGGATCAACATTTTTCATGCCGAATTTTTTGCGGCCGTAAGAAATATTAATATATTTCTTTATGGGTTATTGGAAAAAAAATAAATATGTTTTGAATTTGAGTTATTGATCGCGGTTTAAAAGTCACTTCTAGATAATACATAAAATCAGTGTTCTAAATAGCGCGCTATAGCATTTTTGGACCCTAAACGCTACGCTATAGTATCAAAACGCGCTATTTGAGCTACGGGCGCTATAGCGGTAATAGCAGTCCGCTATAGCGCAAATAGCGCGCGTTATGCAACATGAGTTTTTTTTTTTCAATTTATATGGGTTTTAAATAAAGGCTCAAATTAAATATATTAAGATATTTCTTGAAGTAACAAAATGATACTTACTATATGCTAGTTTGAATATTTTGAATAGATTAAGATAATTAATTATGCCATGATGTCTAGGTTATTTTGAAATTTAAATAGAAAAAAAATAGATTATGTCATAATGCTGAATATATTTTGAATAGAAAAAGATCGACAGTTTATGATATTAGTATTACTATGGATATTTTGAGTCGCAATTTGGACTTTGTATTGGTTCAATATGAATATTATGATTTTTTAATCAATTTGATGTTATTTATTGTTATATGAGACTTAGATAATGCTGATATTTAGTACAAATATATGATATAATTTTTATAAAAATAAAAAAATGCTATGTGGCATAGCTTTCGCTATAGCGACACTATTCGCTATAGCTTTTTTTTTCGGCTTCCCGCTATGACGCGATAAACGCTATTTAGAACCTTGCATAAAATATTATAATCCTTCTTGTACATTTAATTTCTAAAAAGTTGTATCTATTTTGAGAATTCTTTTTGAATAACAATCATTAAAGAACTTCAAATTTTTATTTTTTTTCAAAAATAGATACAACTTTTAAAAAAATTAAATGTACTAGAAGGATGACAATATTTTATGTATTTACATAGAAATGACTTTTAAACTAGGATCAATAACTCAGAATCCAAGCATTTTTATTTCTTTTCCAATAACACATAAAAAAATATATTAATTTTTTTTAAAGCCACAAAAAATATGGCAAGAAAAATATTGATCCGGATTTTTTGTAGTAGTCTTTCTAATAAATCAAATTATATAATATTTCATCTATTTTCAAAGAAATATATAAAATATTTCTAATATTTCAATACAAAAAATAAATAAATCATAAATATTTCTATTCAACTAAAAAAATTTGAAAAATGCAAAACCGTTAAAAATTATAGTGGTTTTCATTTCTTTTCTTTTTTTTGCAACCGCAATTTTTTTTTGTAGTTTGGAATTCCAAAACATCAAAAGAAATCTGCAGTTTTAGACTGAATGACCACAAAAAAAATTTCGATTTGGGTAGATTTCGAAAAAAGCGAAAATCTGAATAGTTTCTGAAATTTAATATTTTTATTAGATATTAATAAAAATTTCGGTAATTTGGTGGCTCTTTTAATTTCCAAACTAGATGTTGGCAATTATCACCATCCATAAATTGAGATTCATTAAAAAAAAAAAAACTAAAGCAAAAGAACGCTCAATAGAGTTCGAAGGCACTACATACTTGAATGCTGGCAACTGACAGCATCTAGTTCAAAATTGAAAATCATGTTTTGAATGCTTGTTTTCTAATATGAGCTATAAAAAAAAGGAAGTGCTATTTTGAGATTAAAAATTGTATTACTAGGCGCAATAAGACAATTTTATTACCTAATTTACTCGTGACTCGGCGCATTTAATGCACAGTAATAAAGAAAGTTAAAGAAATAAATAATATACAATACAAAATATAAATGAACACTATCTAGGGTAGTTCATATACATTTTGAATCTTTTGGGTTACCATAGTACTCTGTGTAGGAGAGTATTTTACACCGAAATTTTTATTAATAGGAAATTAATTAAATAAATATCGATAATGGAGAACGAATTTGAGTTTATTAAGAAATTTAAACTGAATTTTTGAGACACTAAACGACGTTTTTTTTTTTAAATTATGATGCTTCGGATGCGATGATGCTCAGAGCACCCCCTAGACAAAATCGGATTCGTCTCATCCCCCTTTTCGAAAAGTAGTCATACGTGCAAATCCGACTTTCCTAGCCAAAGTTACGACTGTTTAAAGTTTTTTTGAAAGCTGAACTTTGGAAATTCATAACTAACTATAGAAAAATCCAAATAAATTAAAATTTGTGTCAATTCTGTGTATTTTTGAATGCTCTAAATGCTGGTGTAATCATTTTTGCATTTTGGTCCCTGTATCAGTCCAGACCTCTGCTGGTAAATCAGTCCAAACTAGTCAGTCTGGACTGATACAGGGACCAAAATGCAAAAGTGATTTGAGTAGCACATGTGACAGTCTGAAATGTCTAATAGGATCCTGGCTAGTCTAGACTGATACAGGGACCAAAATGCAAAAATGATTTGAGTAGCACATGTGACAGTTTGAAATGTCTAATAGGATCTTTGAGTGTGGAATTCAAATCCTAGATACCTGAGGTTCAATTATAAAATCTAAACCGTTTTTTTAACTTGGCACGCATCTTGAAACAGACTATTATATTTTCTTAAGACATTGAATTTATTTCGGCTGAGAATTAATCTGGACTGTCTATATAAATTGCACTTCATGTCCCATAAGATACAGATTCTTTGAGTGTGGTGTTCCGGTTTGTTCTTTTATTTTTTTTAGTGGTGATTTGACAAAAGTTAAAACAATGCATATGAGCTGTAGATTTGATTCCTATGTGTGTATCATGTATAAATCGTAGTAAAGAGTTACGACATTACTTAAATATATCAAATGTCTTATTTTTTGGTGTACACTCTAAACAATAAAACTTTTTCTTCACAAAATTATTTAAATCAAAATATTAATATCTCTAAAAAAAAAAAATAGAGGACCGGACCGCCTCTGTAGGGGGCGGTCCACTAGTGGACTGACCCGCCTCTGCATGGGGCGGTTTGGTGGGTTTATTGGGCTGCCCGTGGGCCTGGCGGTCGGAACAGTTTTGAAAAAAAAAACAGATGGCAGGGACATTTTTTTTAGAGTATTAATAAAAATGGCCGCAAATATTTTTTTTCTTTTTAATCAAACATCGAATTTTTTTTTTTGTTCCGCACCTCTAGCTGTGATGGAGTATCACAGTCCGAATTTTATTTTTTTCTGCACTTCTGGCCATTGAGAGTAAAAATTGTATTACCTAATTTACTCTTGACTCGGCGCATTTAATGCACACTAATAAAGAAAGTTAAAGAAAGAAATAATATACAATACAAAATATAAATGAACACTAACTAGGGTGGTTCAGATACATTTGAATCTTTTGGATTACCAGAGTACTCTGTGTAGGAGAGGAATACTTTTTGAATCATTGGTTATTAGTGTTTTTTGAGCTACTGATACTACAGGTATGATTAGGAGAAGAATACTTCTGTTGTTATTTATGGTGGAAGTCGATATTAGCAATTCGAAGATTTCATCAGTTTGTTTCTAGATTCAATACTTGTTTAATTAACTAGGTTTCTTATGCTAAGATTGTGTGAGTAAAATTATATGAATTGATTATGCTTGTCTCCATCTCCTTAGTCATTGCTATTTAATAAATTTTTTTTTTTTTTTTTTTTTTTGAGGAAAATGGAGGTCTAGCCTCTATTTGATTGAAGAATGAAGAGTTACATGAGACATGTTACAATCATATCTTGAAAGATAAATAACAGAAATAAAAACAAACGGATTGCTCAAGATGAGCTCTCCCTATCATCAAATCATAGATGTAAAACAATAAAGAGTAATTGTCTATTGCGTTGAGGCTTCATAGCTGTGTTAAAAACAGTTGTGTCAGATGGCACCCGAGCTATACTTCCACTGATTTCTAATTTGTTCCAGAAGTTCAATCACTCCGTTATCCGAGTCCCTGAATATTCTCGCGCATCGCTCCCTCCATATGACAAAGCATGCTATCAGAAATAGTGATCTTTCGCGCCTTGTGAACTTGGTGTTGATTAAGGGGTGTTCGCTTTGTTGTAAAACCGGTGTTCTGATTTGATATTCCGTCTGCATCTCTGTGTATACTTGTAGCGATAGCTCACACTGGTAAAATAAATGCCTCACTGTTTCATTCGCCTTCTTACACATTATACACCTGTTCACTAGTGTCATACCTTTGCGCTGTAGGTTATCAATCGTCAAGATTCTGTTCCGTATCATAATCCACCCAAACACCTTGAATCGTGGCGGTGCTTTTGTTTTCCAAATTCGATGCAGGTTATTGGAGATGTGTGGTGCATCCTTAATTGCTCCATATGCCGATCTGACAGTGAATGTTCTCGTGTTAGTCCATTTCCAACTAGTTCCATCTTGGCCCCTTGTTAGAGCCGTCTGTGCCATGTGGATCATTAGCTCCGTCTGTTGTTCTTCAGCCGTGGTGGATAGAGGTTGCCTTAGTGCAAAGTGTGGTGTGTCTGCATTGAGGACCTGTGCCAGTGTCTCTGTTTCATCCTCGGCATATGAGAATAACTCTGCATATGTTGCGCTAATGATGCCATGTCCCCAATCATGGTGCCAGAAACTTATTGTTGTTCCGTTCCCCACTGTTCAGGATTTAGGGTACTAGAGAAAAGATAAGTCCCTGTCGTTGGGGGTTGGCAATAGGAACTTATGGGTTTATACTTTATATACATTGATGATTGTTTGCAATAGGAACTCATGGGTTTAATACAATTTCACTTGGTAATATTGTTCAAGATAACTTATTATAAAGTGCACAGGAACAAGAATCACGAATTTACAATAATTAAATTGGAAAAGAGAAGAAGTATTAAATTTACAACAAGATAACTTGGTCTCTTGTACCCTAAATCCTGAACTCTTGACTCTATCAAAAACAAGAATATGTTACTTCTATACTGCACAAATTAATTACCGTTATTAAATTTTCACATTTAGAAGAAAAAAAAAGGCAAAATCCAAAAACTCATAAAAAGGTAGAATGGTAGATCTAGAATAGGAAAGTACATATTAGAACAGAGAGTCAATTAATGTGTTGTAAATATTTTTTTTATCAATACAATCGTTAGTAGGAGTTCAAGCCACTAACCTTAAAAAAAAAACCAAAATTAAGTTTAAGCCACAGAGCCCTAACACTATTTACATTCAAGATCAAATTCACATTCACAATTTCAGCCCGACACTGCCTCACCTCTGTCACATTCACATTCAGTATCAAATTTACATTCACAATTTTAGCAAACCTAGCAAGCCACCTTATTCTATCATATCGCTTCATTTTCTCTTGTATCGCTTGCTCTATTGTTGTATTTTTTAGGCTGAACACATATCTTTATGAAATATATAATTACTGCCGAAAAACATACGCCACCAAATATTAAAAAAAGGACCCAAAAGCTGCTTAGACTTAGACGATTTGACTCGATATCTGTATTCTCAGAGCTGCACCCGCTGTTGGTGTTCAGCCATTGGTCGTGAATGCGCTGGAGTTCTCCATTCTCTGACAATGTCAGAATAGCAGTTGAGAGGTCAACTGCTAGAGGAGAATCTCTTTGAAATGCCTATTAAGGAAAAACAAAATCCACATTAAATGGTGTGTCTCAAATACATGCATTACCCATAGATTGTACAAGTAGCTAGTCTCAAGCATATGCACTTTATTAGTCTATTATCATAAAAAAAAACTGTATTTTAGAGAAGTGTGTGGAAGCCTCCATTTTTCATGTCTCTACTTTTTTAATGCATAAGAACAAAAATTCTAAAACAAAAAAAAATAACAAAATGAAAACCGTTGAATTTGATCACCAATATTATGAAATTTAGACAAAATGAGTGAGGCTATGGTACTATATGCATAGCGCATATTGATCTGTTCTATTTGCTCAAATATTTGATTTAAAAATTATAACGGTCGATCCGAACAGTTCAACACGGTCTCCATATTAATATGTACTTGTAAACTAAATTTTATATTTTTTAGAATTTTTTAATATTAGTTTATAAGTACATATTTATATTGAGACCATGTTGAACGGTTCGGATCGACCGTTAGGATTTTGAAAACAAAAATATTGATCCGTAGTATGGACCAATCCGCGCTATGCATAGTGCACTATTTTGCCAAATGGAAAGTCATGCCTCCTTAAAATATGTACACTATTTTGCCATTGAAATTTGAATTATTTGGTTTTTCAAACTGTATATGAGTTAATAGTTTATAAACATACCTTTACATTGGAATTTTACTATATATTTTGCAATATTAAATCTTAAAAAGAGACTTACGAAACCCCATCCTTGTCGGGTAAACTGCTGACCAACAACGCGAAAGTTGCAATAACCTGTGAGGAAAATCTGAACATATGGGCTCTGATCAACTATTGCTGCGACACCACCATCCTGGGGCCCACGCATCAGGGCATCAGCATACTCCTCAATGGTACTTAGCGGCACAAGCCTTGACTCAGGTATGTTCAGCTCCTCTATGAGGTAATTCTTTGTGAATGTACCAGCCTGGTACCTGTCATAGAAAATGTTGAATCTTTCATAAAGTAGGTATGGTAGAAAAAAGAAAAGAGTTAGTCTCTACACTATGTCAGCATCATCCCTTTTCCTTTACAGTCCTTGAAGATAAATTTCCATTTTGGTCCCTCAACAATTGAAGTTGTATGATTGTCGTCCCTGCCATTACCTCTTCGTAATTAAGATGATAGACATAGATTGGAGAATGCTGATGGGAATAAGCTTCTTTGACTAAAGTATTCCACAAAAGTAATCTTTCAACATCAATGCTTACTAGGAACTCTTTCCTCTATATAATAAAAATTAATTTAATTTTTACAGTGCTAACAAGGTGGATTTTCGAATTACAAGTTATCCACCAAAATGGCTGATATTGCATGCTAACCAGGAATTGTCTACTTTTTTCAACAACAAGCTGCTCCAATTATATTCAAGGTTTCTTTTTATTTGCACCATTATCTATATATATTATATACAGAAGAAACCAAATGCACCCAGTATATTCTTAAATCCACAAGAGTTATATTAAAATGAAATTGACAGATTATGAACTAGACCAGACTGTTAGTTTTGGATGTATTCTTTCCAAACACCACAATCTGGGTGTTCTTTTTGCCAATAACAACAATAATAATGAGAAAGGTTTTATAATACCCGATGGGGTCATGGCTAGCAATGAGGCTATCAAGGCTTTTTATTCCAGAGGAAAGTTGTTGGACTGTTAGGATCGAGGTGAGAGATGCAGTGTAGCTGGAGGTAATAATCAGGACCACAAACAACCACACAAGCAGAACAAACCGGCCAAGCGCAGATAGTAGGTTCTGTCCTACAATTGCAATACAACAAAGCTGAAACAATATTATACATTTAAGTAATTTTCTTTTATTTCTGAAAATATACTGTGTGACAAGACTGAATATTATATATCTTGCATGCACATGAAAATGGGTCCTATGTGCCAGGACAAGTGTTGGAAAAACTATGCATCACATAGTTTATTCAAAGTACTGTGCAAGGATCTATCTAGTTTTATTCCTATCATTTTTTATTTATTTTCGGTTGTATGTTCACCTCTGCTGTTTAGGGTTTGCGTGATGCTTTGTGGTATCACATCGAAGAATACTCATTTCTTTCTGCCTTATTATTATTTTTTCAAGTCAGAGATGAAGAAAGAGGACATACTGTGTGCAAAGAACATAGTGGAGAAACTAAACCTGCAGAATAAAGAAAACAAATCAATAGATATTTTTTTTTAGAAGGATCTCAATAGATAATTTAAACAAATTATGCACATTAAAAAAAAAAAAACAAAGTGCATTTGCTTATAATGTTATAAAACTTGTAGTGTGTTCTATTGTAATGTCCAATCTCCACTGCTGCAAGGGGTACAGTAGAAAAGAATATATATAGGTAGTGGCTGAATGCTCACCAAAATACAGTGGCAACTTGTTCTTTAGGGTGGCCACGAAACTCCTTGTTTGTTCTGTGTTCTAGAATCCAAATAACAACACCAAAAAATAGGAAAAACCCAACGGTAACACACCACATTGGGAGTGTAAACGGTTTTAAAAAGGCCCATGCACTTGAGCTATCATGCTTAACTGGTACAACTATTTCCAAACCTGCTTCAGCATAAGGTTGCGTGAAATCCACAATCCTTGTTCGGTTTTTCACTATCGCTATGTCCCCCACTACTGCGTCCAATTCCTGACAAGTATAGAAGTAGAAAAGATCTAAAGTAAATAAATAGAGTTAAATGTTATTTGATCTGTTATAAGCTATACCCACTGGACCGACTTCAGGTACAATTAATATCGTACATGTACAGTTCACTTCCGGAACATGATTGATAAGTCAACTCTATGTCTTTGTATCAATTGCATACCAACATGGTACCAATTCATTCAGTTACGTTCTTGTTGGTCTTGTTAGTTAGTGATTAGTTACTACCTTCATACAGGTATTACCACCACTGGAATGTCTTGGTACCGAGTCTAATTGGCACAGAATCAATATGAATCTTGTATGGTATTGGGAATTTTGACATATGACTGACCGGCATTTCAACCAGGACTTATCCAATACTGGCTACAGCATTTGACTTGTATGGTAGTTTGAGCTCCTGATACATATTAAAGTTTTGCCCTTAAGCTACCAAGGGCGTGTGTGTGTGTGTGGTGGTGGAGTGTGGGGGGGGGGGGGGGGAGAAAGAGAGTACATTTTGAGCAACCATATTGACCACACTATCATAATTCGGGTTAACAGTACCGTTTCCAATCAGTATAAAAGAACACGGCACCGGGTACGGCAATAACTTGATTGCCGCATTGAAAACATCAATACAGAATCCACTAGCATTGCTGCTTGATCCAGAATTAGACCCTCTTGACACAAACTGCTTAAAGCTGACCTTGTTCGGCACTCCGATTCTCAAGGGCTGGCCATTGTTCGGGAAAACCCAACCACGTGGCTGCTGCTTGATCCCACCAGGCCACATCACTTCATATAGCTTGCGGGACTGGCTTGACAAGTTTTGTGGCTTTTGATATAGGATTTCAGGGGAAACAACGGATAGACCCGAGTAATTTGACCAGTACCCGATCAATCGTGCTCCAGTAGACACCACATTGATGATATCATACGCAGGATGGATCAGGTCCCGATTTGGGCCAAACTGTAACTGTCCCGTAACACCTGTGAAGTTTGTGCTCAGCATGTTTTGTAACAAGCCCTTACCGCCATCAAAAATTTTCAAAATTGCCAAGTTTAAAGCGCTCCCATTCACATTACGCAATCTTGGGTCAGTTGAGAAATTTATTCTGTTTCCATTCGTTTTTATATATTGATCAATTGCATGTGCCACCAACCACATTGAATCATAAGCATACAGACTGTAGGCATTGAGATTTGACCCAGTAGCTGTATTGCCCGTTTTGTTTCTCCATCTGGATGCAAATTTCATCTTGAGATCTGAATCCGGCGTATGCCCTCTCAGCACAATTGATCCTTGTATCAGATTAAGAACTTTTGGGTCGGCATCTACTGACTCATGTCCGTATCCTAAACCGAACCCATTAGTATCCAAAACTGCAGCCAGCCAATCAGTTACGATCCATACGTAACCAGGTCCCGTCATGCCCAACTTTTGAGCAATAGAAAAGACTGTCATACCTGAATCTGGGTTCACATGCAAGACATAAACTCGTGACTCCATTAAATTGACCCGTAGAAGCAAGTCAGTGATATCAGTCTGATCCATGGCCTGCTCAAAACCCGCTTTGTATGAAATCTTTGCCCTTCTGAGAGCCAGCTCATCGCCCAAGGCGGCAATACCATTACGTCCATAGTCATCATCAACATAAATTGCGGTGACCTCACGCCACTGGAAATAGTCTACAATGTCGGCTATGGCACGCATCTGAAACTGGTCAGATTGAGTGGCACGGAGGAAGTAGGGGAATTCTAGGGAGGAGAGAGTCGGGTCGGTTGCGGAGAAGGAGACTAATGGTACTTGTAGTGAGTTCGCCACATTGGAGATTATGTGACTGCCTCCTAATGACTGTGGGCCAATGATCGCCACCACATTTTTCTCTAGTACTTGTAATGCTGGAGAGAATCATGACCAAGACAAAGCATTTTGTAGCGATAAGTTTGTTAGAGAGGTTTTAAAAAGACATATATTTCTATTTGTTTATGTATTTGTTTTTTTATTTAATTAGTCACTCACCACCTAGTAATAATTTGAAATTCAGAGCTTGGTTAATGCTCAGAATTTCAATAAAAAATATTACCATGGTATCCTAAAGAGTATTATAAGACCATATCGGCAAGGCCCTCTAGGCTAACTTAATCTAGTACCTAGTAGGTATATGCAGATAGTTAATACAATCCCATAGCATAATAGTTGAAACCATAATATGCTACATATGGGAGCAAATGATATACATTTGGATGCACTCTAGAATAGCTACTATTTGAGAATAGTAGATAATAATAGTGATTTTTGGAAGAGTGTGAGAATAGTGTTGATGTGGTGCTATTCGGAATAGCGAAAATGTTGTTTGGATTGAACATTTAGAATAACGATGGAGGGATTGAACATTTGAGAGAGAACCAATTGTTATTCCGACTTTTGTAGGAATAGCGGAACAGTGCTATTCTCGCTGTTCCGAATAGCAATTGAGTATGTTTTGATGGATCAGAACAGCGCTATTCTCGCTATTCTCAGTACATCCAAACATAGCTTAATAAAAGATCACGTTTAAGAAGTTATGGGTAACGGGTTAAAACCTCCAGCCCATAGTCACTAAATATTGATGAATGTCTTCCTCAACGGCCGAAAAGTTCAGTGCGAACGGAAATAACCTTCAATTTTAGACATGAAGAATGAATTTTTGTTCAATTTGTTCTAATCTATTACCTGAGCGTTACAAGGATATTTACACTTTTACAGCCCAATTATATTGTAGACATTTGTTGCTTTCCTAGAATGCTAGATTTTGTCAGCTATATTTTGGATGCTATTTAATTTCCTTCGCCTATGGTGATTTTTTGTAGGCAATTCATTCCATGAATTTGAAGCAGCTTCGGGTGTGTTTTAAAGGATTTGTGATGGGGACACTTAACAGCTATATATGCTATCTTACCAAGATTATAGTATCAATAACATTAATATCCAATCAACTAGGATCAATCTGCTAAATTAGATTGTGTAATAGAGAAACCTAACGGCCAGTAGAATAATTAGGAGATATCATAACGGCTAAGTGGCCTATATAAACCCTTGCAAGCAATTAATGTAATGTAAAATCAATCAATCAATGAAATCATTTTTCTTTCAATTCAATCTTAAATTTTTAACATGGTAACCGAGCAAAATATTCTTGAGGGAAAACTAAGAAAAAAGAAGAAGAAGAAGAAAAAGAAAGTAAAGAAACAGGAAAATCAGATCTTTGATATTGCCAAGACGAGCTCCAATCATTGTTCGAATTATAGAGGAATCTCCAAATGGTGCAAGAACTCTCCCGGGAAAAAAAAGTTTGAATGATTTGTTGGGCAAAAAATAAAAAGTAGAAGGAAAAAAATACAAATGATAGACTTCAGCTCATGTTAAAATAACTGACCACTCAGTCAACTAGTTAAATGAAAATAAACATATGCCATTTTAAGGAAGAGTCATAGAAGTACAGACGAAGCCACTTGCAAACTAGTCGTTACGGTGCTCAAGTGGTTGCTAATGTTAATTTGTACTCGAGAAACAGCAAACGACTGTCAATTTGAATAGGGAGAATTTCATATATACCACTCAAAAACTGTAAAATTACGTATTTACCATTCAAATTTTTGTAATTACATATTTACAATCTAAAAATCTAATAACTCACATATTTACCCAATACTCAAATTTTTGTAACAACAAATATTTCTGAAATATCCTGATGACTGTTTTTCAAAGAACATATCCTGAAATCCTGATGAGCTAGGAGAGCCACTAACTGAATTCCTGATGATGAGAAGGTTAAGATGGAAAGGAATAGCAAGTACTACTTTAGACCTTATTTGCATCTGTACCCCCCCCCCAAAATCGTCTTTTTTAAGGTCAGCTGGCAAAGAGTATAGGCACTGAAAATTAAACTCTACATTTTTTTTTTTTTTTTTTTTCAGTCCACTGCTCTTCAAGTCCACAGTATATTTATAAAAAGGAAGTCAAACATTATTCTATCCCATTGAAAGTTAAATAAAAATTTGGATACATTGATTACCTTCAATTGTAGCAAGAAACCCACTACAATTGGTATCCTGTGAGATTATATTGAGCTTCGTGTTAGGGAGTATGGTTCGATCTGAGTTCACATCTTCTAGTGCCAGCTCAATTGCAGTTTTCGCAGCACTACCAATGATGGAATTGTATGTGTAGAGAACTCCTATGTTAATGCTTGTGATATTTTGTTGGTTTGAAGTTTGGGATTTTGTAATGATGGCTTGAGAAAGAGAGATTAGGAACAGCAACAGCCATGAAGAGCGACCCATGTGGGTTTGTTGGGTTATGGTATCTCTCGTTCTCTCTATAGACTGCTCGGTTTAATAGATGGGGTTTATATAGGAGCGTCAACGAAATCCATTCACTAGTACGTAACACCACATCACTATGTTGGTTCTGTAACTAACAGTCTATATCTTATGTGTTATCACTTATCAGTGTCGATCAAAAATATCAAGATCGGCCGTTAATAAATAGCCGATACTGATTCTGATAATCAAGATCGGGCTTTAAATAAACAGCCGATCTTGATACTATTATCAAGATGGAACTTTAAATAAATAGCTGATCTTGATACTATTATCAAGATGGAACTTTAAATAAATAGCTGATCCTGATTAGTAATTTAGTACAATCAAGATCGGAGTTTTATATTTAGCCAATCCTAATTATTACAATCAAGATCGAGCAGTTATTTGAATTGCTTTTTTTTTTGGAAGCTAATATGAGTACCCGCACTACAGTACCCACACAGTACTCACACCTAAATTGTCATATATAACTATTTGTGGAGACCAAACTGTCATAACTGCACTTTAGATCTATAACTTTTTTCTTAATATTAATAGTCAAATCTTGAAATATGTAGTTCAAAGAACACAAGTATTCATATCTATATAGTAAACAATGTAAATGATAAATTAATTATTTTTAAATAATCGTACCCGCACTTTTTTTTAAAAATTTCTGATGTCGTACCCGCACCTAAACTGCCATAATTGCTTGTGGTGACCACAACTGTTCTAGATCTGTAACTTTATTTTTAAATATTAATAGTCAAATCTTGAAGTATATAGTTCAAAGAACACAAGTATTTATATCTATATAGTAAACAATGTAAATGATAAATTAATTATTTTTAAATAATCGTACATGCACCTTTTTTTGAAATTTCTGACATCGTATCCGCACCTAAATTGCCATAATTGCTTGTGGGGACCGCAACTGTTCTAGATCTGTAACTTTATTTTAAAATATTAATAGTCAAATCTTGAAGTATATAGTTCAAAGAACACAAGTATTTATATCTATATAGTAAACAATGTAAATGATAAAATAATTATTTTTAAATAATCGTACCCGCATCTTTTTTTGAAATTTCTGACATCGTACCCGCACCTAAATTGTCATAATTGCTTGTGGAGACCGCAATCGTTCCAGATCTATAACTTTTTTTTAATATTAATAGTCAAATCTTGAAGTATATAGTTCAAAGAACACAAGTATTTATATCTATATAGTAAATAATGTTGTAATTTTTACATAACTGCTTGTGGGGACCTAAACTGCCATAATCTTGTAATTTGATCCCTTCTCTTTTTACATATGACACTGAAAGTATCAATATCTAAGTATTGAAAGTATTTATATCCAAGTATTGTTAGAGAAATGTTGATGCAGAATTAGTGTCGAGGCTTTGAAAGGGTGCTGCTAGGATTTTAGAATAATAATTAGTTAAGACTATATAATATCTTTTTAGAATAATAATTAGTGGACACAATATAATTAGTGGGGACCATAATACATTATTCCTCTAAATGCAGTTATTGTAGCGCGGGTACAGAAATAATTATTCTTTTTAAAAAAAAATATATATATATATATATAATTTTTATATTTGGTCAGTTACTGTGTATTATTGCTGGCCTATATGAAACAAGCAACAATATAGGAAATATGAAATGTACAAACAATCTCAAAATATGAAATGAAACAATCTGAAATACACATAGATCAACACATACTTAAAATTAAACATGTTCAAGTTCATCAAATTATAGTAATTCTAAATTATTACAAAATAACACTAATCCTAAATTGTTTTACTTTTTTCCACTAATACTTCCTTCAAGAAGAATATACCCCATAGTGATCGGATGTAGCCGATGTTTGTTTCATTGTAACTTTTGGAGAACTCTTGTATTTTTGAAATGATAAAAGAGCACAATTACAATTTTAATTGTGAATTTTTGAAGCAAGATGAATATACATATGTTTTGAAAAGTAATATGCATACCTTTAAATTTGGAGAAACATCGAGAAAACGAGTTATTATTTTGTTCACAAGCAAAATGATATAATATCCACATTTCCAACAGTCCCGTTGTTGTGGACACTATATTAAACAACAATCAGATTCAAACAAACAAAAAAGTATGCAACTTTTGAAAATAATCAATATATAGGACCAAATTGCAAAGTTTCATTATCAATATACAGGACCAATTTTATTTTGACTCATTGCTGCACTTTGCTGTCTTAATTTTTGTACATTGGTACAGTGATTAGGAAAGTAGGAAACATAAGTCACATAAGTCTAACAATTAGAGCAAATTAGGAAACAAAATCAAGAAAATCAATAAGGGCAACTAAAAAACATGAAATGATTTCAGACAGAAGAAAAGACCAACCAAAGTCAATACCTAACTAGTCAATGAAAGTTGGTACACATTCCCTGATTGTTTACTCGGAATGAACTGTTGGTAATTTTATTTTGGTAAAATCCTAATGGTTTCGGAATTCACTTTTTATTCGACTCAGTATCATATTCGTTTAGGATATGAGTGAGAATTTTTTTTCATTAACTTAATCATGAGTATGGATAAGAAAAAATTTTGATTAACTTATTAAGGGTATATATATATAAGAGCTTTGGTATTAGTTATCCTATAGAGTAATTGTTATATATTAAAGAGAAGAGTTAAAATGGCTCATTGTTTTGTTGCTCCAATCATGCCTTACATCTTTATCTCTGTTTTAAAATCCAAACTGTCAATTTGAATTCAAGCATACTCTCAATATTAAAATGGACTTATATACAGATTAAATTTTATATCTTTTAAAAAAAAAAAAACTATTTTTGCCTATTGGTTCAAAATATATATTTTTGGATGGTTCATAATCTTCTGAAAACCACTATATATTTATAGGCACCGATATGGGAAGAAAATTGTAAAGCTTTCTTAATCAGATATTAACACTTTCTTAGAGCGTCATTTTCATTTCATCTAAAATAAGAATGCAGACAAAGAAAGTCACTATAAGTGGGATATTATTTTCGCCTTTGTTCTGTTCGATGCAAAAACTTAACTTAAAATTTTGAAAGATAAGATCTGCTTTGAATTTTTTTTTTGTTTGTTTCACATTTACTATCCAAAAGTTTTTGTGCACTCTCAACACTACCAATCTGATTTTATACTACTCATTTTTACAATTAATTTCTTCACAAGAAAAAAATTGTTATTTTATGCATCTCTCATTAACATTATAATTTATCTTCTATTTATGTGTTATATATAAATATTTTGGAGGTTGATAATTGTTTCCGCACCTCATTCCTCACACTGTCTCCACATATAACTTCCATAACTAACTTGGGGACCATCTCCGCACAATTTCCTTATATAATATGTATTTTCCCCACACAATTTCTGAAGTATTAATATCTATGAACGAAAGTATATATACCTATGCACAAAAGTATTTATATATATGCACGAAAATATTTTAACATAAATAATTGTTTCCTCAACCAAATCTCCCAAACTGTCTCTGCAGTCTGCACCATAAATACATGTGGGGGACCACTAAAACTAAATGGGGGAGACCAGGGGCTAGGGGTGTCAATGATACTCTTTTAGCCGTTTACCTGACCCGTACCGTATTCGATAAGGTGGATATGGGTAAGATTTTGTTTTCGTTAGCTTATTGGGTATGAGTATGGATAAGAATTTTTTTTTCGTTAGCTAAATAGGTAAGGGTACGAATAAAGACTATTTTGTACCCATTACCCTATAGGATAATTATATAAAATATAATAATATGATAATGTTTGAGCAATAATTAGTGAGTACTTTTGTTATTTAGTATATTGTTTTTGTTGTAAGAAAAATATTAAACATATTATTTTTATTTGTATGTCTTGTTCTTTAATTAAATAATTAAATTTGTCGGAAGATATATTTTTGTTTTTGAATTATCTTGTTTTATAGAAAATACAATTTAGTTGAAATTGATTGCATATTTATTTTTATTTTTTATTAGTAACATCATTGCATATGTGCGAAATAAATGAGTTTTGATGTTCTATTTGTAAAATATAATAACACGGCCGAACAGGACCTTAATGTGTAAGGGTAGGGTATGGATAAGAGTCATTCTTAATGGGTATGGGTATGAAAATGCTTCCACCCTACCCGTATCGTACCCATTGACACCCCTACTAGGGGGAGTCATACACGTTTCTAAAAATATCAATATTGTCATAACTATCTGGGGTGACTGCAATACTTAATATTTATTTACATATGGTGTTGGATGACATCTGAAAGTATTAATATCAGGTCTTAAAAGTATTTATACCTATGCACTGAAGTATCTATATGTATATACATTGTACAAAGTTTAATCTTCAAGCATTTGATCATATCAAGCTACACATCAAAGTATTAAATCTTATTTTGCAAGTATTGATATCTATGCACTGAAGTATTTATACCTATGAGGTCAACTATTTTTGTTACATGAAGGTTGATGCGGGGATACGAGATCGCCACAACTTCATTAGAGGAAGGTTGACACAGGGACCATAGGAGAACTGAAAAAAGGGGCACTACTAGAATTCACTCTTTTTTCATGCTCCCAAAAATGGCTTTTTCCAAGGGATTACCTTTGAAAAAAGCCCAAAAATCGTCATTTTCAAGCGCTACCCTTGAAAATGCTACCGTTGATAATACCCTCCTTGGAAATAGTCAGTATTTTCAAGGGGACCGTTGAAAATACTCTTTTCTAGCTTTTTTCAAGAGACTACCCTTGGAAAAAGGGCCGTTGGAAATACTTTCAAATTTGGCCACTGTCTACATTATTTTCAAGGGGAGCATCGTGGAGCCCACCAGATTATTTTCAAGGGGAGGGAACATGGGTCCCACTTGAACATTTCCAAGGGTGACACCCCTGGGACCCACTTGAGTATTTTCAAGGGTAGTTTACGGGGGACCCACCCCAGCATATCCATGACCAGCGAAAGTGGGCCCCACTTGGTCAGAAATTGGCACTATTATTTGAATGGGCCCGTGCATTTTTTCCATGGATATACCTCTGGAATTACTAGCCTCCTATTTTTGGTACCAGAATGCTTTCATTGGACAATCCTCCCGGTACCAACCCAGTATTCCTTTACAATCCCCAATTCTCATTCAAACTGAGAACACATCTTACAAATCGATAGAAAGCACATTGAGAAAAACATCATAAAGCATTTAATAAGCATAAACCTTTTAATAAGAATAAAGCATTAACATAGCATAATCAGCACACATTGTATCAAAAAATGTCGAAAACCCATTACAACACAACACCGTGTACTTGCACATTGCTATACACCCAAAAATATTAAAGACAGTATTTCCAAAAAAAAAAATTCAACACCTTGCAACACAGTATTTCCAAAAAAATTCTGGCTTTTTCAGAATTTATAAATATATACTGGTACAATTTTACCAGTGAAAACATTTTGCCCTCACCATTTGATCATTGCGGCTTCACTCCTTGCAACCTCTTATCCAGTTTGAGCTTGATACTCACAAATCTTGTTACTCCACCTGTATCTTTTTAGAAAAAAAGGATACTTTCATTTAATAATTTTTTTTTAATGAAAAGTTGTATAGCTATGTTATTTTTACAACTCAGTAACTTACTAATGCAAGAAATATTCTAAACCCCTTGAATTTTAAAATAAACCTCTGTTAGTATGCACCAATTATGCTTCAGCCACACACCAACATTTTAGTACTCATTTTGCATCATAAACATTTCCATTTAATAATTATCTACCAATCACTCCAAATACATGAAATGCATGGTTATCAGGAGAGCTTTGTTTTTATGCTCTTCCTTCAAGAATTAATGGAACTCTAAACCATGTGAACTTTTGTGTTGCCTTCCAACTACAAATTAACAAATTATAATGCTGTGTCGTTGGATTAATGAGCAGTAGTCAAGGTTAATAACAATTATGTGCTTGCTTACTCTTGTTGATGGTTGGTGCTATTTTCTAACAGTTGATAGATCTCACCATCTACGTTCTAGCACCTCGTGCAGCTAACCACAATGCAATGCCTATATTCAGATCATGTTTCAAAAATTACATCCAGTAATTAATAGTATATATTTATATTAAGGTTTTTGTACTTTTAGAGAGAAAAAGGAAAAGTAAATACCATGTAGGTAAAGTAGCAAGTTCTGCCTTGCTTTTTTCTTCCAATTGAACTCCCAAAATATCCTATAGAAGCTTAACAAAAATAACAAGTTTAGCTGCACGTACTTATAATAAGGTTATATTATTAGAAAATATAAACATTGAAGAGTAATAGAACTAAATCGGTACAACGGTAACTATCAAGTAGCTCACTAATTAGATATCTCAATTAACAAGGAAACCTAATAAGCCCAATACAACAAAAGAACATGATTTTAAAGGTGTATAGCAGAACTGAAACATGCACCATTCGAGGCTCAAATAAAAGTTCAATTGTAATGTGCAAGTAGTTAGTAAGACTATGAATTAAGACAGAAGTAATTGCCAAGTATTGTATCACAAGTCTATTTGTATGAAGGTCTGTAGTTTTTTTCAATGTGCACAGTAAAATGCACCTTGTAGATTATTAAAACAGAAGTTTTAAGAATGAGGCAACTAAAAGTAAAATGAAAAATTAATGAAAATTGAACATTAAAAGAGAACTTACCAATGGGAGCGCATGCAACCAACCATGAAGGCACCATTCTGTTTTATATAATATAAAGACATAAATGTTAAAACTATTTAAAAGTTACCATGATACTTCAAAGAACTACACAGTTACAGTGTGCTGGCACAATTGTAATGGATTGTTAAACTTGATTAAGCAACCAAAGCATGCAACATTTTCAGAAATTCACATACTAGAGCTGAAATGGATAAAATAAAGCTTAATTATAAAATAAATCAGTGTCAAATGAATCAACATTGCCAATTGGGTTAACTGGGACTTGGCATATTTTGGGGATGAAACTATAATCCTTGCTATATGTATAGCAGTACATAATTATACTAGTTAAAAGTTCATGCCTATGCACCGCTTTATTTAATCATTTATAAATAAGAAAAGTTCAATCATATAAACCGTATAGAAAGGAAGTGAAACATGATAATATACTTTAACTTTAAAAGTTTATAATGCAATTTTAACTTAGACAGGTACCTGCACCGCTGCCAACTCAACCTAGTGGTACTAAAATTAAGAATTTGTATCTCATCTTAATTTACTAATATTTCACACATTTTTCAGAACTTCTCAAATAATATTACCTTAATTAAAACTACACTGAAACCACAACCGTTTGGTGAAAGAATCAATCTAAAACCATTTGTCAATTAAAAGTTATGAGTAGTTTCAGTTTGTGACAGATTCTGAAAATACTGCAACAGAATAGGACTGGACTGCAAAGTTTCAGAGCAGTTCCTGATCTGATCGGTACCAGCACATATCATATAATTCAAGCCTTTCACATAAAATCTATTAAAAAATTCAAGCCTTTCACATAATACGGTGTCAAAAATTCAAGCCCCTGAGATAAAGCATTTACATTTTTAACAAACCTAAATTTTCACTCTAAGAAAAAGAAATAGAAGAATAATTACCTCTTTAAAGGATTCGATATGTTTTGGGTGACAAAACGTGCAAATTCCTATAGAAAAGTCGAGCTTGGCATCTACAAAGTGGTGTACTATGTCTGCAATAAGGCAAGCCTGCATCATTAGAAATAAAGATTCTCCTTAGAAAAATATAAATCATTTAGAAAATAAGAAAAATGGAATAAAATACAGAAACCTTGAAAATTGAATATCACATGAAGAAGTTACCTCGTTGAAACAATCCACATATATAGCATGCAACATTAATTATTTATATATTGTTCTGCAACAAAATTAAAATTGGAAACTATGAACTAACCAAGCAACATTAATTATTTATGATTCCTATTTTACAAGAGTTAAATGTCAGTCAATATTCAACAAGTTGAATTTATATCAATAACAAGTTAAGGCTTGTTATCTTGTTATCTATTTAACTTGGTTTAAGGCTTGCATCTATTTAACTATATATCAGATTCCATGCGCTACCCTTGTTGAACTGTTACTGTATTACTGTATATCTGATATATTAGATACATTCTTCCTTTGACCACCCTATATATCAGATTCCATTACTGTATTACTGTTCCCAGCCCATTGCTGAGCTGCTATGGCACAAAATAGGTAACAAAATCCTCAAGTGGCCTGCACATCCAAGTTTAAAACAGAACTCACAGGTCTAGATGGGTCCATATACACATTCAGTAAAGATCTCATGGTTGGGTATTTTTTCCAAATAGCTATTGCATGTCTAGGCTGCACCTTTGGAATAGCTATGACGGCCTTCAACCTGAAATTCAGAGTTTGTTACATTTGTATATCATGCCAAAACTCAACCTTTTAAGATGGATAATTTTCCTATGGAAACAATAAATTATTAAAACGCCCAAGTGGTAATTTTCCTATGGATAATTACCAGTATACTAGAATGAATCAAATCGAATTAAATTGACTTCATTCCATGTTTCCAACACCTCCAACCCTCAAACCCACCCCACCACCCCACCTCCCATCCCTCAAATACCCAGCCCTTCCCAAAATAATGATGATGGTGATGATTCAAAATAAGCTCTTCTTTGGGGGTTTAGCCTTCTCTCAACCTTTTAAGATGGATAATTTTCCTATGGATAATCATGCCAAAACTATTAGATTGAAAGAATAAATAGACAAGTATCGGACTTAAGAGAGGTTTCAATTTGGTTTTTTCGGACTTAATTTAAAAAAAATGCCTAAGTGGACCCTAAGAGGTTCAGCAGATTTCAATTTGGTTTTTTTGTCGAGAAGTACTTGGTTTCAACTTGGTATCTGACTTAAGAGAAGTAAAATGGAAAAAAAAACGCCTAAGTGGACTCCTAAGAGGTTTCAATTTGGTTTCGTCGAGAGATTAGTACCTTTACAGATCAACAAGGGGTTCAGTGGACCCCACGGCAACAGAGGCAAACACCGTGGCTGAAGGATTTGAGGGATTGAAGGAGCTCCTGTCGGACCGCCGTGTGGACAGCAGCGAGGCGCTGGTTTGATTGCAGGAGGAGGGCTTGGATAGGAGTGTGTAGATCCGATTTAGGGTTTTGGCGATAGTGCTCTTTTTTCTTAGAGAGTACAGAGAGGAGAGGAGAGGAGGAGAGATTTTGTTAAGTCTACAGAGAAGAGATGGAAAGGAGACCTATTGCATTTACTGGGAGAATTACGGATCGTAATTGAAGGGAACCCCAATTGAAGAGGGGGAAATAATTTGGCAAAATTTTCGTTTCGCGCTCAACTGGACTTGGAGAATAGGAAAGGGGGTATTATTTTTCAAAAATTTCACTAAGCGCCTCTGTTTGACAAAAAAATCACTATTCATCTCTGATGTGTCAGGTGGGATCCATTTGTCATCCTCTATTCTATCTCTGATCCAGAATTAATACATAAGATAAATGGTCATATTCATTGATAATCCAAACAACAAATTTTCAATCGGACAGTTCAGATTTACATATATACAAATTAATTAATGCTTGCACAGCAAAAAATATGAAAAAATTATTTCCAAATAATATATGTGCAACAAATAATATGAAAAAAATTCAAAAAAATAAAATAAAATAATTTATATCTTCTATAACCAAATCATAGTTATAATTGTCCATCTTATAGACTTTTATCATTATTTGCCCCTCCATATTTAACAAATATATACGAACCGTTCATTTTCACGTGAGAAATTAACGGTCGATCTGTAATTAAATTATTCCATATTTGTTTTAAAATGATCAAGAGAAAAAATTGAACGTAACCAACATAAAAATTTTGAAGTTTTATTATGTCTGAATTTCGATCTAACGTGAAGTGTTCATAACCATTCAATGTTTCGATATTCCGTCGACTTGATGGATAGGTAAACTAAAATAAATTTTCATCAAAATTTGCTGCAGGAATATAAATGCAGTGCTCTTTAATTTCAACGGTTCCGATCGACCAACAGACGACGTGTTTACGTGCGCCTTCATTAACTCACAAAGCAAGAGTATATGTCTTATGAAACATATACTCTTGCTTTGTGAGTTAATGAAGGCGCACGTAAACACGTCTTCTGTTGGTCGATCGGAACCGTTGAAATTAAAGAGCACTGCATTTATATTCCTGCAGCAAATTTTGATGAAAATTTATTTTAGTTTACCTATCCATCAAGTCGACGGAATATCGAAACATCGAATGGTTAGAAACATATGTAAATCTGAACCGTTTGATAGAAGATGTGCTGTTCAAATTACCAATGGATACATCCAATTAATCAATATTGTGTCACAGACTAGGAGGACCCACATGGGTGTACCAAATTTTATCTCAGCCCTCTCTGTAAAAAATCGTCTCTTCTCCAAAGTCCAAACTTTTTTTTCTCTGAATTCAGAGAGGTCCGGATGGTTCTTTGGTTCGATGTACTCGGTGACCGTCCGATCCAAATTAAGATGCGTGGGCTCTGCTTAAATATCCATGTGTAAATGCTTCAATTTTTGTGCGCCCATATCTTAATATAGATCGGACAGTGCTAGAGCTTATTGGACTCAAAAGCTCAGTTCTCTTTTTCTCTACCTCAGAGGTACGAATTCCTCCGTCCAGAGTATCTTTCATCTCCCCTCTTCGATCCTCTCTCTCAGCTAAAATTCACAGGCGATCCATTCGCCTCCGAGGATTTCCTCTCGCCCCTTCCTGCTCATACCTCTGCAGATCTGAGCTCCGTCGCCACCGCCTCCAGTCTTCTCCTCCCCGTTCCCCTCCTCCCATCGCCACCGCCTCCGCTCTTCCTTGTTCCCTGTCCCCACCTCTGCCTTTTCACTTCAGGTTAATAATTTAGGCTTAAAATCAAGTTGAGATTTCTGTTCCAAATTTCTCTCTATTTAATTCTTTGTTTCCTTGTTTCTGTACCAATTTCAACTGAATAGGCTAAATAGGTTAATCTTGAATGGGTCCTTATCAAGGTTCATAATTCAGGAAGGATGTGAATTGAAATCCAATCTGAACCTGAATGTACATTGAATGTAATCAGATCAGCTACAATAATTTTGTTTAATTTGTTGGGTTTAATGGTCCATACAACTGGTATGTAATGACTCATGTCAGACCTAAAGATTTTTAGAAGTTTAAAAAGTACCAGTAAATTCCTCAAAATGATTTTTGAAATACTTGGTGCTAAGGCACTCAACTTGTACTTAGAACCAGTTGTTATGTTTTCTATGTTGAATTTGTTTGTCACCAAAGTATGGAGTTACATAATTGTAGAGGAGCCATCTGGCATGGTAGTGGTGGTACCCACTTGGTCCGGTACTTGACATTGTTTTTGCTTGGTCTTAGTTGTTTTTACCTAGCTCAAGAAACTGTGAACCCAGCATCCATAGCACAAGCTAGTGTTCTTTCTTGGTTTAAGTACGATATTGTTATGATTTGTTGGACTGATCTTGTCCTTTACAGGTAACGAAGAGCAAAGTGAAGAGACGGGCAGAGAGAGATAGAGGGTATGCATTTCTTATGCAGCAGCAATACCTTCCTATCAAATTTGTTAATTTGTTAATGAGAACTAATAAATCTGAACCATTCGATTAAGTGATTCAATGTCACAGTCATTAGACAAATGAAACTCGATAATCAAAACTATAGGTTAGGCAAAATCAAATAGACAGATTAAGAAACATTTCCATGGATCAAGAAGTATAAACTTTTGATTTTATTTTTAATAAGTATGCTCGACGGATGATATGTCATTATAATTTATAATGGCGCAATATCCTTTTTGGTATCTGACTCACTTGATTTTAGGTACAAGTAACAAGCATTAGACTTGGCTATTTTTTTTTTCTGCAAGACAACTTTCTTCGTTCCTATGATGGTGCGCCTCATGTTTTTGTATTATAGTCATATGAAAATAAGGGTAAAATAGTCATATGTAAATAAAATTTATGATGAAATCCAAATATACACTTCTGCAGTTAGCTTTTTGACTTGTATGCTTTAAGTTGTATTTTGATTTACTATTTGCTTTCTATTTACTTGATTATGCTTGTTCTGGTACATGCTTTCCTTAATAATTTTGTATTTATAATTGTTGTTTTTTTTTTCTCAAAAAGCAGGAAAGACAGGTAACAAATTCTAAATGCTGAAAAGTACAATCATCAAGTGGAGATTGGATTTACTTCTCTCTTAGTGTACTGGTACAGTCCTTATGTGAAATGTCAAAGGGGTACATGACTTGTGAAATGTCAAAGGTGGAAGTAAACCAAATTATCAATTACGATATAAACCCTTTCCCCTCCGCTAACCCTTTCTGGAGCACACTTGATTATAACTTATAACTCATAAATTATTTTGCATAGTTACCTATTGGGAAAGGGTTTGAAAGTGAAATCAAATTTTTTGTTAAAAAGGTTGATGTTAGGAAAATTTAAGTGGTTTCCTTTGCTTTGTTTGCCTAACCTATAGTTTTGATTATCGAGTTTAGTCTGCCTAATAACTATGACATTGAATCACTCCAGAAAATAAATGCCTTTTCTTTTTATGTTATTTTTTTGCTTTAAATTGGTGTTTTTGATAATTTGTGCAGGCTGAGCAGTTCAAGCCAGCAGAGCAGGTTACATTTGAGCATGACCATGCACATGTTGTTGATATACAGACCACGTCTAACGGTTTGAATCGGCTGTTTGAACCATTTGGAAATTGACAGTTTGCTTATTTGTTAGCTGCTGATTTCAAGTTTTTGATATTTTCTTAGTTATGTGGACTTATTTGCAAAAGTGTAATAGTTGTTGTCAGACTTGTTTTGTTTGGGTTGTAACTCAGGTTTTATTTTGCATGGTTAGCTATTAGAAAGAGTTTATATTAGTAAAAGAATGCTACTGGTATATATGTTGTGTAATGCTGACATATGGTCAGTTGTAAAACTGATGTGCTGGTACCGGCTTGGTACCAGTCACTAGCCTTACTCCTACAATGAAATCCCATCTTGAAAAAAATTAATATAGCAAAAGAAAATGTAATTGATATTCATGATTATTAGACATATTCACAATGAAATCCCCCCTGTACACTGTATTAGTTAGAACCAGTGGGGATATATTAGTTTGCGTTGAGTTTTTTTTAATGGTTTTGACACTTTTCTTGTTTTGAGAAAAATTGTAGGTGGATTTTTTCTGATCATAGATATATGAAACTGTGTTGAATAATGAGATACTTTGATTTTGTAAATATGATACTTGCATAATATGATATTATTATTGTGTTATTTAGTAATCTTTTTATATAATTTAGTATTATTAATTGGAATTGTGGGTGTTTATTGTACTAGTTTTATTGTTGTGATTTATTATTTTCATCATTCAAAGGGGCATCTCAAATAATCAAAAATGTTTCTGTCTCTAAGAGCTAAACTTTTCCAACGGTAGCCTCATGAAAATATTATATCTAATTATAAAATAATATAAACTGAATCAATAAAATATTTCCAAGAGTGTGCTCCAGCATTTTCATGGGCCTTAGCATAAAATAATATAAACTGAATCAACAAAATATTTCCAAGAGTATTTTGCTCCAGCATTTCCATGAGCCCCACTATAAAATAATATAAACAAACTTGCCAAAACATTTTCAAGAGTAGTCCCTTGGAAATAATATGGGCTATCAATAAAATATAGTATTCGTTCTGTTTAGCGGGTCATGGGTCGTGCAAAAGTATTTCCAAGAGTGGATAACAAGCATTTTCAAGGGTTGGCATCAGAGATTTCCATGCGCTTCTATTTCCAAGGGCCTACCCTTGAAAATAGTTAAATGTGTCAGTAAACTCGATTTTATTTCCAAGGGCCCTTCTTACCCTTGAAAATACAGATGCTACCCTTGAAAAAAACGGAAATTCTAGTAGTGGGGATCATCATATCAAGTTACGCATGTAAGTATTAATTTCTTACTTTGCAAGTATTATTCTCTTCTTTCCCAAGTATGTATACCTATGAAGGTTGATACGGGAACAAGTACAGGGGCTGAAAAATGGAGAACCATACAATTAGTGGGGGATCATAATAATCTTGCTCTTCTGTAGCGACGGGGACAGAGGAGGAACTAGAGTGTGGAGATGAATATAATTATTCAAATATTTATACCTTCTTAGAAATAATTTGGACGATGTAGTGCTATATTACTTCTTTTTAACATGTACGACATGGCATAATTAATTTTGCAGATCAAGCTATTTTTTTTAAAAAAAATTATGTTATATAATACATCTTTTTATCGATCCGGTTATTGCTCTTAATCTAATATATAATCTTGACGATCTATATTATATGTTTTGTTATGACTTTAGAGTCAATGAAGATTAAATTTATGGCAAAGGCTTCTATGGACATAAGGACCTATTTGTAAAATGAACATATTTTTATTTTCAAAGTTCAAACAGTCGATCCGAACCGTTCATCTTGTTCTCCATATTAATATGTGCTTGGAGACCAAATTTTACATTTTTCTGAATTTTTTTACTATTTATTAAGATGGGTACAAAAAATATCAAATTCAGACCATTGAATTTTGTACCCATCTTAATAAATAGTAAAAAAATTCAGAAAAATGTAAACTTTTGGTCTCCAAGCACATATTAATATGGAGCACAAGATGAATGGTTCGGATCGACTGTTTGAACTTTGAAAATAAAAATATGTTCATTTTACAAATAGATCCTTATGTCCATAGAAGCATCACTCTAAATTTATATATGATTAAGAAAGAGACTGATCTCTCTAATTAATGGCGCATGCATGACTAGATAATTTGAGTCTTTACCGTCTTCACTCACACTCCAAACAAACCAAATGAAGATGGAAGAATTTGCATGTCGATCTACAAGTTATATAAAATTACGATCAAATTATTCTTAAAGTCTAGATCAAGATATATAGATGGGCTTTGTTTAAGTACACAGAACTAGATAAATAATTAATGTTAACTTCAGAATGTAATTTTCTTCTTATATTTTTAAATACACGTATTTATTAAAGATGATATGGTTCAAATATGTCTCCATCACACCTCCATTTACTAATTTTCTAATAATAAAATTTTACTCATAAATCGAAATACAATTATTGGAAGTCATCCATATTATTATCTTTACATGTACACAAAACAATATTGTTTTTTTGTTTTTTTTTATATGAATAAATAAATTAAAAATTAACATCCAAAAATTATCCATACTGGTGTATTTTTGCAAGCTCTTAATACTAATCAAAACAAAGTCAACATTCATTTATCTTTTACGTGTGCATAGAAATACAATATATATAATATCTAACAATTTTATTTTAACATTTTATCGAGTTTTAAATAATTAAAACATTTAAAAATAAAGTCATAATGGAGGCAAAAAAAAATATTGACATTTAAATTCTCCTCTTAATTGAATTATTATTTAGATGGATGAAATTGAGGAAAAAATAATAAGTAAAGCTGGGTCTTGTGATCATTTTTCCCAACCCTTTGTATCTTTTCAAAGATTCCGATCTGGGGAGAAACTTATAACGCTTAACGCTTCATTTTCAGATTCACATTTTTTTTGTTGGAAATCCGTATCCTCTCAGGTATTGCAGAGGATCACCTCACTTTACGGTTTGAGATTAAATCTTAATCATGCCTACGGGCTTTTCCCTCAAAAAAAAAGAGATTAAATCTCGATCGGTTTTGGATTCGAGTCACCATAGGAGCTGTATTTTTGGGCTTTGAGATTCGTGCCAAGTTAAAAAGAATGGTCCATATCTAGTAATTGCAAAAGATTCCCTTATCAGGTATTGGAGAGGATGTGAATTCTTTTGTTGGAGGGTCATTTTCATTTTTTTTTAACTCATGAGGGAAGCAACATTGAAAGAATTCCATTAAGATAAGAATGGAGAGAAAAGAAAGGCACTGCAGGTGAGATATTAGTTTCAATTTAATTTTATTATGTATCAAGCAAGTAATTTCCAATGAATTTTGCTTGGCTAACTACTAGAGGCAAAAAATAATAATTTATGCAATATATTAATCTCACTTAGGTGTCAATGAAAAATTGTTTACCCAACTTGTATTATATTCGATAAAGTGAATATGAACATTTGTTTGTTAACTTAACTGGTATGAGTATGCATAATAAGAAAACAAAAAGTTAGCTTCTGTATCAGATAATTAACGATATGAGACATATTTCGTAATTGAAAGATAGCGTACGTGTAAGACTAATAATTAACGAGTAATAATAAAATATGAATATGAAAATATCTTCATACCGTATCTAATGAACTAGTAGGTCATGTATGAATACGAGTATGAAAATATCTCAGGACTAGTAGGTCATGTATTTATACATAAATGAACGGTGTACTACAATCATCAGTCAACGAAGTCGATATCTAGCTTGAAAGAGGAAAACATATTTTATTTTTTTTCATATTTATTTCTCCAATACAACCAAACAATTGTTTTTGTAAATTTCATAATTATTCACGGGTATTATCATAAATATGAAATTATACAAAAACAATTCTTAAAAAAATTATTCGCGAGATCTCATATGGTACAATCTCCTAATATCTCAACGGATCCTAACTGGATAACATTATTTGACTATTATTGACCGTATTTACAATACATGTTTTTACAATTAAAAAATCAGCACCTCCTTCAAATGCTTTTAATTTTGTCTTCATCATAATTCTATTTTTTTAATTATTAATAACTTTAAATTTTAAAACACAAATATTAAAATAAAACAGTTAGATGTGATCTTGTATTATATTCTGTATATGCACATACAAAATTTATCACTTTTCAGTTTTGTTTTTATATAAATCAATAAGTTGAAAATTAATACCCATAATTTATTAACATCAATATATTTTTACAATATCTTTATATCGATCAAAACAAAATAAAAAATTATAAAATTTTAAGAGTGAGTCTATGGTACTATGCATATCACGGGTTGTTACCGTGCTACGGCTCTATATTCGAGTTTTCAAATCCTAACGGTCGATCCGAACCGTTCATCTTGTTCTCCATTTAATATGTGTTTGGAGACCAAATTTTTACTATTTTTTTAGATATTTAGAAAATCACTTGATCTGAAAATTCTGGACCATCCAAAAACAGTGATTTTCAATAAATCTAAAAAAATAGTAAAAAAATTTCAAAAAATGTAAAATTTGATCTCCAAACACATATTAATATGGAGAACAAGATGAACGATTCGGATCGACCGTTAGGATTTGAAAACTTGAATATAGAGCCGTAACACAGTAACAAATCGTAATATGCATAGTACCATAGACCTGATTTTTTTATATATATCCAAAACTTCAATCAAATTACAAAAAATAACCGAAGTACCGTTGAAATTCGATTTTTACCCAATCCGGTTATCCAATAACCGGAATTTATAGAAATGTCCGGTTAACCACTCCCCGGACTCAAAATGCACAAATCCGGTTAATGGTTAACCGGATTTGTGCATTTTGCCTTCTTTTTTTTATTTTTTATTTTTTTTTGAAAACAGAAATTTTTTATTTTTTATTTTTTTTGTATTAAAATATTAGAAATATTGAATACATTTCTTTGAAAACAGATATAATACAATATAATTTGATTTATTAGAAAGACTGCAACAAATAACCCGGATCAATATTTTTCAGATCCGATTTTTCGTGGCTGTAAGAAAAATTAATATATTTCTTTATGTGTTATTGGAAAAAAATAAAAATAATTAGATTCCGAGTTATTGATCTCGGTTCAAAAGTCACTTCTAGGTAATCCAGAAAATATTGTGACCTTTCTAGTACATTTAATTAATAAAAAGTTGTATCTATTTTGAGAATTCTTTTTGAAAAATAATAATTAAATAAATTAAAGTTTTTGATTTTTTTCAAAAATAGATACAACTTTTTATTAATTAAATGTACTAGAAAGGTCACAATATTTTCTGAATTACTTAGAAGTGACTTTTGAACCGGGATCAATAACTCAGAATCTAATTATTTTTATTTTTTTTCAATAACACATAAAGAAATATATTAATTTTTCTTACAACCGCGAAAAATCGGATCTGAAAAATATTGATCCGGGTTATTTGTTGCAGTCTTTCTAATAAATCAAATTATATTGTATTATATCTGTTTTCAAAGAAATATATTCAATATTTCTAATATTTTAATACAAAAAATAAAAAATTTCTGTTTTCAAAAAAAAAAAAAAGGCAAAATGCACAAATCCGGTTAACCATTAACCGGATTTGTGCATTTTGAGTCCGGGGAGTGGTTAACCGGACATTTCTATAAAATCCGGTTATTGGATAACCGGATTGGGTAAAAATCAAATTTCAACGGTTCTTCGGTTATTTTTTGTAATTTGATTGAAGTTTTGGATATATATAAAAAAATCGGACCATAGACTCACTCAAATTTTAATATACACGTAAAAAAAATAATATAATCACTTCTAACATTTAAAGTCTTTAACGTTTATAAAAACAGAGATATTTGAACTCTCATCGTATTTTATATATTTGTTGTCAATTCGTTGTCAATTTAAAATATAAAAGTTTTTTTTTTAATTAGTGTCAATGTGAAACGGACGACTCGGGTGTCATTTTGATCAAATAGATATCTACAGTCAATTGGAAAATCAGGTGGATATTTTGTTTTCAAGTTGCCACGTGCGAGAAAACTATTGGTCTGTGGAATACTCCATAATCTTCTCTCTTTTTTTGTTCGGATTTGCGGAAGGTGACCAGCAGACCGCAATCGATATATATCTTTGTTGTCACCATCCATGTCGTCCTCAATCGATTATCCAATAAATCAGGAGCATAATTTTCATTGTACCCTTTTGCATTATTTTAATATCATTTTTAAAAGCAAAAGTTCCGGGTTTAGTGGATGATTACACCACTAATTTGTTCAATACCCATTGGACCTCTCCTCCTAGTGAAAAGCAAGTCGACTTCAATAATTGAGTGCTGTGATACCACTTTTGTCTCTCTCCAGAGAGATCGCAAGTTTAATTTTTGAAAATAATATTTAAAAAATATTGTAGTGTACCGAATCATGTAATCAAAATAGATTGTATAATAATACTAATAATAAAGTTCTTATTTATTATTTATAATGATAATAATGATGATGATGATGATGATGTTTATGATATAAAGGAATAATTAATGAAAATAACAACTATAATGATGATGGTGATGGTGATGGTGATGATTATTATTATTATTATCAAGTTACAACAATTTTTGAGTTACAACAAGCTACCACAATCATTTTCTATATTTTCAAATTCCAAATCGTCGATCCAAACCATTAGATATGATATCTACAATAAAATGTGCTTGGAGACCAAATTTTATATCTTTAGAAATTTTTTAACTATTTATTAAGATGGGTACAAAAACTAGTCAAATTCAACCAACAACCAAGTCTTAAAATAAAAGTAGTCATAAAATAAAACTAGAAATGAAATCTAATCACAATCAAACAATAAAGATAAGTAATAATAAAGTAGTCATAAAATAAAAGTAATAAAAATAAAAGTAAAAGTAATAGTAATAATACTAATACTAATAATAACTATATTCTACCTAATCATAGAGGTCAAAGTTATAAGCTTACATCCTAGACTTCAACTTCCTACTCCTATGACCTAAGACCTATAATACTATCTCTAAATAATTCTTAACCAGCACTAGGTTATGATTCTGGTACGTGGATCGCTAGCTTCCACGCGCTCCTGTCCGAAGCCGACTCCTTAGCTATATTCTACTCCTTCAAGTCGCTTTTTACTGCTTCATCCCATGTCAATCGTGACCGACCTCTGCCTCTCCTTGTATTTTTGATACGCCTTATAATTTCAATACGCACCGGTGCTTCAGGAGGCCTCCTTTGGAGATGTCCAAACCATCTCAAATGATTTTGGATGATCTTCTCTTCAATCGGTGCTACCCCAAGTCTGTCACGTATATCAAATTCAGACCATTGAATTTTGTACCCATCTTAATAAATAGTAAAAAAAATTCAAAAAATGTAAAATTTGATCTGGAAGCACATTTTATTGTAGAGATCATGTTGAACGGTTTGAATCGACGATTTGAACTTTGAAAATATAGAAAATAGTTGTGATAACCTGTTGTAACTCAAAAATTATTGTAACTTGATCCCTCCTCTTATTATTATTAATGCTGGAAAAAAAAAAAATCAATCCGCACCTCAAATCTATCTGATGTGCACCCGAAAATTGATTTAAATTCTGAATTTAATTTGGCCTTAATTAACTAAATACGGTGTCACGTCCTGCTCAACCTGAATTTTAAACCAATTTAATCTAAAAAAGTTCGACCTCTAGTCGGATATGATTTTTCTATGCATTATTACCATCCACCTCAACCGAAAAAAAAAATTTCAAAACACCACGCAATCCAAAAGATAAATTTGAATTGACAAAGAAAAAGAAAGCCCACCATTTAGCAAATTACCTAATCAACCTATTTATATAATGTTGTTATTTCTATTTTAAAAGCTCATGCACTCCTTCCTTCCTAAATACTTTATTAAGCTTCGAAAATCTAAAATTACACATTTGAGCTAATTTGACGGCTATTTTAAATTCTAAACTAGATGTTGGCAATTATTATCGTCTATAAATCAGTTCTTGATCTATTGACAAAGACAATGTTATTAGAACCGGACTGAACATCAACTCGGTAAAGCTTCGAATTAACAGTTTACTGATTCGACTGGTGGACTAACTGGTTCAACCGATTCAACCGCTGATTATTTAAACATATATGTTTAGTAAATATCAAGATTGCATATAAATGTAATCATACTGTTATATACTTTTGATGAAAATTCGCACATATATATTGATTAATATACTATATAACTCAATTTATTTATTAAATATCACTTATCAGGATTGTTTACATGGTTTGGCCAAAAACATAACAATCTTCTTCTCAGGAGGATTTCGTCGAACAGTTCATAGGCACACTCGAATAGCCATATAAATACCAGCAAAATACTCTTAATCGCTCTAACAAGTAATAACAAGACAACCCTACTCAAATCACAACAATTTCACACAGAGTTTCCACCATTACTAAAACCCCACAAGTTCCCAATAATCCTTAATAAGCTCATAAATCTTGATTTACTAACCTTCTTGAATCCTGATTGCCAACAAGGTTGTCTCCGCATTCTTTGATGAACAAAGCAAGGTAGCAGGACATCATACTACCTTCCTGTTCACCTACAAAGACATATCTTTTCTATTAGTCTCCATCTCCACTTTTATATATTTTTTTTGTTTTTGAAAAGAACTCTAATTTTCTTAAGAAAAAATGAGCCCTTATTCATACTTTAATATGGACTTCCAGGTCGAGTATCACACCTTCCTTGTTCTTGATTGGGTAGATTGACACCGGGTGGTGGCAACCTTTCGGTCAGCTGAGAAAGAAAGGACGCATAATCTGTCATTCATCAGGAAAACTGAAAGAAAGATCTAACCCAAACCGGTTTTTTACCGAATGGTTCGCTGGGTTTTGTAAAAGCCGGTCAATTAAGCCGGTTTTGACCGGTTTTAATGCATGTCCGCTCTTTTAATTGAACAAATTCAGAATTAATTTCAGTTCAGGTTTCTTCCGGGCCGACCGGCCGGTTCGGTCTAGTTTTGGTAAAACTGGGCAAAGGTAATGCCTCTTGTGAAAGGTCACATGTTCGACATATAGAATAATTTTTTATAGATATTAAATAGTTTAATAGTTTGACTTTTATTTTTTTTTTCAAAAAAAAAATCATAAAAGAATGATTAAGAAAAAGTTGCTATACAGAGAAGGCACTATATGAATACTGGCAAACATGAATGCTGGCAACTGACAGCATCTAGTTCAAATTTAAAATCTCCTTTTCTTGAATGCTTGTTTTCTAGATAAGCTATCAAATAAATAAAGAGAAGGGTTATTAAGAGTAACAATTGTACTATTGAGCATAATGAGAATTTTTTTATATTGCACAATTTACTCTTGACTTGGCGCATTTAATACACACTAATTCAAAAATATACAATTATATTTTTGGTTAACAACAAATAAGTATGTAAGCTTTCTTAACATATTACTCTTTCTAAATAAAATTTACATATAATTTTCATATTATTAACTGTGTACATGCCAATTAATGTTATTTACTTATTTATTTGCATTAGAAGATAAGAAAAAGGCATTGCAAATCATTTCGGGATTTTTTTTTAAAAATAAATTAATAACTTCTGTTCACATACATAATAATGCATAATCAAGTTTAGCACATAATAGAAGAACTTCAAATAAAAATAAATTAGATATTAAAAAACAAATTCTCGATCGAAACACTTAATATAATAATATATTATTACTCTCAAAATAGCATTCTCCTTAAAAAAAAAAAACGGCCTTCCATGATTGGTAGTGAGGAGAGACAACTTCTCTTCGCCATTAATTGCCAATACTTAAATAGATAAATAAATAACATTACATAAAAATAAACTGAACTAATAGTTTTGAATAAACAAACTTTAAATAAAATATTAAGAGAAAGGCTCTCAATAGTAAATCATTTTGCATCTTGACTAATATCTTTTAATTAGAATAATTAAAATTCAGATCTATTGACATGAGCAAATTGAATGCGAAGTCAATAGAGATTAGGTAATTGAACTTATAGACCAAAGCAAAGTGCATTCTATTAATTTTCATGATAGATCAAGCTTCCTCCATTTAGTTACTATTTCTCTTAAACAGGGACTTAATTTTAGTAGCCCTGCCCCTTACTATTAAAATATCAATTCATACATGAATCCATTATTAGCATTACTAGTGCGAGCAAAATCATAATAAAGAGTACAGTTAATTGTAATTGGAATATAGATAAGATTGCAAGACCACATCCAAAAAAAATTCCATTATGTTGCTTAAACCTACAGACAGAAATTAAAAGGTAACCCATACCAGTATATAAATGCATGAATATTTCTTGTATAACTCATGAGTGTACATGCCACTATGGGTTTTTCTTGCTGGCAGGTGCATTTCTCATCTCTAATTCATGATTATCATTGGATATAACATGGTGGTTATTGGTTAATGATGGTTGCCTAAAAAAAAAACACTATTAATTTGATATGTTTCTGATAAATCTCTTTTACGTGAATCTAAAATAAGATGGTTCATTTATAAACTTTTGACCACATTTGTTTAACTTTCTTACCTTTTTGTTATAAATATCATTTGTATTTCAGGTGGGGAAACAGGGCTAGTTGCTGGCAAGGTACATACTTATATCTAGTTATTTATTTTAAGCTATTACTTAACTTTTCTTGATGAACCATCTCACAGTATGATGATGCCAACAATATGAAATAAAAGCATCTAAATTTTGTTTATTTTCCATTTCCTAAATTTGATACTTTGGTGCAACAAGACATGGTGCATTGCTAATCCAAGCACCACTGAGACAGCCTTGACAGAAATCGTCGCATGTGCGTGTGCAGAGCTTGACTGTACGCCCATTGAAAAGGGGATGTGCTTTGATCCTGACAACATTATTTCCCATGCATCAGTGGCCATGAACTTGTACTATCAAGCAAATGGGGAAAATGAATGGAATTGTCGCTTCCAGGGTGTCAGCCTGATCTCTGTGACCGATCCAAGTTCGTAAAAAATTTCTCCTCCATATTTCATTTTTAGTAGCTTTTATCAAACGTCTTTGCTTTCTTTAAGAAAATAATAATTCTATGCAATAAAAGAATGTTATAGTACATATATCCATAATTCCATATGCCATTGAACTCTCCTTCCCCTTCTCAAAAAATTTAATTAAAATAACCTTTCATCTACACAGTGTTCTTGGAAATCCAATTTTTTTATGAAGAATGAGAAAATAAGTTTTGAATTTCTGATAAATAAAAGGAGGGTTAAAAATGGGGTAGTTAAGATACATCAAAAATTGAGAAATGAAAAACAATTGGGTCAATTATCGAGTAGTTTAGATACATAATTTTGAATAATTTTGGTTCCCAGAGTACTCTGTGGAGGGTAGGATTCTACAGTTTTTATTGAACTTGTAGCATACTTGATAACACATATTAGCTTATAATTTACAGTAATTGACCCATTATTATGTTAAAATCATTCGTTTAATGTGTTTTCCAGGATATGGATACTGCAAGTATGATTAGGAGAAGAAGATTTGTGTTGTTATTATGGTGCACGTTGAGATTATGAATCCGATGATTTGTGTTTCTGTCTAGATTATGCTAAAGGTTGTGTGAGTAAAATTATATGAACTGATTTTGCTCATCTCCATCTCCTTAGTCATCGCTATTTAATAATTATATATGCATCTTCTCTTTTCCAACCTAAATATTGCAAATTCGTAGTTCTTGTACCAGTGCATTTTATAATGAGTTATCCTGAACAATATTTCTAAATGAAATTGTATTAAAGCCCACAATTTCCTATTGTAAACCATCATCATTGTATATTTAAGCCCCTAAAATAACATAATCCTCTCAAAATTATATACGGTGATGAACTCGTAATTTTCGGCTAACCTCCAACAGGGACTTATCTTTTTTCTCTAATTGTGGTTGAAGTCTATCTAAGGAAGCTAAAACTCCTGAGATCGATTATCAAAATATAAACTAGGATTATAATGCATTATTTATATTTTAGTTATGAAGAATAAAAGGAAATACAGCTAAATGATAGGAAAATTACAGATAAATCCATTTTAAAGCATTATAATCCTAGCTTGAAATGGATTTAACCGCAAGATATATTCAAGTACCATTGGATACAATCACCAATATAAAATACTTCCCTCCTCTTGCTATATTACCAACTCAAAAAATTGCAAAACCAGAAGAAGTTCAAATTGGTGAATATAATTTTCCTCTTCTCAGTGCGAACTAAACTTGTACGAAAACAGAGCATGGTTATCCTTTGTTAGAATATCAATGTTTAACCAAGGAGCAATAAATTATATAAAAATTAAAAGTTTAATTAAGAGGGGTTCCATGTATACAAGTACCCATAAGATATGAGATGGATTTTGTTAACTCTTTGACACTTTCTCTTTATTCTATGTTATTTTCCATGTAAAGGGTACACTACGGATTGAGATTTCAATTCGTTCGATTGTGATATGCAAGTTTGGTAGTGGAGGATTTACTAAAGCAAGAGAGGTTATGTTGGGCCGTTGGGCTGTTGGGCCGTTGGGCTGTTGGGCCGAGGGGGCTATTGAGTGGAACCATTTAAGCAATTCATTTGATGCTACAAAAGTCAATTAACTGATCTAGGAAACACTTTCCCGTTTATAAATTTCTCTTTTTTTTATATGTAGCATTTAAAAAAAAACTACAAGCATTTCTCATATTATAACTTTTGAAATAGATTCATCAGTATATTCACAGTATATCTTGTTAAGGGGGTGTGCTTTGCATTGTGCCATGCTGAGCCCAGTTTTTAAAGTTGGAGATTATGAGGTTGGTCTCTCATTGTTATAACTTTTTTAATTATAGGTAGGTATTGTTTTCCCTAGTTAAATTTGTATACAAGGCAGATAACTGAATTAACTGATCCTTTGGACACTAGAAATTCGTGTTTTCTAGTATTGCCGACAATGAAAAGGGTGTCTCATCAAACACCTTAACAATTGAACCTAGGGGGGCTCGGGGTGGGGGGTCGGTGATGTAGTTCAAGCTTGAACTGGCGTAGTTCCTTCAGCTCTATTATTTCAGTTCCAGTCATCTCAGCAGCAGTCTGGGATTCCTCTGCCACAGCTAGGTGAGCAACTCCTCGGCCTCCACGTCCCCTGCCTCCTCGACCTGCACGACCACCTCTCTGTCCTCTGCCCCCTCGGCTACCACCAGTATTACGGGGATAAGGGCAATTGTAGCTGAGATGCCCTTTCTTTCCGTAATTGTAGCACTCTCTATCGTCTCTGAAATGAGCATCAGGAACCAATGCCGAGCAAACATCAGGTGAGGTCTCGCTTGTCATCACTTTCTGTCTGATCTCCTCTTGTTCCATCGATGCAATAGCCTCATCCAATGAGGGGAGAGATGGCATGTGACACATTGATACTGTCTTTCCCTCAAACTTTGAATTCAGGCTCTTGAGAAAACGAATCACTCGCCTGCGCTCAAGATATTGCCTCCTAAGAAGAACATGGGTTCTGCAGCGATAGCAAATCATAGTGGTCAAAATCAGCCCATAAGTGACGTAACTCTGCTGCATACTGATGAACCGTCTTCTCCCCCCTGTGTGGTGGCATCAATCTTCTCCTCCACTTCCATCATCATCGTCACACTCCCGGCTCTAGAGTACATCCCCTCCAATGTCTTCCAGACATCAGCTGCACTTGAGATAGACTCCACCATCCCAGCTATAGTTGAAGACATAGAAGTCAACAACCAAGAAGCCACCAGAGAATTAGTGTTACTCCATGTGCTCCACTCAGCACCCGCCTTATTCACCGGCTCAGTGCACACCCCCCCCCCCCTCTTTACATAATTTTCAAGTCATTCGATTCGAAGGTTCAACAATGCCCTCCTAGACCAACTCAGATAGTTTCTCTCCTCTGGTTTGGACTGAAATATCCTGGATACTCCCTCCAGGATCTCCTTGAGTTCCTTACTAGTCACAGGTGTTCCCATCTTCACAATTGACTGCCCTTATTTCAAACCCAACAAAGAACGAGATCAAACACAACTCAACCACAAGCCGTGTGCCTACATGCGATCACAACTTTCTCCATCTATCTGTACAACCCAAGTTCATACTCATCTAGAAAATCTAACACTTTCTGGACTTCACCAGCACAGTACAAACCAACAAAACGTTTTTCTTCCTTTTTTCTGTTTTTTTTTTATCACAACAAAACAACAATCAGAAGGAAATCCCTAAATGAAAAAAACAAAGATGAAGAGATCAACGCATGTAGGGAGCGAAATCGCCAAATCAAAAAAAATGATGAGAACTTGAGCGATATATGAAATGAAGTCGCTGGAAAGAAAGAAAAAAACGATCAGAAGCGGAGCTACTCACGATCGGAAGCGGAGCGAAATACCAAGAATTTACGGGAGTACTAGTCATTATAATCGCAGCCGCTAAGGCTCTGATACCATGATATTTTTTGAATTAAAATTAGAGATAACCTTCTCTTATGAAGAGGTTCTCTTTTATATTAATACACTTTTACAAATAAGTCCTTACAATATTAACTAATTAACTTACTATATTTAAATAACTTAACAAAAGTTATATTAGATTAAGGCATAAAGAATCACTAGAACATCTAAGCAACCATACACTGCATAGACAAGAAACTTTGCTTTGAAGTTTGAAATTATTCCAGTTTATTAGAAAATGAGAATATCTTGTTCTTCTCAACGGATGCATTGTCCCGGCACTCTCCAGGAAACTAATCCTTTATTCCTCTCCTCGATAGACAATGTTGTATAGTTCTTCCAGTCAACGAGTAAACTTCTCAAATCAGAAACTTTTCTGGCCATAGTCTCACAACAGGTTGAATGCATCGTGTAGATCTCATTCAAGTCTCTCCCATAGCTACAAAACGCACCAAAATATTTTGTGTCAATGTATTTCACTTTTGGTGCAAATTTATCCATTATTTCTCCTTTTATGGCATAAAGCGTTCTCTGCTCATTAAGCTGTGGAAATCTTTTCCTTGCCTCATACCAGTACTTGAGTATCTCAGCAGTCTTATTACTGGCTTTGACGTAGAAAAAACCAGTATTTGGTTCATTTCTGAAATCTTCTGGATCTCCGACAAAATGATCAGTTGATAGTGTTATGTCGGAGTAAACATTTATATGCAGGAATGGATTTCGAAACCACAAAACATCCATATCCTAACATTTTACAAAAATTGGATGAGTTAGTGGCAGAGTAATGGTGAAGCCCACATGTTATATTTTCAAGAAAACAAAAGAGGAATTGATGAAGTATAAATGTACCGTGAAAAGGAAGTTGTATCCAAACTGTAGAATATACTGCTGAAGCATGATCTTGGTCCAGACAAGTTCAATGAAGTCATTTGTCATGAACACCTTCTCTGTTGTAAAATTGACTCCTTCCATCTTAAAATGGTAGCAGTGAGGGTGTACGGATTTGCACTTGTTGAACGCAATCTGATCCATTGCTACAATGACCAGGTTCTGGAGGAGATGCTCTATTTTATCACCGGCATGAAAGCTCTCGAGAAAGGTATCCATGATGGAATCTGGAGCTGTCCATGCTTCGCTAACCTCGGTGAGTATGATTGTTTTTCCATCCATTGCTGCCTTTTCTAGTACCTCACGTAAATCTTCAAATTCTCTAATGTTCCAATCCATCATTGTTTTCCATTCAACTGCTTTGCCTAGTAGTTCATCGGAAGCATCCAATTCTGTCTGCACGGTGTATTGGATTATGATTGGTATGTTAGATCAAAATGATATTGTACAGATAAAAAATGGCGTGTTTTGCTGATACTGGTAGTGTAGCTATGGAAATGAAGAGATACTTAAGTTGCTCGAGAACTTAGTTATTTGAGCCACTTGAACCCTCAAGTATAATTAAAGTTTCTATTTCTTTTAAGCTTATTACTAATCAGTTTCAAACTTTCAATAATCATAAATGTAAATACTAATTCCAATTAAGTTCTTATATTACAACTGCCTTTGGCCTGAGCTGATCACAAGGCGTGGACAATCTTAAATTCTTAATTAAAAGCTCACAACTGCAGCAATTATATATGTAAAAATTGCTATAAATCAAGCTGAGTTGGAAATTATGCGAGCCTATTGTAGTTAGTTTAGTAGACCTATGGATTAATCGAGGGGTTTTTTTTTTTTCCTGAGAAAATTAAGCCAGTGCCAACATACATTGGACTTTAAAAAAAAAAAAGTATGTTGGCACTGGCTTAATTTTCTAAAAAAAAAAAAAATGATCTCATGGAGGTGGGTTTGAGCTGGCTCGCTCGACTTGCACTTCTTGTCTAATTGGTCAAGACTCTGATCTTGTTATAAGAAATTTGTGTTTACTTGATAATATTTCCATTCTAATTAGAAGTAACTGAGAACTATAATTACTTCCAAATTTGGATATAATGCATGCACAACGGTAATATTTCAAACTTTTTTCATATCACGCTAAAATGTTCAAAAAAATAAAATTGAAGTTCTTGTACAAACAATAGAGTCAAAACAGTGCTACATTAATCAAAAACTGCTCTGTCAAAAATGTGTACCGGCCTTCTCGTACGGCTGAATGCATCATATCTCGGCACTTATCAAATTAATGTCATGCATGACATCCATGGTGTTAATATATTATATTTGAAGAAAATGAAAATGATATATTCCCTGATATCAAAATCATGTTAAAACAATTTCATTGTATGGGTGCTAATTAAGTATCAGTAGAATAAAATTAATATCACAGCTTGCTGCTTACTTCATTATGGGTTTCAGTAATGTCATTCCCGTCAGACGGGGAGAGATGCACAGAAGTTAATATCCTGAGGTAAACGAGCAAGAGTACGGTGAGAAGGATCCCAACAAGAAGGCTCTCTATTTGGTGCAGGATACCAGTACTCATTTGTAAGTAGTTTTTTTTTTTCCTTGCATGTAGGTTCTTCAGAAATCAGAAACACATACACTATATATGAGAGGTGCATTTATAGATGGTGTACTACACATCGTTAGTGGGCCCTGTCAATTGTGTATATACTCTGATACATTTTAATTAAAGGGTCCATGAAACATCAATTTATCTTTAATGTGGCAATTACCTCTGCGACAGTAGCTTTTGATATGTTGATGAATAAACTTAATTTGCTATTAAATTCGTAACTGCACTTAAGGCTGTTTTTAAATGACAATTTGAAGGGGAAAACGTTAACCATTATGGGCGTATAACCTCCCAAATTAAAGCTATTGAAGTCTATTTTCAGATGCAACAAATTTCAAGTCGATTGGAGTTATCTAGAGAAAGTTATAGCAATTTTAGTAACGAAGAGTCAGAATTTACTGTTCTGTTTTGTATTATGGTTTTGAGTTGTTTTTTAATTCTGTTTTAAATACGAATTTTAAGAGTCTTGTTTAGGGTTATAAATAGAGTTATATTAACTTGTAAGAAGGCAGAAGAGAGAAATAAAAAAAGATAGTTTGAATAATAAAAGAGATTTGAGAACTTTGTCTCTCTTCCTTTCACCGAAATATATATCTTAGTTATCAAATTGGTATCAAAGCCGATGGCTAAATATATCTGTGTTAATTTGAGATTGCAAGGAAGCATGGGATACATTGAAAAAAGTCTAAATATATCTGTGTTAATTAAAGAAGGATACATTGAATATTAAGCAAACAAATCTACTGAAATTTATTTGGATGTGTTTGGGTTAGCAAGCTATTTCGAACTAGTTTGGGTGTGTAAGCCTTAAATTTGAAAACATGTATAGCCGGGGAAGTTGGGATATTGAGAGCCCATGGAAGAATTTGAGGCAATAGGAACATAACATGTTATATATTCTCTATATCTACTAGATAGAAAAGGCCATTGTAATTATTTTTATGAACTCCATATTCCAAAAAAAAAATTCATGATTTTTTTACGCAATATTGAAATAAATATTTAATTATAAATGAGTGAGGTTACAGTACCTTGTAAAATGCAGAACGTTTTGGGTTATTAATTTATATCTTCGTTTTTAAAGTTCAAATAGTCAATCCGAATTGCTTAAGAAGATTTCAATATGAAAATGCTGAGATAAGAGGATGGGGTTAAGCAAAGAAAAGTAATAGAGCACTTGAGTGGTACAAAAGAGGAGAGAATTGGTACAGCTAGTAGTCACTGGGGCTGCTTTTGAGGTAAAAAGAGATAAAGGAACGTAGGTACATGTTTGGAAATTGAAACTATGATTCATGTTAGTGAATTTTCATAGTCTGGACTAGTGGTTTGCTCACGGGCACGGGTCGGGCGGTCCGGGCAAACTCGGGCACGGGCACGGGTGGGCAAGGGCACGGGCAACACGGGTATACGGGTATCACGGGCTGGGCATCACGGATTTTTTTTTCAAAAACTCTGCCCTGTCCGTTTAATACCTGTGCCCGTTTAATACCTGTGTCCGTTGTACCCTTGGGGGCAGGGCGGTCCAGGTATTTTTTTTTCTGTTTTTTTTGTTCTTTTTTTATTTTTTACAGTGTCGTATGAATATTATTACGTGTTTATAATTCGACTTTTAAAATCTGAATAGTTCAATATCAAATAGTGTATATAAATAAATAAAATTTGTAACTTATATATAAAAATTATTAATGCTAAAATTTGTATATTTATTCGGCTAAGTACAAATGTATTTATTTATTTATTTACACGAGTCATTTTATTTTATTTTCAAATTATCATTCTAATTATATAGTTTCATAATTTATTTATATCTCGAAATTTTTAGTTTACATTTTAAATTGATAATATATTTTCTAAACGTTTATTTATTTTTAATAGGTTAAAAGTCTCATCATATTGTTAGAACCAGCATTCTCTCGCATTCTCTTGCTAGTTACTAGCAAAAAGATTTACCAACAATAAATTAATTTTACGTGATAACATTTCTAACATACTCAAATAGTATTATTTCTATATGCAGCAAAAAGATTTACAGCATTATTCAAATATACATACGTATATGTATATGTATATATAATATAGAGGTTGGCTACTCTACTTACATAAGCATATGAGGGTATATGCTTATAAGTCTTTTTTTTCGTTTTCAAAATCCAAAAAGTCAATCTGAACCGTTAGATGTGATCTCTATATTGAAATGTACTTGGAGACCAAATTTTATATTTTTCTGATTTTTTTTTACTATTTCTTAAGCCACTTTGAAAATTGCTAATCCAACGTCTACCGTTGAACGAAAAATTAAACTGAATTTTTGAGGCACTAAATGATGTTTTTTGAAATTCTGATGCTTCCGATACCCGGGGACATTCTCTGGGTGATATTCGGATCCGTCTCGTCCCCACCCCCTTCCGAAAAGTGGTCATACTCGCAAATCCGACTTTCCTAGCCAAAGTTATGACTGTTTAAAGTTTTTTCGAAAGCTGAACTTTGAAAATTCATAACTAACTGTAGAAAAATTCAAATAAATTGAAATTTGTATCAATTCTGTATATTTTTTAATGCTCTACATGCTACTGTAATCACTTTTACAGTTTGATCCCTGTATCAATCCAGACTTGCTGATTTCCAACATCGGTCAAATTTGATATACATATACATATATTATACATATATTATATTATATATATATATATATAGAGAGAGAGAGAGAGAGAGAGATGGGTTATGGTGCATTGCAATGCATGAAGGGGTTTGTGCATTGGACCATAAATCTAAAATTCAAAATCCAAATGGCCGATCCAAACCGTTCATCTTGTTCTCCATATTAATATGTGCTTGGAGACCAAATTTTATATTTTTCTGAATTTTTTTTACTATTTATTAAGTATTTTACAAAATTGTTGATCCAACGGTAGCTTAACAAAACAATAAAATCAGCAGCCACCGTTGGATCAACAATTTTGTAAAATACTTAATAAATAGTAAAAAAATTTAGAAAAATGTAAAATTTGGTCTCCAAGCACATATTAATATGGAGAACAAGATGAACGGTTTGGATCGGCCATTTGGATTTTGAATTTTAGATTTATGGTCCAATGCACAAATCCATCCATGCATTGCAATGCACCATAGCCCATCTATATATATATATATATATATATACACACACACACACACACACATATATTATATATGAGGAGGGATCAAGTTACAACATTTTTTGAGTTACAACAAGTATTTTCTACATTTTGAAAGTCCAAATCGTCGATCCAAACTGTTAGATGTGATCTCTACAATAAAATATGCTTGAAGACTAAATTTTACATTTCTTGGAATTTTTTTACTATTTATTAAGATGGGTACAAAAACTAGTCAAATTCATACCATTGAATTTTGTACCCATCTTAATAAATAGTAAAAAAATTCCAAAAAATGTAAAATTTGGTCTCCAAGCATATTTTATTGTAGAGATCACATCTAACGGTTTGGATCGACGATTTGGACTTTCAAAATGTAGAAAATGCTTGTTGTAACTTGTTGTAACTTGATCCCTCCTCATTATATATACATATATATACATATATTATATGAGGAGGGATCAAGTTACAACATTTTTTGAGTTACAACAAGTTACAACAAGCATTATTTATATTTTCAAAGTCCAAATCGTTGATCCAAACCGTTAGATGTGATCTCTACAATAAAATGTGCTTGGAGACCAAATTTTACATTTTTTGAAATTTTTTTACTATTTATTAAGGTGGGTACAAAAACTAGTCAAATTCATACCATTGAATTTTGTACCCATCTTAATAAATAGTAAAAAAATTCAAAAAAATGTAAAATTTGGTCTCCAAGCACATTTTATTGTAGAGATCACATCTAACGGTTTGGATCGACGATTTGGACTTTGAAAATGTAAATAATGCTTGTTGTAACTTGTTGTAACTTAAAAAATGTTGTAACTTGATCCCTCCTCATATTATATATACATATAATATACATATATATACATATATTATATTAGACATGTATAATTTGAATAACACAAAATCACAACATTAATTATTGCATAACTTTCATTAATATAATTTTCTTAGCAAAATATTTTCTAAAATTAAAGTCGAATTTTAATTTTAATTGACTAAATTTCACTAAATATTTTCACAAATACTTATTACATCTATAAATTCAATTTCAACAAATAAACTTAATTATTAAATATCTTACAAAATATACACAATGCATAATTTTTTATTCTCAAATAGTTACACATCCCTAACAATTTATTTTTTAAATATACAAGTGACATTAATTTCACTTTTTACTCTCTCAATTACCATGACTTGTAAATATATCATAACTTGTAAACTTCTCTTCAAATATCATATCGAAATATCAATTTGGAAATTTTTTTCACATTATTCGTTATTATTCATTGTACATGCATTACTTTTGAAATATATTAAAAGTAATTACATGAAATTAAGACAAGAAATGAAAACTTAATACAAAATTTGCTAATAAATGTAAATATATTTATCTTTCATATTGTCTGTAAAATTGAATAACTGTAAGAAAATTTCATCATATTCACACTATACAATTTATTTAAACCCCTTCTGTTGGTGTTAAAAGAGTTTTGATGGTAACCATTTGTAATTTTCTCTTTTGTTGAAAACAACTTGATATTTTAGCTAATTTGTCCGCTGTCTGTCTGTTTTTTTTTTTTTTTTTTTTTTTTTTTTTTTTTTTATTTGAAGTAGTTGAGCTGTTACCTCTACTTTATTCTGGCTCAAATGTCTCTTTTACTTCTGTAAGTCTGTAACCATGTGAAAATTGATCTTTTCATAAAACTTCTCAATTTCCAGGTCAAAGTTGAATTTGCTCACATTTTATCTCTTTTTATGCATCAAATATATAGATTAATTCAATATTATATAATTTGCTTCATTACAGGTTGTTATAACCAATATCTGGGGCTTCCTATTATTTCTTATACTTGTAATCCTAGAAATGATTAACAAATAATTAAAATTTGGGGGGAATGAAATTTGAATTTAAAAAAAATAAATTGTCAACTCAAATCTGTTATGGCACGGACACAAAGGGTGGGGGGGAAACCGGGTTCAATTTTTTTCAAAAAAATTTGAAATTACTGTAGCATCACGGGTATAACGGGCACGGGTGTAGTTCGGTCCGGTATGCACGGGTTTTTTCCCGAAAGACCGGGTCCGGCCCGTTTGATACCCGTACTCGTGTACCCGTTTATCCGCCGGTACCTGGGCAGTGGGCACGGGCTGCCCTAGGCGGGTTTTGTCAAACCACTAGTTCTTGCACCAGTGTATTTTATAATGAGTTATCTTGAACAATATTTCTAAGTGAAATTGTATTAAAGCCCATAAGTTCCTATTGCAAACAATCATCATTGTATATTTAAGCCCCCTAAAATAACATAATCCTCTCAAAATCATATACGGTGATGAAGTCGGAATTTTCGGCTAACCTCCAACAGGGACTTATCTTTTTTCTCTAATTGTGGTTGAAGTCTATCTAAGGAAGCTAAAACTCCTGAGATGATCAAAATATATACTAGGATTATAATGCATTATTTATATTTTAGTTATGAGGAATAAATGATAGGAAAATTACAGATAAATCCATTTCATAGCATTATAATCCTAGCTTGAAATGGATTTAACCGCAAGATATATTCAAGTACCATTGGATACAATCACCAATATAAAATACTTCCCTAAAATTGATATTTGTTTTATAACCAACTCAAAAAATTGCAAAAACAGAAGAAGTTCAAATTGGTGAATATAATTTTTGTCTTCTCAGTGCGAACTAAACTTGTAGGAAAACAGAGCATGGTTATCCTATGTTAGAATATCAATTAATTGCTTTCAATTTAACCAAGGAGCAATAAATTATATAAAAAATAAAAGTTTAATTAACAGGGGTTCCATGTATACAAGTACCCATAAAAGATATGAGATGGATTTTGTTAACTCTTTGACACTTTTTCTTTATGTGGTTCTATGTTATTTTCCATGTAAAAGGTACACTATGGATTGAGATTTCAATTGTTTCGATTGTGATCTGTAAGTTTGGTAGTGGAGGATTTACAAAAGCAAGAGAGGTTATGTTGGGCCGTTGGGCTGTTGGGCCGAGGGGGCCATTGAGTGAAACCATTTAAGCAATTCATTTGATGCTACAAAAGTCCATTAACTGATCTAGGAAAGACTTTCCCTTTGTTTTACGAGGATAATTCAAATGTCTTTATTTTTTGTGTTTTCATTATGTCTTAATTTTTTAAAAACTTACTAATGTGAATCATTTCTAGATGTTGATTTTTGAACTTATTGATTCAAATAAAAATAAAATTAAAATGTCATAATTTTTTATGAGCACATAGATCACATCTAACGGTTTTATTTTAACTTTTAAGTTTTAAATTTTGAGTTATTAATGTTTTAAAAAATGAAGGCATGGTGGAGACACAAAAAATGGAGGCATTTGAACCCTCCTCTTTTTATATGTAGCATTTAAAAAAAAAAACTACAAGCATTTCTCATATTAGAAATTTTAAAATAGAATTTCATCAGTATTTTCACAGGCAATGCACAAAACGCTAACATTGCTAGTATTTTGTCTGGTTCGAAATGATAATATTTCGCCTTGTTTTGTCTCTGTTTTGAAACGCCGATTTTTTTAAAAATACCCACTTAATAAATAAATTAAATTAAAATATCCAAGTTTCAACAAAATTTATAAAAATACCCCAACCGCGGATTTTTTCCGCGGCCCGGAATTTTTATTCCGGGGCGCGGAAAAAATTCGCGCCCGAAAAAAAAAAAAAAAAAAAAAAAAAAAAAAATATTTGGTCCCGACCGGGGATAATATCCGCTGGCCGAATTTAAAAATAATTTTTTTTTTTTTTTTTTTTTTAAGTCTGGAGAAAAAAATTTATTTTTTTTGTCAAACTTTGTACCTCTGGTTAACATAGCAAAACACCTTCAAATATCATGAAAATTTACCGACATGCATTCTTGACTTCATAGAATAAGACTGTAAAGTTTCATACAAAATCTCAAAACAGATCGTGAGATATCGGCTCTCAAAAATTGCCCGAACTGCTGAAGGAGTGCTTCTGACCCCAACTTTGCACCTCTGATTAACATACCAAAACACCTTCAAAAATCATGAAAATTTACCGACATGCATTCTTGACTTCATAGAATAAGAATGTAAAGTTTCATACAAAATCTCAAAACAGATTGTGAGATATCGGCTCTCAAAAATTGCCCGAACTGCTGAAGGAGTGCTTCTGACCCCAACTTTGCACCCCTGATTAACATATCAAAGCACCTTCAAAAATCATGAAAATTTATCGACATGTATTCTTGATTTCATAGAACAATATTGTGAAGTTTCATACAAAATCTCAAAACAGACTGTGAGATATCGGCTCTCGAAAATTGCCCAAATTGCTGAAGGAGTGCTTCATGATTGAAGGTGTTTTGATATGTTAATCAGATATGCAAATTTGGGTTTAGAAGCACTCCTTCAGAGAGAGTTCAGTTTTGTTATGTTTGAGTTTTGATTTGTTATGTTCAGTTTTATTATTTTCTTAGTATATGTTTTATTATGTTTCAGTTTTCAGTTTTGTTATGTTTCATTATCTCACGATCTGTTTTGAGATTTTGTATGAAATTTCACAGTCTTGTTCTATGAAATCAAGAATACATGTTGGTAAATTTTCATGATTTTTGAAGGTGCTTTGATATGTTAATCAGGGGTGCAAAGTTGGGGTCAGAAGCACTTCTTCAGCAGTTCGGGCAATTTTTGAGAGTCGATATCTCACGATCTGTTTTGAACTTTTGTATGAAACTTCACAGTGTTATTTTATGAAGTCAAGAATACATGTCGGTAAATTTTCATGATTTTTGAAGGTGTTTTGGTATGTTAATCAGGGGTGCAAAGTTGGGGTCAGAAGCACTCCTTCAGCAGTTCGGGCAATTTTTGAGAGCCGATATCTCACGATCTGTTTTGAGATTTTGTATGAAATTTCACAGTCTTGTTCTATGAAATCAAGAATACATGTTGGTAAATTTTCATGATTTTTGAAGGTGCTTTGATATGTTAATCAGGGGTGCAAAGTTGGGGTCAGAAGCACTTCTTCAGCAGTTCGGGCAATTTTTGAGAGTCGATATCTCACGATCTGTTTTGAACTTTTGTATGAAACTTCACAGTGTTATTTTATGAAGTCAAGAATACATGTCGGTAAATTTTCATGATTTTTGAAGGTGTTTTGGTATGTTAATCAGGGGTGCAAAGTTGGGGTCAGAAGCACTCCTTCAGCAGTTCGGGCAATTTTTGAGAGCCGATATCTCACGATCTGTTTTGAGATTTTGTATGAAACTTTACAGTCTTATTCTATGAAGTCAAGAATGAATGTCGGTAAATTTTCATGATATTTGAAGGTGTTTTGCTATGTTAACCAGAGGTACAAAGTTTGACAAAAAAAAAAAAAAATTTTCTCCAGACTTAAAAAAGAAAAAAAAAAAAAAAAAATTATTTTTAAATTCGGCCCGCGGATATTATCCGCGGTCGGGACCAAAAATTTTTTTTTTTTTTTTTTTTTTTTTTTTTTCCGGGCGCGAATTTTTTCCGCGCCCTGGAATAAAAATTCCGGGCCGCGGAAAAAATCCGCGGTTTGGGTATTTTTATAAATTTTGTTGAAACTTGGATATTTTAATTTAATTTATTTATTAAATGGGTATTTTTAAAAAAATCGGTTTGAAACGCTAGCAGCAAATTTCTCCAAAAACTGTGCTATATATTTATTTCATTTTTGTTAAATGCTACAAATAAAAGAAAAAATCGGAGGAGTCTCTGCCATCTCTAATCTCCCTCAGAGGTAGAATCAGAATTTCGAATTATGAAATCAAATATACATTTGAGGTCAAACACACATGGAAAAGAAAGCATTGATGGTAAATGAACAAAAAAGATTAGGTTAGCTTTACCGATATTGTGTGTGTTTGAATGATAAATCAAAATACATTCATTTTTTTTATTATTATTAATTGCTTGACTTTACAATAAATTAATTAAAAAAAATTGTATATAAACACATTACTTATCAAGTAAATTGATTTAAACGATTTGAATTCGTCATTTAAAGTTAATCCGTTACGTTTTGAAGTTAAGCTCACAATAAATTTGATGGTGAGCTTAAAAACACTCTATTTCTACTCAAATTTTGTCATTTTAATATTATTTGAATTTTTTTTTTTAAATAAGAACTGGTTTTTAGTTTGATGGTAAGGACATATGTTTTTTATGTGATAGGTCATTGGTTAGAAACTCAGTTGGAAAATTTTTTTGTTACAAATATTGAAATAAAAAAATTTAGGTGACGTGAATACATTGCTCATTTTATAAATAAAAAATATTTTCATACACTTACTTGAAATAATATTATTTTTATACTTCTGTTTAATTTGACGATTCAAACGTACGCACTCTAAACTTCCCTAAATAAATTGTGTCATGTTGCAAGTTGACATTATCTTTTAATCACGCTATCTGATTCGTTTCTTTATATTCTAACCTGTCTAATATTAAACAATGGGCTCTGATCAGATAATAATAACATCACCTTGGATGCTGTTCGGTAAGGAAGTCTCCTTAAGACTAAAAGAATTTTCTATAGCTTTTTTAGTTGCTTAATTCTGCTGAACATCGGTTTATTAGTGCGGATTAAAACAATCTCTTTTAGTCTTCTTTTGTCCGATTTTAATCCCTACTTCTTTTTTAAGGCATCTTTTCTTGTTCTTTAACTTTCTTTAGTTATCTTAATTCCATGCCCCTTCCTTTAGCTTACCGAATAGCTTCTCCTTAGTGTGGATTAATATTTAATCTCTCATATGTTGCCGAACAGCCTCCTTTGGATTTTGACAGTGGAAGTGAAGTCGAGATGGCACGGTCCATTTCCGAAAGCGTGTCCAACCCAGCATACGGTCGAGTCCTGACTCAGATCCTCTGAGGTAATTCAAATTTTGAGTTTAGATTCGAATCGGTCGATGAGAACACAAACTAATTTAGTTAATTTAGTCAGACTCATAGATAAAATGCAGAATAATGATATTAACAACACTAACTTTTTTATTAACACAACACCTTCAAATATATTAATTGTTTAAACAAATTTATCCTTCATTAATTATTTTCTTCTATAATTAAATATTTCTCTTATATTAATGTCCACTGTGATTTTCTTTTCTGTTTATTTTTCTTTTGTGAAAATCTTGATATATTAATATATAATATATGGCAGGATCATAGCAAAAGTGAAAAATTAAAAACTAAAATAATTATACAACTATTTTATGTTTTGTATGTGACCATTTTATTTTATTTTTCTTTCCAAAAGCAATTGTCTCAATTCTTCATGAATTACTGAACTTCAATCGCGTCCAATCAATTATATTATCTTCTTCATCTATTTAATTCAAATTATTGCAAAACAGAAATTATAATGTTTCTTTCAATTATATTTAAATACACATGTAGATTTAAAATTACATAACTAGAAGAATAATTAAAAACTTCAAGCATTATAATTGTGATATTCTGGATCAATAAAATACATATACCATGTTATTTATTGAACTTATATAAAAAAATAAATAGCAAGATAATAGATTGGTTTATAAAATGAAATAATTTGATTTTGTTTGTAATCCCAACAGTTAGTTTAAGTTTTATGATCTTCTAGAATTGTTTTCCCTTCTTTTGAAAGGTTTAGAAAATAAAAAGAGAAAATTCGACAATTATGGAAATCAATCAAGTAATAATCAATTAATCATAGCATATAATTACATTAGAAAAAAGAAAAGAAAAAAGACAGGTACGTGACAAACATTTATGAGGGGACAAAATTGTCTATTCAAATCAAATATTTGAAAATATTGTGTTAATAATATAAAAATTGATGTTAAAATCACCACCCTAAAATGCACTAGATTTCTTTAATATTCGTGTCTAAGCAGATCGCTACGGTCCGGATCAACTCAAAATTTGAGTTACCTTACTTGATATGAATTCAACATACTGCCTCCGGAAAGGACCACAAGTACAAGAATTCGTATCCTCTGAGATATCTCAAACTTTGCATGACTTTACGGAACATTTGAACTGTTTAAATAAGTTCTGCACGAATCTCAAAGCAAAAATAATACAGGCCCCTGCGCTATCACCGAATAGGCACCGGACACGTCGGTCACGCAAAAGTTGAGATATCTTAGAGGATACACACTCAAGGTACAACCCGCCTCACCTGTCCTCCCTACCGGTTCTCCTACACTAATATCTGCACTACACTTGCTGTACCAAGCATTCACCTACCACAATAGCACCTGACCATAACCATAGTATCAATATAAACCCGCAACAATTCTAAACATTTCTGAACTGACGCAGAAAATCTCCTCCTCTTTCCTCTTCTCTCTTACCAGCACCCTCCTCTCCTTCGCTGTGTTGGAAAATCGTCATTCTCCTCCTCTACCTTTCCGCCACCCACATTTAATGTCGACAATGAGCTCCGCCGTGGGAATCGACGCCGGAAATGCCACATCAGTAATCGCCGCCGCGCGGGGTCGTGGTGTCGACGTGTTATTAAACGAAGAATCCTCTCGCGAGACCCCTTCGTGTCTCTCCTTCTCCACGTCCTCCAACCATCGTCTCTTTGGCTCTGCCGCTGTCGCTTCCCACACTCTCTCCCCTTCTTCCTTCTTTACCTCCCTCAAACACCACATCTATACCCGGCCCAGCCACGAGAACACCGGCTTCTACCCAGTCCAGCTCTTCGCCATGCTCCTTGCGCACCTAAAATCTATCGCTGAGACGAACCTCCAAACCGCCGTCAATGCGTGCGTAATCGGGATCCCTTCCTACTTCACCGATCTCGAGCGCCGCGCGTATTTAGACGCAGCCGAGATTGCAGGTTTGAAACCGCTAAGGCTGATGCACGACCTAACCGCGACGGGTTTGGGATACGGGATTTACAAATCCGATTTCGGATCGGTGAATCATGTGGCTGTGATCGATGTGGGGGAATGTGACACTCAGGTCTCGGTCCTGGCTTTCGATTCAGGTGGGATGCGGGTTCTTTCGCATGCATCTGACCCGACTTTGGGGGGAAGGGATTTTGATCAGGTGTTGTATGACCATTTTGCAGAGAAATTCAAAACTGAGTATAAGATCGATGTGCGGAGTAATAGGAAAGCTAGTGTTCGGTTACTAATGGCTTGTGAGAAGGTGAAAAAAATGCTGAGCGCTAATGCTGAGGCACCACTCAGTATTGAATGCTTGATGGAGGAGAAGGATGTTAAAGGGTTGATTAAGCGGGAGGAGTTCGAGAAAATGTGTGCTGGGTTGATAGAGCGGGTGCTTGATCCATGTAGAAAGGCCCTTGCGTGGTCTGGGTTGCAGGATGTGGATAGGATGAGTGCAGTGGAGCTTGTTGGGTCTGGTTCCCGGGTGCCAGCCATTTCACGGGTCTTGGCTGGGTTCTTTGGTCGAGAAACGAGCCGCACCATTAATGCCAGTGAGTGTGTGGCAAGGGGTTGTGCTTTGCATTGTGCCATGCTGAGCCCAGTTTTTAAAGTTAGAGATTATGAGGTTGGTCTCTCATTCTTATAACTTTTTTAATTATAGGTAGGTATTGTTTTCCCTAGTTAAATTTGTATATAAGGCAGATAACTGGATTAACTGATCCTTTGGACACTAGAAATTCGTGTTTTCTAGTATTGCCGGCAATGAAAAGGGTGTCTCATCAAACACCTTAACAGTTGAACCTAGGGGGGCTCGGGGTGGGGGGTTGATGATGTAGTTCAAGGTTGGGCATAAAAAAGCAGCAAATTTGATGAAAAGACTGGCTGAGTTATCATTCTGGTACATAGAAATCAGTACCTTAATCTGGCAAAGCGCCCTAAATTCTCTTATAACTTTTAGGTGCAAGATTCATATCCTTTCTCAATTGGATTGGCCACAGAAGAAGGCCCTATTTCAACATCTTCATCTAATGCCATTTTCAGACGAGGCCAACCATTTCCAAGTGTTAAAATTCTCACTATCCATAAAAGGAATACTTTCAGCTTGGAGGCATTCTACACTGACCCAGCTGAATTGCCGACTGGAGCTTCCACTAATATTAGCAAATTTGAGGTAAGAACTATTCAGTTAGGTGTTCTGAATTTCATACACATCCACTAAGCTCTGGAATATTTGATTTGTCCCGAAGTTCTAGGAAATGGATTGACATTTTTTAAAATCATACGAAGCTGGTAAGATAGTAATTTGAGGATGGTTCTTCTGGTTTATTTGGTATTATTAGTACTGGATGACTCTTAAGTGTGCAATAGCAACACAAATCAAATGCAATTTTTGGAAAGCTAGGTTTAGGTGGAATAAACTGGAGTTGTTTTATTTGGCTTATACATACCGAACCTGGCACAGTGATGGAACTTTCTAGGGAAATAGATTACACTAGCAGATCCACCTATTTTTACATTCTTCTCGTTGTTGTTGGTGTTGGTGCAAAGTTCCCAATGATATTTTTTCTGACTATTTGAATATCTGTTAAACTTTTTGTAGATTGGGCCATTTGAGTCACACAGTGAGAAATCTCGAGTCAAAGTCAAAGTCAGGTTGAATCTCCATGGAATTGTTTATGTTGAATCTGCTACTGTAAGGATTATTATTTATTATTTATAACTCTATTGTGCAAATTATTGTTGTTGTTTTTTTATTGTAAATGACGGAAAAATTCCTCATACATCCAACTATGTTTGATTTTGTTGTTGGTAATGATAACTGTTAGAAGTAATTGAATCAAAAGTTGACCATAGTTCTGCAAATAAAAATAAATAAACTAATTTCAAAACTCCGTGGGTATGATTGGCAGCAATTTTGCTTAATTTTGAAGATAGTTAGTCCAGAATGAAATATTGTAAATATGATACTTTTTATACTATTACCTATTAAAACAATCTGATTATGAAGTGTGTTATTTATATGTCAGTTGATTGAAGAGGATGAAATAACTGATTCGTCAATGAGAGATGGAAGTTGCAAGGTCGAGGATATGGATATTGATGATGAATTCAGGTCCCAACCTGATAACACTGAAGCTGCAGTGAGTTCTCTCTAAGTGCCAAGTCAATTAAATTTACTGTTAAGCAAAATTCTATATTCTCTTTTCCTAATTGTATAGTTTTTGTAGGTAATTTCCAAAAAGCACCATATCGATCAACATTTGCTATGGAAAAAGAAATTGCACTTCAGTGTTTGCAATAAAACATAAGAAGCTACCTTTAATAACTAGCATTTGCACTAAACATAATTAAAAGGGACCTTTTGTTCTTTCTTTTCCTCATAAATTTGTGCTGCTTCAATTGACACACCCTAAGTAAAAGTTAATAGAAGCAATTGTCCTCATAAAATGATGATGTGACTATTAAGAAGAAAAAAGGAGAAAGACACTTGATGAATATTGGTTGTCCATTATAAAATGTGTTCTATTTTTTTTTAAATGCAAAAACCACCAATGGTTGTATTACACTATGCAAATAAGGATTAAACGTGTCTTCTTTTGTAAAATACCTGGTTTATATAGTTAAGAACTTGCAGTCAATGTGGACAGAAATGCCATTTGTGGTTTAAAAGTGCTTCCGGTTAATACCAGTGGCTATGTTACACTAATTTCATCTATACACTTTGATTTTGCTGGCTGTTGTCTAATCAGTACTAGCCCAATAGATAATAATAACAAAAAACACAACATTTTCTCTCAAATGTTCAGGGAAAGAATGACAGAAGGTTAAGAAAACAAGACTTACCAGTGAAGGAGATTGTACATGGGGGAATAGGCAGAGAGTTGTTTGGGAAAGCACAGGAGATCGAAAAGCAGTTGCAGCAGCATGACTTGCTCATGGAACAAACTAGAGATCGGAAGAACCAGCTCGAGTCCTATGTATATGATATTCGCAACAAAGTAAGTTTAATTTATGTTTTCTCTCCCTTTTAAAGCAATTCAATTTTGATAGGTACCGACTTATTGCAAAACTATTGCCTTTACTCCCCTTGTATCTTAGCTTAATTGTTCAACTGGGGATAGGGGAGGTGAGTTGACACTTAAATGGATGATATTCTTAGAAGAAAGGTACTGCAATGTGCTATTACCATTATAATGTGGCTTGATTCAAGGGTGTACAGTTTTGTTCTTAGAACAAAGGTACTGCAATGTACTAGTACCATTATAACTCTGCAGTGGTCATGCAGAAGCGTACCATATCTATAGGTCAGTTGCAAAATGGTTTCGTATTTTTGTTCTTTTGTTTTTTCCTTTGAACTATTATGGGGATTCAATGAATGGATATTAGCAAATCCAACAGAATGGAATGGCGGTATAGACCCCTGTTTGCTGCAGAACTCTCAGTTTCTGTATACTAGTACTAATGGTACAAAGCTTATGTGTGAATAGTTGTTTGAGACGTACCGGAGCTTTGCAAGTGAATCAGAAAAGGAGGGAATTTCTACAAGTTTGCAACAAACTGAAGAATGGCTTTATGAAGATGGAGACAATGAGACTGAAAAGGTTTATGCTGGCAAAATTGAGGAACTAAAGAAGGTAATTATGCTTAACTTTAGTTAACCTGTAATCTGTTCATCACAAGTTTTTAGTAGTTTTTTGCATTTTGCCCTGATTAGCTCCCAAAAGATCTCAATTATTCGAAGTTTCAAAACATCCTGATTTAACTCGATTAACCTTGAAATATGCCATCATTTTCTGTTGAAGTCCTCTAGTAGACTTATTTACATGATTTAGCCTTGAATTTACCTCATCCGAAAGAGATTTTAACAGAGCTAAATCTGCTGGTGGTATGCTAAGATAAGGACAAATTTAAAAGTGAAAATTAATGTTAAACTTGTTAAAGTTTGCACATGCAGTGATGATATATCTGTACCTTTACACGAGGTAGCGGTTTCTTTGATCTTGGAATTTTACTCAAATTAATTCCAACTGAGCACAATAAGTCTTTTGTATGCTCAATATAGTTCAAACATCCTCAGGTGCAAGAAACCCGAGTACTCAATAACCAGAAACTGGAGCAATAAAGTAAATTAATGAAATGAAAAACAAATTTATGTTTGCTAGCAAAATATCAAAGCATGGAAGGTTAATCAGGATGAAGTATTTAATTATGTTTATGTATTCATGTAAATTGCATACATGAGGTATTCAACAACAACAACCAAGCCTTAAGTCTCAAACATGTTGGGGTAGGCTAGAAATGAAACACATACACAAGGTATTCGATGTTATTTATTTACTTCAATAAATGCAGTCAATGATCAAGTTAATTTCATCTGTCTTTTATTTATAAAATGGTTCATGGGTGATAACATTCTGGTTTATTATAGAGTTTAAGTCTCTTATATGTGCTATTTGGATTTTATTTTGATGAAATTTGGCATTATCACTGAGCAATCTATACCTAATCCAATAATTGCTTAAATGTCCATTTTTTATGTTTAGATTTCATATTCTATCATATTTGCTGAAAATGTACTTGTTTTCTGAAATTAGCTGGTGGATCCGTTAGAAAACCGGTGTAAAGAGGAAGAAGCAAGAGCTGTGGCCGCGAGAGAGCTTCTTAACTGCATTGTCGGCCATCGGATGGCTGTTGATTCTTTGACTAGCTATGAAAGAGATGCTGTAAGTTTAAATTGCAAAAGAGAGATGTACTTCTCATCCTTTCATTGCTTGGTATCCTAAACCTGTAGACAATGTTGAAATTGGTATTATGTACCCTTGCACTTTATTCATTTTCTGCATATCTCAAACCACCCTTCAACTGCTGCTATTTCATGTAAAGGTTAGCTGGGGATTGGTTTTAGAACTTCTATTAAGTTTAGACAATGTTGAACTTAATAGGCCTTGTGTACAATTGATATTTCTTGTTTATCACATCTGTGTCAGGTAATATTTTTGAGGATTTGCAAGGGCACGGATGAATATGTTTCCTTTCCATATGTATAAATGGAGACATTCCCTTAAAGCTTCTGGTCTTTTTTTCCAGGTTTTGAGTGAATGCAGCAAAGCTGAGCAGTGGCTAAGAGATAGGTCTCAACAACAGGAGGCCTTGCCCCGCAATGTGGACCCTGTTTTGTGGTCTCATGAAGTTGTTAAAAAGACCGAAGAATTAGACTTGTAATTTTTCCTGTTTTCTCTAAATTTTCCTACTTGACTTATTTCTGAAGATTTAAATAAAATGCTCTAACATTTGTTTTATTTCTTTCCAGGATGTGCAAAAATATAATGAGGACCTGTGGTTCCAGTGAGGACAGAGAATAACCGACAAGATTAACATAACAAAATTAAAAAAAAATAACATTTTTGGGAATATTTTAGTTAGTAATTATACAGTATAAGTATATAAACTAAGCAAAACCATTGACTGGGCTTTGAACACCAGGTTTAATGATTTTTCTGTAGCTTATTGCAAAAAAAGAAAAAGAAAAAAGGAACAGGAGAAACATCAAAATCATGTTCAACCATTGCCTTTTCTCGGTTGTTCGTTTACCTTCTCTATTTTTGATAGACGTGTTTTTCTATCGGGTTTGTAGAAACTTTTCTAATTATAAATTTTTGGTCGTCGACTATGCAAAAATGTAAGTAATCTATATTTTAGAGGGGACAATGGCTCCTCTACTGGTCTTTCCGCCAAAGCTTTGTTCATTGGATATTGTTGATTTAATCAATTGCAATGTGTCCAAAATTAATAGAAAATATCTAATATGTTTTAATTTGAGTAGAATTAGTGTTCTTAAGTTAACTACGTCATTGAATTCATTGATGAGTTAAATTCCAAAATCTATTGGATTGGTTTCAAATGACAAATTTAAACCGTTTTGATGTCATTGATGAGTTTAATTTCAAAATTTATTGGATTGGTTTCAAATGACAAATTTAAATTGTTAAAATTGACTACATGAGTGATGCATTTACATGCAAAATTTATAAATTTTTTATCTAGTATTATAAAGTCAAAGTGGTCAATAATGATAAAAAAAATGTTTTAAAATTAATTTGTAAACCTTCTTTTTTTATCACTTGATTTTATACTAAATTAATTCGCAAATATAAACTAAAGATATTATTGTCTTTTGATGTTGGTCCTTTGCATCAGCCAGTCACCATAATAGAAATTTCAGACTCTGATACCTTGGAACGAAAAAGCTCTCTGAAATTGGATCCCGGATATGGATTAGAAGAGTCTGATGTAAAGAACTACCTAGCTGACCGGGTTGTCTATGATGAGATTGATCGAGTTGTTGGGTTGCTTCCTCCAGCTTCTGTTTCTCCCCTCGACTCTACTTCCAGCTCTTTTGATGATGATGCATTAGTTACTAGTCGTATTCATAGCAACTCTGTTCTGTAATAACTTTAGTTTTACTATTTGGTTCTGCTATGCTATCTTTTATGTTACTTGTATTTTGTAGATTTAGTCTTTTGTTAGCTGTGCATCTCCCTTTTTATTTGTATGAGTCCTATGCTTAGTGTCAAATTTTGTAAATGAACTATTATGTTTCCTAATGAAGCTGATGGGTACAATCCATTTTTGTCCAACAAAACAAAATAATAAAGTTCGAAAATTTATAATTTGTGCATGTAAATGTCTCACTTGTGAAGTTAATCGATTTCAACAGTTTAATTTTAGAGTTAAACTCACTAAGACACTTCATGAGCTTAAGAACACCTTAGTTCTACTCCTTTAATTTGCAGTAAATATCAATTTTGTTTGTGTAAAAATTGACGAATCTTACAAAATTTTGTTTGTGTAATATTTGAGATATAACAGTCAATTTAGATGGTTTAATCACTTGAAATGCCTCTGTTATTAATATAAACATCTATTATGCATGCAATTTATGCAATTTGTAGTAATGCTATACAACACTTGCTTTTGGGATAAAAATTGATGTATACGAAAAATTGCTCTAAAAATAATTTGTGCGAATTTTAGATTTTTTTTTTTTTTTTGAACCATCATTGTCATTTTTTATTATCTATCACTTCAAATATGTATGTAATTTGTTGTAAAAGATTTACTATAGATTTTGTTTGTATAAAAAATGGTGTATTCTTATGAAATTGCTCTAACGATAATTTGTGCTAATATTAGATAATATTTCAGGTATAGCTCTAATTTTGATGGTTTAATCACTTGAAATTACCCCAGACTAGTGGTTTAATGGGCGGGCGGGTACGGGTACGTCTCGGGTATGGGTATGACGGGTACTAGGGTATACGGGTACGGGTATGTCGGGTATTTTTTTCAAAAACCATACCCTACCCGTCCTATACCCGCACCCGTGTACCCTTGACGGGTAGGGCGGGTACGGGTATTTTTTTTTTTTTGCTGTTTTTTATTTCTGGTTTTTTTGTTGGTTTTTTTTTGCTGGTTTTTTTTCTGGTTTTTTTGTTTATGTTTTTTTGTTGGTTTTTTTTTAACAGTGTCATATAAATGTTATTACGTGTTTATAATTCGACTTTTAAAATATGAATAATTCAATATCAAATAGTGTGTATATATATACATAAAATTATCAAGTCACATCTTTATAATTCCTAAATAATTAAAATTTGTAACATATATATATAAATTATTCTTGCCAAAATTTGTATGTTTAGTCGGCTAAGTACAAATGTATTTATTTATTTCTTTACACGAGTCATTTTATTTTATTTTTAAATTCTCATTCTAATTATATAGTTTCATAATTTATTTATATCTCGAAATTTTTAAAACAATAGAAGTTACCCTTCTCATTTATTCCGGGCTTGGGACCGGCTATGTAAAATAACATAGGCGGAGTTCTAACTTTTTTTTTTTTAGTAATTCTTCTTTAAAATGAATAATTTAAAAACTAATTGAAATATTTAGAAATTTATAATTTAAAAAATAACGATAAAGACTAAAAGAGGTTAGAAATTTATACCGACACTACCTATCTAGAAGTTCTCATTCCTATACCATTCTTCGCTCTCTTTCGTACCGTTTGAATCCGAATTAGCCTGGTGCCGCGCCTCGGTACCGCTTTCTTCAGTGTCGACTTCGGATGATGATGCTTCAGGCACATGTTGCCTGCGCTCTTCAGCTTGAATCCAATCTTTCAAGTACACAAGTCTTTCAAAAACATGTGGACCCAACTTACTGCGTTTATCGGAGAGGATCCTGTTCGCCGAACTGAAACAACTTTCGGAAGAGACGGTTGACACGGGCACGGCAAATACATCGCGAGCCATCATCGCCAGTGTTGGAAAGGCCCTTTGATGCCTCCTCCACCATGCCATGACGTCAAGTCCATGTTCATTTTCGTTCATCATCGATACATAGGTCACTAGCTCGCTTGTTGTTTGTGGTTCGATCTCCGACTGAAAATCTGCTAACAAACCACCACTGCTAGTGCTCCTGGAAGTGAAACTATTAAAAAATTTAAAAAAGTTAGTGCACAAATAATGTATATATTATAAATAATAAATATTAAAAAACACATGTATATTTATATTCATACCTAGGTGTGGCATGGGACGAAGACGGGTTTTGGTTGGCACTCATTCTTGAGTTGTATATGTTAAACATCTCTTCGAATTTCGAATCCACGTATGCCTCCACCCTGGTATTGTCTAAACGTAGATTATCTTTGTACCTTTGAACTACTTTGATCGTGTAAAACTTCTTGTATGCCGGGTTGAGGCAGTTCGCGATAATCGCGACTAGCGGTACATCTTCCCAATATTTGAGAAACTTTTGTTTCATGGCATCTACGATTGGCGTGAGAGATTTATCGTGGATTTCAGCTTGTTCCAAATGACAATACACCTTGGAGATGTCATAGAGATGTCTGAGCAACTGAAATGACGTCGGTGAGTACGAGCAGGATAGTTGTACGGTTGCTGTAAAAAAGGTTTGAAGGAAATTGCATAGCCTTTGTAGTTGCTCCCATTCTCCGTCGGTGAGTTCCAACTGTAGTGCCTCGGGGGTGGAGCTTCTCAAAAACTCCCCTACGACAGCTTTGTAAGGAATGCATCGCTTCAACAACCTATAGGTAGAGTTCCAACGGGTATCTATATCCCAAGGTACTTTCAACTTGTCCAATCCATATTTGACACACAAAGACCCAAACCGTTGTTTTTTTTCTTGGTTTGAAACAACGTGGTTGAAAGCATTTTTAAATTTAATTATCAATAGTTTTACGGCTTCTGTTTTAAGACCCGCCTTCACGACGAGGTTAAGTATGTGGCAAGCACACTTTTGGTGAAACATTTCACCATTCATGATCGGGTTTAGTGACCGTTTAAAAATCTCAATGGAAGCTATGTTGTTGCTCGCATTATCGAATGAGATAGAAAAAACCTTGTTAGTCATATCCCTCTTAAGGTTATATTCTTCTAAAACTGAAATAATGTATTTGAAAATTACATTTGCAGTGTGCGGGGAATCTAACACTCCAAAACTTAATATCTTTTTTTGTAATAACCAATGATCATCGATCCAATGCCCGGTAACACAAGAGTACCCAAGTCCATGTTTACCGGCAGTCCATATATCGGATGTAATTGAGACCTTATTGTCTTGGTATGCAAATAGAGCTTTAAGGTCATCTTTTTTAGAGAGAAACTGTTTTTTATTTCACCAACCATCTTTTTATGATGCATCCTCTTGTACATTGGTTGGCCTAACCCCCGAATACATAACCGGGAAAAACTCATGCAACTACCCATACTTATTGGTTGTTCTTTGTGGGTAATGTATCGAGCCAATTCACTAAGCATTTTTTATTCATCGAATTTTGGGTTGGTTCTGGTACCATCCGTGTTAATAAGGGTTTGGATTATTTTCGGTTCAGCATCTTCACTTGGTTCCTCACGCTTTTTTCATGCATTTCGGCATGTCTTTTAAAGCTGCTCATACCACTACCTTGTTTATACTCAAAATGTCTATTGCAATTTTTTACCTTATGTCACACCCCGGAACTAGGGGTCGTGCAGTTACGCCGTGAATATATAGATGACTATACATTCACAAGGCAATTACGGTGTAAACCTAACATAATATCGGTTTACAACATCACCACTTATCATTTAATCCGATTTAAAATCATGTTTATACAAATACATTTATAGATTATCAAACTATACTCAATAGTATATGTATAAATTCGTGCAATAACTATATAATCGAAAGATTAAACAATCCCAAATCAATTCCCATTTTATACCATTTCTCTTCCCCGATTTCAACTCGATCGATCCCCATATTTCCAAATCAATATAAACCATTCCCATTAACATTTTATACACAGTTTAAAACATAAAAGAAAATTCATATTAAATCACAGTAAACGTTTAATATACAATTAGGTTTACAAAACCACTCGACACGGTCCGATAACAAGGTTATACACAAATACCATACCAAAACCCTATCGACATCAAAATGGACTCAATGTGAGGCATACCCTATCGCTATGCGGCTTAAACCTCACTGGTCGAGCACTCGAATCCCTTCTATTCGCGTTTACCTGCAAACACATACGAAAGAATAAAGTTCCCCGAGGGGATAGGGGGTGAGAAAACTTGTCAACCGTTTTCTCAGTGCGGAATTTAGTCAGGGCTACTGGATTTGTAAGAAATCCATTACCGGAACTAAATAAACCCGCAACGAGTTTCAATTCAACAATTCGATAAAAGAAATGCATATGCAACATATATAGAAGCAATTGAAATCTAACTCATATCACAATCAAATGAAATCGAAGAATTCATAGAATGGTTTGGTATAACAGATACAATTGCTAAGTCCGGTTACAATTGATAGATATCGACTATCCATCTCATTTGGCTTAACATTTCTCTGGTCTGGTTTATAGTCAAACATCCATATCAATTCGTCAATTTCCAATTTAGGATTTCATATCTCTCGATCATGCAACGGGTTGTCACTCTTCCAAAGAGAGACCAATAACAATCAATTATCCACAGTTTCAATCCTCCTGCTATACTCTACCTTTTTGGTATCAGTTAACCTAGCTCTGCCTTTCTCCTTGGTTACCGATACCCTCCACCATTAGGGTTATTCACCGTATGCGCATATGGGCCCTGAGACAAAGTCTAGTAGCTAGCTAGACATTGTCCCTACAATTCACTCATTTCATTCACAATTAACTTATCCTCTGCCCTCTTCACATTTCAGTACTGTGGTTCCATTCAATTATCAAAACGATAGAACAATCAATCGAATAACAATACCAACATGCTAGATCAACAATATCATATCAATTCAATTATATCATTACTTATTTTCATGCAATGCTGCAAATAATGCTAACAATAGAGATCCAACATGAGGTCATGCACAATAAGTCAATTAACAATTCAATCGGTATATATATATAAGCACATATATATATATATATATATACATGTACCGTTATTTAATTCTAAGTAATAGAATCCAAAACAGATCCCGTGAACCCCCGCACCTGATCAAGTAGGGCACTTGGGTAGGATCCGGTATCGCTAAACTCGACGACCTCGTCTAATCCGCTAATCCTCGGTCAATCGGGTCTAGGCCTAAATTACATGGCATAGCAAGTCAATTTCAATATATTTCATAATTCCTATACCCAATCGCATTCTAATACTCGTAAACGGTCAATTCAACAAATTCGGACGTTTTACCATCTTACCCTTGCAATTCACCCTTTTTTTTAGGGTTTAAGTCACATTTCTTCTCAATTGGGGTTTATATCAAATAGATAGCAATAAGGAAGTCTCAATTCACTCAAACTCGTAATCACGGTCATTTACAATTCAATTCATTCGAAAGTTGGTTCAAAACCCTAATCAATTTGGGATAATCTCACCATTCGGGTTTTAGTTGGAATTGAGACATGAAATCAATCAAATAACGCTCAAGAAGCAACAAAGACATTGATTCTCGAGTTTGGTTCAATTTGGTCGGGTTTCACCGAAACCCTAGAAAATCAAGAGACGAGAAAATAGAGCAAACGAGAAGAGGGATTACCAAACCAAGTGGAGGAAGGGGCGAGATTTGAGCTCCTCTACGATTTTCTCAAGTTTCGGTCAATTCCGCGGGAAATCAGACTCTCTCTCTCACTCTCTATCTCTCTCTCGTGTCTCTCTGTTGGGGCGGCCAAAGAGAAAAAGGGGAAAGGAGGAAGAGAAAGAAGGAGAGAGAACAGGAATTTTTGCTAAATAAACCCTCACTTTATCGGATAAAACGTTATAACGTTTTGTTAAATCGTTATAACGATTCAGCTAGTGAAAAACGCAGGAAATAGTGTATAAAACGCATAATTTGGTGTATAAAACGTTATAACGTTTTCTGAAAACGTTATGACGTTTTAATTGAATCCAGCCTTCATAAAATCGTCGTTTTTCATCAAGTTTTACAGCGAAAAACGTTACATAACGTTTTAAAACGTTATAACGTTTTAGGAAATTTTTTTTTTTTTTTTTTTTTTTTTCACGATGTTACACCTTACAATCTAGAAATTGCACAATACCTTTGTTATTTTTGGTAATGTCATAAAATCTCGCCCACGGTTGATTGTATTCGGGAGGAGCTCTTTCTCTTTTAGTCTTCTTTTCTGCTGGTGCTTCTGGGGGTCTACTTGTCGAAGGAGCGACAACTTCTTCTTGAATTTCAGGTTTAGCTGTCGAAGGAGTACCTCCTGTAGGGGCAGTGTCAGTGAATTGACTCGATGCTACAGAAGAGCCCATGCCTCCATATGTATACGGTGGTGTCGGTTGAAGTGATTCTTGTGGAATGAATACGTTTGGATCGTTTGAAGTATAATACGGTGGCGGTGCACTCATTTGTGGGGGTTGTTGATAATTTGTTTGGAGCATTTGGTCCCTTCTTTGATAATTTTGTGGATAATTTTGTGAATAATTTAGTGGATAATTTAGTGGATAATTAGGTGGTGGCATTTGGGAGGAAGAACTATCAAGATAATTAGGCGGATAATTTTGTGGATAATGAGATCGTGGCATATCGGGGCCAAAAAGTGAGGCCGACAATCTCGAGGCAAAATCTTCATCCCCGTCGCGAGGAGGAGTTGTCATATTTTAAACCTATTAAAAAAAAAGAAATAAAAAAACAGAAATAAAAAAAAACAGAAATAAAAAAACAGAAACAAAAAAAAGAAATAAAAAAACAGAAATAAAAAAAAACAGAAATAAAAAAACAGAAACAAAAAAAAGAAATTAAAAAACAGAAACAAAAAAAACAGAAATTAAAAACAGAAATAAAAAAAAACAGAAATTTAAAAAAAGAAATTAAAAAACAGAAATTAAAAAACAGAAATAAAAAAACAGAAATAAAAAAACAGACATAAAAAAAACAGAAACAAAAAAATAGAAATTAAAAAACAGAAACAAAAAAACAGAAATTAAAACACAGAAATCAAAAAAACAGAAACAAAAAAACAGAAATTAAAAAACAGAAATAAAAAAAACAGAAATTAAAAAACAGAAATTAAATCTAACCTATTCAAAATAAATCTAACATTTTCAAAAATAAATCTAACCTATTCAAAATAAATCTAACATTTTTAAAAATAAATCTAACCTATTCAAAATAAATCTAACATTTACAAAAATAAATCTAAAAAAAAAGAAATTAAAAAACAGAAATTAAAAAACAGAATTTTAAAAACAGAAATTAAAAAACAGAAATAACAAAAACAGAAATAACAAAAACAGAAATAAAAAACAGAAACAAAAAAAAACAGAAATTAAAAAACAGAACCAAAAAAACAGAAATTAAAACACAGAAATAAAAAAAACAGAAATTAAAAAACAGAAATTAAAAAACAGAAATTAAAAAACAGAAATTAAAAAACAGAAATAAAAAAACAGAAATTAAATCTAACCTATTCAAAATAAATCTAACATTTTCAAAAATAAATCTAACCTATTCAAAATAAATCTAACATTTTTAAAAATAAATCTAACCTGTTCAAAATAAATCTAACATTTACAAAAATAAATCTAACATATTCAAAATAAATCTAACATTTTTAAAAATAAATCTAACCTATTCAAAATAAATCTAACATTTACAAAAATAAATCTAAAAAACAGAAAATAAATCTAACATATTTAAAAGTAAATCTAACATTTTCAAGAATAAATCTAAAAAACAGAAATTAAAAAACAAAAATAAAAAAAACAGAATTTTAAAAACAAAATTTTAAAAACTGAAAATAAATCTAACCTATTCAAAATAAATCTAATATTTAAAAAAAAGAATCTAACTTATTCAAAACAAATCTAATTACTTCACATATTTTCAAAAATAAATATAACCTATTTTTTAAACCTATGAAAAATAAATCTGAATTTCAAAAATAAAATCTAGCATCAAAACAAATTTAATTACTTTACATCTAACAAATCTAACATAAACTAAATAAATCTAACATATTCAATAAATCCAACAAATCTAATTACTTAACAAATCTAACAAATCTAACATAAAATAAATCTAACAAATCTAAATATCTAATTACTTAACATCCAATAAATCTACATAAACTAAATTTACTCTACAAAAATAAATTAATCTAACATGAAATAAATATAACGTTTAAATCTCGCGGAAAAATCTTGCGGAAGGTCCCGAACTTCGTAATTTCGATACCTTCGTAATTCCGTTTGCGTATTTGTAAAAGGAATTAAATGTACAACTATATATTTTTTTAACAATAAATTTAAAATTTGAGAATAATAGAAATTTAAATTAAGAGAATGAGAATTGAGATGGAGATGTGAAAATGAAGGGAGGAAGAGGGGTATTTAAAGAAATTTTGATTGGAGGGATAAAATTTAAATTTTTAAATTTTTAAAGAATAACAAAAAAAAAAACATCCCATCCGGTCGGTCCGGTCCGGTCCGGGTGGGTCCGGCCGGTCGGGTCCGGATGGGATGGCAGCACCGGGTGGGAGGGAACTTGGGTTTTTTGAATTTTGAATTAAAGTGAACAGTAGACGGGTATCGGGTAGGGGTAGTCGGGTACTCGGATACGGATATAGTCGGGTACGGGTATGGTCGGGTATTTATCCAAAAAAACCGGTTCGGTCCGTTTTTTGCCCGTACCCGCGTACCCGAGTACCCGACCCATACCCGGGCTCGGGCACGGGCGGGTAGGGTAGGGTATACCCTTAACGGGTATAATTAATACTCTACCCCAGACTATATATAATATATGCAATTCGCTAGTACTTTTTGCATAAAGTATCCTTCGAAATTGTTCTAATATTAATTTGTGCAAGTTTTTATATATTGTTTAAAGCATAACTGTCATTTTTGGTAATTTAATCATTTTAATATTACTGTGAATCCGTTTGAAAATATGATTTGCCCATGTATTAATAAACACTTGAATATATTCCAAAAATTTTATAAATACCCAAAAAAAAAAACAAATTACGGGATCTACCCATTTTTTGGTTGGATTTCGATTTATGCTCATTCCGCTTACTAAATAACCGGATTTAGAATTACTTTCCGGTGATCCAATACCCAAATTTTCAAAAAGTTTCCGGTTACCCAATAAGCGAAAAGAAACAAAATTTCCGGTTACTCAATAACCGGTTTTGGTCCTGTTATTGAGTAACCGAACAATGGTCAATTTTAGAACTAATATATTATTCTGAAGTTGTGATCGACATATACTGTTATGGCGGTTACTTTACTACTATCTGTTCAGAAATTTTTTTTTTATAATAAATATTATAAAATAAGAAAGAGAAAGAAAATCTATCTTAATTTTTTATGTATTAAAACAATTCACAGATGAATGGTCAAAATTTTATTTTGGAAGCCGTGTCAAGCAAAACAAAATTACAATAAAAAATTTACACTTTGGAATTTTCATTAGTTGACCGTAGGGCTGCACAAAAAAATCATAGTTTGTGATTCGATTCCAGTTTGATTCGAAAAAGTTTGTAAAAAATTCGATTCGAAATTAATTCAAACCAAATTCAAACTTGACCTGGTTCATTCGAAATAGGTTCGCTGATGACTTACAAGTTAAAACATAAGGCCGTCCAGCCATAAATCATAACTCGTAAGTCGTAACCCTTGCTCTCAGTTCTAAAACCCTAGTTGACTTTCACCTCTCGCTTTCGGCGACTACGATCACTCTTCCTTGTCGTAAAAAAGTTCGTAAAAGATTCGAAATTAATTCAGACCAAACTCAAATTGAGGTAATTAAGTTCTATTTGGTTCGATTCGTTTGCGGCCCTAGTTGACCGTAAAAATTCCACCTTGAAATTAAGCTGTGTCAAACCCAAAAAAAAAAAATATTGGATCAGTATAATTTGTACTGATTTTTCTATGTATGAAAAAAATCAAAGTATTTTTTCTTTCTTATTTTATAATATTTTCAGTGAATAAAAATTCTCCTATTTATTTGTATCCTAAATTCTGCTCCCCTTTTTATTATCTTAAGGAAATATTGTTAGTGCATAAAATATCTTAGATATATAACATGATCCAATAAAATAAAAAACATGAGCTCTTTTGATAACAATTAATGAATAAAATATCTTAGATGTTGATATTTAATTAACAAACCTCCTATCTAGGAAAGATCCCGTTTAGCACTCACACGTGCAAAATTGATTTAGTTACTGCAATGCGTAGGCACTTGACAAGTTAAATAATAAATATTAAACAGAAACTAGCTGAAGAAGTTTTTTGAATGTGACCTTAATTAACAGTTTGACCAAGTCATGAAAATGAAAACGGTCTAATTAAGATGTAGAAAAAAGTGATGAGATTTGGATGTTTAGACCAGGATGCACACCATATTTGATAGGAGACCAGAAAACTTATCTAAATGGTCTTGTATTCTTGCACGCTTGTGTCACTGAACAAGTTTTATCTCGCTTAATTACAAAAAAATTCAAGCTACCGCCTCGTGTCAGACTAGAATAATTTCTTTTTTTAATATAAAAGAGAACAAAAGTTCTAGCTTGATTACCAAAAATTCAAAATCTCGCGTCAGAAGAAGAACAAATTTCATTAATTAGCTTAATTAATTACCAAAATTTCAAAATATCTCGTGTCAGAAGAAGAACAAGTTTTAGATTAATATTACCAAAAATTCAAGACAATCTAACGTATTTCGAGGTCCATGCATATTTAAACGAACATTGAGAATAAAAAAAAGTCTCAAAATATATTGGTCTAGATTGGGGTCACAAATTGGACTAAATAAAACATAAAATTGGAACAAACAAAAAATCATAAAAACTTTCTAGAGCTAATATTCAAAACAAAAAAATATATATATATTGCTCATTTTCAATTTTTATATATAAGAAACAAAATAAAAAAAATCATTATTATTACACGCATCACACATGCATCTGACATGTCTTCTTTTTTTTGGTTGAAACCCGTAGATAAATTTTATTGAACTAAAAGAGTTATAAACAAGCTGTTATATAAGATTAGACCACGAGTGTCTGAGAAAGCCCCCAGCTATTAACATTGTGACTCCGTCTAACCTTCTAAAATATTATGAGCATGAAACGTGACATGTTTGAATGATATCATGTACTCATCCACATTATATCAAGTTTAAGTCGATGTCTGATTCCGTCCGTTCAAATAGCATTTAGATTAGTGTGGATGAGTGTATACAATGGTGAAGTAATTATAATTATTAATTATAAGAATATGCTTCTTTTAATATGATTTTTAGAAACAATTACAAAAATATGCATGTGTTAAAAAAAATTGTAAAATTATGCCTCCACTATGAAAATTATATTCCATCTATCACACTTAATTTTCTGACTCCGTTTTTTTAGCGTATTTAATTAGATTCATGGAACATCTCATCATGCGTGGCGTGTTGTGGGTCTTGTCCTGCCTCCATGTCACATGAGCTCAAGAAGTGGCATGCTTGAAATGCCATGATATGATATGACATATTAATTTCTTGTTGTGCAAAAATTTTAGGTGGTGTACGTACGTACGTGTGTGTGTGTGTGTGTAATTGTGCAGTTTTTATGTACTGTGCTATATCTAGCAATAAGTGCCCCATAATTATATGGCTTACATTTTTCCTATATAACTCTCAGAGAATAAATACACGATCTCAGAGTGTTTGCTGCACTGGTGAAAGAGCACGTGCACATCATATATATGGGCACAGTTCACAGTAAAACACTGTCTTAAACACAATATCAGATGTTAATATATCTGAGAATTGAGATTGAACATAACGTCGACGATTTATGGATCACCAATAATGACATGCATCTAGATTAGTAAAATTAAAAATAACTGTCAAGCACCAAATAAAAATTAAGTTAATTTTAATTTCTAAACATCTAAACTCCTACAATTAACTTTTTGTTACTTGTAGTGGTCACATCAGCAATTATTATTAAAAATAGTTGAGAGTAACGAGAACTAGAGCCAATAGAAACAGTTAGAAAGAATTTCTTTAATGAGAACCGATACAATTATCCAAATAGATGATTATCTCTGTTGAGTTAGTGAATTTATTATGTCAGCATAACTCAGAATATAGCTTAAATTGATTCAAAACCACCTCATTTTTTTACATGAATCAGCACACTACATCTGTATATTAATATTTAAAAATTAAAAGACTACCAAGAGCACTGTCAAGAAAATGGAATATATAAAGAATTTATTTACATTAACATATAAATTAATTTGGAAAACCAACTACTAATTATTAATTATCTATGAAGTATATTCATTTCATCTTGTTCTGCTATTGTTTGTAATCTCGGTCGCCATTTACTTGTCTGATCAGAAACCAGTACAGTATTGTTTGAATTTATAAGGCTGCTCAAAATCAACATAGGCAATTTTTTCTTGCTTGATAATCTCAATATCTCCTCTAGTTGCCTTTTTGTGATCTTAATCTTTACTATATTACTACTTGATGAGGATACCTCCTTGAACTCTCTCTTTTCTTCATTTATTTGCACAACTTCTTGCTCAAATTCCTCTTCTTCGTCATCCATCCATGTTACAGCTCTTGGTTTAAGGCAATTATTTCCCATTTCTTTCTTTCTTTTCTCCTCTCTTTGGATCTTGTTTGCAGTGTTCTCTCTTGTTCTTCTCCTTGTCACTTAAAGCAAGGTAAGTAATCACTTTATATGTTTAGAGATAAATGTATTAGTAGGAAAGTATATATATAGCAGGGGGGAGAGAGAGAGAGAGAGAGGGTATATGCAACGTATGCATATAATATATGCTAGAGTAGAATTAATATAGAAATAGAGACATGAGCGCATGGAAAGAAATATGGTCACATGACGGGTCAGAGTTTACGCACGTTGAAATCGAGAAATAATGCATAGAGAAAATATTTGACATGAACATGTTCTACAAAAGAACATATTTAATAATATACTTACCACTGCTCCGGAACCAGCAAGAACGGGTCTAGGGAGAAATATATTCAAAAATTCTGGTAGTTGTTGGTTGTTGCGGGTAAGGATTATTTGAAAAGGGGGAAATGCCAGATCAGCAGTCCATGTAAGAATCTGTCTATACTCTATAGTCTATACCAGGTGGTTTGTGAAAAGTACCGGACAAAGGACACATGGAAGAAATGCTTAGCAAACAGATATTTTTATTTTAATAATTTGAATATATATTTATGAGTGAGTCTATGATATTATGCATATTACGATTTGTTACTGTAATACGGCTCTATATTTGAGTTTTCAAATCCTAACGGTCGATCCGAACCGTTTATCTTGTTCTCCATATTAATATGTGTTTGGAGACCAAATTTTACATTTTTTGAAAAAAATTTTACTATTTTTTTAGATTTATTGAAAATCACTGTTTTTGGATGGTCCAGAATTTTCAGATCAAGCGATTTTCTCAATATCTAAAAAAATAGTAAAAAATTTTCAAAAAATGTAAAATTTGGTCTCCAAACACATATTAATATGGAGAACAAGATGAACGGTTTTGGATAGACCGCTAGGATTTGAAAACTCAAATATAGAGCCGTAACACGGTAACAACCCGTGATATGCATAGTACCATAGACTCACTCTATATTTATTATAAGGGTTTTTTATTTAGTCGATCTACTAGTGGGAACTATATAATTGTTACGGGAGTGAGTCTATGGTACTATGCATATTACGATTTGTTACCGTGCTACGGCTCTATATTCGAGTTTTCAAATCCTAACGGTCGATCCGAACCGTTCATCTTGTTTTTCATATTAATATGTGTTTGGAGACCAAATTTTATATTTTTTGAAATTTTTTTACTATTTTTTTAGATTTATTGAAAATCACTGTTTTTGGATGGTCCAGAATTTTCAGATCAAGTGATTTTCTAAATATCTAAAAAAATAGTAAAATATTTTCAAAAAATGTAAAATTTGGTCTCCAAACACATATTAATATGGAGAACAAGATGAACGGTTCGGATCGACCATTAGGATTTGAAAACTCAAATATAGAGCCGTAGCACGGTAACAACCCGTGATATGCATAGTACCATAGACTCACTCATTGTTACGGTTCGTTTGAAAGTTTTGTCTCATTAGTTTGCAGTCAATATTACAACTGCTCCAGAAAATAAAAATAGAAAATTAAAGGAACCATCATAATGATATATACCAGTCCTTACCACCAAAAAATTAATAACTAGAGGTGAAGGAATAATATAGTGAGAGAATTAGTATACCTTAAAGAGCTATGTTACTATACAGCTTCTTTTATTTTTCAGATTTTTGTAATTATAATAATGGATAAATTTTAAAGGATTTTTGCTTTTGCTACGGTTTCTTAGCATGTATTTGAAGAAAACAGTTTTTGCTATTGATTACAAAACAAAATCATGGTTGTTATTTAAAAGGAGAAATGTTCTGGCCCCAAGTCATCATACCCGAGCGCGTCCTGATGGAGTTTTTCATGTCACGCTTTTAAATTTATAAACTCGTTTATACTTCTGATCAGATCACAAGCGTATGATCCTATCGAGTAGTATAATTGAGTATCGATCCGCAAGGAATAAGGTTATCCGTCTTGAGCAATCAAATCGCAACCCGTTGAAGAGCTAGATAAAATTAGATATTGAGAGTTGTTGGTGAATCAAAGATGCAACTTTGTATTTCTGGATCAAAAGATAAAATAGAGTAGTAAAAAAGGAGATGTTAATTAATTTCTAGGGTTTCGGCACACCATTGTTACTTCAATCCACTTTGATTCTTATTTTGGATTGATGTTAGTTTTTAGTTGTTGTAAGAGGGTTTCTAATCCTATCCCAGTGATTGGCGCTTTCACGGTTCAGCCACGCTACTAATCAATTCTTCCCATTAAAGCTTGACTTGAGAAGTGCAAGGGAATCTGTGATTAGCCCAAAGTCACAACCTTCACTTGACTAGGGCCCTCGGCTGATCCTATAGGGTGTCCCCATGGTAAGGTAAGACAATGCGACATTCGTATGCGAATGCCGAGACTCTCATGTATACTTTTGTGGATTCGACTATTGGCTTCTTCGGTTAAGATCTCCCCCAAAAGGCATCGTTGGATCATTGATTTTTAAAGTGGCTTAATAAATAGTAAAAAAATCTCAAAAAATGTAAAATTTGGTCTCTAAGCACATATTAATATGGAGATTGTGTGGAGCGGTTCGGATTGGTTATTCGGACTTTGAAATCTCAAAAACTGACTCGTTATAACTTAGGTTATATATATATGAGATTAGCTACGCTACTCCATGGAGTAAAACGCGATTGTACTCCATGCCATATTTTCATTTTGAAAGTTCAAACGATCGATCCGAACCGTTAGATATGATCTCCATATTGAAATGTGCTTGGAGACCAAATTTTATATTTTTTGGAATTTTTTTACTATTTATTAAGCAATTTTGAAAATTGCTATTTTGCTATGAACAGTAAAAACAGTACAAATTTCTGGACCATCGGATCAGCAATTTTCAAAATTGGTTAATAAATAGTAAAAAAATTCCAAAAAATGTAAAATTTGGTCTCCAAGCACATTTCAATATGGAGATCGGTTCGGATCGGATCGGATCGGTCGTTTGAATTTACTTCATGGAGTGGCGTAGCTCATCTATATATATAATATTTTAATTTAAATTTGATATTTAAACAGTTGAACATAGTAATTTAAATGATAGACATCAGAGGTTTAAATGGTTTAAAATATTCCCTCCGAAAATTACTACAGATTAACTTTAAAAAAAATAACTTGAAAATAACTCAAAACTATTTTTTCATGAATAAGAGAAAAATGGATTTTTGCAATCATACTTAAACGAACTCATCAAAATATGTCAGAGAAGGAGAGAATGTAAGATTCACAGAAAATGGGGATTTGTACAAAATGAGATATACAAAAAGAAAATTAATAAGGTTTGAATTTATATCTGCTCATTGTAAACCTTGGTTTTCAACTTTTCATGTTTTTTTTTTTGAAATTGGGCAGAGGCTGCCAGATGTTTTCAACTTTTCATGTAATGATATAGGCACGTTACCCTCTTCATAGTCTGCTACAGTTACATATTCAGTTTCTTTGAGTTTGACTGCTCGTGTAGCGGGTCAATTTCTATGTAGAAATATTGACTTTCAACGCAACTCGGTACATTTTGTTGCATTTTGATTCCCATGTTGGAACCCTCATTGGCCGTAGTTATCGATTTTATTGGAGTTGTGTGAACAGTGAACTTATGTATTGAATTCAGAAATGATTTAGTACGCTTATCACACTCACACAAGTATACTTTTAATCACAACGAAAGAAAAGACTAGACTCGTATTTTTATTTTTATTATTAAATTAAAAAAATATAAAGAGCGTTTAGTGTGCAATTAGTAGTCCCCACGTGGCTACGCCTAATGTCATTATTGGTAGACCTAAACCAATTTGATCTTAATAGTGTATGTTGTGCGTTGCATCATTCACAGCACTAAAATTAAGAAAAAAAAATTAGGGGGAATTTCACGTATACCCCTCAAAAACTTCGAAATTACGTATTTCCCCCTCTAAAATTTGAAATTACATATTTCCCCCTCTAAACTTCAAAAACTCACATATTTACTCATTTTATTATCTTTTCTATTAAAACACATTCTAAATTTATAAAATACCTATTTTACCCTTTTATTAAAAAGCATAAAACACTCATCTGACTCAAATTTGAATCTAAAGGTTCCTCTACCGTCTGAATTGCTTTGAGATCTGTGCGCGCTAGATCAGCACAAATCTTGAAGCGAATAAACACTGAAATTGATGCAATGTACATAGATCTTAATGCGATGCACACAGATCAAAATTTCTTTGAGATTCGTGCGGGCTAGATTAGTACGAATCTTGAAGCGAACACGCAATAATCTTATTGCAATACGTGCGGATCGGACGGTAGAGAAACCCTTCAGATTCAAATTTGAGTTCGATGGGGCATTTTATACTTTTAATGAAGGGTAAAATAGGTATTTTATATATTTAGAATGAGTTTTAATATAAAAGACAATGAAATGAGTAAATATGTGAGTTTTTGAACTTTAGAGGGGGAAATACGTAATTTTGAAGTTTTTGAGGGGTATACGTGAAATTCCCCCAAAAAATTAAAAGCAGTTGTCAAACATCAAATAGAAATTAAGTTAATTTTAATTTTTAAATCTCTACACTCGTACAATTAATTTGTAATTATATTTAGTAGCCAAGTCAACAAATATTAATAAAAACAGTTAGATAAAAACAAGAGCCAATACTTCAGTTAGAAAATAAATTTTTAAAATAATTAGAAATTACATTACATCTCAAAAATTATAATAGAAGTGTCAACATGCTTTTAAAAATCAAATCAGCATCCTTTAGAAATCAAAGTGAAATCCGAAATGCAGATGCTCCCATGAAATTGCAGAAGGGTCGGTAAGTTTCCTCTCCGCCAAATTCTAAAGAAACCCTCTGTTTTTATTAATTTTCAAATAAGGAATGTAATTGTTTATTGAGGAGGGTTCAAATGCCTCCATTTTTTGTGCCTCCACCATGCCTCCATTTTTTGTGCCTCCACCATGCCTCCATTTTTTAAAACTTTAATAACTCAAAATTTGAAACTTAAAAGTAAAAATAAAACCGTTGGATATGATCTACGTCATTTTATTTATGCACTTGTAAAAAATTATGACATTTCAATTTTATTTTGATTGTCATCAAGAGTTTGTAAAAAATACATTAATATGGATGATTTCTAGACGTTGATTTTTGAACTTATTGATTCCTATAAAAACAAAATTAAAATGTGATAATTTTTTATGAGCACATAGAGAAAATAACATAAATCACATCTAACAGTTTTATTTTGACTTTTAAGTTTTAAATTTTGAGTTATTAAAGTTTTAAAAAATGGAGGCATTTGAACCCTCAAATGTTGTTTATTTTGCTCAGCGTTTTTCATTTGAAAATTAGAAGAGCAGGAGCGACTATTTTCTTTCATTACTCACTAATAAAACAAAAAAAAAATTCAAACTTATTCTTATGTACAAATATAATTTTACACACTAAATGAGAAACAGAGCTGTTTTGATTATATTTTTAACTTCCCGCTGTAAATATACCTGAAGACCTGAAACAACTAGCACAGGGAAAATTTCAAAAAGTACTTGTTGCTTGATCATTACCATCATTTCTCTTTAATATATTGTATAAATGTAGAGCATTGTAATTTCCCTTTTTTATATACATATATATTATACTATGTCTCCCTAGAAATGGGTGCTAATGACATTAAATAACATTATGAAAATATTCTATTATTACAAAATTCAACACAATTCAATTATTACACACTCCAATAAATTTTGATGTTTCTAAATTGAATGAGGATGTGTAGAAAAAATATTCCAAAGTGGGGGCAATCATGAAGGTGGAATCACAAGAAATTGAAAATTACATGTCACAATAACATTTCAATGTTAAATTGCTATAAACTATCTATATTCTTGAAAATTAATATGACCGGTAGCTTGTGCATGCTCCGCAGCCTCCTGTTAAGTTAATACAAGAAAAATATAACTTCTGAGAGACTAGAATTTTGTGCATTCCCTTGATAAAGCATTAAATATATACTGGAAGTGTAAAAAATTCATCAGGTACCAAGTCCTTGTATTATGGAGACATAAGACAGCGTATTACGAAAATGCAGAAATTATCTCATATATGAGGGGTATACAAACTTCACAGAGATTTGAGTATCCATGAACTTTGTTTGATAGCAAGTACAATTAAGCAAACTAAAATAACATGAAAATAGAGCGCTAATTACCTTCTGACCAATAACACCAATTTGACAAACACCGCACCGCAAGGTGAAGTTTGATGTATCTGTGAAGCTTCTTTTCCTGAAAATGAACCATTAACAGGGATATTGAGCAGAAAAAAATAGTCTTAGGTCTTCATAAAACTACTTGTCCACCAGCTACTGGTAATTGAACCAGGCTACTCAACATATCCTGACCCAGTTTGCAACTTCATGGTTTCTTTTTTCAGGGCAAATAGGACTTTAAAAGTAGCAAAGGTTTAGACTTTAGACCAAACAAACAAAAAATAAAAAAACAATGAGGAGGTACCTATGTGCATCCTTCACCAGGTTTAGAGCAAGATTTTCAGGAGGACCAATGGACCGTTTATAGTCAACTGGAAATATCGTCTGGTCAAACTCCTCAGATGCCGAATCAGACGGCGTCAGCTGTCATTTTTGTATTGCAAGTTCAAGGAAACAGGATGATGACATAATGACACTTAAATCTTTTTTTTTTTTGCAACTTATTTTCTTGGTTATGAATTGCAGTTCAATTGGGGATCAAGAATATGCGCTGAAAGAAAATTAACAAACCAAAATAAGCTGATTCAGTCCAGTACTTGCCGAACCAAGTACACAACCAGGAATATTAAGAGAAACGTACCGCTAAGGCATCGTAATGTAATCCGTCATAGATAAGCATAACCCTCTCGTGATAGTTCTTCTCCTGTTTTAATAATTATTTCAGTAAACTATAAATTAAAAAAATCCAGAAAAAATCCAGGTATGTTCCCTACAAGACAGAACTTTCACGTATGACCCAATAAGATGTAAAAAACATCTACAGTGGCCTTTTTAAGTCCAAGCCTTAGAAGATTCCCAAAAAGAGAGAGAGAGAACTTGACAGCCTCAGTCAAGATTTTTAAAGAGAGAGAGAGAGAGACCTGGCCATACAAGTCGCAACGCATAGTTTGGATATCATAAGCAGCAATTTCACGACTGTAATATTCTGATAGTATGGAAAGTTCAATTGCTCCTGGTAGTAAAACCAAACAAAACTATGTCAGCAATGGTTGAAGTTATAGCTCATATACAAAACATCAAAGCACAAAAGAGACCTTAATGTTTACTAATTCTTGTTTCTTCTTATTGACTAGTATGGTCATTGGTTAGTGATAGAAAAATAGAGCTAGGGTTGTTGTAACAAAATGCAAAGTCAGAATAAATATCTACCTCCCCATTTTTCAGGGTCCATGATCCAAGAACAATATTCCTCATTATTTTTGCCAAGAAATGCTTCGTTGTACTTTACTGGATCACTTGCCACTGCAGCTGCTATAACCTACAACACCAAAGAAATAATGATTTATAAACTTATCTTTCAGTAGACCAAATACTATAGACACCTACCTACAAAAGAGACCCAACATTTCTCCAATCTGTCACTAACAACTAAAAATTTTGGTATCAGAAAATAACATACCACCATTAAATTCTGTATGGAAAAGGTATTTCTTATTCCATGAATACTGACAAGTTACCAACCTTTCCTTTCTGTTGGGTTACTGAAATCAAAATACATAAATAAAATTGAAGGATTGATTGCTGGCTCATAAAGAAGTACGAGGAATGTTGGCTCTCATTGGAAAATTCAGAAAATAATTTGGAATAATTGCAAAAACAGCAAATTATCAATGTACGAGAGAGGAAAAATAAAAAACCTAATGACATAATAGTATTTTTTTTTGTGTAGCTCTCATAAAGGCATACTGATAACCTATGCCAACATGAACTGCTACAGTGCCATAAGCCAAGAATAAGGTCCCGGTGGCAGTTAAAACCAGTGTGCTGAACCAGGAACAATACTAGAGGCTAGGAACCAGAATACATCACCTCTACTGAGATGAACCACATGGTATGTTACTGGCTGGGACACTCAGCTCATGACCATAATCATATAATAATCACAAAATTTCACATCAATTTCTTAAATCATCACACAATTATGGCATGAAGAAAACATAAAACTAGAATATTCCAAACTTCATTGTCTCAAGTGTGATAAGTGATAACTTATTTCCAACTTTTGTAAGGCAGAAACTGAATATGTTTGATCCAGAGTTGAACTAGACTAACTGAATCGAAGATAAAAATAAAACTCAGTGAAATAACAATGTAAATAATTAAAAAAATGGAAACGGTAATATAGAGGAAGACGTAATTACAATGTACAAACCTGTCTAAGCTCAGGAGCCTTATTCTTATTGTGCTCCATAACATACCTAAGCAAATTATTCAGAAACAATATTGTTCAAGAAATTCACAAATAACGGGAATTAAACGAAAGTAGCAAAATTAAAATCAAAACTAACCCAACAGCATTAAAGAGACAACTATTGTCAGATGGGATAACTCTCCTTACAACAACACCTTCCATGACACTTCAATTTAAAATCTGCAAATCAACGAAACGGGAAAAGAAAAAGGTCAATTTGGAGTTGACAAGAATTTATCTTTGGAGAATTACCAGAACCCAGCTGAACCAGCACCTAAATAGAAAAAAATTAAAAGTTTAGAGGACTTCTTGAATGAAACATGATGTAAATTCCAGACCCGATTTGGAAGGTAACCAACGAACCCTGAGATCTATAGTTGCGTGCAACCACCGCAGAGAGAGAGAGAGAGAGAGAGAGATGCTCACAAGAGAAGCAAAAGTTTGTTAAAACGACCAGAATGCTCTAGCTTGAAGGATAAGAAAACGAAGATAACAGGGGAAGAATGCAATCTCCTCCTGCTCGAAATTTGCAAATTTTAAAGCATATAAAAAGGAAACCAATTAGTTGAGGGGAGACTTGAGAGGAAAGAGAGAGAATCCAGGTAACAGCGGCGGATGAGAATAAACTGGAATTCATATTAACTAAGGTACCTCAAATGTTGTGTTTAGATATGGACCATCAGATCTTTTTTGACACAAATCTAAAGCGGATCTGTGCATCCCATCTGATAGAGAATTGCTCCAAATTATGATCGGACGGTCCAAATGCAAACTCTAAATTTGAGTTACTGAAGTGGATCTATACTCGTAACGTGTAACTTTGATCTAATGGATCTCGTAATGTGTGGTACTTTCTGTAGCCACTTAATACAAAATAAGGACTGAACACACCATTCAATTATTGACTTTTACAAATTTGAATGTACTTTTAATTTTTTAAATAAAATTACTATGTTTAGAATTTTTTAAAAAGACGTTTAATTTTAAAATCTGTTAATTTATTTATTTAAATAGATTAAATTTTGCAATTAACATGGTTGAGATAAATATTTTTGAAAGTAAATACTTGAGATTATTATAAGTAAAAATATTTATATTATACTAAATTTATTAGAATTATCTACAAATAATAATCCCAAAACTGTTGAGAATTAAATTAAATGGCTAAAAAGTTCATTTATCATGATAGCTTTTCATTGAAAAAAAAATGAATAAACCATTATATTTATTGCTTCTTAAAGGATATTGGATATACAAAATTATTGTTAACAACGTATCATTAATATCACTGACCTTATATTCATAATATCCACAATATGGAATAAAAGGGAAATGTTTGATAGAGAAATTGCATAAATTAACAATGAAGAACCATAAATATTTAGTCATATAGTTAAAATGTTCTTATTTTTTTTCATAACCCCTAATTTGAAGTACATAATACAAAAGGTCTAAATGGAAAAAAAATACATCATGCTCGTAATTGATTTATGTAATATATAAAACCCTCCTCCGTTATAATTTGTTTTTTGTTGAAGTTATCATCTAATCATATGTTTGTATGTAGTTAGCTTCCTAATACATATCTACCTAATATAAATGCAAAGAACTATATAGAATGTCTCATAGATATTATTGGCTAAAATTTAATCTAAATTGTTTGTTACATACAAAATTCATCATTACCACAGATGCATGCTAAAATGTTTACTTATCTATTAGCTATCAATATCATTAAATCCTTTTTTATATCTTCCGTTGCCTATATAGAATTATGGTGTTTTTAAGCTTACCAAGTCTTATGATAATCTTAACTTTAAAATTTAGTAGATTGACTTTAAATGATAAATCCAAACCGATTAAACCAATCTGATAAGTTTAACTTTAAAATCTATTAGATTGACTTTAAACGACAAATCCAAACCGATTAAACCAATCTACTTCACAATTAATGCACTTACATGCAAAATTTATAAATTATTCAAGTATAAAATCAATTGATCAAAAATTGTCACAACTCACAAATGAATAAATCAAATTAACTTATAAATCTTTATTTTTTTATCGTACTAAATTAATTCAAAAATTGATAAATTTTGCATGTAAGCACATTACTCATGATGTAAATCGGTTTTAACATTTTGGATTTATCGATTGAAGTCAAGCCAATTAAACCTAGCGTGTACTATGCTCATCAAGAGGAGTTGATGAGCATAAGCTTCAAAATTTGTCGGATTTGTTTCAAATGACAAATTCAAACTGTTGAAATATTCGAATTCAATTAGTATAAAGTCAAGCGGTCAAAATTGATTAAAAACAAATGTATCAAAATAACTTATAAAACTCAATTTTCATCATTTGCTTACATATTGACTTTGTACTAAATAAGTTTGAGAAATTGAAAATTTTGCATCTACACACATCCCTTGTGAAGTATGTCGATTTCAAAAGTTTGGATTCGTCATTTGAAACCAATCTGGTTTCGAAGTTATGCTCACCAAGTTATTTGATGAGCATAGCACACACTAGCTTTACTTTGAAGTAGGGTTATTTTAAGCTCACAAATCTCTTTAATGAGCTTAACTTCAAACCCTATCCAAATGAGTTCATCCAAATCGTTGAAAAATGAACATATTAAAATAACTTATAAACTCTTTTTTTACAGCTTGACTTTGTTGGGTTTCGGGGTAACCAAAACCCGTTTAGACTTAAGCTGCGGAAAGAACGTAAAACAAAAATTTTTACTTCTAACTTAAGCCAAGGATTAAACGGGGCATGTCAGGAAACTTTCCAAGGTGGTCCACCTTCAATATTCCTTTGGCATCAAAACCCAATTTAATCCTTTTACAGATCTACTCCATGATTGATTTCTAAAACTTTAATCTACTTACCAATTAAATAGATTAATATAACATATTTATACCTTGTTTCCAAATCACAGTTGGAATGCAAACCGAGCGAGTAGAGCTACATCACGAGAATGATTCTACTCGGAGCATCAGACGTCTGATGCCTCTATAGGTTATCCACCAGGACTAACCAGAGAGCGGTTTATTTCTTTTGCCAGAAATACTATAAACCGCGAAATTCTGCAAAAAATACTATTCACGGAGAAAAAGATGAAAACCCGTAAACTCGAATTTTCGATTACTCAGTTTCACAAATAAGCAAAACTGACATATCGCGAAATTCGAGAAAACACTATTCATCAATCCCGTAAATATACTTCACAACAACCCGCAAGATTATACGTCAACTACGTATAACTTTCTTTTCTCAATCGAAACACTGTTTGGGAGAGAAACCGAGAAAGAGAGAAAATACCGATTCGATTCTGCACGAAACGATACGTGTGAATTAGTGGTTTTTCTCTCTACCCCTCCACCCTTATTTATAGGGTTTAGGGTCGGTTGCCAAAAGACCAAAATGCCCTCCAAGTTCGGCCTATCTACAAGATATGCCATTGAATGGATAAGGATGATGACATGTCATGTGGATAAGATCGATGACGTGTCATCTGGATAAGATCGATGACATGTCATGCGGATAAGGACGAATCTGAAAAGACCCGAATGCCCTCGACCCGAATACAAATAATATTCGTATAATTATTCTGAATAATTATATTTTTTTTTGCTGTTGTTGTTTCGGTAATTTATACAACGTGTCCTGCACATTTATAAATTAACCGGTTAACTTTTATACAACGTGTCATACACGTTTATAAATTAACCAATGTTTTTGCTTGTTATTTTTACATAACATTTATAATTTAATTATAACACGTATAATTAATTATAACCATCTTACTATTGATCATAACCAATTTATAATCAATCACAATAAGATTCTCCGATTAACTCCTATATGGTGTGACCCGATAGGATCTGTGTTATGTTGGTAAATAGAATTAAAACTGTTTTAACTTCTATAATCATGAGAGGCATCTGGTAAAACGCATCATGACCATCCAATTACACAGATGATGCTGTACAATACAATATCACGATACAGTAAACAATTTACTTGTGTCAGTTCTTTTGTCACATAGCTATCAGATTAGTTTCAAGGTAGGTGTGTATCATCATTGTAAACTTAATCTTTTCTTGATCTTGAGCAGATTATCAAATATGATTACTCTTGTAATCATACCGCGCGCTGATAATCTTACTCTATCAAGGGGCCCAGTGATGCTATAGCTCGTATAGAGATACGAGGGACAATAGTACTTTTGGTAAACCATCACTACCTCAGCTAAGCCATGTATACCGAAGAGCTACCGTTATAACTGCATTTTACCGACAGCGTTTGATAACAATCACACATATACATTTCTTAGTAGGAAAGATGAATACCTCATACTTTAGAACTTAACACTGAATGAAAGCATTAATGACACGAACACAATTCCGTATAATGTTTCATTCGGGGTCTGTCAGATATCATGTTCCTGAAACATATATCTATGTGATTAAAATGACAACTCCTTGTCTATGGTCTGTAAAACTTGATCATCATTTAATCCACATACTAACCTTACAGCGGTAATTAGTGTTCCTGCTAATTACCTTGGTCAGTGACCTTTTAAGAGTATATATCATCTATATTATGGAGTTTCACAATTTCAGTCATGAACTCGAAATGATCCATAAATGCAATAATACTCAAGGCAACAAAATGATATTAATCATCCAATTCATGAACAAAGCTTTATATAATCAAAATTATCGTATTATTGACTTCTAGATTATTACAAGCTAACAGACTTTGTAATAAATTAATTCAAAAATTTATAAATTTGACATGTAAATGCACGATTCGTGTAGTAGATCATTTTTAAATCTTTTAATTCGTTATTTGAAGTCATGTTGATAAGTTTTGAAGTTAAGCTTGCAAATTATTTAGTGAGCTTAAGAACACTTAAGTTATAATCATAAAATTAATATAAATGAGTCTGGCTAATATAACATCGGTGTCATATGACACTAACTTCAAAATCAATCGAATAGACTTCAAATGACTAATCCAAACCGTTCAAACCGATTTACTTTATGAGTGATGCTTTTGCATACAATTTTTTTATATTTTCGAGTTATTTTAGTATCAAATCAAGCGATAAAAATATTGAAAAATGAATGTATTAAAATAAACTTAAAAACTCACACATTTGACCGCTTGACTTGATACTAAATAAATTCGAAAAAAAATCTAAATTTTGATGTAAACGCGCAACTAATAAGGTAGATCGGTTTGAACGGTTTGGATTCACCGTTTAAAATCAATTCGATAGGTTTTGGAGTTAGTGTTATATAGGCCAAAATGACACTGATGTTATACTAGCCAGGCTTAATATAAATTGTTCCATAATTTTTAATAAATTCTTAGTAATCTTGTTTATGAAATATTACATCCAATAATTATTTTAATTTCTTATAAATGTCAAAATTAGCTATGGCTCCGGAGATGTTCACTTCTGATCTTATCCACGTATCTACCGTCTCCAATCGAGAAAAATCCAAAGTCGTAATTATTGCATACACATGGTCTTTAGATGCCATTAGCGCGTCCAATTACTTTGTAAAAGGGGATCGGAACGATACAGAAAGTTCTCAAAAGACCGGATCCATCTGTTAATACTTCAATTGTATAGTTTCAGTGATTTGATTCCGTAACAAACACAACTGTCAACAAGTTACTTCTTGTTTGGCAATTTTCTAAATAAACCCCATTTAGTTCAGAATTCCAACCTGAATAATATTTGCACCAAATTCTAATCACATGTCTACGACTTTTGGAGAAATGAAAGGCCATCATTTGTAAAATCGCTAAGATAGAGATTTTATAATTTCAAATTTTCATTGAATTCTGATTGTTTTTTTACACGAACAAACGAGAATTGTTTATTCATAGAAAATAATATAAAATAAGATTAGAAAAATATATGATCTTTTATTGGTAGTTGAATTGGTGACGCTGCCACCGATATATATTTTTTTTTTCAGCTAAATTTTGTTTATTTTGAATCGGTGGCTTACTACCAATTAAAAATTTCATGTAATCTATTTATTTTTAGAGTCGATTCTAAAGATTTTGAAATTTAAAATGGGAAAAAATTTGGACACTTATGTATATAATTAAATTCAGTAATACAAAAGTTTAAAAAATTCATATATACAAAATTTAAGCTCTAATATTTTATTTATTTATAATATATACAGATTAATTTTATTTTTAATATATACATATTATTTTATTTATTTTAGTCCTCCTGAATCTTGGAGCCCTGGGTGGGCCGGGCTTGTCTGTTTCTCTCTTTTTATTTCTATTATTTTCTGTAAATAAAAAATTCTCTGAAGAGACTATATATACAATATATACATTATACAGGGAATGTTTATCCTTCACCTATGCAAGGCTCTTAATCAGAGTTCTAACAAACTTCTGATCAGTGTTGTAAAAAAATGTCCGTTTAGACCGATTAGTCATTGGCGGTGAACAAATTGTCATAGATTTTTCCGACTAATCAACTGATTATTTCTGATTATTCCCGATTAATCTTTTAACGGTACCTTGTCCGTCCAACAACTGCATACCGTTATTTACAACACTGCTCTTAACTATTGTTTAATTGACTCTAATTAACTAATTCTCTAACAGTTACTGTTACACCTCTAACAACTACAGTTAGCTTTACCAACTCTCTAACAGATTCAGCTGTGTGCCTTGATTTGCCAATTAGACTTGGTCCACTGCTGTCGTATTAATTTGTTACAAACGTATTGTAGTATATTACTTGAGGGTTGTGTAATGTGTGTTTTGGTGCTTTATAAAGCAGCGTACCGTCTGCTTATTGGTTAAATTTATTTTTTTTCAAATTTTGGACAATATATTTAAATCACTTAATATAAAATAACAGAAGATTGAAAAGTTACAATAAAAAACATCTCTATCGAGACAGTGGTTCGGAGAAAGATAAAAGACACCTAGTCCACCAAAACACTGATTAAGTAGAAGCACTTTCTGACTCGGTCACATCTAACATCACTGTTGACCACACAATTTATCTAAATATATTCTCCTCCACCAAAACAGTGTGGTTCATAGAAACACAATTTTTGTCTAAATATTGAGACAAGACAAGACAAGATTCAAAAACTATGTTGTGATAAGTGCTTTTCACCTACTTGTATTAAAAATCTATGAAACTGCTTTTAACCTGATTATTTCAATCCGTAATTGTGATAAGAAGAGCGGACTTAGAATTTATGTCAGTGAATGGCAAGAAATTGGATTCAAATAGCTTATCGAGTTCAAACTTATTAACTAATCGAAAACAACAATATACATAATAAATAACAATAAAAATATTTTTTATCACGTTATATAGTGGAACGGCCGAAAAAACAACGCTATTGTTATATTGCACCGCTCATGTTATAGCGCCGATAGCGCCATAACTTTTGTGGTCTGAAAACATTATAGTGACACTATTTAGAACCCCGAAAAATAATATATTCTTACATAATAAAAAATAATAAAATAATATCATTTTATATATTAAAAAACAACAAAGTTGAGTGAACATGTAAATTTCAAAAATTCTATAAAATCAACAAAGTTTCTCATTAACTGTGTTTTTGAACTGCCCTGACAGCTTTTTTAGTTCGAGAGAGGGACAAAACAATTTCCAAGGAAGGGCAAGTGGTACTGGACCCATATTTTATTTGAATTAAAAACTTTTTCCACTGAGGCACTGTTTTGATGGACCAAATACATTTTCTTCCTTCACCGAATTACTGCTTCAGTGGAGATGTTTATTGTAACTCTCAAACTTTCTGTGCTTGTTTCGTTTAAACAATTTTATTTAGTTATGCTTAAAAAAAATAGGGTAAAAGTGTGAAGTCCAAAAATATTTATATTGATAAACAAAATAAACATAGAAGCTGACATAGTGAAACGAAACGAAAGAGAATAAACCATTTGCGTGAGAAGTTGTGGGATTGAAATTTGAATGCATGGTAAAATTGACCATCATTTGCAGCATAATTTTTTTTATATAGAAGTTGACGTAATAATATTAATCATCATTCGCAGCATAAATTTTTTATATACTTGACCTCTATTTACATTTGACCCTATTATCTGATCCGACTCCAACCCTATCAGCAATACTAATAAAAACTCATCAACACTGACAAAAATTTTGAGTACCAGAATCAAAACAATCAAATTCTACATGGCTTCAAGTTTAATCTTCAAATTGCTCAACATTCTTGGTGATACCCCCCCCCCCCCCCCCCCCCCCCCCCCCCCCTCCCTCTCGCCCTGCACATGCGCACAGCACAAACAAATCAACAGTTGAATTATTTAAATTAGAAGAAAATCAAATGCATCCTTGCATGATTGCATCAATTACTGCACCAGCCATACACTATTTGTACTAAAGACACCCGACCCTATACCCCAGTTGGTAGTTCTAGTCCATATTTACGATTCCTTTGTTATATTTATTTTATTATGTGGCCTATGTTATTACTGTGCATCAATTTTATTTAAAGAAATTAATGAAAATGTATCTGAGTTTTTGATGAAAAAATTCATATTACTATTAATAATTATATTGGTTCCAAAAGTTGCCTCATAATATAATAGACCTCTTCTTTATTTGGACGGATGTCATTCCAAAAATATTTTTCTGCCCATTTATTTTAAAGGATCATTCTCTGAAAACGTTTCTCTCTCTACTGATTTTGAGGGATATTATTCTGAAGTTTCATTCTTTTTGAAAGAGAGAAGTAAAGAAAATGCTGAAGGTCTCCATTATCAGATTTGAGGAAAACCATTAAAGATCAGTATTAGCGCTTCCGCCTAAAGATGTCTTCAATTCAAAATTGTAAAATTTAAATTCCTTTGTTATTTTATTTTGGATCTACGGATTCTGGATTACGTGTTTTAAATTGCAAAACACTTCATAATTTATTAATATTTTTGTTTCTTCTAGCACCAGCGATTGAATCAACCTAGCTCACTAGTTCTTTTTAGCTAGGTAGGGTGGGGTCGATGCACGCATGCATAGACTGCATTGCCTCTTCAAAGAATCGTCATAGGCGTATTATGTGATGGGACATTTTGCGAGGTTGATGCACGCAGTCAGGTGAGGTCGGGAAGTTAGGGTTGTAGTTGTGGCTGCTCCGATGCCTCCTACGGTAATGCGAGATAAATTCGAGCTGTAAGCTAAGAGCATCTACATCCCTGAAACTCTTGGAGTTTCTAAATAACTGTTAACTAATTTTTAGAAATTTTGTCTCTAAAAGTGTTTAAACCTCCACATCCCTAAAACTAAAATTTAGAGTTTCTTAATTGTCACATCAGCAAATAAATTACATGAGAAAAGAATTTCAGCGAATTATTTGGCCACATCAGAGTTTATAAACGATTTCTTATTAAGAAACTTTTGAGCAAAGTTGCTAAATAAGAAACCCATCTGCATCCCTGAAACTGATTTAAAAACTGCCACATCAGATTAGAAACTCCAAAAGTTTCAGAGATGTAGATGCTCTAAGGCATCAATTATGATAATTTTATTTTATGAAAGAAAAGTATTTCTTTTAACCTTCTCGGATGTGGGCCTACCGATCGAGCGAATTCAAGGACGTATGCCGGCCGAACATCTCCTTCCCGTTGAGCTCTGACTGTGCCCGAACCGTATCACGAGTGTCGAAGAATTCTATGAACTTGTTGTTTGGTTCATTTCACAGCACCTGTCAGATCAAGGAGCAATAAAAGCATGATCGACCAAATTAATATTACCGCAATTAATACCAAAACTGAAACAACAGTTCAAGAAGAATCTGCCACTACTCTTACTTGGAAAAGAGAAATTTCACCAAGGGGCTTATTTATAAATAACAATTCAAAGTGTTTACAGATAACGGTCTAATTATAAAAGAGCGCATCTATTTCAAGGAAGCGGACATCGGATCCAAATCATTTCATTAATTGTCCGCTTTGTACTGTTCAATTTACTTTTTGATCCGTATACACTTGATCCGCACGGATATTAAAGCATTGTGTGCAAATATTGAAGTAGACCACACGGATTATGAAGCAAATTTGAGTCCGATGTCCATCAGACGCGCCTACTCTAGTTGAATCATAAAAATTCTTGTGGAATTACTATGTCCCATTGTAGTAAAGGAGAAGATCAAATCAAATGGAGTGTGTTTCATTTAACTAATTAACTGATTTTACAATCAATATATTGACTTACACAAGATAATGTAGGTACTTCACGTATCACTTTTCATATATACTTTAGATAGGCATCGTACAAATTTAATATTGAATCAAATAATAAATTTGTTAATTTTTAAGGAGCCTGATAATTGTACCCCAAACAATTTTAAACCTCTGTTTACAAGCATATAAACCTCAATAATAACATTTTAAATCTCTATAATAAAACATATAAACCTCATGTACAAAGAATTAAAACCTCAACAATAGCATTTCAAAGCATATAAATCTCAACAATAACACTGCATTTACAAAGCTCATTTACAAAGTATATAAACCTCATGTATTGGATAAAACACAATAGAATAAGAGTGTAACTGCATATTACCGTAAAGACTAAAAAATTATAAATACTAAAAATACTGTTAATTCTGTATTGGATCATAACAATATAAAACTACAGAATATCTGAATCCAAAATTTAAGTCGATGGTATTCAAACCATAATTTTAATTTGAATATTGTGATTTTTTTTTTTTTAAAAACCTCAACAAGAAAGCCCAAAATACATTTTTTTATAAAATACTGCAAAATACCGAAATTCATCAACTAAAACTCACAAATGTTGTCTTTTGATGTGTTGTGTCGTATTAAATTTTCAAAAGGTCATTACGTAACTCTTATTTTTTATGAACAGTATTTGTCAATTTAATTTTTAAATAACTAAATAAAAGATAAAATAGATAAAAAGGGACAGAAGAAAAATGTTTAAGTTTTTTTAGAAATATTGAATAGGGTAATTATAATTTCCCCCACCTATCCATCCCCCATTTCATCCCCCAACTAACTTTCTATTTTAACTATAACTATAACTACTATTTCTAACAACTTTTATTTCTTTCCTCTTTCTCCCTTTCTCTTCCACCTCTATTTTCTTTTTTCACCTCCACCTCCCTCTCTCACCTTCACCTCCCACACCTCACCTCACCTCTGCCTCTACCTCCCTCTCCCACCTCCGCATCCCACCTCCTCCTCCGCCTCCGTTTTTCCATCGATAAGCTCCCCTTACTCTCCCACCTCCCACCCTCTCTCATCTCGAAATGATAAATACAATAAGCGCCCTCCCTCTTACACTTTCGCCTTGATTTTTCCCCTGTATGCCTGCTGCTCCCGCTCCAGCGAATGTTCTGCCGGAGATCATCCGTCACTCCATCCCAATCAAGCATGCGTGCCAGGAATGAATACTTCAACGTGTATGAATGAATACTTCAATGTGTATGAATGAATACTTCAATGTGTATGAATGAATACTAGAGCACGTCTATACCGGGTCAGATCCGTCACTGTCAATCGTATCAAAATAATTTTGTATATGTATATGCAATTAATCATTTTCATGTTTATGTTCCCCTTCCTCATGAAGTAGCGAGTTTTGCAAAGAACAAAGCTTTATTAATGGTGAATTAGGCCACTGCGTATTAAATAAATGACATAAAAACAAATTTTGAAAAAAAAAATAGAGATATATGAATGAATACTTGATGTCTTAGATATGAATACTTCAATGTGTATAAATGACTACTTAATATCTTAGGGTGAATACTTGCGTGACAAGATATTAATACTTGTGCAACAGATAACTCGAAAGTATGTCATCATGGATCTCATTTGAAAGATAAAATTGTGTAGAAAACGTTCGTGATTTTAGATTTGCAAAATTATTCACAGATCGTTAGAAATATTGGTTAGATTGAATGGAGAAAAAAAATCCACTTCTAAAAACGTGTAAAAAAATAGATGAGTGATGTGTCCAGTTTTTATATTTACACTTACACGATGAGGATTAATACTTTCTCGATAAGAGATGAATATTTGTGCAACAGACAACTCGAAAGTATGTAATCATGGATCTCATTTGAAAGATAAAATTGTGTAGAAAACGTTCGTGGTTTTAGATTTGCAAAATTTCTCATAGATCATCAGAAATATTGGTTAGATTGAACGGAGAAAAAAACTCACCTCTAAAAACGTGTAAAAGATGGATAAGTGGTGTGTCTAGTTTTTATATTTGCACTTGCACAACGATGATGAATACTTTCTTGATAAAGATGAATACTTGTACAACGAACAACTCGAAAGTATATCATCATGGATCTCATTTTAAAGATAAAATTATGTAAAAAACATTCGTGGTTTTAGATTTGCAAAATTCATCACCAATCGTCAGACATATTGATTAGATTGAACGAAGAAAAAAAATCCCATCTCTAAAAACGTGTCCAGTTTTTTTTTAAAATACTTGATATGTTAGGTATGAATACTTGATGTGTTATATATGAATACTTGATACATTACAGATGAATACTTGCGCGCGCCAGTTGTAAAATCTTTCAAATATTATATGGTCCCCAAATAGTAAGTGGTCCCCCTAAGTAGTTAGTAGTTATTGAAATAGTTAATGACTGGGGGATGGAATGGGGGATTGTTACGGGGGATAGCTAGATGCTCCCTATTGAATAATATGGTGTTTTTATAGAGAAATTAATTATTTTAAATTTTATATGTGCACGCTGAAATTTTTTTCCATAAAATTGGATGGTATTTACCATCACTGTCTGTGGGTATATATGACAGCGGGTGGAAAGGGATATAGATAAAACTTGTACTCGAACAACATATTCGAATCGACATGATTCAAGTTACCTTTGAGTGAAGATAAAGAAAAAGGTGTGGAGGTAAAGTCAGAAAATCATCACAACACAGATGAATTATAGCTTCCATGAACTGATCATCAAAGCACAAACTAAAAGCAACACAACCAAAAAACATATTCTAACAGAAACTTACAAAAGACCCCCTCCAAAAGATTGAGGGTGTGGGGTCCGCACACAGTGATAGTGAGAAAGATAGGAGGACATAATTAGAAGCATTTTTTAATACTCTAGTTATAAACCATGATTAACCTTACTGATGCATTTGAAAGCAAGAGAAAAAGGCAGCTCTGCCTAGGCACGGCGTTTGCTAGCCACATTGCACCGTTTGCGTATCTCCCCTTTCTTTCCAGTAAGTGGGTTGTTTTCTGACAGAAGCCTGATAGCCCGTGCAAATTCTCTGAAAAAATAGGCTTGATTTTTTGCCATTTTTTTCACGATAGGACGGGTCCGTCTGTCATGGGCTAAATCATGGTCCACCTGCAAGAGACCCTTATCATCTAATATGTTTCGGTAGTAGTTGTTGTCGAGCTTCATTGGGGTACCACGGTCGTTGCGTACGTACTGTACAGCTTTTGGATCGGGTATAGGGTCGGGGCATTTCTTAAGCATGTGAGGGATATGATCCGGGTTGAAGTTTGCGTCCACCTCAGGGTACAAACGGTGCACCAGCTTTGTGCAGTGGGTTCGGCCAACGCTATGGGACCCTATTTAATTAGTATGAAATGAAATTGATAAAAATGGATGAAAAAATAATCCAAAAATGTTTGTATTTGTAAGATCATTTGGTAGTAATCTGTTGTTGAGCAAAATCAAGTACAAGACCATTTTTTGGTTCGTTGATCATCTCGAACTTATTGCATGGGATATATAATTACTTGAAAGAAACTAAATGTAATAATTTAGGTTACCGAGTAATGCGACTACACCGGCAGTATCAATGCCAATCGCACTGAATTTGTCTAAGACAGAGGAGATGCTCTCGTTGTGGTCTGGTAGATACTGCTCAAGAAGTGGGGCCCGGCTCTTCCTCCCATCCCTCCTCCCAGTTTTCAGAGGTGTATAAGGGCCCCCTATCTACACCACTCACAAATTAAATAAATTACAGCAAAATATTCTCTATTTTTTCTTTTTCTTTATGGAGCATGTAAGCCATTGCATGCCATGTTATTGTTTTTTCTTGAGAACATTTGTCGATTAATAGTACTTTACTATCAGCTAACCTTTTTAAATGCCCCTAAAATTATTACTGAATCAGTTTAATATTAAATTATTGACTGTTTCAGATAAGATCACTGAAGAACCACTTTGAATGGTGTGCAATGAAAGGACCACTTTAAAATTATTAATTCGATTGTTTCAGATAAAATCAGTTAAAATAATGCAGTGCAATGAAGGACCACATTGAAAATAATACATATGGTCTCAGATCTCAACTTTTTTGCATAGTGGAGACAAACATGATACCCACAAAGGAAGCACTCAATTATGAAATATAGGAAACCTTTAGACATAAACATTCTGAGTGTCCATTGATTGTTGGTACCAAATTGGTACCAATTCCATAATTTCCATTTTAATTGAGGCTTAATTAAAACATAATTCAAAACGACACACACACACACTCATGCACAAATGCAAAACACACCTCGACAATAGCATCCCGAGCAGAAAGAACAAGTATATCAGCGCAGGATACAACACCGGGGCATTCTCGCTCCACTGCCTCTTTAATTGTCTCTATGTACTTGAAATTTCTCATGCCAAAGCTTCTATCCATTTCCTTCTCTGAAATACTCCGCCTTGTTGAATCCAACAGCAATGATGCGTCACAAGACTAAAATTAACGGTAATCAATGGTATCAAACAAAAGACCCTTGAACAAAAAACATTAAAACCTTTTTACTCTAAAATGCAAGTACTTTATTGTAACAACCTTGATTCTTCTCGCTTTGCAATGGCCCATTAAAGAAAAACGATGATCAGTTATCTTATTAATGCAAAATCAGAGTTTTTGGAGTATACAAAATAAGCTATAACAGTATAAATAAAGAATATTTTTAGAGTGAATTAGACCTGAACAGCGCAATCATGGAAAATGTTACGCAGCCAAGAGAAAGCGGTGTTCTTGTGGCTCTTGTAGAGAAGCTTGACCTGAGATTTTATAATCTCCTCTGCTTGGGGGCACGATTCTTCGTAGAAATTTAGAGCCAGGCTGGAGTTCTTCGCACCAATGCTGGCTTCTTCTCCAGCAACGGCGAGCGAACTGGAGGAGAGAAATGATGTAACGAGAAAGAGGAGGAGAAGTTGAAAGAAACCCATATCTGATCAGTGTCTACTAACAGTGTTCTAGCGGTCTTGCGAGCTGTGCTATGTATGAATAGAGGTCGAGTCTTTGAGATTCGTGTCAGATATTTGAAATTCGTGGCAGAATAAACCGATTCTATGCGGTAGACTATACTACTGGATCTGAACTCCGAAAAGGTTCTTCCCACTGACCAGTGGTCACTGCGAAGTGAGACAAAACAAAACAAAACAAAACATAAAAAAAGTAGTACCTGCCCGACAGAGTTCCCTGATATTCTGATTTGAGTAAAACTAGCGTGTGACATGCTCACCAAAAAAGTTTGGTGAGCATAACTCTAAAAGTATATCGGATCGACGTCAAATGTCAAATTCAAACTGTTGAAATCCATGTACTTCATGAGTGATGCATATATATGCAAAATTTTGAAAGTTTCGAGTTTATTTGCTACACGGTCAAGTGGTCAAAGAAATGAACATTTTATTATAAGTTATTTTATATATTCAATTTTTATTATTTCTTTGACCACTTGACCGTGTAGCAAATAAACTCGAAACTTTCAAAATTTTGCATGTATATGCATCACTCATGAAGTACATGGATTTCAACGGTTTGGATTTGACATTTGACGTCGATCCGATATACTTTTGGAGTTATGCTCACCAAATTTTCTTGGTGAACATGTCACACGCTAGCTTTACTCTTCTGATTTATCAGTTATTAATAACAGATTCCGAAATTCTTACATTTTTACTTTAGCACGAGTCCACAAATTTCACCCCTTCAATTCCAGGATGAGATCATGAGAAGAAAATAAAATGTCATTTTTGCCAAATCGAGGTCTGAATACTTTCATAACCCGAGTTGAACTGCCATGTCCGTATGACACGTCAGTTGCCACCGGAATATAAATATTTCTAGACCGTTTGATTAAAATCTACACGAATATTAAAGAGACTGTATATGTATATGTCACCTCGAGTCAGAGGAATTCGTATCCTCTGCGTTAACTCAAAAAGGAATCTTTCGAGTTAATACATATGGATCGTCCAATCAGTTTTAAGATTCGTGCGCACTAATATTAAAGATCTCTTATGTTTTAGGCAGAGGCCGGATGGGCTCCATTTACAATCGGACAGATAATTTCTATTAACTGAAAAGATGCTCTTTTGAGTTAATGCAGGTGGACTCGAGTCGGAGTGGTTCACATCTAAAATTTAATTTATAAGTTCTGATTTATATTTTAATTAATCAAATTTATATTATATAAAACCAAATAAAAATTTAGCAGAGCAAATTATAATTCGGCGTCCCGGTGGACTTTCCTCGAGTTCACATTCCTAAAATATTTCAAATTTAAATTAATCAGTAAAGAATTTGGACTGTTCAAATGCTCATAACATAAATTTTAAAACAACTCATTCTATTAATACAATCTCATACACTCAAAATACACTTCCTGAAAAACACAGGTCCGATTTTGAGATGACTGAAAAATTCAGTTGTATCAGATGATCCAGCCCTTCCTCCATTTCCACTCAGGGGCGAGTCCGCATCCTTTGGTAACAAAAAAAAAATTACTTTCAATCCAGACCATATGGAATCCGAAATATAAAATTTTAAAACCACTTGACCAAACCAAATATAAAATTTCTAAGTAATTCAAAAAATCAAGCAAACTGATATGTTTAAACTCAAATGTCATGTTTGATTGTGTAGTAAAATTAATGAGAATTAAATTGCTTACTCTATTTTACTCTTCATATTTTACACCTTATTTGATAGTTTATGTCATGAATCAAATTAATCAATATGAAGGAGAAAGATATTGAAAAATAGATCCAGTCTATATTATAGTGTGTTTGGATACAACGAGAATAGCGAGAATAGCGAGAACAGCGAGAATAGCGCTGTTCCGATCCATCCAAACATACTCAGGAACAGCGAGAATAGCGCTGTTCTCGCTGTTCTCGCTATTCCTACAAAAACATGGAATAACAAATGAACTCTCTCAAAGCCTCAATCCCTACGTACAGTAGTTATTCTAAATGTTCAATCCAAACAACTTCCGAATAGCTTTGAGTTAGCCCTATTCTTAAATAATAGCTGTTCTCGCTATTCTTAATTTACTATTCTCAACAGTAGTTATTCTCGCTATTCTCTAGTGCATCCAAACGCACCACTAGTAAGTGTGGAATAAATTAATATATCTTGAAAGATGAAATAACTTAATCCAAACTAGCTTACTTCTTACTCCATCTTGCTACTTTTATCTTACTCCTCATATAACTCTCTAAGTATAGAATAAAAAATTTACTCTACCTACTGCACAACCATAACCATGACCAAAATACTGAACCTTTAGGGCCCGTTCGGCCACATACTATTCACCGTGGGTCTGTTCGGCAAGCTATGGAATAGCAAGAGAATAGAGGAGAATAGAAGAATTATGGAATTGAGAATTGATCACTCTTCTAGAATATTCCACTATTCCATTATTATGTTCGGCAAAGTTGATATTGGAATTGTGAGAATATAAAATTATTAAATATGAACATCAATACAAAATGACTATTATAACCTTATTGATTTTTTTTTTCTGGATTTTTATACATCAGTGTTTCTGACATTTATTTCATTAGAGTTTTGAAACATACTTGGTTTCTTTACCTAAATTTAATGTAGCAATGAAAAACTTTAATTAGAAGAAAAAAAAACAAAAGATAAACAAAGTGAAACAAAGATATTTGAATAAATTTAATGTACTCTGTTGCTGAGAGAACATACACCAGTTTGGAGATAACATCTCAAAATTTAATAGGCCAAATATCTACATTATATTTCGTTTTTTTTTTTTCAATTTTTGTAATGTAGCTAATGGGACAAGAGAGAAGGATGAGTTTGGGGAAATACATCAGCTCAAATTCTAAATATATTTCTAAAAACAGAGGTATTTGTGCTCCATATTTTCTAATTCTGATTCGCAAAAAAAAACCTAATATACGATAATTTAAGTAACAGTCAGACCCAATACAAAATAATCGAATTGAACTCATTAACTCAGTCAAAACATGTAGAATCATGGACCATGAAGACATTGAACGGAGAAGGCAGTGGTGAACTGGTGGCCGAGGCAGAGGCAGAGGCATAAAAGTAGTAGCGGCGAACTAGTCATCGCACATGACCGTCATGAAGCTACCGGTAAGGCACAGTTAGAAACGCCTCAGAGAGATGGAAGAAGAAACTAGGGCTTGAGGGATCTCATTTGAAAGACCAATTTGCATTCATTTCACTCGCAGTCTTAATTTCGTAAATCTCTCGACAGATTGTTGAAAAAATTCGTTTGAGTAAATGGAGGAAAAATAATTTCTCCTCTGGAAGCGTGTAGGAAGAAGAAGAGGGAAAGAGTATTAAAATGAGAAAAAGGTGCCACATCACCAAAGTAAAGGGTAAAAATGTTCCGTTTCTCACTTTTTTTCAGCTCAATTCTCAATTCCAGCTCCTCCTTGGAATTAAGAATACGGGAAGAGTCCTCTATTATGACCTTCTATTCCAGCTCATTTAATTTCTGTTCGGCCGGAATAGAAGCTTAATTCCATTCAATTCCACTATTCTGCTAATGCCGAACAGGCCCCGTGGGAAATAAAAATTAGATCAGAATTAAGTTTTTATTCCCATGATAAACAGTAAAATTTAGTTCAAAATTTTTTATTTCGACACTCATTCCTATTCCCTACTGAGTTGCCGAACGGGCCCTTCATCCGAACTACCGGATGGAAATCAAATAAATTGGACCCAGTAAACACGCCTGACCGTACGAGACTACGGTTGGGCCGGCCCTAGAAATCTGATCTAATCCGTAGCTCTACGATCAAAATCGACGGTTCATAACTCTCTTCCTCCCAGGCTTAAGCTAAACCCATGTAAATATGGAAAATATTCATCCAAACTATTTCGCCAAAATTTAAACAGTGGCTCGTCTTTGTCACCGCTGTCAAGTCCAAACAGACCGTTTTTTTTCTCTCTTGATGGAAAAGCGTCGGTCGGCGACGGATGTGACGTCAGCCCTTAGTAACCTTCAGCTTGCACCGGACCAAAAGTCAATCCCTTCGTCCATGATCTCGGATCTTATCCGTAAGATTTATTTTCTGAATTAGGAAATCTTAAATGATGTTTTAATTTGATTTTATTGATCGAGATGTTTTATTAGACTATATAGGTAAATCTGGTGTAGTATTAAGTGCAGTTTTGATATTATTGGCTAATTAAAACTTGACTAGTTGGTGATTGTATAAGTTAAACTTGACTAGTTGGCTAATTAAAACTTGACTTGAGAAAAATCTGGTAAACTAGATCAAATTTATATAAGTTAAATAGCTAAACCGACTGTCTTGTAAAAACAGGTGAATTAAATAAAGGATTTCTAGAGTTGTATTAACATGTTGGTTGGCTCCTGTCCCTGTTCTTGCCTTTATGAATCAAAGATTTACCAAACCCTAGTCCGTTTTAGTACTGGCGGCTTGTATTAGTAGCGACCCGGATAGCTTTAGTACATTGTTGTTTCAGGCTTTATTTAGCCTGATTCTTTCATGACCAAAGAGAAAGGTAAAACACCCAATGATTGCATAAAATTGTTGAGGACTAAGTTTATTTTACTTGGTACGAGATGTGATTCAGAAGTTGATAATTGATTTATCAGATCAAGCTCCACAGAAATCAAAACCGAGGAAATTGGTTAGTTTATGTATTGGACTTCTTGGCGAACATTTGGAAGAAATTATTTCTGATTTATTAGAAATCTCAGCTGGATTTCCACCTGAAATTAAGGTATGTGGATGAACAATATATATACATTTCTATTAGGAGGTTCTTTTTCCTACCAATTAAGCTCACCAATTATTGCCTTGCTTGTAGGTAAACCCGAGATTGTACATAATCTAATAAAGATCTTGTGATTCTTGCAAAATATGCGTAGCATTTCTACCTTAGTTGTCGTTGCAAACAAGCCTAATTGTTTGAAGTTAAACTATTGTCAAGCTTACCTAATGATCACAAAAATTAGTAAGTTGCCACGATGTTTTCATAGTAGTTTGAGGTGTATTGTGGAAGTGAGATAATTGTTGGGTGTTTTCTGCAAAATACAATAATAAGTTTTCTGTAGTTTGCAGAGAAGGCCATTTCAGAATAAAGCTTAGGAGCCTACTTTAACCACCAGTAATAGTGTTATAAAAGCCATATTGAATCTGTTATCTTTTTCATTTGTTTTTCTACAAAATGCTAAAACAATTCAGACTCTTTGCAGTTGATAATATTGGCAATAGCAAGACGAAGGAGGCTATTAAATGATGAGGTACTTATCGCACTTGCAGAGCCTTCTTGGAAGCTTCTAGATGTTTCTGGATCAGATATCACTGATCATGGCCTCACCACAATTGCTAAGATTTGTACCAACTTGCATGCCGTTGATATAAGGTTTGATACTTATACTTCTTTACTTGCCATATTAGTGCTTTTGTTTACTAGTAAATAATCCCACAGTTGTTAATATTGACGAAAATCTTATATACTTTAGTAATTAAGGCTTGAAAATTTGACTTGAAAATATTGTTTTTGTACCTGTTTGTGATGTAGCCGTTGTGAGAATGTGACTGCAGATGGTGTCTCTGAGATCATATGTCAGTGCCGTTCTTTGGAAATATTCAGATGCGGGTTTGCTCTCTCTCATGACTCAACCTTTGTATTAGGGCCCAATTTGCAACTTTGATCCACAAAGTCATGCTACAGTTATGTTAGAAACAAAAATTGGACAGATCACAATAAAAAATATAACAATATTCTGTCCTAGTACAAAGCCAAGACCTGGATTGTTGGTTTCTGTATACTCCTTGTGCGTGGATTTTGACCATGCACCAAACTTGTACATAAACAGGAAATAAAAAGATGAATGAATCAATTGCAGAGGAGGCCCCAGATGCAATGTGACAGCAAGAAGGTGCTTGAGTTTATTTAAGCCTAAATTACATGTCATTGAAGCAGATTCTTGGGAGGAGCTTGATACCAGTAGCATATCGAGTGGTGCAGAGTCTCTTAGATGGCTTTTATGGGTATGTGATTATATCTTATGTGTAATTTCATGCTTGGCCTGTGAAATGCCATAATTTGGCATATAGTATACAGCATACCTTCAACAAAACAGTGGGAATTTCGTGCATATAATTTATACCTAAGAAACATGAATACTATCATATTAACACTTCTTGTCGTCCTTCTCTACACAAATGAGAGGAGAAGAGAAATTTTTTTGATATTTTAATATTTTAATAAAATATCAGGAAGAGTGTAAGTCGTATTTTCTGTGTTTTTGAGTGACATATTGGGGATTTTATGTATTACTGCCATACATAGGGTTATTCATTGTTTTGTTGGGACATGCATGTAACTTATTCTTTGTTTCCTCTTACCTATGATCCCAAATTGTTGATGTAAATTCTTCAGAAATTACAACTTAATCCACTCTTTCTGTACATGATTGTTTTGGTGGGTGAGGGGGCTAAACTAGCAGGCCCGATGATATGTTAGGTATGACATGTGTATTCCATGGCAAGCCAAGAAAATCAGAGGGTCTAAAACTTTAATAACTAATACATTTAGTTCAATATCTTAAAATCTAAACCTAATAAAAACCCTCGTACTGCACTTTTATTTATGTGAGGTCCTTTTTTTTTTAATAAAAGAATGACGCCGTTACCACCTTCACGCCAAAATTGGTTGTGTGCATCTATTTTGTCATATTATATATTGGTAGCTAATCTTTAGTTTTTCGTGCTCAGCCGAAGATTGATGAAGATTCAAAATCAATTTTGTCAACTGAATGTCCACGAATCATCATCAACCCGAACCCATCTCCAATTGGTTTTCACGGCCGACTTAAAGTGCCAATTGAGGCATTTCCAGAAATACCCCTTGACCATTCTATTGTACATGACATTGACCCAAAAACATGGGCTTGTTCCGTTCCTCCCACTTTTGCTGGGAGGAATGTTGCAACTCACCCTTCAAATGAAATACCACTGTTGCCCCTGGCCGAGAGATTTAGGCTGGCAGTGTTATCAAGGGAAACCAGGCTGGCACCGAAGAGGGCAAAGAATGCAAGGCAGAATAGAAGGAGAGCTGAGAAAGAGCATCTTACGCACAGCATCGAGGCAAAATCAGTTGCACTTGCATCCAAGTTTCTAAGAAATACATAGTTCATTTGCTTGGTACTTAATTACACAGAGAATTTGTTACTTTTGTACTTTCAATAATTTGAGCTTGTTAAGATGGGATGTAACTTGTGTATTTATGGATATTTTTGTATAATGTGCTTGTGTAAATTGGAAAAGAATGCCAGAAAAGTAAAGAGAACAACGAAAAGAAAAAAGCACAGGATAAGTTTCAATTGATAAGTAATTGTTTTTACTGTTGATAGGACTGCAGTCTGTAAATGATGAGGTGATAAACTTTGTTTTAGCTTGTATTTCAATAGAGATATCGTTCATCACTTGAAATGAGAAAACCCGATAACCCAATTCCGTACCCTGACAAAGAAATTCTCTTTTTTGAATTGATAATCATCTGCTCTACGAGAGGGGACATGCTCTCAGATTACAGTAATTTCTAATTAATTTAATTAAGTATTTAACTGAATTGAATGAGCGTTGCCCAGCCAGCGTTGAGGCTTGAGCTGCTAATGATGTTGGATTCCAACTAACTCCCGACCATTGGGGTAAATATTTTAACAGATTAGTTTTGACTTCATTAAGCGCACGGCCTACAGCATCAAAATTGTGTTGTATATGGTTTATGCACTGCGTGAAGGAAAAACTGCTTTGTTAAAATCATTCCCCGACCATCGTTCATTTTTATTTCTTGTGACATTGCGGGCCCATGGTCCAGAGACTCAAAAGATGGAGCGCTCGTTGCGCACTGTGCTATGATTTCTTTTTGTTATAATTTGCGTTGGGTCCCGCTTAACATAGAAATTACTTTATTAGTGTTAATAACGCCGTTACCTTTTTCCGTTCTACCGCCATCGTGGGTCCCTGATTTAGCCAGTCTCTTGCTAACTTCCCCCAAGTCCCAGCAACTCCTCTTCTTCGCCTTTCGCACATTTGACTTGGTCAAAATTGGCTACGGCTACTCCCAATTCTCAGTAAGTAGCTGATTGTAATGTTGTATATTTGATTTTACTTCTCATCCAGAGAAAATCACTCTGTATCAGCACAACCTAAGAGGAGTCCGGATTATTTTCTATGTACATGTAAAAGATTAAGACATTTTAACTTTTTTGAATTGGTATCAAGAATTTACAAAAAGATATTGATGTAGATAATTTTTTGACATTGATTATTTAACTTATTAATTTATATTAAAAAAAAAGAATAGAAAAGTGATACTATTTATGTACATATAGAGAAAATAATATAAATAAAATCTAACAATTTTAGTTTGATATATAAATTTAAAAAAGTTATTATTAGAATTAAAATTAAAAAATAAAGGTGTTACAAAGACAATAAAATGGAATCATTTAAGATATATGTGGATAAGAAGAAGCTTATGTTAATCTGTAAGTGCATAATTGTACCGGTATTAAGCAATTTCTGTTTTTGTAAATTTTTGACGGTTTCTAGAATGAGAAACAAAACGGATTAGCTGATGAACCTCCTAAAATTGTATTAAGTGGTCAAATATTCCCTTGCATTTTAAAAGGAACAATTATTTTTCCGTTTGCATTTGTATGAACTTATAATCTCTTTCAATTAATCAAACCTTTATGTTAAACAGAATGACAATATATATCTTGCTGACCCAATCAGTGCCTCGTCAAAATTAACCAGATTGCTTTATCTCAAAAAAAACTATATTAGCTATGTCCAACTAGAAAAACAAATTCAACACATTATCCATATATTTAAACCTAATTATAGGAAGTATTAGATTGGTTTAGGAACAAATTATAATATACTTTCAGTATATATACCACCTCATCCTGTACCTTTCTAATATCCAAAAAAAAGGTGGAAAATAAGAAAAACAAAGCAACAATGACAGCCAGATCACTGTTTTCATTGATCTTCTTCAATTTTTCTCTTATTTGCTTTCTAAATAGTACCTATGTTTCTGCTCAAAACCCTGTGTTTGCATGTGATGTCGATTCGAACAAAGCCGTTGCTACTTTTGGCTTCTGCAACACTACATTGAGCTTTGCAGAGCGGGCTGCTGACCTAGTAAAGCGCCTAACATTACAAGAAAAGATTACGCATATCATAGACCAGACACCTGCCGTGCCACGTCTAGGGATCCCTAGCTACAACTGGTGGTCTGAAGCCTTGCACGGTGTCTCAGATGTCGGACATGGCACGAGATTCTCATCTCTTGTACCCACTGCAACCAGTTTCCCTTTGCCTATCCTCACTGCAGCTTCCTTCAATACCAGCCTATTTGAATCAATTGGACAGGCAAGTATTGTTTATTTATTTATTTTCTATTTTCCCCTAAATGAAGCGCTTAATGAATATTTGTTTTAACACATACTTTTTCACAACTTTTCAAGAACAGAAAGGCTAAAAAAAATATTATAATAATATATTAATAGGCCTAAAACCATATTTATATATCAAATAGATATTCAATATTGGATTCTTTTGTTGGATGCCTAACTACAACTTGTAGGTATAAATATATGTATCCAATATTAGATTTTTCTTGTTAAATGCCTAACTACAACTTGTAGGTATAAAAAAAAATGTATATTTCACATTAGATTTGTTTCTTGTTAGATACCTATTACAACTTGTGCTTAAAAAACTTTGCATAGTGCAGACAGTGTCAACTGAGGCCCGGGCAATGTATAACGTAGGGAAAGCCGGTTTGACATTCTGGAGCCCGACAATGAACTTATTACGGGATCCTCGCTGGGGAAGAACCTTGGAAACTCCTGGTGAAGATCCATACCATATTGGCAAATATGCAAGTAGCTATGTGAGTGGATTGCAACAGCAGGACGACGAAGACAGGCTCAAGGTCGCCGCTTGTTGCAAACATTATACTGCCTATGATGTCGATAACTGGAAAGGAGTAGATCGCGTGAAATTTAATGCTATTGTAAGTTCAAATATATAATATTGATTCATGCTTATAAGATAGTCATATTATTGATTTATCCCTTTTGTAAATTCATGTGGATATATAGGTGACAAAGCAAGATATGGAAGACACTTTTCAGCCAGCATTTAAGAGTTGCGTGACAGAAGGCAATGTTGCTAGTATCATGTGCTCGTACAATCAGGTTAACGGAACCCCGACCTGCGCAGATAAGGATTTGCTCTCGGGAGTCATAAGAGATCAATGGAGGCTTAACGGGTATGGACCCTTTTATCCTACTCATATAAATATTAAATCAACGTGCAATATGTATCATACAGATATAACCTGAATTGCTGACAAAGAAACTTATGAACTTTTTAATGGTGATTTTCTGTCCAGTGCCCCTACCATTAAACAAACAATAAATTTTGTAGATTATCCAAAAATTATATGCATCTTCTTAATTTTTAGATCTGTACTTTTTTAGGTACATTGTGTCCGATTGTGATTCTGTTGATGTCCTCTTCAGAGACCAACACTACACAAAATCCCCGGAGGAAGCTGCAGCAGTTACAATTAATGCTGGTACATATATAGCCTCAAAGAGTGCTCATTTCATAATTAAGTGAAAATTTACATCCTTCTTACAGTTGCATAAAATTAACCTTTTCAGGTCTAGACCTCGATTGCGGGATTTTCTTTGCCAATCACACCTTTAATGCCATACAAACTGGGCTGGTTAAGGAGGCTGAAATAGACAGGGCAGTTACACAAAATTTTATTGTTTTAATGAGACTTGGATTTTTCGATGGCAATCCGAGGAAGCATAAGTACGGCAGTTTAGGTCCAAAAGATGTATGCGCACCGGCGCACCAAGAGCTGGCACGGGAGGCAGCAAGACAGGGTATCGTCCTGCTCAAGAACGAAGAGAATTTGCTACCTCTCTCGGCCAAGTCAATTAAATCTGTGGCTGTGATTGGTCCCCAAGCTAATGTGACACATGATATGATTGGAAACTATGAAGGTAACCTGAACATTTTGAAAAGATTTTTTAGACTATCCAACCTAATTTATTTTAATTCTCTGAAAGAAGATGTCAACAAGAAACATTTGTTCACATGTGTAAATTTATTCAAGTAAATTATAATCTCTTTTAATCGTTTTTTTTGCTGAATCTCAGTGCTGAAATTTTATCTTGCTACACAGGTATTCCTTGTAGCTACATAACCCCCCTACAAGGCATATCCGAACATGTCGACACAATCTATGCTAAAGGTTGCAATCATGTTCTGTGCGCTCCGATAAACCTTCAATTGGATGATGCAAAGAAGGCAGCAGCACAAGCAGATATAACCATTCTAATAGTCGGTGCAAACCGTTCTGTTGAGGAAGAGAGTAGGGATAGGGTTTCCCTTCTTCTTCCCGGTCAACAAGGCACTCTGATTTCTGAGGTTGCCAACGCATCAAAGGGCCCGGTGGTTCTTATCATCATGTCTGCTGGCGGGTTTGATATATCTTTCGCCAAGTCCAATGATAAAATTTCTTCCATCCTTTGGATTGGTTATCCCGGTCAGCATGGCGGTGCAGCACTTGCTGATGTTATTTTTGGGTCCTACAACCCTAGTACGTGCCTCGGCATCTATTTTGATTTTTCATTGCAGAAGTAGGTTTAAAAGGTTAACATACTACTATACTAGTACCATGTTAACTAGAATGGAAAGAGGTTAAGCAAATTTTAATTTATCCAATAGAGGTAATATATATGAACTAACTAGATTCTTCTCCTTAATTTAGGTGGAAGACTGCCAATTACTTGGTACCCAGAGTCATTTTCTGAGCACATCTCGATGACAGACATGCGCATGCGGCCCGATCCATCAACAAATTACCCTGGAAGGACCTACCGCTTCTACACCGGCACTCCCATTTACCCCTTTGGCTACGGCCTCAGTTACACAACTTTCAAGTACCTCGTTGTCAAGTCTCCCAGACGCATCAGCATTCCCCTCAAAGATGGCAATCAATGCCGCTCCAAACATTGTCGTTCTATCGGAGCAGCTGGAAGTTATTGCAATAACCTCTCCTTTGATGTGCAAATAAGAGTCCAGAACACAGGATCAAGGTCAGGGGCTGACAGTGTGTTGCTATACTTTACACCACCTCATGTGCACAATGCACCAAGGAAGCAGTTGATCGGCTTCGAAAAGATTTACCTAGAGCCCCACGAGGCAAAGAATGTTGTGTTCAAGGTAGATGTGTGTAAAGATTTGAGTATTGCAGACGAGGAAGGGGAAAGAAAGTTGGCATTTGGTAAGCATGTCTTTCAAATAGGAAATTTGCGAAAGTACGTCATTTTGAGGCCATCAATCAAGCAGAAGGTGTCTTCGGATTGGAAGCCGGTTAATTATTAAGGGTTCTAATAGAACTTTCTTTCAATGATCAGATGTCGGTGCCGTTGATTGTTTCAATTGCTGCTTTAATTAGGATTTTAATATGTTGCTTGTCTCATTGAATAAATGTTGAGTGTTAGGAATTTGGGAGGATTTTGTACATGCTTACTGTAATTTGAATGTCAAGATGAAATAAAATTTGCTGAAGACACTGATTTTCTTTTTCTCTCTCTTCTATGTTTATTTGTTATCCTGTTCATTTACTGCTTGTTTAAAGCGTTCTTTCCTTTCTTTTAAATGTTAACATTGTATTTATTTTTTATTTTTTTATTTATTTTTTTGGGGGGGGGGGGGGGGGGGGGGGGTGTAAATTACGGTTGATAGAAGGTTATTTCCTTTCTGATATCATTTAATTTTGTGTTAACAATTGTACTATGCTTGGATTTGTTATTGAATATTTTTAGGCAATGCTACATTTTTTTATAATTAATGAAATAATAGGCATCACTCCCGTAATCAACCACAGCCTTATAATTGGGCAAATAGTATGCATTGATCAAGAACGCTTGGGATTTTTTAAAGATAATTTAGTTTATCGGGGTATTATTACAATAATACTGGTTTTAATGTGTCTGTGAAACTTCATGCATGATAACAATAACAACAAATGTAAGCAATGGATTAAACTTAGTAATTATTGAAAGAATTGTCTTTTAGCAATGGGTCAAATAAACAATTTAATGTAGTTGAAAATGGAACAATTTAGTGTAGTTGAATGCTGCAACGAATACTAAATTATCATATCCAGGTTATTTAGTTGCCTAAAAGAAATGAATGGGCCGTCATAAATTTCTTCAACGGGCTTGACATACAACAAAATTAATGAAAACTAACATGTGCTTGTTGGATTATGGATCAAGTCATTAGAAAGATCCATTTGGTATAAAATAGGAGTGCGTATCCTCTGCGGTACTGCGCCGCGTAGCATACTCTCAACCGATTAAAATTGCTTCGGAGCCTATTTGCAATATAAGTTCACTTTTGAGGATGGACGGATTCAGAATTCTGATGAGGAATAGGCACAAATTATTAATAAAAGTATTTTTTTGTTCTTCTGATGAATTAGAGTAGAAAAGCATATAAGGATCTAAAAAACTCAACAATGTGACCATATATATCACAACACGATACGGTTCAATCACAGTACAACACGGTTCCATCACGGCATGACATGGCACGTGTGTTGTCATGTGTTGTGGATCGTGTATCCCGTGCCATGACCATTCACATGACATGATAATCTTTCGAAAATTTGACACGACGTGACACATCACGCGAAAGATTTGGTCACAACACGGTACATGGTCAAGTGAGTCACGTGTAATTAGGACCGTTAGATTTTGATCGAATGGTGAATCTTGAATAAACTAACCTAAATTATGAAAAATAAAATTAAACATGACCAAACGTGACCAGTCACGTGTGATCACAGCATACCTTGGTCATGGCATGACTAACGTGTTGTGACCATTTACGTGCCATGACCATCCTTCGAAATTTAGTCACGACACGTCACGTGATTCAAGTCATGGCATGACTAGTTACAACATGATATATATTTAGATCCCTAATAGCATATCTTTTTTTTCACCTAGCGAATCAATGATTCTTCTGAATGGAGTAGCGAATTGGACCGCATCCTTTTTTCTTTAATTCTTTTACATGAATCAGTCTTGACTCTTGACTGATTTTCTTTTCCGCGTAATTTTCTTCTACTTGGCTTTGAATTAAATCCAAGAGAAGGCAATATTTCCATCTAGAAACAGGCACAAGTATAAAATATCACTGTCTAAAATAAATTCGAATCCAGAGGTAGGCAAATGCCTACCCCTAATCCACTATAGATCCGCCAATGACTTTGAGGTTCGTGCTAGACCAAAACAGACGTCTCAGATCTCATTCTGCACGGTCTGGTACTACATTGGATCTGAATTCATAAAATAGAAAGATATAAATTGAAGAGTTAAGAAGAATCAAAAGAACTGAGGTCATATATGTGTATATGGCAGCAAGAGGAGATTAATGGAAAAAATTTGATTTTTTTTTTTTTTTAGTTTAATTTCAACATCTGAATTCTATGTAGAACATACTTATAGAAGTGCCTTGAAGGATTTACCTTTTTTTTTTTAAAAAACCTTTGATGTTGCTGGCCTTTAAGGAATTATCGAAATGTTATAACTCGTTTTCCTTTCATCTAAAAATCCGGGGCTGATAAACCTATACATAACACTACCGCATTATGTATTGCTGAACTCCAATTGACTTACAAACTACCTTGCCAATGTGGAAACAATAATGAGACAAACGTTACATGGGAATTGTAAAATTTCAGTTATTTAAACTATATAAATTTTATTAGTTCTTGTGTTACCCAGTTGATATCCTTAAAACCAGTGTATAAAATACAGTTTTAAATATGGGTCAAAAGAGCACCACATGCAGCAACCACATATGCGGATTTATATGTGAATCTATATGTACAATTTAATTCGATAGAATTCATTGTTGTACGATGAAAATAATTTCAGAGCAATTATCCAAACCAAAAGCTCTAATTATTACAAAATATACGATGAAAAGTACTATCCATATTTATTGAAATGATTCCTTGTGTGCATGTGAAATTGTGAAGATGTCGAGCCAAGCTAAACCAAAACAGTGAACAAAATATGTCTGTTGCCCTGAAAATGACAACATTCAGGTTCACAACCCCATACCATTTTTTATACCAAGCTCTCTACAACATTTAATGAAATATCAAGTAGCCGAAGTGTTCTCTCCTCGGAGCCCCTTTTATTTGATAATTAAAACGCACCAGCTAGGGTAGATTAGAGTGTAATCTAGTTCTGGGAATTAATGAGGTTGCGGATGACAAATGGAAGGATACCTCCATGGTTGAAGTACGCCAACTCCACCTATATGTATCAAACAGAGAAACAAAAGTCAGAGGAGCAAATTTCTTAAGAAATATAAGATGCAAAACCATATAATAATCATCAAAATTATTGTTCCAGTAATATTGTTAAATCAACTAAAGAGACATGTTGATTTGCACTGGTATCTTATTAGGGCATCTCAGTCTATAACAAACAAAGATATTTGTAATATTTCATTACTGCATCATGCATGCAAGAAAGACAGAGAGAACCTCAGTATCGAAGCGAACAGTGCAAGTGAAAGATTTGCCATTGTCAGTGGTGACAGTTACATCTTGGCCAGGCCGAATGTCACTGATATTGGTGGGAAGGTCAATGCTGTAACGCTCAAGGCCAGTGAGGCCGAGGGAGTCAGCATCCTCTCCGGCCTTGAAACACATGGGAATGATTCCCATCCCCACCAAGTTACTCCTATGGATTCTTTCAAAGCTCTTTGCAATCACCGCCTTCACACCCTGCTCAATGAAAGGTGAAAAAAACAGTTACATTAATTACGAGAACAATCATCAAACTATGAAAATTAATAATGAATATCAGAGATTGAGAGAGAAACTGACAAGCAACATGGGGCCTTTTGCTGCCCAGTCCCTGGAGCTACCACTACCATACTCAGCTCCAGCCAGAACTATCGTGGGGTGACCCTCAGACTTGTATTTCTGCAGAGTTTTATAAAAGAAGAAACAAAAATTGTGACAATTTTGTGTATATAAACTGAATGAGAGGATTCTGCAGAACTCAAAACCATTACCATATGGAACTGTTGGTCTGACAATGAAGATTTTATACCCGTTTGTTTGTTTAGGAGTACTGGCAACAATGGAGAGGATTCTGCATGTTTGAGTTAGTTGAGTGTGCATGCTGTAAAAATGAAGAGGATTCTCCAACAGGTGTAAAATCCTCTCATTTCAGTTGACTGGGCAGAATCCACCCAACTAAGATATTCAGGTGTACTGGTGACAAACATAATACAAGCTGGTACAGTTCAATTATATCTCCTCTGGAGCATGTTTGCTTAGTTGAGTGTAAATGCTGTAAAAATGAAGATTTTATACCCGTGTCCTCATTTTGTTTAAATTGTATAGGCAGGCATTCTCCCTATAGACAGAAAAAGATAAAAGACGTTTGTTCACTCACCATGGCAGCATCAAAAACATATAACTTCTCTCCAGTTGGAATGTGAACAGTCTTTGGCCCGACCTCTCCCTTAAGTAGCTTATTCACTATCCTAATATTGGCAAAAGTGCCCCTGGCCATGACCTCGTCGTTCCCACGCCGGCTCCCATAGGAATTGAAGTCCTTCCTATCAACCCCACGCTCCATCAAGTACTTCGCCGCAGGGCCATCCTTGCTGATGCTGCCAGCTGGTGAAATGTGGTCAGTGGTAATGCTGTCACCAACATTGAGGAGACAGTAGGCATCCTTCACCCCATGGGGCCCAGGCGGAGCCATGGTCATGTCCTTGAAGTAGGGAGGCTCGTGAATGTAGGTGGATTCTGGGTCCCACTTGTAGAGAGTGGTGGCTGGTACTGTGAGATTGTTCCACATAGGTTTGCCCTTTGTTATGGCTTCATATGTGCTCTTGAACATATCAGGTAGTACACTGGATAGAACTGTCTGTACCAATTAAAATGAAGAAAATAAATTAAGCACTCTAAACGAAAAAAAAGAACAGATACAGTTCTCACCCATTTCATCCACTCTAAAAGGCAAATTGTAAGTGCATCAAGGGTGCAGATTTAAATGGTAATGACCTGCTTGCTATAAAAGGCTCCAACTGTACTAGGGTAAATCTGTATATTCATCACTTATTCTCTTTTCCTTTTACCTTTTCAATTATACAAAAGTTAAAAATAACCATTCATTTCAAATATTCAACTTTTCATTTTGTATTATTAAAAAGAAGGCCAATGCAATATAATTTCGGGATATAATTTTTATACCTCTGCAATTTCCTCACTCGAAGGCCAAATATCTCTGAGGTAAACATTCTTCCCGTCCTTTCCAACCCCAATAGGCTCCGTCTCAAAATCAATATCCACCTAATGCCAATTAAAGTTCTAACATATCAGTCAACTCTTTAATCAAAAGAACTGCTGGAATTAAAAAGGAAATGAAAAGCAACTCACGGTGCCAGCAAGTGCATACGCAACAACAAGGGGAGGTGAGGCAAGGTAGTTTGCTCGGGTTAAAGGATGCACCCGACCTTCAAAATTCCTATTTCCAGAGAGAACAGCAGCTGCAACAATATCTGAAACAACAAAACCAAATCCAAATATTAGAGAGTTATTTAATTTCATTATGTTCAAAATTAACGCTATCAGTAATTGCTATCAGTAATTGCCACGCTACTTCTATCATATACTTTTGCATGAATTATGTTTATTGAGGTATTCTGTTTTCTCTCTGTAGTAAAAATCACTAGAACCGGGTTGAAGAAAACAAAATTGATAACATGAGGTACATACCATTTTCAGAAATCGCAGCACCAACAGACGCGTGAAGGTCGCCGGAGTTGCCGATGCAAGTGGTGCAACCATACCCAACTATTTGAAATCCTTGCTTACTCAAATACTCTTGAAGGCCGCTAAAAATTCATTCAAATCATTTTTAAGATCAGATATTAGATATGAAGATAGTATATATAAAAGCACTTCTCCATGTGTGAATGTGAATGAATGAAGTGCATGGATGTATGGATGTACATATCCAAACAGGCATGGACAAATGTAGTATGTGTTCATTTATATATATTTGTACCTATGTGTTATCACATGCATGTCTGGACTCCAATTAAAAAAAAAAAAAAAATGGGTCGCTGAAGTAATTGCTGAGCTTCAGTTTTATTTTACATGTTATAATTCAAAAATTAAATAGAAGCAAACAGAATTAAGTACCTCTGGAGCAAATATTTAGTTACGACACCAGAACCAGGTGCCAAACTTGTTTTTATCCATGGCTTAACCTGAAAATCAATCCCATAATACCCTCAAGATATATACTGTTGACAAAGATAATAGACAAGAGGGAGTTGTAAGAAAGAAGGGTAAGGCCACCTCTCATCTATTTCTAACAGATATGGGGTCTTCAATATAGCATTAGGTTTCCTGGCAGTATTACACCAACTTCTATAGAACATAAACAAGAGAGAGAAAGAGGGCAGCAGCTGCCAACATTTCAGATAGAGAGAGAATGGCGAGTCTCACCAGTAGGCCCAACTCAGTTGCCTTCTTTGCAACAAGACCAGCACCAAGCATAACACTAGGGTTAGAAGTGTTGGTACAGCTAGTTATGGCAGCTATCACAACACTACCATGCTTGATTTCAGCTTGCTCCCCATCAAAATCAAATTTTACAACTTTGTCTTGCAGTTCCTTGGGAACAGCAAAACCCTGGCAAATAAAATAAGAAAAGTTACTGCTGGCATCTCTTCCCATAATTTTAGTTGTGAAAGTTAGGTGCGTAATAATCTATACTCTGTTTATTTAAAGAGAAGTTAAATTGACCAACAAACTTATTCAACATGACAACGCTAAACACTTGTAAAAATAAAAAACTAAATTACAGATATGTTATCTATAGTTTAGATAAACACTTGCAAAAATAAAAAATAAAAAACTAAATTACAGATATGTTATCTATAGTTTAGATAGATTGTGCATCAAATTTACTGCAATTAGACAATAGATTGATTATCCTTCAAGGATCTGAAAATTTAACAGTACCATTTTTATAGGCAATTGATCATTCACCAAACTAAAATTGCACAAAATTTGATACACAACCTATCTAACAATTGAAGAACAAATCTATAATAATGTAATCTAATTCAAAAAAATTTAGTGTCAGTTGTCACAGCTATCAAATAAGTTTGGCTTTTAAAATGAAGCTCAGCTCATTTAAAAACATTACCTTAAAGCCAATCTTATTATCAAGACATGCATGCCAATCTGCCTTCATTTCTTTCACAGGAACACGATCATGAGGCCTAACAAGAAACAAATATACCATTCAAGACAATTTTGTTGATGTGTTTAGCTATATAAAAGAGGTCATTTACCAATACTTTTTCCAAAGTACACCTAATATTGCTCAACACTTTCACGTAAGACCAGCAAAATTCAGATCTTTAATTCAACAAACCATTTTCTGAACTATTTACAAATAACTCCCAAATGGTAAGAAACAAAGATAAGCAAAGCAAAAAGAAACAATTTTCCCTAATTTTTTTCCTATTGCCCATATAATTGCTTCAGAACAAGTACTATGAATGAGGGCACCCAATCCAAATCAACATGGCAGGATTGACGACTTTTTAATGAAATATACCATTTTCATCACACTAACTTAGTACAGTATATTTATTTGCAAATATTTAAATAATTGTTGAGTTGTCAGTTGTATGAGAAACCTTGGGAATTAATTGCAGATATCAAGTAAAAGTTGGTGTTATTTGCAATAAACACAAATTACTAGATAAACAGATCGGTTTACCTCTTGGGACCAGAGACGCACGGCTCCACAGAAGTAAGGTCAAGCTCAAGATAAGATGAATATACCCTCTCAGCTTGAGGCTGTCAATGTATTCACAGTGAATATGCTCAAAAAAAATCGTCTCATTATACAAGGGTGACAAGGTTTAGAACATTTTTTTTAAGGTCAGTGGGCCAGTTGCCCGTAGACAATTGCATTAATAAGAAAAGTTTTTCCAACCTAATTAGCTACACAATTACATCATATAGTAGTCTCGCTAAATAATAAAAAGCACAGTTTAGAACATTCTTACCTCATTGTAATCCACAAACATATTGTTTGCCCTCAAATACGCCTCAATCATAGAAACCTGCATTATAAAATGATTTTTCACTTTTTGAAGAACTATGAAACATAGGTCAAAATTGAAAATATAAAGGGGATTCATACAGTTTCATCGCTTCTTCCAGTAAGCTTGAGGTACTGAAGAGTGACGTGATCGACAGGGAAGAATCCCATGGTCGCACCATATTCTGGTGACATGTTGGCAATTGTTGCCCTATCAGCTAACGACAGCCTACTCATACCTCCCCCTGAAATACGAAAAAAATAATCAGTCAGATTTAGAAAATAACAAGCAATAATACTAGGATGCCAAAAATTAGGACTATTATCTTTATTCTGCTTGCTGCTACTAAGTGTCTGTATTGGTGTTTACTCTAGGAGCTTAGTATTGCACCTGTGTTAGTATATGCACTAAAGGAATATTTATAGTATAGGGTCTTTTTTGTAGTTTTGCAGGCAACACAACACAAGTTCCAAGATTTTAGAACAGTATGCAGGAAATAGCTAACACACCTCTGTACAAGAAATGAAACATGCTTAAAAAAAAAATTGTAAAGACTAAAATCACCATAAAACTCCACAAATTTGCCAACAACACCATGCTTCCTCAACATCTGAGTGACAGTCAAAACAAGATCAGTAGCGGTGACACCATTCTTCAACTCGCCAGTCAACTTGAAACCTACCACACCGGGTAGCACCATGCTCATAGGCTGCACAATTCAATTACACAGTATTACTATCATAATCTCTTGCTCTCACATTTTATCTGATGGAAGATATCATAGCACTTGTCATGGTTTTTATTGAGTAAATAGAAAATAAATATGATAAGGCACAAAAGTTGCATGCTACCAAAGCAATAATATTATAATAGTAATATGAGTATCAGACAAAAATTATCTTAACACAAGAAAAAAAACAACTGAATCAGTCATTTTATGCATGGAATACCTGATCGTGCTTTTTTTTTGTCATTTAATAGAAAATGTATACAACAGTCATTTGATTTATTACCTGACCTAACATAGTAGCCTCAGCTTCAATGCCACCTACACCCCATCCAGCAACACCTAAACCATCAATCATAGTGGTATGTGAATCAGTACCGACCACACTGTCTGGGTAGAGAATTCCGTCTCTGTTAAACACAACCCGGCCGAGATACTCCAGATTCACCTGCACAATACAAAAACAGAAAAAAAACATAAGAAATAAAACCTAATTTCAGAATGTCATTTACAAGAAGAAAATCCTAAAAATCGGCCAAGTTTTGTTATAGCTTGGGATCATAGAAAATGTTGAATACACGAGCTCAGAAAGCTAAACAATACGGTCAAATAGGCATTAGCAATAGTGCACCAATCACCTTAAATATCACTGATATCCAAAAAAAAACAAGATTTTTTTCTGTAAAAAGAAGACATCACTCCAAAGAAATATAATGCAACGGCGAAATTCAAGTATATTTTAATGTTTGTTAGGGTTGCATGTGACATTGCTGATAGGCTAGAAATGGTGCTCATTCACATACCCTTTAAAAAATAAAAGGAAATAAATACCCTTCTTCCCCCAATTCCTTTACAGCATTATCCTCCTTCAGTAACCATTCCTGCAGACATAATCTTTAGAGGGGCAACACATCTTTGGCACACAAAGTAAAGAGAATGAAACACAGGATGTTTCCCAGATGTTGTACAAAATAAGCTGACTTGATAACTTCAAATAAGAAAACAATTGAAGTTTCTTAAATTTAGACATGTCACACTACCTGATGAACAATGCCAGAACCAGGGGGTACAACAAGCATGTTGTGGAAAGCAGTAGAGCCCCACTTGAGAAAAGCAAATCTTTCTTTGTTTCTCTTGAATTCAAACTCCATGTTTGCCTGAACAGCATTCTCTGATCTTGCCACATCAACCTGGACTGAATGGTCAATTACAAGATCTACTGGTACCTGGATTAAAAGAAAAATATTATAAAGAGTAAACAGAACAGACCAAGTGATCCTCAGATTATAAAATGTGTTATATTCAACTCAGTACTTTAGGTACTCCAATGTCGTACCTCCAATTTCTCCAAAAGGAGATAACTGAGAGAAAATAGAATTTAAAGGATCAACGTCTATGGCATACGTCAGTGCAGTTAGTACTGTGATTGTCGAGCATTACAAATAAATGGAAACTGTTTATTGTCAATTATTCCCGAACCATTGTGATCCAGTATCAGCAAGTATGGTACCCACTTTCAATTAATGACTTTCAAAAATTGAGAAGTAATTTTTTAGGCACAGCATTCACACTCCCAAGTAAATTCTTCAAATATCCTTCTAAATACAATTTTACCAAAATACCCATTAAATTACAAAGATATTTGTACTGAGAAATTTCAAAAGCCATCATTTGTTTACTGTTCTTTTTTTATCTCCTTTGCTCCTATTTCATGTTTTTTAAATTATGTTCAATGAAACACCATAGCTCAGACAGACTTCAGTTCAGTTAAGAAAAATAATGATCAAATCATCTTGAAGGATGATGTCATATACAACCAACAGAACAGGATGAGGATCACGAACCAGAGGATTGATCTTGTTAGAATCACTTCCAAGTTTGTTCATGGCATCACGCATGCATGCCAAGTCGACGACTGCTGGGACGCCGGTAAAGTCCTATTAATATAAAAAAGGGTGCAATCGTATAAACAAACTAATGACACACAAGATGTTGAAATTTTTTAGATGGGGTGTTAACCATTAAATCCTTTGTGACTACTTTTTCAGAAAAAATGAAGTCACTTCTTTGTTGAGATTTGGGACATGCCTACCGATAGTTGGATAGTGCACAATATTACAATGCTATAAGGATAACACTTATTAAATATCCCAATGCCACTTGCAGAGGTCCAATCTATATGGCCGACCTATTGTACTTGGCAATCAATGTCATATTATCTAGATTCCTTATCATGTGTAGTAATGCTCAGAAAACAGCAGTTGAAGCAAGTTATCAAACAAAAAGGGGGAAAATGTAGTTTTAACAATTTCACGATAACCAAAGGTCTTTTTCAATTTCCCATTCATTTTTCATACCTGAAGGAGGACACGAGCTGGCTTGAAAGGGATCTCAACTAGCTTAGGAGCAGTGTTCTCCCAATCGATTATTTTCTCTACATCATTTTTGGTCACATGAAAATTATCACAGTTGCGAATTGCCGACTCAAGAAGGATCCGAATGGAGTATGGGAGCTTATCTGTTCAAAGACAGGAAATTGTTAAGTCCACTTAATCAAGACAGAGAATTACGGTTGCTTGCTTAAGCTTGAATAAAGAACTGGGAAGGAAAGACTATATAAAATATTTCAATGATGCTTAAGGCCCAATGAAATTGTGTCAAAAAGAATAGCACGAATTCTATAAAAAGCTAACATAAATATGTATCGATTAAAAACAATCCCATGGACAGAAAATCCACCAGAAGTAAAAAAATGAACAGAATAATCTTTACTGGTAACATATTAATAATCATCCTTGCAACTGTAAGGAATGAACCAATCAAAATTACAAAATAAAATAAACTTGGATATTTACAAATCAAACCCGAAGTCCCATCAAAACAGAAGGATCATAATTTGGATCTGCATTGATCAACATTCCATGAAAAACAAATTCAGACCTAGACCTTAATCCCTGATTCCCGGCACAATCATAAAAGGGAAAAAAAACCTCCAGAACCAAAGTATTAAAATTAATATCACAAACCATTACCTATTCTAGGATCATTGAGTGCTGAAAAACTGAAGTATTTCCCAAATTCACCACCTCCTGGCTTGGGAAGGCTTGTCAAAATGCCCTTGAAGGGATTCTCCGCAGCTGTTCATAAACAAATAACATATAATCTTGTGACAAAAAACCAGAAAAACATAAAAATGAAAAATAATTTTATCAACAAAAGAAGATTATACTTGAATGACTCATCAGTAATCCAGCAATTTTAGTGCAGTTTTGTCTTAGTTTGGAATATCCAAGCTGAAAACTAGAATATATAACTCTTAATCCTAAACAACGTGTTTGGTTATAAGGCGGTGAAGACAAAGGCAGGTGATGGATTTTCCCTCTCTCTTGTGTGATTTGTTGCTAAAACCGTTTCCTTTCCTTCCATTACACATCAATATGGATTATGGAGGGTAACAAAATATGAACTTACGAAGGTTGCTGGACGTTAATAAGTAACCTTCATTGACTTTATCCACAAAGTTGCAACAAAAACAAGATAAACTCCAACTTTTGTTTCCCTCTACATTGTCTCCTTCAACTATCTTTATCCAAGCACAGTGCAAACCTCAAAAACGGTTCTTCTTACACGTATATTTTTATCCGTGCTCAGTAACCCGAGTATTTCGCAATTGACTAGTTTGAACATACCTCAAAACCTATTCCTAACATATAGAAACGAAAACAAAAACCGATGATAAAAACAAATTACCCATAGTAGCGATCTTTCTCTCAAAACGGTCAAGAACAGTTGGCTTGTCTCCGATCAAAGTCCTCGCACTTAGTAAAGACGACCTCCGATCCGATCCGCAACTGTACCTCAGAGAACCCGATAACACACCGACAGGCCTTACAAATACTAATGATCTAGACCCGACAAGAGACGCGGATATACGAGACGGGGTTAACGGCTTGAACAGAGAAGAGGAAGAGGATCTGAGCGGAGTAGAGCGTAAGAGGCCAAAGCTGGCGGCTTTATACATGAGGCAAAACCCTAGAAGCAATAATTAATCCAGAATAGCGGGGAAGGTAGTCGGATATGGATTTGGTAGAGAGTAGACGGGATCAGCAATCGATGACGAGAGGAGACGGGTCTACGGTGAGAGACTTGGAGGGTGGGTAGCACACGCTGCATTTAATGCTCAGTCTTTCTCTGACTACTGGGACCCGATGCTCAGGTTTCGGGTTACGGAGAGATTTATTGCGGCAAATTTTGACATAGTAAAACATACCGCAAACATATTTAACGATGGGGCCCAAATTTCAGTGAATATTTTTCTCTCTCTCGGATGAAGAGCTAAGTAAGGTTACTCCCGTGTGGAGCCCGCAAGTTGGGGATAATACTCTTTTCTCGGCTCTCAAGAAAACCTGGACCAGGTTGTAATTGCCTTAGTTGGGTTTTCCGTTACGGGCTATTACGAAAGTGCCGTCAGTGCGATGAATTTTCTCGAAGAAAGGTTTTATGGTTCTGTCTGAGCTGTGCGCTGGCGCTGGCTGTTGGGTTACCTGGGTTACTTCAAGGAACTTTTCAAGAAGACCCCCGTAAGATTAGGTCATATCATCACCTTAGTTAGAGCCTGTTCGGCAGCATGGGAAATTTATAGGAATGGAAATTTTTAATATGGGAATGGGAATTTCAATTTGTCAAAATCGTAGTTATTTAACCCATAGAAAATTTGCAAATGTAGGTGTTCGGCAAATGCATGGGAATTTTGTTAGAATGTTTGTTTGTTTTTCTTTTTATAGAAGATGTAACAATAATATTTAACTATATTAAGTGTATTAATACTAATCACTGATTATGATCAATGTAATTGTACATATCAGATTCTGAAAAAAGTTTAAATGAGTAAATTGACTATACAATGCAAAGTGATATCAGAGTGAACTGACCACACACTGCAAAGTGATAAATGAGTGAATTGACCACACACTGAAAAGTGATATCAGATTAAACTGACCACACACTGTAAAGTGATAAATGAGAGAACTGACCATTCACTGAAAAGTAATATCATGATTGACCATACACTACAGGGTGACAAAAGGGTGATCATGACCATTTTTATTTTAAAAAAAATTATAAATTGTTTATATATAGAGCTATTGCAGCAAATGCTTCTTCACCTCTTTCAGAGCAAAATAATGGATCATCTTCTTCAATGGAAAATGAATAATGATGATGAGGAGTATACAAATCTCATCATGCCATATATAGAGAGAAATATAATAGAACCAACTCCATGTCATACTTCAATCTTAACTGGAATGATATGTCAATGAAATCTTAGATGGTCATGAGTGTCGTTGTAAGAGAGAATTTCGTATGGAAACTTTTGTTTTTCGTGCATTTGTCTAGCTGTTGAGAGACAAAGAGTTGCTCCAGGATAGTCAAATGTTGATTGAAGAACAAGTTGCAATGTTCTTATACACACTTGCTAAAAATGCAAGCAATCGCACTGTGCAAGAACGATTCCAACGGTCGGGTGATACAGTAAGCCGTTACTTCCATATTGTAATTAAGGCTATTACTCGACTATCTGCAGAAATCATAATACCCCCTCTACTTCATATGCCCGAACCATATTGAAAAACTTATAAACAAAGAGCTCTTTAATCTCCGTATTGTAATTAAGGCTATTACAAAGAGCTCTTTAATCTCTGTCATGCACAACTTAGAAACCATATTGAAAAACTTATTGGTATTTTAAAAATGCGGTTTTCCATTTTAAAAGTTGCAACATATCACACAATTGATAAACGAGCGGACATCGTTCAAGCAGCATGCATTATACACAATTTTATTGTATATCATAATGGCGATGCCGCTTGGACTGCGAACGCTAATTTGGAAATTGATCCAAATGATATTGTGGATGTACCAGATGGAGATGAAGTGTACGGCGAAGATGTTGAAAGACTTAACAATCAACGTCAGGCAGGGAATGAAAAAAGAGATGAAATTGCTAGGCTTATGTGGGATGATTATGTTAGACGTCTGAATAGGAACTTAACCTAAAATTAGCTTATATTAAAATTAAGTGTTGCTAGTTTAATTATGCTTGTTTAATAATTTCTTGTATTATTAAATTGTTCTTATTTAATTAATTTTAGCTTTTGTGTTATTAAACTGTGTTTGTTTAATTGAGTACTTGATTGTACAATTTAATTTCATTTTAATTAATTAAACAAGTATTAATTAGTATAATACCTCTTTTTTAATTAATTAAACAAGCTTGATTGTCCGAGTATTGATATACTTGTCTAATTTATAGTAATTAATACTTGTTTAATGAATTTAAAAAAGGAGTTATATTAAAAAATCTAGCCTTGCTGCATAAGTATTGATGCGCTGAATAATTTTTTGGTCAACTTTGAGAGAGCTTTGCTGCTTGGGAAAAAAAACGGAACACTGAGCTAAGTTATTTTGTCCTATGAAAATTGATGCGCTGCATAGGAATTTTACCATTTGGTAATTTGAAATGGAGTAAAATTCCAGCCTACCGAACACTTGCTTGGGAAATATACCTACAAAGTCATTTTAACCATGAAAACCCTTGGGATATGGGGTTGCCGAACAGGACCTTATAGTTTGTTATTTGCTGAGGTAAGGTAAAGAATGGAGGCTTTAAAAATTAAATTTTTTTAATCAAAACATTTCAGATTTTTGTATAGTTATAAATTTTTCTAAATTTATATTGCAAAATTAAAAAATTTAATGATGCAACTTTTATTAAGGATAAATACATTCCGAACCAACCAATTTAAGTCTCTTTTCAAAGTTATACCAAGATAACTTGCTCCAAGTCCAAATAGGTCGTAATATATTACAGCAGGGCGAACTTTCAAACTATAAAGATGAATCGTATAGATTTTTGTTGTAGAGAATAAAGATTAATTTTACAGTTTATTGATATTTTATTCTAAATTATATAAAAAAATTATACATAAATATTAAAAAAAACTCATTGTATTAGTGCCGAATTTTTTATTTATATCCAAAAAAATAATTAAATTTCAAAAAATAACCAAAGTTGGGTAGGATTTCGAAATCTACCCAAACCGGAAAAAAAATTTCCGGTAATTCAATCTAAAACTGGAATCGGTTTTAGAATTCCAAAACCAGCACCTAAAAAAAACAGAGAGAGAAACCGTAAAAAAATTTTCCGGTTTCACCATTTTTTCTTTTTTCAGATTTTTTTATTTAAATAGAAATATTTATAATTTATTTATTTTTTGTATTAAAAATAGATGGGATACTATATAATTTGATTTATTAGAAAGACTGCTACAAATAACTCAGATCAATATTTTTCATGCCGAATTTTTGGCGGCTGTAAGAAAAATTAATATATTTCTTTATGAGTTATTGAAAAAAATAAAAATGCTTGGATTCTAAGTTATTGATCCCGGTTTAAAGGTCACTTCTAGGTAATACATAAAATATTGTGATCATTCTAGTACATTTAAATTTTAATTTATAAAAAGTTGTATCTATTTTGAGAATTCTTTTTAATAACAATCATTAAATAACTTAAAATTTTTGTTTTTTTTCAATAATAGATACCACTTTTTAGAAATTAAATGTACTAGAAAGATAACAATATTTTATGTATTTACTTAGAAGTAACTTTTGAACCGGGATCAATAACTGAGAATTCAAACATTTTTATTTTTTTTTCCAATAACACATAAATAAATATATTAATTTTTTTTACAGCCACAAAAAATTCGGCATGGAAAATGTTGATCCGAGTTATTTGTAGCAGTCTTTCTAATAAATCAAATTATATAGTATTTCATCTATTTTCAAAGAAATATATTAAATATTTCTAATATTTCAATACAAAAAATAAATAAATTATAAATATTTTTATTTAAATAAAAAAATCTGAAAAAAGAAGAAAAAAAATAGTGAAACTGGAAAAAGAATTTACGATTTCTCTCTTCTTCTTTTTTTAGGCATTGGTTTTGGAATTCTAAAACCGGAAAAAAAAATCCGGTTTTAGACTGAATTATCAGAAAAAAAATTTCCGGTTTTGGTAGATTTTGAAATTCTGCCCAAATTTGATTATTTTTTAAATTTAATTAATTTTTTGGATATAAATAAAAATAATCGGCTATTAGTGTATAAGATAAATTGATTTTTTAACCAAAATAGGCTATATAGCTCACTAATAAGTACAAATATCATCGCTTGGTGAAAACTAAAGAGACCGAATCATCTACCCCTCTGGGGGCAGGAAATTCCTGCCCCCAGAGTCACTGTTATTGGGCCCCCAACTCAAAAATGAATAGTGACCGGCTGTCTTTAACAATAACCGGTCCCGGTTGTAGAGATAGAGGGGGCAGGATTTTCCTGCACCCGGGGAACAGACGATTTGAGTTCAAAACTAAATGTATCTATCATAGTATACAAAGCCATTTTACAAATATTTTATTGTTACATAGCATATTAATAAAAGATAATTGTTGAATTGACTCTATAGTTTAAGCATACTATTCTTACAGGTACCTCTGGTTGGGCTTTGACGCAACCCGCGTCTGGTGCAATCGGCTCGCGTGCGGACCCCGCGTGGGTTTCATTCAACCCGCTTCCTCTGGTCTCCAGGTCTTCAGGTCGTGGCATGCGACTCGCGTGAGATTCATGCGGCCCGCGTCCAGGTTCCCCCAGGTCAACAGTTGTCACCTCTGCTCCATACACTGGTTCTAACTCGTTTGTTTCAACCTGCAACTCATCAGGGTAATTTTTAACTGAACTCTCGTATCCCTTGCAGAGTTTTCCCTTAGCCACTTGATCCATTAGCGTATTTATCATCTTGCTTCGAGAAGCTAATTGGGCATTGATCGCTTGCATCTGCTCGAGCATCATCTGATTCATCTTCCTTTGCTGGTGCATGAAGTCACTCACAGCGGGATCAATGTACGGCTCGCATGGATCAGATTGAAATGCGTGGTTGTTCGAGTTGTTGAATGGTGCATTGTTGTAGAAAGTGCGATTGTAGTTGCTGAGATAATTGACCTGCTCGGGTTCCTCATCCCATTCCGCCAGTGGGCAATACTCGTAAGAGTGCCTCCTATCCCCACATATGACACATGGCTGTGGTTGATGGTTACCGACTGCCTTCATGCTCATTTTGATTAAAGCCTCCTCCAACTCGGCAGCTCCAGCAGATAGAGCTGCGATCTGATCAACCCTGTATCGACCGCCTCCTCCTTCTCGAGAATTGTTGTGGCCGGACCACTGTTGGTATGTTGCCATAGCGTCTTGAGCTTCTCTGTCTCTTCCACGCGAGTCGCGTCGGTCGTGATGCGGGGCGCGTCGAGAGGTGGTTGTGCAGGAAGAGCTGTGTTCCTGTGGTAAGAGGAAAAAAAAAAGATACAAATTAAAATCTAGATTAACTAAGATAAACAAAAATCCAGAAAATGGAAGCCGTCCCCGGCAACGGCGCCAAAAACTTGTTCGCGTGAAAGCGCAACGCAAGTTTCAGTACGCTTGAGAGCGTACCTTTTAAAACCGCGGTTACACCTTCCGATTAGGGTTGCAAGTGCACAACCCTATCGAGGAGTATAATCGGGTATCGATCCACAGGGACGGTTTCTTTATCTAGAATCTACTTATCTTGACTAAAGACTAGAAGTGAGAAAGAATTAGTTTCGGTATTTAATCTTCCTAAAGAATCAATTCAAGCAATCAAACAATGCAATAGAATAGTAACTGTGCAAGGAAAGGTATAAACTGTGTTTTGATTTAGGATAAAAAATGTTTCAAGGGTTTCAGACTTCATCTCTGATTTGCCTCTAGTGGTACGGGTCTTACCAAGTTGGTACGGCTAGGCCGCACCAACCTGGTCCGACCAAGCCGTGTGGGGCTTGGTACGGGTAGGCCGCACCACTCTTGCAAGACCCGTACTGATTTACCAGAACAGAGCTTACAAGTTCGAGTTGATACATTTCTTGCTGGTACCTCGTATTAAACTCTTGAGAAAGGTTCAATTGACCATACCTAAGGTTCCTAAACCTCAACTCTCGTTTGTTGGTTCAAGATCTAGGTTTTGGAGTCAATTATTCACCTTCTAGGGTTTCTAAACCTCAACTCTCGTGTTTTGGTCCAGATCCTCTAGTTGATTGATTGGAAATCTAAGGTATCCTCTAATCTGTCAATTAGGGGAGAATTCAACCTTTCGGCTTCAATTCGAACAAGTCTACCTAAAGGGATTGGTTTGGTTGAGAGAAGGCAATGGTCACATGACCTTGTTAGGGTTGATCTACCACTATAGGCACACCACATGCAATCACAGCAAGACAAAGCAATCAAGACAAGCAAATACACAATCAATACAATCAAAAGAGTTCATACAAGATCCAAATCAAGAAAAGCAACACAAATCAAGAAAATCCATCTACAAACCCTAGAAACAATGATCAACTACTCACAAGTCATAGATCTGTCCAGAAATACAAATAAAGAGATAAAGAGAGGCATGATAGAACTAGATCGAAGATCGGGAGTGGAGAAGGGGTTGATCCGTCGATTTTTGCCTCTTCCTCTTCCTTCTTCTTCTCTCCTTGCTCCTTTGCTCTCTTTCTCTCTTTCTCTGAGCTCTCAATCTGGAATGAAAATGTGTATCCCCGAAAATGGAGAGATCCCTCGCTTTAAATAGCCTCTGCCAAGATTTGAATTCTGTCAGGCGGCATCTATGTACGGCCTGTACCAAAGTGGTACGGCTAGGCCGTACAAGATGGGAGGGAGGCTGGATCGGCTGTCTGGTAAGGGCCGTACCAAGCCTGGTAAGGGCCGTACCAAGCCTGGTAAGGGCCGTACCAAGCCTGGTAAGGGTCGTACCAAAGTGGTACGGCTAGGCCGTACAAGATGGGAAGGAGGCTGGATCGGCTAAGTCTGGTAAGGGCCGTACCAAGCCTGGTAAGGGCCGTACCAGAGAGTCCAAAAACGCCGTTTCTTCGTTTATTTTGCTCCAATCCTGCAGAAAACAAACAAACTCTCAGCAGTACCAAATTCTAAGGATATATCAATGAAATGCACATGATTTTGACAATTTAGAACGTGAATTTGGTAGAAATCAAGTCAAATATAGGCTAAATATGCGAGGTATCAGATATCAAATAATAGCTCTATTCAAATCTAATATCAAAAAACATAAACACACACATATTATTAGAAAAATATATATTCACACACACGTTCCAATTTATATTCTTTTTTGTTTCCAATTTAGAACACACACACACATATTGATATATTTTATATCGGAAATATATTCTAAATTGCCCACACCAATGTGTATAGAAACAAAGAAAGATAAATAAGAAAAAAAAATGATTTCCATTGTGATCCGTATAGAAACGAAGGAGTAAGGAAACAATAAATAAGAAAATAGAAGGTGTAGTCTTCTCAATTGAAGAGGAGAAATATGGAAACAAAAAAAAATAAGGAAACAAATAAATATATCGCTAAATTTCATAATTTATTCAATTTTAATTGTAACGTATCGTGTGGCAGCATATGTGGTGGGTATGTTTTTAACTAAATTTAGACTTCTATACATAAAACAGATGTATTTAATCAAAAGAAGACAAAATATGTAATTGGAGAGCTGAGATCAAATCCGAAGTTTCATCTCTCAATCGTAGCCGTTGGCGGATCGAACACCCAACGTGCTTAATAATAGAATAGAGATCTTGTACATCGGCATCATAAGTTTAAAATTCCACTATTGTGTAGCCCAAATAATTTTTTTTTTATCACTCAACGCTCATCATGTGCAGGCGAAAAAAAAAAAAAAAACTTTGAAGTGTCGTTGTAAGTCAAACGGTACATATTTCTGACAAAGTAAAAGAAAAAATTAGTACGTAGGTTAATGATGAGGAGAAGCACAATTTGCTTCCAACAATTGTGTAAAAAGTCAACTCAATTTAGTATGCATCAAATTATATTATAATATTGGAAGCGTCTAATTGTCCACAGCCTTTTGTCCACCATTTGTCCACAGCTTTGACTTGCGCGAATACTGTAAAATTACTTCTACATGCTGTATAATTATACAATATATCACATAAAATATATCAGTTAATCACAAAACATCCAGCAGCTATTTGAAGTGGTCCCATGATAGTTAGAAAAAGATTGCAACTTGCACAACATAACAAAATAAATGTACTTTCAAATTGTACTTTCAGAAATTACAGTTATAGGAAGTTATTGGCAGTTAGAGTTAGTTATTAGCGGTTATTGACAGTTAGAGTTAATTATTAGCTTCCGTACTGGGTTGAATCTTGTATACTGTAAAATTGAATCTTGTATACTGTAAAATTGAATCTTGTATACAGTAAAATTTTCAATTGAATCTTGTATACTGTAAAATTGAATCTTGTCTACTGTAAAATTGAATCTTCTACACAGTAAAATGTACAATTGAATCTTGTATACTATAAAATTGAATCAGTAGAATTGTAAAATTGAATATTGTATACAGTAGAATTTTCAATTGAATCTTGTATATTGTAAAATTGAATCTTGTATACAGTAGAATTTTCAATTGAATCTTGTATATTGTAAAATATATACTGTAAAATTGAATCTTGTATACTGTAAAATTTTCAAATAATACTGTAAATTTTCAATTGAATCTTGTATACTGTAAAATTTTCACATAATACTGTAAATTTTCAATTGATTCTTGTATATTGTAAAATTTCTAAAACTAAACCATAAAATAATATCATCTATACTGTAAGATAAAATATAACAAATGCTATATTTCAGTTTAAACTACAACCTACAAAGAATCATGTATACTCTAAAATTTCAAAATATAAACCATAAAATAATACCATGTATACTCTAAAATTGGTAAATCTATACATACATCCATCATCACACAAAAATATGTTCACCACAAAACAACATATGTTCATCACAAACAATATTTGTTCAACACAAGATAAAAATATTCACCGCAACATTCAGAATAACATATAGCAACAAAAAGACTATGGACAAATAACTTTTACATTAAAAACCTCATGTGTTCATTGTTCGGATGAGTAAGAAGCCTCATCACAAGAACAACATGTTCTTTTGAGATGTCATCCTGCATAATAATAAAATAAACAATGAAACAAATTCTATTTATAACAAATAAGAATTATAAAATAATATTACAAGTTATTTATCTGACTGAAAATCATAGGAGTGCCTGTAATATGAAAACATTTCAATATGCACCAATACTGTAAAATTCATCATTCAATGCTGTAACTTGAATAACAAATCCTACAAAAAACGTACTTCACATTTTCAAACATCCATAAACTTTCATAACAGTTCGATATCCTGTAAAACTAGTTCAAGAATTATGTAAAATAAAATTGCAAGGATCCGGTAAAATAATTGCAAGAATCATGTACAACTAGTGCAAGAATCATGTAAAACAATTGAATCAGCTGGAATACTAACTGAACAAGCTGCATGAATCAATCTAGATATGTAAAATAAAGAACTGAAAACTCTTGCATAGATCATGTAAGCTATTGCATATATCATGTAAAACTATTTAATAGATATTGTAATCATAACCGATCCAGACTGTAAACATAACAAATCGACACTTTCAAACCTAAACAGATCAAGTGAAACAGATAAAAAAGTGCTAAATTTTCAGTTCAGATCTAAATATGTCTATTTAGATTCAAATCTAAATGTGTCAATCTTTAATGACATCATTTGCAAGTTCCAACTAACATAACAAATACATCTAAATACGATTATTTTCAGGGACATATATGAAAAAAGTAATGTTGCGTGAGATTTTTTTGATGGTTTCTCCACATTTTTGCCTTCCTTTTGTCTTTTTCTTTTATTCACATTCACACAGGAGATATATCCGAATCAAATTTTATAGAACAAGGCCTATGCCTTCATTTTACTCGTATCTGTTGTCGTTCGTATTCGTTGTCTTTTTCTGTCTTGAACGAATAGAAACTTTATTTAATTTCGATTAAAAAACGATAAATATCATCAAAACAAAAATCGAGAAGGAGAATTGAGTAGAACCTGAGATACGATGAGAGGAAACAACAGTAAGGATCGTACGGTAAGAAGTGTACCGGCCGATAGAGGAGTAATGAGTGGCACAGTAGAGGAAGAGAAGCCTCCGTACGAAGGCGGAGGAGGATCAGAGCATCGTCGTTATTGATTTTTAATCGATCGACGGATCGAGGCTGTGGAGAGAGAAAGAGATGTGGTTTTCGTAAAGGAGGAGAGAATACGGTTATATGGATTGAGAGGGAGATCTGATTTATAAAAGGAAAGTAGAGTCGTTAAAATCAGTTAGAGTGAATAGGATGGTGGACAATTTGTGAACAAACGTCAGTGGACAAATAACATTTCTCTATAATATTTGATAGCACACGATAAAGTACTAAATATTTTAGTTTGTACGAGAATATTTTATATTTGATACCTCCTCGATTTCCGAAAAAAAAATCTATCCGAAATAAAGTGCTTCCATCATTTTGCTCCTTGTATTTAATATTCGTATCAAATTATTAATAAAGGGTAGAGATTTTAATAAAGTAATCCTGATTTCATTCACCGTACATATCACCGAAACTTTTATTAATAGAAAAATAAATAAATAAATCGACAATGGGGAAGAAAATGATGTAAATTTGACATCTATGAAAAACGTGATAATTTATAACGTCCAAAGAAGGACGTTATAAATAATCACGGTCAGCTAAGCGAAATTCAATTACTCTCTAACTAAACTGCAGGAAAAAAAAATTATAGACTTTACAGTCCATCACTGCCAAAAAGTACCTGAACTTCATAGTCCATCGCGACAAGATAATATATACCTCATAGTCTATCACGACCAGAGAATAACAGGACTTGATGTATTCTCTAGACTTCGAAGCCACAAAGGTATGAGGTATTATCTGGTTATGATGAACTATGAAGTTCAAAAAAAGATTTCGTTGTTTAATTAAAGAGTAATTAGATTTCGCTAAACAGGCTGTGATTGTTTATAACGTCCTAAACTATCACGTTTTCCTAAATATCAAAATTCACTATTTCCTGTCCCATTGTCGATATTTATTTATTTATTTTCATATTAATAAAAATTTCGACACATATTATCTGCAGTAATATTTTAGTTTCATAATCCGTACTCTTATGAAGCTAAAATTACTCTGTTAAAAACTTAAAATCTTTATCCGTCTAGAACTACAAGATGAAAGTTTAGGATTTAATTCCAATAAAACATTGAGACGAGAAGATATTTAAAATATAGAACGGGACTTGCATGAAACGGTGAATTCCAGGTGAGAAAACGTGACCGTCTTAAACACTATCAGGAACAGATTTTCCACACGAGCATATGGGCTTCGGGATGGCGTGCTGTTTTTGAATTGGGTGGGGAATGGGGATAGAGAGAGAAATTGAATTAGGCGCACTACCAAGTATAAAAAAAAAAAAAAAAAAAAATGAATTAGGAGGATAAGAAAAACAATGATTTTGTGCGCCACATAAAAAATCAATACATGTAGTGTTTCTCCTAATTTTTTATTTGTATCATTTAAAAAAATAAAAAAGAGTTAGATTATGTTTCCTTGCAAAGCACACACTAACCCTACTTTGAATTCACATTTTTATTTTTAAAATTCAAATATTTGATTCAAAGTTTATAATATAATCTCCATACGAAAATATATTAGAGAACAATTTTTATTTTATATTTTTAAAATAAGTAGAGAAGTATCTAATTTAAAAACTCTAAACCATTCAAGAATAATAATTTTCAACCTATCTTAGAAGATAATAAAAACATTTAAAAAATAAGTAAATTGAAGACATGGTTCAGTGCCTGTTATTTTTGTATTTTCATTTTTTTTAATAATGCTAGAAATAAGAATAAAAAAATATATAAATACTCTTCTTTATTAATATATTTTTGAGTAGAAATTTCCACTAACCCTAAAAAAAATTGCAGATGTTTCTTGCCCAGTGAATTGGTGTCTCGCGACTAGGGCTGCAAATGAATCGAACCGAATCGAACTTACTCTAGTTTGAGTTTGGTTTGAATTAATTTCGAATCGAATTTTTGTACGAACTTGATTTCGAATCTTTTACGAACTTTTTTACTACAAGGAAAAGTAATCGTAGTCGCCGAAAGCGAGAGGTGAAAGTCATCTAGAGTTTTACGAGGGTTACGACTTACGAGTTATGATTTATGGCCGGACGGCCTTATGTTTTAACTTTTAAGTCATCAGCGAACATAAGTTATTAGCAAAAATCAACGGTCCACGTTAATTTGAATTTCGAACTAGAATAGTTCGCGAATGGCGAACCTATTTCGAACGAATTAGATCCATTTTAAATTTGATTTGAATTAATTTTAAACTATTTCGAATCGAATTTTTTATAAAAATTTTCGAATCGAATCACAAAGTACGAATTTTCTGTGCAGCGCTACTCGCGACATAGTATTTGTTCTGTAAAGTAAACTTGGCCTTCTGAGTTATTGAGGAGGTGCTCTCGAGTAGCGCGCCTAATCCCCACCACATTCTCTGGCGTTCCCTCAGCAAACTTTATATAAAGTCACTGTCCTTTTGGAACAAAATAAACAATAAAAATATAATATTCCCCGTCATCGTTGTGATCTAACATACTGCCTCGCTTATTAAATATCTGCTTTTATTCGATCTTCAGATCTAATCCACACATTAAAAATATTACCCAAGAATAGAGCTATTCTTGGATTAGCTCCACTATTCTCAAATCATGGTGATCCAAACACAAATTAGCAAATTGAATTAGCTCAAGAATAGCTCTATTCTACTAATCCAAAGAAATGGTGGGTTAGCAAGAATAGCTCTAGTGGAGTTAGTGATATTAATAAAATATTTGATTCCTCTCAATTAAAGTATGTTTAAATATTAAATTAGTATTAAATAAAACATTTGATTAGTATTAAATATAATATAATATTAGATTAGTATTAAATAAAATATTTGTGTAAATATTAAATGTAATATAATATCAATTTAAAATGTAGATTAGTATTAAATAAATATAATATTAAATTAGATTAATATTAAATAAAATGTTAGATTAAATATCATATCGTAGTCATTTAAATAATAAATATAATATAATATAATATTAGTTTAAATATTAAATTAATATTAAATAAATATAATACAGATTAAATTAGTATTAAATAAAATATTAGATTAAATATAATATAATGTTAGTTTAAATATTAAATGTAATACAGTATTAGTTTAAATGTTAAATGTAATATAATATTACTTTAAATATTATATTAGTATTAAACTAAATATTAAATTAAATATTAAATTAAAAATAAATAATATTAGTTTAAATATTAGATTAGTATTAAATTTAATATTAAATTAAATATTAATTTAAAAATAAAATAATATTAGTTTAAATATTAATACAATATAATATTAATTTAAATATTAGATTAAAGTATTATTGAAAAATATGATGCTTCATATATATTTAACAAGCCATTATAAATATAAAAGTTAGTTGAAAAGATAAAAACATATAAATCATTATTATATTCCTTCTCTCCATTGCTATTTCAAACACACAATCCAAACAACATTTTTACTAATCCAGAATAGTCAAAGTTAGTGTTATTCTTGAATCCCTTGGGTTATCACTATTCTCAACTACTAACCCAAAAATCGCTATTCTTGCACTAATCCTTGCACGATCCAAACGTACCTGTAACATAAACAGATCAGATCTAACTTCTAGTTCTTTTCTTTTTCGTTCTCCTTCTCTCGTTTCCTCGTTTCTCCGACATCAATTCTGGACATGCAGTATTTTAGAATACAAATTTAAATATGAGTTTGAATAAACGACATATGTAAATTTACCCGAAATTTTTAAAAATACCATTTTTCCAAAATTAATAAATCAAAAGACCACGATTCTGTGAAATTTCGAAAAATAGCATAGCCGCATCTAGAAAATGCGGTCACTTTCCACCTTTTTTTTTTTTTTGCCTTCTCATGCAGCAGTTCAACTTGAAGAAAAAAAAATAAAAAAGGATGGCCGCATCGCCTAGATGCGGCCCGAAAAAAAGTGGCCGCACCTAGGGGATGCGGTCATGCTATTTTTTGAAATTTTACAGAATCGTAGTATTTTGGTTTATGATTTTTGGAAAAATGATACTTTTAAAAATTACAGTAAATTTACCTACGGGTCTATCTATATAATTAAAAAAAAATTCGGTTTATAATTATACAATTCATGTATATAATATTAATATATTATCATCACTGACTTGAACATTTTAATATAATTTAGTCTAAATGACAGGTTGTATGACGCGAGTTCTCAAAACATAAAAAAGTATGTGCCACAACATGTCATAACTAATTGCGCTATAACTTGAATCACGTACCGTCCTAATCACGTTGTGATTAATTTCACAAAATATAATCATAACGCGTTAATCACGTGGTGATCATATCTGTTGGAATCAAATATGACGTAACTAATTGTATTAAAGCAGATGATGCAATGATATCTCACACCGAGTGTGAAAAGAACACATCGAAATTGTATTAATATCCAAAAAATATATCAAATTTTGGATAGTTTTTTTTTTTTTTTCGAAATCTACTCAAACCGCAAAAAAAAATTGCGGTAATTCAATCTAAAACAACAATTTTTTTTTACAGTTTTGAAATTCCAAACCGCAAAATTTTTTTGCGGTTTAAAAAAAATGCTATAATTTTTTTGTATTTTTCATCATTTTTAATTTAAATAGAAATATTTATTATTTTATTTATTTTTTGTATTGAAATATTAGAAATATTTTATATAACCGATTCAGTTCAGTTCTTTTTTTTGAAAAACTGAACAAAAATTTGATTTAATCATTTTAAACCAAACTGACCGATTGAACACCCCTAATTAGGGGTGGCAAAAAAGCTCGTAACTCGTGGATCGATCGTGGCCTGCATTTGACTCGTTCGTTAGTGGACTGAGCTATTAACAAGCCAGCTCATCATTAGCTCGATTCAAAATTAACAAGTTTGAGCTAGAATCTAACTCGCTCGATTTAAGTATGAATTTATTTTATGAACTATATTGTATGAATTTGAAAATTTAATATTTTAATATGTATGAATCTAATTACAAACTTATGATAGTTAACTTTATAATACAGTATCTAATAAATTTGAACTTTAGTCCACGAATTTTCATGAACTGACTCGACAGTTCGTTATCAAAACAAGCGAGCCTCGAGCTCATTGATAAAACGAACAAGCCATGAGCTCACCGAGCCCGGCTCGTTGCCAGCCCTTTTATTTTTATCCGAATTTCGAATCCGTTCGTTCTACCGCTTCTTATTTGTCGCTTTACGCGCGGCTAAACTGCGTTCTTTACGCGAATTCAAAATTTCATTCTTTTCGGAAAACCTAAACCCCCAGTGCTCTCCCCTTTCGCATCGCCGGCCGCATTGTCTCTTCTCTCTCATCTCAGTGTAGATCAATGGAAGAAGAGTACGATCCGCTCTCGCATCTCTCCACCGCATTGTCTCTCCTCCCTCGCACACTCGCCGATATCGGCTTTTCCCTCCCCATCGCTTTGTCGGAGGTGGACCAGATGGATGCTTTTTTCGACCATATGTACAAAGTGCTGGTACTCTTACCTTTAACTCTTCCTTTGCATCGTGATCTTATATCTTGATGGATTTTAATGCCCTTGAAGTGCCATAAGTAACAGCCATTTATCTCTCTATTTTTCAGATCTGATAGGTGTATAACTTAAGCCCCCAGTTTAGTTTTGATTTTGGAGTTTGTTTGGTTTTTCTGGAAATGCACATGTAATTTTAAATTGATAAGATATCTTTCTTGAGCCCCCACCCTTACTTTCCCTTTATTACATTTGTATGTAAAGTTTGCCTAACAATGAATTACTGAACAAATTCAGAAGGAGAGAAAAGGACATAATAAACAAATCCCTTTTGAGTTTTTGCTTTATCAGTTTATAATTAGTGGGTCGTATAATCTAATTTGTAAACTGATTTCATTTTTTATGTCAGCAAAAGGACCCAAAGTCTGGCAACAAGAGCCTTGAAAAATGTCCAGGCCCAAATCCAAACACCACAGAGAAAGAGGGGGATAAAGCTGGGAAAAAATGTTCTGTGGGGCAAAATCAGGTCTGCAATTTAGCCTCCTTGGAACCCATGGTAAGGCTTATCCATGCATATGATATTCTGCTTGTAACTGAAACTTATCCACACACACACAGAAGGTACTTTAATGTACCTGGGGCGGAGGGAGAAATTTTTTACTATAGGGGTCAATATATATGCACAAAGAGGAGGGTTAAGATGCACCCTCCCTTTTGTGCTCCTAACGTGCACCCTCCCCTCATATCTTCATTTTCAAAGTTCAAATAGTCGATTCGAACCTTCCAACGTGTTCTTCATATTAAAATGTGCTTGGAGACCAAATTTTACATTTTTTGGAAATTTTTTACTATTTTTTCAGAATTTTTTATTAAACTAAACAATAATAAAAAATTCAGCAAAGTGATTATTTTCAAAAATTCTGAAAAAATAGTAAAAAATTTCACAAAAATATAAAATTTGGTCTCCAAGCACATTTTAATATGAAGAACACGTTGGAAGATTCGAATCGACTATTTGAACTTTGAAAATGAAGATATAAGAGGAGGGTGCACGTTAGGAGCACAAAAAGAGGGTGCATTTTAACCCTCCTCATGCACAAATTACTAATTATTTTTTCTTAGATATGGGGGTCAGTTTTAGAAAATTTGTAAAGAAGTATGGGGTTCAGATAAGCATATATATAACATTTTTATTTAAATATGTCATTTGATTGAATTTACCTAAGATCAGAAAATCAGGCGACAGTTCTGATGTGTTTGAGAGGGACTTTAGAATTGATTAAATATTTGTTATCTTCATTTGTTTTTGTGTTCCCATTGTGCTTCTTTTCCGAACTGCTTCCCTATTATGATATTTTATTTGTCCTTATCCAAGTTAGTATATAAATTCTGTTGTGGAGCATTAATTGTTGAATTCACAATTGTCCATACTTGTCACTTTGACCCTTTGTTACCAAATCCTAAGCACATTCAGAAAGAGATAAAAAGGGATTAGAAATGAATTGGTCCAGTTATTTATGTTCAAGCATTGAACTTGTACATTACACATTTAATTGAATCACTGATTTAGTTTTTCATGTCAGAAAATGAAGCAACAACGTAGCACTATAAGCCATGATGAGAAGCCAAGTCGAAATCCACAAACCATAGATACAGATAAAACTGGAAAGAGTTTTGAGGGCCAAGTACGTGATGTAAAATTGGAATCGTCAGAATCCACGGTATGGTTCATCCATGTGATTTTATGTTACGTCCGTTTATGTTTCTCGTTGAGTTACCGAGCATTTAGTAGAAGGAAAAAGAAAAAGAACTTTTTTAATTGATTGTTTTGTTTGTCTTGACTTTTGGCTAAGTGTGTTGTAAAAAAGCTCATTGTAGTGCTGTACTTTCATTGTATGCAGCAGTTGGAGCGACGACCTCTCAACAATAGCTGTGCAGACGAGTTGAGCCCACATTCAGACAGTCTACAGACTGAGAGGTGTGATACCAGAAACAGTAACCAGGGACAAGGCTGGGATGTTGAAGACATGGTAAATTCTCATAAGTATAACTAGGAAAAAAAATGTTGTTTTCTCTAGTTGGTAATTGAAGGGATCTATTTTTAGAGTGTGATTATTTTTTGGGCCTCTCTTTTCATTGGCTGTTCAAAGTTATTGTTGATAGACAGCTACTTAAGACACTATAATTCAATGTTTATGTCAGGAAGTGGAGCCCCTACCTGGCATTAGCAGCCATGCAGACAAACCGAGCTCAAATACCAACAGCAGTATGGTAGATAAAGATAAAACTGGAAAAGATAGTTATGAGGGAAAAAATGGGGATCCAAATTTTGAATCTGTTAAAGCTGCAGTAAGTTTTCCCTTGCCTTTTGATATTCAGATTTGAGATCCCCTTCCTCAATCAGAAAATGATTGCAATGTAAATATTAATTTTTTAAATTGCATGCTTAATTACTGCTGTTAATTTTCGCATTGCATACCTTTAATTGACTTGATAGGATATTATTGAACAATTTACTAGGTTGTGTTATTGGTTAACAAGTAAATTTAGACGGAAATAGAAGACAAATGTTGTTCGAGTCCATTTTGTTTGTTTTTTGTTGATCAATTAAGGAATTTTGCTTTTATTTTTGCATGTCAGATGATGGAGCCACAGCCAAGCATCAGTAGTGATTCACACAACCCTAGTCAAGCTCCAGACAAGACAACGATAGAGAGGGAAATAAGTGGAAAAGTTAGCTCTCATCCAGAGCAGATTGTTGAGGATAGAAGATCACGTGGGAGGCCTGGACTTGGACTTGTTTATAACATAAGTCCATTTAAACTAATACAGAAGTGAGTTATTTACTTCAAAAAGCATTTTCTTTTTGGTTCTGTTCTTTGTTTCCATTCCCTCTGATTTGCTCTGAGAGTGCAAATTTAATTAGAAAATCTTATTTTTGGCAGGAACTATATTGTGAATACTAAGGTTTTACATAAATGTCATATCATAATTTTGTGGATGATGACAGTTTATTCCTAGTTTGCATGTGTAATACTTAGGTCTCAATCTCTCTTTTAATGAACAATGGTAAATAGTTATCATGATATAAAATAGATTATAGGCAGTGATCTGTTGTAGCAATCACAGTATCATTTGTGCAGATATCATAGTTGATGTACAAGCTGTTACTAAGTGGTACTGGTACCACATCAGGCACAAAAAAGATCTCTTTCTAGTCCCTACTTGCTTACCTTGACCTGAGAATACTTGGCTGATGTTCTTTTTGTTACTTGTTTAGATGTAAAAGTACCTAACAATAATATAATTGAATAGGAATGAGAAGGCTAAGCAGGTCGTTCCTGTTGATTTCACTGTATTGGATCACATTTCAGATCCAGAAGCCTTCATAAAGAAGGCCTATGAACTGGAAGGTAATGCTAATAATAGTGGTGTTTATCTGTAGATGGTCGTGCAACATTTTGAAACTACACCAAGAATTGTAGATAATCACATATTTTTATTGAAAATATATTTCCAGTTGAACTATTACTGAAATCTGTAAGATAGATGCTTAATGTTGGAGTTATTATAAGTTATGGTTTGATTTGGTCAATAGAGAAATATTAGATGCAGCTTAGTTACTTATGCTGGACATAACCTTGACTTTATCTATTTGATTTTTTTGCAATTAATCCAAAAGAATCTAGAATGGCATTATGTTTGGGCAGGGTGGACATTTGCTGCCACTGGTCCAAAGTAATTGTAATAATATACCTGAAGAATTATTGCTGTAACAGAAACTAATTATAAGATAGTCTTTATTTCCAAAATAATTGTAAAATTATGCCCTAACCTGAACTTTTGCCTCACCTTACCGTCTATGCTGGATCTTCCCCTGAAAAGGATGTTAATTTTGTATTTGAATATGAGAGTTTCATACCACCTGACAGCTTCTGTCATGGCATTTCAAAAAAAGAATATGAGAGTTTCTAAGTTTTTCTTGTAAATACTGCAAAATTTAGCATTAGTGGCTTAAAGCTCATTTTAATATTATATAGGTAGCGTATATCAACAATAGCAGAAACTGATCAATTTTTTTTTTTTCGTGTGATAATAATTGCAGTATTTTGTTAGTAAGGGCTGTTAATGCTCAATTGACCCAGTTTCAGGAAACCCTGTAAAGTGCTGGTTGCAGGAATTATTTACGACATTTAATAAAACATCAAAAGTTGTTTCCACTATCTTATGCTCTTGTATGGAATACAGCTGCTGTGGCAGAGATCCAGAGGCTGGGTGGGGAAGCAAAAATGATAGGAGAAAGAGTATTTAAGGTGGTGGAGGATGATCACCCCAGGAGGTTTCGTACTGGGCTAGGACTTCAAATGTATACCACTGTTTCCCATACTCTCCCATTAATAAAGAAAACCTCCTAAATTTCATTGTGTGGTGCAATGTTACACAAAGTAGCCTGGTATAAACTTGTTATATCACAAATCTGTATCTGAAGCAAAAAGCCTCAGATAAGCACAAACTAAACCAAAAGCTAACAGAAAGGTTTTTTATTTGTATTGGCACCAGTCATGGTAACTTTTTTTTTTTTTTTTGAAAAAGCTGGTAGTCATGGTTGAAACTTGCTCATTCATTTCTTGCTCTAATTGTCAGGTTTTTTTTTTTTAGTTTATGAATACTTGAAATAAACAGTTTGCCTACCCCAACTTGTTTGGGACTAAAGGCTTGGTTGATTGTTGGTTGTTGAAATAAACATTTTTTTAGCTCCTAGCTGTGTTGTAATATCCGTCAGTTTTCCCAAGTTATATTATATTTTTGTTCTCTATTCTTTCTTATATTTTTTAATAGGAAACGACCTAAGTTTGTCCCTCTTCCAATGCATCCTTTACCTATAAAAGTGCAGCCTGCATGTACATGCCAAAACAGTGCTCCAGCACAAAGTACCAGACCCCCTGAAACTACAAAAGTGACAGATTTCTCTGGATCACAAAATGAAGCTTCATCGAGCATTTCTAATGTAATCAATGAAGGTTTGATTTCTTCAATACTTGTTTTGTTATATTCAGGCTCATGGATTGCAGTATGCTTAGTGACCTAAGGCTGGTGCACACAGGTTTACTCCTGGACAAGACTACTCTTGAGCTAAAATGGTTGTACCCTTAAGATAGGAACCTTTTGGTAAATGATTTTAAGCCGATTGAAAAAAAATGACAGTGTTAGGTAGATAGGCCAATTTTCTCTCTATATATAATTTTTCTCCACCATTCAACATAACAGTGCCAGAGATGTATGCGTCAAGTTCTTTTGAGAAGCTGTTTTCAAATCTGGAGAGCATTCCTGACGATGAAGCGAAGGCTGTGGCAATGGTTTTTGACTTGCTAAACCTTAAGCAACACGTGATACCTCTCTTGGTCATTCCCGAAATACCGAAATTCTCCAGATTGGATGTTGTAAGGTCCCCTTGGACACAACTTCCATCAATAGAGAGATTGAGAGAACTCAGAGGAGAAGACCCATTGGTTTCCTTTCAAGAATTAAAAAGGAAATTTTTTGGAAGAAATCCAGCTGCATATTCTAGTGATGATGATACCAATCCACTACCTGGGGTTGGTTCTGTCAGGAGTCCGAGCACTTCACCCGGCTACCAGTTTAGTTTTGAAAATGAGGCTAGTACCTTTTCTCTCTGCACTTATATACTTGTTAGGTAAATGGTTTTATTTATTTGTTTATGTATGTATGCATGTTTCAGGAAATCGACACACCATCTCATGCGGGACCTTCTGGTAGTCCTAATGTAGAAATGGAAGAGTTTCCTTCACAAGAAAAGGTATCTGGTTAACATTTTTCTTTTGAAGGTTAGGGGGTGAAATGCCCGCTAACAATTTGTATTAACGAAAGAAAAGTTTACAACCTAAGTAGATATTAAAAGTCAGTTTTGAAGTAAAAAAGTACAGCAAGCATAGTCCAATAATAACTTGCAAACCCCGCCCCTGGACCTGAATTGCAGTACTGAAGCTGTCTATTAACAGTGCCGGTACCATTGGGTATATTTCAAGGGCCGTGCCCAACATTGTGCAGCCCATATTGTGTTCCATATTGGTTGCGACAATGCTCTCCTGTTAACCACCAAATAGCATCTATGGTTTCCAGGTTGGTTACTGGCAAGGAGAGATTGTAGTGTACCAGTAGCCCTCTCCAGAAATGTAAAAGGGATAGTAAGATGAAAAACTGGCAATGAGGTTTTAGATGTTAGCTTGCACGGAATTTGAATTGTTACCAAGCAGCAATAAAGCACCAACTCTGACCTGATTAGCAAAGAGCCCACCATACTTAATACTTAGCATTGATCAAATTGATTTTGTTGGGCCAACATTGTGTGCTTTTTGTCTAACATTAAATTCTATATTTATTTCAGGTTCCTGAAATGACATTTGAAGCAAGAGGTGGCAACTTCTCAGACAATGACGACGCTGGCAATGACATGCCAGATGGACCAGAGATGCATTCACCACGGGACAATTCACCTGTCAACATAGAAGTTGCAGCGTCTGGGATGCCAATGGAGAATCCCCCTGTAAATATCAAGGTGTCACCATCTGCTGTGCCATTGGAGTATCAACCAGAGGTATGATAAATGAAATCATGAGAAAATTAAAAGAACCAAATTTGTTGTTCATTTCTTGCTCTCAAACCACACATCTTACCTTCATATTTACAGCCTCGTTTGGTATTACCTAGTCGGGGTTTAAATTTTTAGCTACTTTATTCAAATTCAATCGATGCATTATATCGACTGAAAAATGTTAACCTTGCATAAACCCCAAAAGCAAACAATTTAAAGAATTTATATCGAGTTTATTGAAAAATTTGGAAGGTGACTGTCTACTACCTCAAAAAAAAAGAGAGATTCAAACAATGCATATTTCTTACTCTGTGCCAGTAAGGTCCTTACCGACCTGATCTGTTCTTTTACTCAAAATTCTCTTACAACAGGAAGAAGTGGTCATAAAAGAAGCTTCAAGTAGAAAAGGCAAGAAAAGGGGGCTTGAACATGCAGGTGAATCTCTCAAAACTAGATTCTTCAGATTCTGTCCATTTTGGTTAATTGGAGACATTTCAAGCATACAATGTTACATAAGCAAAATAGTAGTTATACCAAGAGTAAATTACACAATGGTTCTTCAAGTATCCATAAAATTTTATTTTCTGCCAGATCGGTCCTATTGCTATTACCAATTAACAAATTAGAAAATCCACATGGGCATCTATGTCATGATAATGTCCAAGGTGATTATAACGGCACGTGTAGTAAGAACGGACCAACACAAAATGGATAGCTTCGGATCAAATTGGTACTTAATGACTTTAAGGATCATAATGGTAAATGGGTGATACTTTTAAGGATCATTTGTGTAACTTACTCTTACTACAAGTGATGTACTACTATTACTGGCTCAGTGGTGAGGCAAAATATTGGTTCCCACAAGAGAAGTTTTATTTTATTTTTTTCTTTCTTCAAGTGAGGTCCAATGTTTAATCACAGAAGGTTTGATTCTGTACTCAGTAAAGATAAACTCAGAACCCTAAAATTAACCCTTTTCCTGTGTTAGCCTAATGTGGAATCCGGACAAAAAAAGAGACATTGTAGAAATTGGGGCACATTTGTGAAAACTTAAGGGTGTATAAACCTTAGCCTACATAATGCATGTTATTTGAAAATGGTATTATATTATGCTGTAATTAGGAACTAACATTTAATATAATGCATCAACAGACTCTTCGTTGGACATACATTCCGAGATTCCGACTCCAATGTCAGATAACTCTATGGTTTGTGCATTTTTCTCTTATTAGCATCGAAAATCAGACTGGCTAAGTAATCCTTAATTTTGTTGCTTTGACTTTATATTATATCATCATGACTTCTTTTTTTATTCGATGCAGGCACAAGTAGGTGCCGGTGTTGTGGAGCCTCCAGGAAAGAGAGATGAGCAAATGGCACCTCCAAAGAAAAGAAACAAGAGACAACCGAAGAGGAGAAGCAACATGGAAAGTGAGTTTATTCTTCTGTCTGTATTGGTTTTTGCAGTGCTCCTTCAGACTAGTCAATGGTTGAGGTCAGGCTATTCATTTTAATTTGAAAACAAGAATGATCAGGTCCAATTTGAATTCTAGTGGGTTCAAGAAATATTTACTCGAACGGGATCCACTCTAGTGGTTCTTATTATTTTTATCTATGTTGTTGGGTCACTGTCAGCATTGAGAAGTTCGCAAAATTCAATAGATCTGGACACATTAATATTTGTTTCCTGTTATACGTTTCTAATTGGTTAATGTAAACTTTTAGTAATTATAGAATTAGACTCAACCCACTGAGAAATTTGATAAATCCTGAACCAGACCATTGGCTTCTACCTGTCTTAGCCTGGTTGAGTCGGGCCAAATTTACTCCATGCAACATCTCTGTAATGGGATGTAAGGCTACATCTATTGCATAATATTTCATTATGAGAAATAAACAGTCCTTATAATAAACAGACATGCTTAATTCATATATATTATTTTATGATACTAATGAGAGAATTTGCTTACCTACTAACCTTTTGTAGTTGTGGAGGGAGCTCTCGAGGAGGTGGGTGGTTTGAGGAGGAGCACCCGAATCAGGTCCAGGCCTCTCAGGCATTGGATGGGAGAGCGCTTACTTTATGCCCGAGTTGATGATAGTGAGTGTCTATTTGCAGTTGATATGTTCATTTCCCATGTACTTCTATAATCTTGATCAATTTATGTTTCACCTTACCTACTACATGGAGAATTATAAACACTAAATTAGGTGAAGTAAATACATCTAGTTGATAGAAACTCTAACCTTGTGATCCAGAAGAGGGTGCATAAGGGGAGGGGAGGGGACGGGTGATCTGAACTGACCGATTCCTACTTGCTTCAGAATATAAATTTTGAGGGAAAGAGGAGGGGAGAGGAGGTGAACTCTGTATACAAACTATTCAAAATTTTGTAACCCTCAAATCAGAGAGGAGGTAAGCTCTTTACGCTGCCTCTCTCCCCTCCCTTTTCCTCCCCTTGGCTGGAGCATGGCCTAAGTTAATAAAGCAGAGAAATCAAAGTAATGAAGTAAAACATGCCTCGCAATTGCCCTATAAATGTTATGAGATTTTTTTATTTAGTTCTTATCTATGGATCCTAACATCCATCCACGAGTTGTATATGACTTCTTTCTTTTGTCTTGTACTGCTTTTAGAATTCCCTGCTGCTGTTGGTGTGAAGGAATGCTCTCCTGCTACTGTGGGGATCCGAGTGAAGGTGAGGTCATTTATGTCGGATAAGCATGCTGACCTCGTTGCACAGTTAGCCAAGTACTGACATCACTGAGGTGTTTGTTCCTTGTGGGAATGTGATATGTGAGACCTCATATTTTAAGAATCTGTATCACCCCAGGTTCCCTCGGTGCAAGCTATAATTCTGGATCGTTCTTTTCATGTGGCACCAATCTCAAAGCAGCTCCCCAGTCCCAACTTGATCCAGATTGAGTTTGGTCCAGTTGGGATTAATCTCGGCCGTCCATCTTTTTAAATTGTACCTCAGGTACCGGGGGGACACTGGTTTAGAATTGGTTAACGTATGTTTATTATGGTTTGTCTGATAACACTTAGGAAGCAACTACTAACCTATTTGTGTTTGAGGGTTTAATTTCTTATTAACCTGTAAGATAGATTATTTGACAACCAATGGTTGTGCAAGTCTCAAGCTTGATGTTGTCTAAAAATGTAATTTAGAGTTCAGCTGTAAAATGTATACCTGACCCGAAATTCTTGTTTGATTCCAGTATTATCAACATATTTGGTTGTATTATTTTAATTATCTAAACAACTTCATATTCTTTAATAACCATCCACACTAGTTTCGCCAATGCTTCTTTACATGGTTCGTTAACAAGTGAGATTGAAATAACTGAAAGTCTGAAATTATTATTATAACTCATGTTCAATGGATCTTATTACAAGAAACATGCTTCGTTCATAGCTCGGATCTCCTAAAGTAATTCAATTTTTGAGTTTAGATCTGAACCCTTAGATTAAAGGGGCCGTGTGCTCTACCTTGGACCGGATTGACCTGGATTCGAATCGGACGGTCTGTATCTTGGTTAAAAAATTGGGTTGCTTTAGGTGATCCGGTCCCCTTGGTTCATGTGTATCTTCTTTGAGATTCGTGTCAGGTTAAAATGGATGATATGAATCTCAGTCTACACGGTAGGGTATCAGCTTCGTCAAAATGCAGGTTCCCCTCTCCGTTGCCTTTTTCAATCCATATTATTGGAGATTTTTTATTGTTATGCTTTGGCAATTTTATGTTTCAGAACTAGTTGCCGTGTTCCTCCAATTCGGGCTTTTAAGTTTTGTGGGCTTTACTCTGTGGTTTGGTTAAAAAAGCTATAGTTGTGTGATCTAAAAGTTCATATCCATCATATAATTATTCCTGGTAGTGTTTCTTACGATCAACTAGTGTAATTTTTAGTGCTTCCTCGGCCCATTTGTTTGATCATTTAGCGTCTCTTTTCTTTTTGCTTAATATGTATTGATCCTTTGATTTTGATGTATTATATATAGAGAAGTGGACATGTTTTTTCCACATTTTTTTTTATTCCAGAAGCACATGAAATATCAGGACTAAAAAAGAAGAAAAGTGCAAATTTTTTGGTGTCAAAATAAGGACTAATAGAAGTACATTTTAATAACCATCTTGCAAAACATGAAAGAACAAAACTAAACGGTTGGGCACACAAACACGTGTCTACATGCAAAAAAAATAAAAAATAAGGGGGAATTTCATCTATATCCCTAAAAAATCTTGAAATTACATATTGCCCCCTCTAAAATTCATAATATTATATTAACCCTTTAAAAAAAAAAAACTCACAAATTAATCCAATTTATTGCCTTTTTTTTATTAAAAACACATTTTAAATGTAGCATGTTTTAGAGAAATGTTCAGCCTGCTACTTAGCCACTGGTGAGCGCAAACGGTTAATTATGATACACACGCAAGTGCCTGAATCTGAATGTCACGGTGTATGCTAGAGAAACATCAGAATTCAGAACTGGTAATCCAGTACACTCGTATTACAAAACTTAAATGGCCTTTTGTTCTCACACAATTAAACACAAAAGAAAAAGGAAAGTAACACTCAGTGATTAAATAAAAAATCAACTAACAGGTCACTATTGTCGTTTCTTTTTCTATCTGCTTATTTAAACACCAAACGGTTAATGTATAATGGAAAAAAAAGATAAAATGATAATGAAACTAGTTTTCTCATAGATTTCAGTGTAGTTTTCATGATGGGGGTTGCCATGTACCCGGTTGGAATGTTGCACCTGAGCCTGTTGGTTCTGATGGCCTGCAATATAGAACCACAATTTATTGAGATATAAGAAATATCTAATTCAACACGCACACTTTATAAACTCAATTTAGAACAGAACCAAGCAACATAAGTTTTAAAACACCAAAAAAGGAAAGAAAGAATTTAAAAAAAAAAAAAATCACCTTTCTTTAGTCTTGGTATTAACTGATGGATTGGCTGCCTCCTCTGCACCTGCAACAGGATAGAGGTACCTCAAGTTATACCTCCTAAAATAGAAAAGCAATGGGGGAGATAAAGTCTAGCGATAATGATACAATACTAGTGCTAACTGTACAACTTCCACAAATTAGTGATAATGATTTCAAATAATGCATACGGCTCTGTTGAGGTCCAGTTTGCTAAACTTCATTAGTTTTGGACAGATATTATAATGTCGATCATTTATATATTTTTCTATGGGCTAATTTAGTGTAGCATCTTATTTTTAATTAAAAAAGGGAAATCAAGAATAAGCAAATCAGGTAGTGTGTAAACTAACCCAGCCAATTGGTTGGGTCAAGACACTCTGACTCGAACTTGACCCATAACCTCATTGATTTCCAGTCTTAGCAGGGTCACACCAGATAGGCTGACAGTAAAAAGTTCTCGCGGATAGCATACACCATTTTACAAGAGAATAGCTACTTGCTTTATGTTTATTTGGAAATTTTCTAAAAGGATCCAACCACGTGTGCATCCTCGTGTTCCTTACAAGTATGATTTTGATTTTCAAGACAAACTTATGATGCCTGGTATCATACCAGTTGGAGCCAGCAACAACTATGTACCTTGACTTTGATCAAGAGAAAGATCAGGAAACTGCTTCATGAAGCTCTTCAGGTCGGGAGAATCTGATTTTTCTACAATTTCAGAAAAAGCTTACTTTTAAAATTGATTACAATGATTATTAATAGTTGTCAATAGATTGATTAACTGAAGTATTATGAGACGAATTAGAGCACAAAATAGCATATATAAATTTGATATTCTAAAGTAATAGATATTAAGTCAATAAGCCCAATATTTTAATTAGAATTGAAGAATATACAGAAATACACAAGATTAGTTGGTGCTCTAAGAAAAAATTGCATACATTTAATTTGAAAGTCAAATAAATACATACCGATAACCTTGCTGTGTCCTGCACCTTGACTTCTTTCATCTTCCTCTTTCTTTTTCAAAACTACATTTTGACAAATAGTTGGAAACATTTAATAAGGCAGTAAACAGATAAACAAGTATATACAAAATTCCATAACAGAAAAGGGATAGTACGTTCAATATTTTGCTTGACGCGTTTGCGCCTTGCCTCCAACTCCATCAATTCCTGAGGATTGAAACAACCATAAACCGTACTCGATGAGTACTAAACTATGAGGTACATGTGCTAAACCAACTACAACTGGTACGATAGCAACAACGGCTATTTGATGAGGACGTACACAACTTTGCACTGGTAAGGACTCACAAATAAGTAATGAACACATTATGCTGGTACTGGGATTCACAGTGTGGTACAAATGTATAAGCAGTACGGTCAATGGTGCCAGCAACTAAGCCTTAAGCATCAACCTTCACTCTCTCATGTTTAATTAAAGCACCTTTCGGAAACCCTTAACCAAACCACACACACACACACACACCCCCCAAGCACAAAGAGCAAAGAAAAGGGGAAAGTATATATACGAAAGGAAACCTCTGGGGTGGGAGCTTTCTTCCTCTGGCCATTCAACCAGCAAATCCACTCAACTGCAATCACATACATTATAGTTTTCAAAAGGATAGTCAAATAGGAAATGTGAGTGGTATCTTGTCATATGCCTTGATTTGTGTTTATGTGTGGCATTTTAGTTTAATTAAGATTTAATTTGCTACTGGTAATTGCCATCATATGCAGTGGTACTGATCAATTATCAAGGCAGTTAGACAAGTGATGCGCATGATAAAAAGAGGAAAATTGAAACTCCAAAGAGAAAATTAAAAAAATATATATATTGAACCTGGTACAGCAGTTGGATCCTGTTCTCCTCTATAAACTACCCATCTTTTCTCTTTCACTGCAAAATTCACAATTTAGACGGTAAATGTAGGTACATACCACTTGAAAAGGTCAAGGTTACCGGCAGCACAGATATACTATCAGCTTGGCATGGTAATAAAGCCAAGAAAAATCTCTTCTCGGCCTTTATACTTTAATAAATTCAAAACAGAAGGCTAAATTAAGCTTAATTCTGCTAACACAAACTAAAAACCCACAACAATTGGCTGTTTATTTATTTTATTTTTGATAAATTGAAACAGCCCTGAACCTAAACTATGGCTATTTAAAAAAATTAAGCAAAAACGAGGGAAGGTTAAAGAAGAAACACGGTACTAACTGACGCCATCGATTTCTTCCGTACGAGTGAAGTACCGATTTCCCGCCTTATCAACGCCGACTTGATTTCTTGAGCTGAATATAGACATTATTCGAGACAGAAGCTTCGGCTTTGACATCGCTCTTCTCTCTCTATCTCCTCCCTCCCTCTCTCAATTTGAAAAAACTTTGGCAGAGGCCGCCAAAAGAGTCTCTCTCCTCTCTCGCGTCTGGTTCGGAGATGAAGAAGAGAGTTGCAGACTTGCAGCGGAGGAGTGCGTATCCTCTGAGATATCTCAAATTTTGCGTGACCGACGTGTCCGGTGCCTATTTGGTGGTGATGTAGGGGTCAGTATTATGTGTGCTTTGAGATTCGTGTAAAACGTATTTAAACGGTTGGGATTTTCCATAAAGTCACGCAAAGTTTGAGATACCTCAGAGGATACTAATTCTGCAGGGGAGGGGCTTGATTTGGCGAATTCATATATCACCTAAGGTAACTCAAATTTTGATTTTAGGTATGGACCGTTCGATCTTCTTTGGCACGCTTATTAAAGGGATACAGACTCAAATTGGGCCCGGATTCTGATCGAACGGTCCGATTCAAACTCAATTTTTGAGTTACCTCAGAGCAGCTGGACTCTGATTTGGCGAGGGTCTGCTTTTTCTTTACTTGTTAATTTTATTCGAAGTCCAAGTTTAATTGTATAATAATTTTATAATTTCTTATACATTTTTTAAGAAATAAACTAAAATAACTCATGTATTCTTTGGGAAATTGCTCAGAGAGATTCATGCATCTTTAAAGTTATTAAATTAAAATCATAATTGTGATATAAAATCTACATATTTATATTATTGATTTTTATTGGAAAAAACTCTACCTTCATTCCTGTTTGAATTCCAACAATAAATTTTATTTCTTTATGATTGTTGCAGTTTTGAAAATTAAAATTTTGTCATTTTTCTATGAGTTCTCAAGCCTAATTAAAAAGGACCGGACGAGATATTGACAGGTATAAATGCATATATTCTAGCGTAGCAATAATGTATTTCATAAAATACTAAATATCAAGAGTAAAGTGGTGCCTAAGGTTCCAATAATGTATTTCAAGATAAAACGACAAATTGTAACTAAAATTGCGATTTAAACATCAAAATTTAATTAGAAAAAAATGAAAAAAATATTTATTAATAGAAGTCATCAAATATTATGATGACGAGACACATGTAAACACTTTGTCATCTGTGAGCAATAATACAATAACACATTTCTAGTGCATATAAATAAACATTAATAACTTCTCAAAAATTAAAAAATTAAAAAAAATTCTCCACCATACAATAATACATTTTTAGTGTCTTTAAAACTGACTTAACCTCTTCTCTTTAAAGATGTTTTTGTTTACATGACATAAACTCAATGTTTTTAAATGCGGTATGTAGAAGGCCACCGCATATGTGAATTTTTATGCGGATTTATATATGCGAATTTTAAATGAGAATTCATATATACAGTGGCGGAGCCATAGCATAAAAATGTGGTCAATTGACTCTAATTTTTTATTATTATTATTTTTTTTTTTGTAAGTTATTTTTTATATAATTTACAGAAAAATATTACGAGCGGTGTAAAATGATCTCCATTCGCAACAAGAAATTTTTATATAATTGATTCTCATAATTTAAAAGTTTAGTTTTGTCCTTATAATACGTAGTATCATACAAATAATTATACAAATAAGTATGCATTAATATACCCATAATATGTGTAATATGTGGCCGAATGCGACCGCATAGAACTAATTTTAATATACTGCGTAAACCTACCCCAACCTCTGGAGTAATGTGTTCTTAATTATATGTTACGGCCTCCTTAAAACTTGTGCTCATTTGTGCTAGATTTTAGGCCCCCGTTGTTAACTTGTTATATAATACACTTGTATATTTAATTTGTTTCATGATCCTAGAAGCTTCGAACAAAATGTGTCTACTCCTCCGAGGCTTGTTGTGGGCATTCTTTAGACCTATGAAGATTGCTCTGATAATTGTTGTCACATTCTACGTAACAAGAATGAGTTGACTAAGTCAAACTCTTGAATTTGCTGTGTAATAAGAATTTGATAGCTAGAGAATAGTACAACAAACTACTGCTCACTGTTGCTTTAATATTAGTGACTTTGCTCTCTCTCCTCTTTTCAACCTATTCTCTGCCACCTCTCACAATACAAAAATGTTCCAAATAAATCACTTCTACATGACAAATTTTCATTATCAAGCAAACCAACTAAAATATTAAAGCATACCTTAAAGTCATGACATTAAGATTTCTCATGTTCCTCCAAACACACAACAAAGTATTTGAAATACAAAGGAAAGAAAATTTAAGTCACAACAATATATTTTTTATTTTTTTAAAGGGTCCTATTACAATCTAGCATCTTTAGATGCTATTCTCGAGAATTGACCATGTGTCTCTTTGAAGAGAAATGAGAGCTCGTGCCATTGCACATGGTCCTCACAACAATATGTCTTAATTCAATATTACACAAAAATCCATATTTATTAAGAACTCTGATAGAAAAAACCTAATCTACCCTTCAAATTCCCTTGACATCCTGCAATTAGTCTTGTTGGAGATTGGCTCCACCAAGATAAAAACTATTGGCATCATAAAAAAATGTATAATTGGGATTTGGCATAAGTTCTGGCAAAGCACTGGAGCCAGAAAAATCAAAACCATTGAGTTGCGCTGCTTCATTGACCCCAGCTGTGCTGTAATAATTAGGAAATGAATGAAGATTTACCGGGTTAAAATTTCCGATACTGTGGCTTGGCATTTCTGGGTTTGCTCCATTTGCGATCCTGAAGCAGGCTGCCAATGTACTGCTGCAATGCGCCTATATATTGGTTTCGATTGCCTGTTGTTTATGAAGCTCTTTGCGAAGTTCTTCCGCTTGTTTGTATTCCAATGGTTCTTGACCCCATTTTCAGTTCTACCCGGCAGAACTTGTGCTATCTTTGCCCATTGATTCCCAAATTGTGTGTGTGCTCTTATAAGCATCACATCTTCCTCTTCCGTCCATTTGTTGTTCTTAGATGTCAACGAGGCCCAAGAAAGAAAGAAAATAAGTGGAGTTAGTCAACAGCAGGTATATGTAAATTAGATATTTATACAACAAAGATTATTCAATTAAGTCCATAGGGTACTTGTTAATAAACAACCAGGCTGACTGATTCTGTGCTAACATATTTCATATACGATGGTGATGTTTTTTATATTTATACAAATACCTTGGACAATGGAATCTGGAGGCCTGATCTCCACATTTTACCAAAATCCTCATGATGATCCAGTGAAGCAAGTTGCTTATTTCCCTCCATCAAGTTAGGATCGACGTAGTCATGTGAGCAATTATCTCCTCCTGCAAGACTCAACCACGTACTTTGGAAATTAGAACTACCCCTTCCAAAATGTTCATGATCCACCAGATTTCTAGTACTTCGCTCATGACTTTGACGAACACGGAACTCCAAAGAGTTATTTGTTATCACCTGAAATAAATTATTCAATAAGTTACCAAAAAGTTTGAATAATTAATCCAAAATTGCATATAGCTAGGGTGATGATCTGTTGCTACTGAAGCCTATATCAAATGTAGCACAACATGATACATTTAATTGTAAAGAAGTTGTCATAACCTCTACTTTGCACAACTATTCGAAATTCAATATGTAAACAACAAATCTCAACTGTTGATCTCATCCATCTCCATGCATGGTATCCATGAAAAATTTATAATATTTTTAGTTTGTTTTGCATTAAGATCAAAGAATCCGTAAGATAAATGGATCAAGAGTTAACCGTGATAGATCAAAGAATCCATATAAATCTTAATTTGTCTATTTCTTGGCCTCTTGATCTCGATCGTACAAAACAAACAAAAAAGATCACAAAATTTATGTGAGCACAACGCTCACCTAATAAAAATGATAAATATTTGGATTCGTCATTTAAAAAATTCAAATATTAATAGAAAATAGAGGTTGTAACACAAGCAACTCATATATAAAAACATAAAATTAATTTTGGAATCCTCCTCGATTGTAAAATTGGACGGTAATTGATGTAATTGAAAAGAAACAAGAACTGTATAGAAAGTTTTTTGCTTTTGCTCACCGGTATGGCCTTTCTAAGGGAAGTCATCACCCTAGACATTGCTAATTAAGATCCAACCATGCAGATTTTGGAGATCGACTTGGTAAAGGAGATGGAATGTCGGTCTGGTGAAAGGATTTGGGTTGGAGTGCCTTAATTATAGTGAGGTTACTAGTTTCGGTTTCCCTTTTAACACCAAACCCTCAAGATAGCTCTAAACTCCCAATTGTCGTTTAGTAACAGGAGTTTCGAACTTTTTTTCTTATCATTATTTAACACCAACTTATGAATGTAGACATACTTAATAAAGTGCTACGAAATCCATTTAAGTGTTAACACCGATTAATGCAATTAATTACTCATTACATTTGAACTTCAAATTGATATATCATATGTCAATAATTCATAAATACCATATAGAATTGGATGGTTAATAAAGAGTCTGTACAATCATTAGTGTTGATGCGGTCAATGCATTAATAAAGACATGATGAAGATTGTTAGTAACATAGTAGAACAGGATGAAGACAGTGTTCACCACAGAAGAGAGAGAAAATGGCTTACCATATATTCTGCACAAATAAATTTAGTAATTCTTGGTTGGTTATGTGAATGCTGATTTTATTGTTAAATTTAGTATTTTGATTTGGTTATGCATTCATAGGTAAATATGCAATTTGTAGATTGTATGTTTCTTTTCCTGCTTTTAGATATAGTACTATGTCTTTGTCTATTTACAATTTTTTCTTTCCTTTTACTAGGAAGGAAGCCTCGGGTCCTTACATCCAAAATATACAAAATAGGGGGAATTTCATGTATACCCCTAAAAACTTTGAAATTACGTATTCCCCTCTTTAAAATTCCTAATATCATATTTACCATTATAGATTTCAAAAACTCACAAATTTACCTATTCTATTACCTTTTCTATTAAAATACATTTTAAATTTATTATGTACACTTTTTATCCTTAATTAAAAAAAAATAAAAAAATATGTACAATGTTTCAGAAAAAATACCAGTCTTCTAATTGGTCGGTTTCCGAGGGCAACCGGTCAAGTGTTCTTCTCTCTCGTAAATTAGGAGAAATTAATAGATTGATCCAAAATAATGAAGTATGTGAATACCAGTTAAATTATCGGATACACTTGAACAAATGAGTGAGGTTACTGTACATTGCATAACACACAATGGTCCATACAATGGATCCATATATTCATTTTCGAAATCTAAATAATTGATCCGGACCGCTTAACATGATCTCCATATTATGATGAACTTCGAGGCCACTTTTTTACAATTTTTAGAATTTTTTTACTATTTTTTTAGAGAGGTAGAAAATCACTACTTTTGAATGGTCTAAAATCTTTAGATCAAGTGGTATTCCACCGGTCTAAAAAAATAGTAAAAAGAGTCTAAAAATGTAAAATTACATTCATATGGATATCATATTGAGCGTTCGGATCGACTGTTTGGACTTTGAAAATTAAGATGTGGATCTATAGTACAAAACGTTACTAGTGGAAAAACTGAAATCAGGATCGACCTATCTGGATCGGCTGTACGAATCAACCGATACTAATACCTATCTGGATCGGTTTTATCAATAAAATCGATACTAAAATCTAATAAAATCACAGCACATGAACTAATAGGATCGGTTCTTAGCTTACCGATCCTAATTATCAAGTATTAGGATCGGTTCTTAGCCGAAACCGATCCTGATAGTATCTGAATCGGTTCTAAGCTAAGAACCGATCCTAATTATCAAGTATCAGGATCAGTTCTTAGCTATGAACCGATCCTGATAGTGCATTTAAAGGCTTTTCTAAGTTCGATTCTTCACAGAATCACGTTTCTTTCTTCCTCAGACCTCGCCGCCATTACTTAGCACAGCAGCTATCTTACTGGGCATTAATCAACTATCTCACCCTTCTTTTCTTAGGTTCATTAATTGATCGAACATCTCTTTTCTCAAGTTTGATGTTAGATGGGGCACCATTTAGGCTCTAATTCGGCTCATTTTATAAACCCTAAATCTCTCTTTTAGGTTTTAATACATTTTCTATTGTATATTTGAATAAAATAAATTATTAAGAATCAAGGTCAAGTCCTTAATTAGTGTTACTTTGTATTTTTGTTAGATTCTTGAAAAAGTTACCAAAAATTTGTAAAGCTCATTATTGTAACTCTTATCAGAACTGTGCTTCTCTCTGCGCAGTCTCTCTATAACCTGGTCCAGCGGTGGATCTCCCGGCCTTCTATAGGTCTGATCACAGATCTTTACCTCATATGCATCGCTCTGGCTCAAGATAAACTCCTTCAACTAAAATCATTAGCATGATTATCAATTACGTGCTTGTAATGGAGTTCAATGAGAATTTATTAGAGAATTCTGTGTATATGTTTGTGTACCTCTTCCAAATCCTGGCCCTCCTCCATGGTAAACATGAAGGTCTTCAGATCGACTACCAAGAAACGAACATCAATAGATCCAGTTTTGAGCATTTTGCTCCATTTTGTTGCAATATTTTGTACATCCTCCTACAAAAATTTCACATGCTTGGATCAATTTAAGGTCAAACTCCTGAAGTGAAAATTTAAATATAAACAGCATAAACTCCCAATCAGTTTATTAAGAAAATAACAAAAACCTAATCCCAAATCCAACCAACTAAACAAACCCGAATAACTTGGTACTCAGATTGACCCTGAGTTTGGCACAACCTGAAATTCAATGCTTTTAAATTGAACAAAACCAGACATGATCCAGTTCCTATCTGGCCAAAATCACTGAACAAAGAAATTAAATGGACTTAGCACAGCTACACCTGATAAGTTACCTCCTGATTCAGCATCATAGTTGTACCAGATTCGAAAAGTACTGGTATAGTACCAATTGCCAGATTCAATCAATGTTCCTAATGACAACTAATCTCAGCTAAATTCATGAAGGAGAACCATCATCCATATTTTGCGTACGAAGGCTTTACCTTAGAACGAGAGACACCAAATTTGAGCTTGACAAAACCATAACTAGGCCCAGTGTGCTGCTTCATCAACTCTTGTATCTTACTCGGATCCATTTTCGAGAAATCTGGCGGGGGTAGGTTCTTATCAAGTCTGGACCCGCCCTTCTTTAAACCCCATTGCTCCCATGCGTCATCATTTTCGTCATCAACCACGTCATCCAGATCGTCTGGTATGGCCACCCTCTTCCTCCTGTACCCCTCCGATGCAAGTAAAATCGAGATGAAGAAGAAGAGCAAGAGAAGTGTTCGACGCATTGCCAAACGGAATTTATTGCGATGATCCGATTGTTCTCTTAAAATCGGTAGATGATTCACCCCCGGCCATCATCAGAATTTCAAAAAAACATCTTTTAATGCCTCAAAGTTACGACATCACTTCATAAATATATCAAATGTCTTATTTTTTGGCATACACTTTAAACAAGAAAACTTTTTCTTAACAAAATTATTTAAATCAAAATATTAATAACTCTAAAAAAAATAAAAAAATAGAGGACCGCCCCTTGCCCGGACGGTCTGCTAGAGGATCTGGGCCGCCCATGGGCCAGGCGATCGAGGCATTTAAAAAAAAAAAAAAAAAAAGATGCAGGGGCAGTTTTAAAAAAATCTTTTTGTTAGGGTATTAATAAAAATGGCCGCGCATCATTTATCTATTTGTTAAGGCTTGAAATTTTTTAATTAGTCTCCATTTGAATTGTTTTGTATGCGTGAATAGCCTTCCAAAATTTGGATTTTTTTTTTCTTTGTAGTATTATACCAATCTTTTTGTTACATATATAGTGTGATATCTGATTTATAGCTCATCCAAAGTGTGGTAAGGTTCAGATAATGATACGGTCAGATTTCAATTAAATTAAAAAGAATGTTAGATTTCAAGTACTATACACTTTCTCCCCATCAGACAATTCCATTAATAATAACCCAACAAATCTTAGACTAATATTCCCCTTTTAGAAGCAAAAAAAAAATTGTTCTGGACATATTTAATTCTGAACCTAACTATTCATTTATTACTACCTTACTGAAAGAAAATTTGTTTAAATCCACAAAGTAATATAAACTCACACTATTGCAACTCATGCACCACAGTTTTGAGACTATTGCAACTCATGCACCACAGTTTTGAGAATAGTCTTCGATGTAGCTGTCAACAAATATTTTGTACCTGTTATACTTTTCAGGATATAATCACTTTTGCTGGTACATTGCCTTTGCAGCAGCAGACTGCCTTTCCTGTGGTAGTTACTGCTGCTTGTTGGAGAATTTGGAAGATGAGAAATGAGCACTTGTTTACTAGAAAACTACTAGAAATATGATTATACTGACCTTTGTGAATTATTGAGCAAGTCTAGCTGAGATTCAAGTGCTTTTGAAGAATTGGTTGCTATAGAACTTTGATGGGATTCCCTATACAAAGCTTGCCCCCTCTCAGCTGTTTACCAGATACACAAACAAGCTCAGGGTTGGTACAACTGGTACCATGATTTGAAGCTGAAAAATTAAGTTGTCTATGTAATAACACAGTAGCTGAGAGTGTTTGATCCATAGACTTGTTTTGAGATGTTTGTTGTGCAAATTATACTTTTGAAAAAGATGTTTAAGGTTGTTGGATAGGATTTTGTGTTTAGGGACACAAAATGCAAAGGATGCAAATAAAAAATAATGAAGTGTGTGTATAGCTGAGGCACATGTTTTGGTGCTCCCTAGGGTTTTTTAGAAATTTTTTTTATTTATTTTCCTGCTAGATGTAATATGTAAACGTTTAGATTCTGGTAAACGAAGTGGGCTATCAGCCTTTTTTTCAAAGTAAAAAAAAAAAAATAATAACATAAATCCTCCACATGTCACTTTGTATTTTTGTTAGATCCCTTAAAAAGTCTTCAAAATTTCTAAAGCTCATTATTGTAACTCTTATCAGAACTGTGCTTCTCTCTGCTTCTCTCTGCGTAGTCTCTCTATAACCTGGTCCAGCGGTGGATGTTCCGGCCTTCTATAGGTCTGATCACCGATCTTTACCTCATATGCATCGCTCTGGCTCAAGATAAACTCCTTCAACTAAAATCAGTAGCATGATTATCAATTACGTGCTTGTAATGGAGTTCAATGAGAATTTATTAGAGAAAAATGAATTCTTTGTGTATGTGTGTGTACCTCTTCCAAATCCTGACCCTTCTCCATGGTAAACATGAATGTCTTCAGATCGACTGCCATGAAACGAACATCAATAGATCCACTTTTGAGCATTTTGCTCCATTTTGTTGCAATATTTTGTACATCCTCCTACAAAAATTTCAATGCTTTTATATTGAACAAAACCATACATGATCCAGTTCCTATCTGACCAAAATCACTGAACAAAGAAATTAAATAGACTTAGCACAGCTACACCTGATAAGTTACCTTCTGATTCAACACCATAGTTGTACCAGATTCGAAAAGTACTGGTATAGTACCAATTGCCAGATTCAATCAATGTTCCTAATGCCAACTAATCTCACCTAAATTCACGAAGGAGAACCATCATCCATATTTTGCGTACGAAGGCTTTACCTTAGAACGAGAGACACCAAATCTGAGCTTGACAAAACCGTAACTAGGCCCAGTGTGCTGCTTCATCAACTCTTGTATCTTACTCGGATCCATTTTCGAGAAATCTGGCGGGGATAGGTTCTTATCGAGTCAGGACCCGCCCTTCTTTAAACCCCATTGCTCCCATGCGTCATCATCTTCGTCATCAACCACGTCATCCAGATCGTCCGGTATGGCCACCCTCTTCCTCTTGTACCCCTCCGATGCAAGTAAAATCGAGATGAAGAAGAAGAGCACAAGAAGTGTTCGACGCATTGCCAAACAGAATTTCTTGCGATGGTTCGATTGCTCTCTTAAAATTGGTAGACGATTCACACTCTTTTCGTTTGGTGTATTAAATGAGCTGTTCTCTTCAGATTCTAGAATAAAAGAATAAAAAACAATTTGTGAAGGCTTGAGATGCAGTGCAGCATCAAGCCAACAACCCAACAAGGTAACAACAATGCAAAATAAAAAGCTAGAAATAAACAGTCAAGCAATAGCAGCATTTGAAGATCAAAGAAGGATACAGAAAAATCATCACAGTGCAATCTGACTTGCATTTTGGCTCCCTAAGGGTCAAATTTAATAAACAGGGAATGAAAACCCAGTCCAGCAAAACAGAAAGAAATTCAAGGGAAAGTTTGCAGCTACAAAAATCAGCAGGCAATAAAACATTTAGTATAAGATGCATTGTGAAGAGTGAAGACCCTCAGTAAGGAGTTAGGCTAATATGACATTGATGTTATTTGAAACTAAATAACACCAAATCTTAAATTTTTAGATCTGCTTTAAGATTCGTAATATCCGCTTTTACTGTTCAAGCACTTTATTTTGTACGAATCTTAAAGCAGATTTAAGGGTTTAAGATTTAGTGTTATTTAGTTTCAAATAACACGAATGTCATATTAGCCTAACTCCTCCGTAAGTATCATAACTTGTTTTTCAACACACTGTTCTCTGGGGCCCATATAAAAATGCACATGTCTCACATGCAACAAGCAGCAGGTCCGTATCCTCTGAGTTATCTCAACTTTTCATTTGATGTCAAAAGTGGGTCCGAAAAGTATTTTTGGTGCCTATTTAGTATTTAGATGCACACCCAGTATTAATATAAAATGGGTTGCTTTGAAATTCATACTGAACGGTTCAGATTTTGTACGGATCAACTCAAATTTTGAGATATATTAGGGCATGCAAATTCACAGGCAGCAAGCTTCTACAGCATTTTATGGCAGCAGATGTGTGTTTCTCTCCACACACACAGTCCGGATCCCTTGAAGTAACTCGAAACAGATAGAGTTTCGTCGATTTGGTCTTTTTGGTTTTGAAAGATATAAACCGAACCAAATATAAAAAACTGAAGTAATTCAAAACTCAACTGAACCGATCAATTTAAACCGAACCATTTAATCCAAACTTTTTTGTTTAGGTTGAGAACCAAATAAACCGACCCAATGAACACCCCCTAATTGCACGGTCAGGATCCAACCTCAAAATTTAAGGTACCTTCGGTGATATGAATTCCATGCACACACAAGCTGCAGAAGAAAAGGACGAGTAGAGGAAGAGAAGAGGAATTAACATGCCATAAACCCTTAAAACAAAACCCTAAAGCAAAAACATCATTAGGTCTTCATCACAATAAATACATTGCACTTTTAAACCAAAACGAACATTAAAAAGAGCATGCAATAAACATCAGATTAAATACCTCACTACATAGTAGATGCTGTATCAACAAGAAAAATTGAAAATTTATCATGGGAAAATCAAATAAAAAAAAAAAATCAAAAGCGGCTTGCGGAAATTGATTGAAGAAAACAGATAAAGCATCAGAGAGATTCCCAATTAGACCAAGTCTTCATCCCTTTTTGGAAATTCAAAAAGGAGTACAGAATCCCTGTCTACATTCTCTTCATCACTTGCATGACCCGTCAAACAAAATCCCTTGATTTTATGGACTACTTATTAAATTTACAAGATCGCAAAAGAAATCAGCGAACTATTACGTGGTGGTGTACAGCAAAATAGAACACAAGAGATGGAGATATCATTTTCATAAAACACAGAATTACGTATAGAAGAGATCTAATACCTAAGACAGCGGCGGGGGAAGAGCACCTTTGGATAGAGATTCTATGCACCAGCGCATGCGACTGACGAAGACGGGAGATCAGTGGCAAGGCTATATGGTTACAGAGGCAAGCACTAACCAAAGTCTACGCCTAAGTTCAGTGCCTACCTCTGTAACCATATAGCCTCGCCACTGATCAAAGTCTACGCCTAAGTTCAGTGGCGAGCCACTGAACTTTGGCTAGGAATTCAATCATGGTGCCAGCAAGTGCCTACCTCTGTAACCATATAGCCTCGCCACTGACCCTGGGCTGGCACCACAAACACACACTATAATCTTTGCACACCACGAAAAGGATCACACCAAGCATGGTCATGGATGCATAAATTCCTTAGAGGCTCACCAGAGACACGTCATCATCACAGAACCGATGGATTCCAAGATAAGAATGAGATACATTGAGATAATGAGATGAGAATCATACCTTTAGTTATACCAGGCCATAACACTCCGCACGAGCGACGAAAGACCCTCGTTGTTGTCTTTATCTTCTTCTTCATCTCTCTCTCTCTCTCGCGAAGGCTCTACTGGAGAGACGAACTCTCGGAGGCTCTCCTAGGAAGAAACCAAACGGTTCAAACCGTACATGGATGAAAATTTGGGCAGTCCGATCGGCATCAGATCAAATTCTGTTTTGATTCATCCTATCTGCAGTAAAAGTCGTGCGTATTAAATTCGCACGAATCTTGATGTGAATCTTACAGCTCTGATCTAACGCTCCGATTCAAATGACGGTACTCACTACTCAATCACCCAAAAATAATTAGTGACTGTATTCAATCACCCAAAAAAATATTAATGACTGTATTTAGTCAACCAGAAAAATTAATGACTGTATTTAGTCAACCAGAAAAATTAATGTCGGTATTCTGGACTCGTTTTATTCCAAACAATAAATATATAAATAATTCTAGCATAAACTTAATTTAATTTGTATGACATATTTGTTTGATTTTTAAAACTATTATTAAAAATTGAAAGATTCAATGTATCTTACATTTTTTAAATATGCCTTGTATCTTTATCTCTGTTTTGAAAATCCAACTAATCAATTTGAATCAATCAACATGATCTCCGTATTACTTGAAGCCTGAATTTGATATTTATTTTGAAAATATTTTACTATTTATTTATAAGTACATAATTACTGTTTTTAGAATATTTAGGACCATTTAAAAGCAATGGTGTTGTACCAAATGGTCCTAAATAACATCTGGTTCAAGTTCAGTTCGAATTATACACACATTTTTATATGAATTTTGAATATAAACTGACCCGCTAAATAATTTAGCGGGTCTTGTCAAGACCCATACAATGACATGTAAACTTGTTATTTACATAATTCTGGACCTGCTGTATTATTTAGCGAGTCGAATATATTTGAAATTCGTGAAAAAACAAGTGTATGACTTGAATTAAATTCGGATCGGATGTTATAAATACAAATTTCGGAATTTTGTATCTATCTAAAAAATAGCAATTAAATTTCTAAATAATATTAAATTTGATCTCCAAGCACGTTTTAACATGGAGATCATATTGAGTAGATTAATTATTTGAACTTTGAAAATAAAGATAGAGCCATGACTGAAGCATAAAAGGCATGAGGCATTTGTATATTTATTTTTTGCCATTTAAATATAATGTATTATGATATTTTAATAGATTTCAAATTCGATTGATAATTAAATTAAAAACCATCCAAACTCAATTATTAAAATTTGACATTGTTTGATGGCATGCCAAATAATTAACTTTTAATTAGTTCATATTTAATCTCAATACACTGTATATTCTTAAGAAGACACGTCTATACTTGTAATTTGTTTTAATTGATCACTGCTTTTAATTTTTTGATATTAAGTGAGGTCTCTGTAATAATCTCTCAAGTGCTCTCAGATACATTCCCCTTGTTTCGGGATATAAATAATTCCATTCGGTTGTACTTATTTTTTACCAAAATATTATATTTTAAAAATGATCTTTCTAATAAACTAACAAATTAATTTCGAGAAAACAAACAAATTGTTTTTGCCCGTATTAATTTTTTACTGTTACAAAGTTGCAAACTAAAGTTGGGATGACAAATTATATCATTGTCATCTCTTGCACTAACCATAATTATCTGTTGCACCTATCATATATCTTGCCCCTGTTTTTGAAGAAATTAGGCCATAATTCTTTTTTTAATAAGTAAACTATAATTATAATATAAATAATTTATATATGATATATATATATATATAGGGTCTGTCTAAATTGCTGCTGGCAGCATTTCAGCAGAGGTGCTGCCGGGGCTATATTTAGCCGTTTGATGTCCAAACAACAAATCCAAACCGTTAGATGTTTAATCTATATTATAATCTACTTGGAGACCAAATTTTACATTTTTTGGAATTTTTTTACTATATATTAAGCTGGTTTGAAAACCGCTGATTTCAGTAAATTTCTGCAGCATTGAAATCAGCGGTTTTCAAACCAGCTTAATATATAGTAAAAAAATTCCAAAAAATGTAAAATTTGGTCTCCAAGTAGATTATAACATAGATTAAACATCTAACGGTTCCGATTTGTCGTTTGAACATCACAAAACAGAAAAATGGGCGGCAGCACCGCCGGCAGAAATGCTGCCGGCAGCAAATTAGCCACAGCCTATATATATATATATATATGCTGTGGCTAATTTGCTGCCGGCAGCATTTCTGCCGGCAGTGCTGCCACCGTTTTTTCTATTTTTTGATGTTCAAACGACAAATCTAAACCGTTAGATGTTTAATCTATATTATAATCTACTTGGAGACCAAATTTTACATTTTTTGGAATTTTTTTACTATATATTAAGCTGGTTTGAAAACTGCTGATTTCAATGCTGCAGAAATTTACTGAAATCAGCGGTTTTCAAACCAGCTTAATATATAGTAAAAAAATTCCAAAAAATGTAAAATTTGGTCTCCAAGTAGATTATAATATAGATTAAACATCTAACGGTTTGGATTTGTTGTTTGGACATCACACGGCTAAATATAGCCCCGGCAGCACCTCTGCCGAAATGCTGCCAGCAGCAATTTAGACAGACCCTATATATATATATATATAATAGAAATAACTGAAATTAATTTAGTTAATTTGGAAAGCACTTCACTCGTGTAATTAATTTAAATTGTTTTTAACTAAAAATTGAAAGAAAAAATATCAAAGTTTCAAAAAATTAATTTCTGAGATAGATGAGCAAATAGAAATTAATATTTTCGCCAACATGACATTTTCAAAGAAATTCAAAAGAATTATTTATTTTATAAAGTTGTCATACATTTCTGAAACTACAAATGAAATTATCAGCTTAAAATTGAACTTGAAATGTAATTAACAATGTAGAAAAATGTATCTATCCTTGTTGATTGTGTCAAAAAAGCATCGGTAGTGATAAAAACAAGGTCCATCCTTTCAATTCTATTTGTTATTTAAAATTAACTATATTGAATAAAAAATACTTAATTTTATATTTAAATTTATATTGAATAAAAATATTTCAGCATTTTAAAGAGAAAAAGGCAGTTTTAATAGTGTTTTATGACTTGATCCATGACATCTGATATGGGTGTTAAAGTTACTTTACCATTCTTTATAATTTTATTTTTGTTATATAATTACAGATCAGTGCAGATTGACTGATAACAAATGTGGGCATTAGTATTATATGGCATATTTTTTTTAACAAGTCCAGCTAGTATAATATTAGTGTCATTTCAGCTCATATAATACTAACACCAAAATCTATTTAATCGACTTCGAACGGTAAATCCAAACTGTTCAAACTGATATGCTTCATTAGTTGTGCATTTATATATAAAACTCATAATTTTTTTCAAATTTATTTAGTATCAAGTCATGTGGTTAAATGTGAGAGATTTTAAGTTAATTTTAATGCATTCATTTTTCAACATTTTTGACTGCTTGACTTGATACTAAAATAACTCGAAAATAAATATTTTTTTGCATGTAAACACATTACTCATAAAGTAAATTAATTTAAATAGTTTGAATTAGTTGTTGAAAGTCTATCTAATAAATTTTGAAATTGGTGTCATATATATAATATTGATGTCATACTAGCCGGATTCTTTTTTAACACTGCTTGCGACCCAAACAAATTATGTTAGATTTTTAATGGTCCTTGAAAACCGAAGAGAATTGGGGTCTTCCTTAAATTCTCTATAAAATTCACGAAATTAAGTGCACAAATCATCAAACTAATAACAAAAAATCAATTACAAGGTTTTCATGGTGCACGAGACAGAATACTCAAAACTAATAACAAAAAGTCAATTATGTAGAGGTTGTTTTTCATTTTGATATTCTTTCTATTATATTCTGGTGTTATATACAGGAGCTAGCGAATCTTAGTGTATTCTAGCTAAACTATCTCTATAATTTTAAATTTTTAATTAAGTATATTGAAATTTATTTATTTTTTAATCATTTTATACATTTCAGCCTTCCTCAATAAATATTAAATATTTGCTTGTAACTTAGTTTAAGAGCTCTATTTTGTGGTTGAAAGGATATAATTCAAATATCACTCACTACATTGTGCATTTCAATTTTAAGCAATAAAAAATTTCTAGCTTTGCCTCTATGTATATGCTACTAGTATGTAATTTGAAATGTTTGATTTTATTTTTATTTTCTCTGCCTAAATACTCAAATCCTAAACGCAACTTCTCTTTGTTTTATTGACACCGTCCGATGAATGAACTCAGATTTTGAGTTAAGATCCGGGCCCTTCGATTTAAATCCGCGCTAATAGTAATTAAATGGTTATGTATATTATAGGTGTGGATCAGATTGATCTTAATTTTGATCACACGTTTGAAAATTAACTCAAACAATACGTTAATCCAGAGGATGCGAATTCCCGATGAATGACATAATATGTGATTAATGATTATCTTTTTAGCAATATATTTCGATAACCAGCTAATTTGGGATAAAAAAATATATTAACCTTAGAAATGAATCCACTATATATCTGTAACTACCAAAATCGAAATTCTTATTCATATAAAAAATAAAAAAATAAAAAAATGAGAGGAAAAAATTTAAAAATGGAAAGACAATTGTATGATATGATGTCTATGTGAAAGGTCCATATCATATCCAGCCTCGCAAAAAAATAAAAATAAAGTGGGACGCTATACAGCATGGAGTCCCATTCTTTTTTTCTTTTTTTTTAAGATTTATTGTTTGAACTTATGTGATGCTATATTATGTTATATTATACTAGAGGAGGGTTAAAATGCACCATCTCCTTTGTGCTCCTAACGTGCACCCTTCCCTCATATCTTCATTTTCAAAGTTCAAATAGTCAATTCGAACCTTCCAACATGTTCTTCATATTAAAATGTGCTTGGAGACCAAATTTTACATTTTTTGGAAATTTTTTACTATTTTTTCAGAATTTTTTATTAAACTAAACAATAATAAAAAATTCAGCAAAGTAATTATTTTCAAAAATTCTGAAAAAATAGTAAAAAAATTCCAAAAAATATAAAATTTGGTCTCCAAGCACATTTTAATATGAAGAACACGTTGGAAGGTTCGAATCAACTATTTGAACTTTCAAAATGAAGATATAAGAGGAGGGTGCACGTTAGGAGCACAAAAAGAGAGTGCATTTTAACCCTCCTCATTATACTATATGATATTTATGTATTTCATCATGGATATGTTATGTTTTGCTCTGCTACGGTCATGTACATTGAATTTATTATGTTATTTTAATATAATTCAGACTTTTTATGTTATGCTTGCAACTAATTCAGATCACTTATTATGTAATGTTATGTTATGTTCAAATTCACGAGGCAACAATTGATTTTAGTTTGTATAAGCTTTTAGAATTATATGTTTGTAGCTTCCATTTATCTTTTAATTTATTCTTCTTCAATATAATTAACTAGATAGTTTAATTAGGAGTAGAACTAGGGTACTCTTAAGCTCACCAAAGTTTTGGTGAGCTTAACTCTAAAACCCATCAAATCGATTTCAAATGACGAATCTGAACCGTTGAAACCCGCCTACCTTACGTGTGATGCATCTACATGTTAAATTTTCAAACATTCGAATTAATTTAGTATAAAGTCAAGCGGTCAAAATTAGAAGGTTAATAAATTAATTTTAGTGCATTCATTTTTGAGCGTTTTTTGACCGCTTGACTTTATACTAAATTAATTTGAATGTTTGAAAATTTAACATGTAGATGCATCACACGTAAGGTAGGCGGGTTTCAACGGTTCGGATTCTTCATTTGAAATTGATTTGATGAGTTTTAGAATTAAGCTCACCAAAACTTTGGTGAGCTTAAGAGCACCCTAGTTCTACTCGTTTAATTAGATGAGTAGAACTAGGGTGTTCTTAAGTTCACCAAGTCATTTTGTGAACTCGATTCTAGAACCTATCAGATAGCATACCATATGGCCTAACATAACATAACTAATCTGAAGTACATGAACCTCACATAACATAATATAACACAACACAACATCGCACAAGTTAAAACCATAAATCTAAAAAAAGAAAAAGTGGGATTCATACCGCTATGGTGTCCCACTTAATTATTTTTTTTTAACATTTTTCTGATTTTCTGGATGATATGGCGTTATCATACAACTGTCTTCTCATTTTTAAATTTTCCTTCTGTCATTTTTTCTTAAATTTTTTTTTTGTATATCCTACGAATAAAAATTTCGGTACCAAAATTGTAGTTGAATAGGTAGTTTAATATTACGATTAATAATTATACGTCAATGTAACGGATTTTTCGTTTTATAATCCGTCAATTTTTCATTTAATTATTCGACTTACAGTCATAATTTATAAAATTCAATCAGTATTAACTTAATTTAATTATCCGTTTGCACCCATAGAATCAACCCGCCCGTCATATCCTTACCATTCATTACTTCTTGTTCCCTGATCACCGTCCAAATAAATACCATTTCACTGATTTACTGGACCCACAATCGAACAACGAAATTAACGAGTCATAAATCCATAAACCGTATGTGCCAGGATCATCTAACACTTGTCATCCGTTTCCCTCCAAAAGAGCCAATTCCAAAATCACAGTTCCCTCCCAGCCTACAACGAATTCGCATCCTCTGTCCTCCGAGATATCTCATATTTTGCGTGACTTTTTTGGAAAATCTCAACCGTTCAAATAAGTTCTGCACGAATCTCAAAATTCAAATAATAGTGCCCCCTGTCCCCCTGTGCTTCTGTGCGATCCTCGAATGAATATCAGAATATGTATCCTCTGCATTAACTCAAAAGGGAAATTTTTGAGAATAAATCTCAGCCGTTTGATTTTAAACGGAGTCAATCCGGTTCTTACCTATAACATAGGAGTCCTTTAATATTAGTGCAGATCTAGTTTGCGTGAATCTTAAAACAGATTGGATGATCGAGATTCATTAACTTAAAAGATTTCCTTTTGAGTTAATGCAAAGGATATGAATTCATCTCCGAATAGGCATCGGAGATATGGGTTACGTAAAATCAGTGGCGTAGCCAGGATTTGAGTCAGGGGTAGGCAAAAATTGGGTTCGGGTTTGAATAAACTGACACGTTTGGGATCAGGTTCAAGACAAAATTTCATGAATATTACTCTGTATGAATGGAATTAATTTATGAAATTTAAACAAGCGAAAACATATTGAAAACATCAAGAAATTTCATATGAATATCATGTTAATCTCAAGATGAGAACTGATAATTTTAACAATTTGATTTACCAGCAAGTTAATCTCAAGATGAATATCAGTATTATATAATGGAATTTCTAAAAGGAAAACTCTTTTAACACCCTATTTGGATGGAGAGTAGAATAAGGAATGAGAGGTAAATAATAGAAGGGAATGGAATGGAATAGAAAAGAAGATTAACCTATTTAATCTCTTCGTGTTTGGATGATTAATGAGAGAAAATAAATTTAACTTTCATTTCCGTCTTATTTCTTGTTTGGTTGATTAAAATTTAGAAGGTTAATGAGAAATTTGGTGACTGCTGTAGGTTTGAGGAAAAAATCTTGTATGAGAATTATATATATGAGATATATGGTTGGACATTTGTGTTATTTTTTCTAAAAATATTTGTAACAAAATTTCTTTCCATCCGTTACACTTCAATTTGGGAGGGAAACCGATTCTATTAATTATAATGATAGAAGGGTAAACCTTTCACCTCATGTACTCTTCACCTCCAATATAATTTTATCAACCAAACACGATTCAATGAGAAGTTTTTGTTCCTTTCCATTCCCTCCCTTCCTGTACTCTTCATCCAAACAAGGTGTAAACATCAAAATTATAGTTCAAAACTTTTCAAATTCTGAAACTAGCCCCAATTAGATAAGAGGGAGAAAAATAAAGGGATTAAAATTTTATGAATGTAGATCCAAAACCTAGTAATAACTTAGTTGAATTTTACTCAACAAGTAAAAGTACACTCGATCAAAAATTAGTTAGTTAATAAATCCAATAAAAATAAAACTATTAACAATTTGATTTTGCATAGTAGAACAAAACTAATGTTCCAAATTACCAGCACAAACTCTAAGCCACAAGAGGTGCAAGTTTTATTGAACCCTTTCTTCTTCCCTGTGAAACTAACGTCAGATAATTATGCTAGAAGAAAGCGTAAGGGTTATCCTTATCGCTGGGGCGGAGGACTGGAGGAGAGGAATCAAGGGCGAAGGCGTGGCGTAGGAGGGGTGTTTTTTTTCCTCCGTGAGTTTCACAATTCTCCTCCACATTTCCGGATCGTTGGTCACTGATTGCCTCAAAATCGCCAGATTCGCCAAGAGTTTCTTCACGCGTTTCTATTTGGACAACGGGTTGAGTTATGTTTAGCGAGTTTGGGTTTAGGGTGAATCGATTTTGAGTTGGTTTCAATTGGATCGGATTTGAGTGACGGTTAGAGGGTATAATCAAGGTTACTGTTAAAATTTTCAGATCCAGGGGTAAGCAACTTAGGGGTGTAAACGGTCGGATACGGATCGGACAGTGGTCTTACCGTATCCGTATCCGTTATAATTTTTCGGATACGGATACGGATCAGATATTAAATGTTACGGATACGGATCGGATATTGGACGGATGCGGATATTTTTCATAATTAGCTTGTTAGTTACAAAACATCTATTATATTATTAAAATATTAGTCACTAATTATGTCATAGTGTTATATTATTCATCAAAATATATATCTATATGCAATTTAATAAATTATTCATACAATATGCAATTTAATAAATCAATTTAAAAATATATATCACATTTGTTGTGGTTTAAAGTATAAACAGTCGGATATGGATAGTAAAATGCGTTACTGTATCCGTTATAATTTTTCGGATACGGATACGGATAGTCTCGGATACGGATACAGATCGGATAATTTAAGTACTTTTCCGGATTCGGATTCGGACGAAATCGGATATTATCCAATCCGTTTACACCCCTAAAGCAACTGCCTTCCCCTGATGTACATTGGCTCTGCCACTGCGTAAAATACGAGATATCAAAGAGGATACGCACTCGCCTACAACTGTCTACTGGCATAGTGCATATCCTTTGAGACATCTCATATTTTGCGCGACTGATGTGTCCGGTATCTCTTCGGGACAGCGCAAGAGCCGGTATTATTTGAGCTTTGGGATTCGTGCAGAGCGTATTTGAACGGTTGAGATTTTTCCAAAAAGTCACGCAAAATATGAGATATGTCAGAGGATGCGAATTCCCACTGGCAACCCTTCCCCCTGTTGTCGCTACCCTGAATTGATGTATAGTTTATTGTAGCGGGTTACTTCACCGCACATTTTATTGTTAGACACATCGATATACAAAGATAACGACATAGTGAATATAAGACTCGGTAAATACTAAATATCTAGCTAAGCGGCTAAACGCCTCCCGCCTTCAAAAACAACACTTCGCTTTTCCCTCTCTTTCCCCAACCCTTACTCAATGTCCTGGACCACGTCTACTATACACGTAGAAACTTACACACTGAAATATGGGCTCCAATTTCTCTAAAACATAAGTGGACCCCACAAGTAAGTAAGACAGGGTAAACTCATAAACTTGGTCCAGACAAGAATGTACTCTTCCCTCTCTGCATAAATCCCCCCAAAATCCCTTTCCCTCTACTCTCATTTTCGGTTCCCTCCCTTCCCCGCCTCTCTCACTCTCTCTCTCTCTGTAATGGCTCGGAGGCACACCAAATCCGCTCCTGCTTCTCCAACCGACGACCGATTCCACAGGTTTCTCAGACCTGGTGCGCTTGCCCGGATCCGCGACTCCAAAATCATCGCCCGATCTGTCAGATCCGTGCCGCTATCTCGCCTCTCGCCTCCTTCCTCCCCGTCTCCAGACCAACAGGTGGTGTCGCCTGAAATAACCGGTTACCATCCTCGTTTTGTCTCTTATCGGATCTCAAGCCCAAGATACCTGTTAAGGAAGAAGCTTGTTGCGTCCAGGAGTGTGTATTTTGCTCCTCCTAGCCCTGATTTTTCAGATCCGTTTGTTGATGTTGCTTTCGGGTCGGATCTTGTGGCTGCGCACTGAGATTGCAATAATGTGCAGAAATTCATTTCTTTATTTTCTTTAGATTTTCAAGATTTTGTTTAGGCCCCTCACTTTGTGCTAAATTGTGGATATGTTCCATTGTAATCAAATCCAAAATTGATAGAACAGTGCTTAGGAGTCGTGTTGGACTCAATAGGGCTATTGCTGATGTTCCTAGTTTTTTTTTTTTCCATTTTTTTATAAAGCTTGATGCCTTTTCAATTCCCTTCTTTTTTGTTCCCTTTGCCAACAATTGGGAATTGATGGTTTCTGTTTTAGTAGGCTTTAGGAGGGGGTGGGGGTGGGTGGGTTCCTGCAATGTGAATTTAAATAATGTTGGTCTGATAAACTTTCATCAAGCCCATAATTATAGTTTTATCTAATGCATGCTGTTCATCATTCTAATTGCTGAGTAGTTAGTTAATATTAGGTGTTGAAATTAGCTTGATTTGAACCATCATTCACATGCAATTTCTGTTTTTGCATTATGAATTGTGGTATAGAGCAAAGTACTAAACATGTACTGTAAGTTCTGCACCGGTATTAGTCATATACAGTTTGGAAACAATATTTAGTTAGTAGATATCACCCAATTTGCAAAATCCATAACTCCATTAGTATGGTTTTACTTGAGTTTGGCAATTCACATTACCTATAGCTGGGTTGACTAATTTGCATTGCAATTTCTGTTTTAGGTGTCAAGCATAATTTTGACATTGCAAATGTGGTTTTGTACACTTGCATTTGGGAAAACATTTTGTCCTTGTTTATATATGTCTAAATCCTAAGCTTCCATCAAATTTGTTAGGCCTTTTTTCAAAGCACTGTTTGAGTTTAGCTTCGGACCATCCGATCAGAATCTGGGCCAATCTGGCCCACATCTCTAATGCACTGTGCTACTCTAAGACTTGTGTTAGTATGAAATGAATGGATCATATTGGATCTAAACTCAAAACTGCGTTAATGCAGAGAATATGAGTTTGATAAGTTGGGGATTTGGGAATCATTTGGCAATGTCTGAAATTTGTGATTCATGTATAATATAAGATAATTCCGAATAGCATCAATAATATATATTGAAGTATTGATTATTTGTACAAGTTCAATAATATATATCTACAGATTTTATAAATAATATGAGATAAACATTACATTGTTTGTATAATTCATCAAATTTGGGGATAAGTTGGAGGTGTTGAAAAAATAATTTAGGTATAATACCTGTTATCATGTATAATTCGGAAATTTTGTTACTATAAAGCAATAGAGAATTGGCTCAAATACCTTTATGTGAGGTCAGTTTGCATTTTACTGTCAATAAGCAGTACGTCACAGATGGTATTTTCTGTTGACGCATCATTAGTGGGTTATATTTGTGATCATAATACCAGTATCTCTCATGCCAGTTCTAATGATGTTCCCTAAAGTCCGTTTACCTGTCAGTTTATGTTTGATGTTTTGTAATAATATCCCTCTAGCAAACTATTAGCTTCTATATTTTGATGTAATGGTAGATATCACCTAGTTGCTTCACAACTAGGTTGATTTTATATTTTGGTTGCATTATCTGAACTTGCTTACTGTTTGTATTGACATACTTTAGTTTCTAATGAAACTGGTGATCTTATACCACTCTTTTCAAAAAAAAAATTTGTGATCATAAAATAAAATCTTCTATCTGCTTTCTATAATCAAGCCCATTTCTTCCCTTGTGTTACGATGTATCATGCATCTCTTGAGTCTTGATTTTTCGAATACTTGCTTTCTGAAATTAAGTTTCACATCCCCTCAGGTTACATTACTGAGTACAAATGAAACAAACGGTTCACGGTCCGTCTTTCAACTTGTGTGAATCTCAAAGCACAAATAATACTGACTCTCTGTGCCATCCTGAATAGGCACCAGCTGAGGATAAATCTGAGCCGTCCATTTCAATTGTGTTGAGTCAGGTACCTGGGAAGATACCGATCTTGGTTTCTTCTTGTGCTATTAATGTAATGATGTATCGTGTTACCAGTATACTTTTGTGGTTAATTTTACTGTGCTGATATTTATAGGTTTCATTGAACCATTATACATGAATGGCCTAACAACAGAGCTCACTTCCTCTTGTATTGCATTATTGATAGTTTGCGTTCAATATCACTTAATTTATATTGGAAACACATTATACCTAGTAGTATATTGTATACCGGGAGCCCGCATCCTCTGAGGTAACAAAATATTGAGTTAAGATCCGGACCAATCCGGCCCGGCGTTCAATGCACATGGCTCCTTCAATATTCGTGCCAAAGCAGATCAAATGGTTTGAATCTAACATCAAAATTTCTATTACCTCAGGTGATATGAATTTGTATACGGGTGCCATCTCAAGTCACATTTTTCTAGTAAGTTTTACACGTTAAATTTCATTAAACATTACAAAGAAAAAAAATACAGACATTTAAAGAGAAAAACAAGAGAAAATAAAAAACAACGACAAACACAAACAATGCATACAAAAAAAAAGCTAAAATGAAAGAAATGCCTCCGTGAGCATTTTTAATCTACCACACAACGACATGTCACATTGAGGAATTTTTTCGTGACAAAAAAACCCGCTATAGAATCCGTGGTGCCACCAAATAACCTTCTACCCAAGAAGGGCGTGTCCTCTCGGGTGTCCGAGGGGATCGGGTTGTCCATGATCGGACCAACACGGACCCATATTAAAAAAAGAAATGAATATCTTTATAATTCGTGCAATGAACAGTTTGAATTTATCCCGAGTCTCTCAGATGTTATTTGACTTCGAAAACCGATCTACTTTACAAAAAGTCTTCGAAATTCGAAAAGGAAAGACTTTTCGCAAAGACTCCAAAAATAAATTTTGAATTTATCCTGAGTCTCCGAAGACTTTTCGCGAGAGTAAAAAGTGACTTTTCGCGAGGGGTACTATCTTAAACGTGTTTTTTCTATTCGCGACGGTAATTTCCGCGAGGAAGTACCATCATAAATGTATTTTTTTCCTCACAAATAATGTCTACTTTATTGTTGCATGTTCACCAAACTCTCTTGATGAACCTACCACAAGCTAGGTCTACACTTCTTTAATTATCTCTCCTGTATTGGATTAGATGCACAATAAGTTGATTTGTGCTAATTAAATGAGAAATATTGATCAACAACTTTGTTCACGTATATTTCAAAAGTTCGTAGTTCTGCAAATTTTGTTACAAATAGATTAATAATTTTTTGAGTAAATGTTTGGAGCTCAAACCACCTAACTACTTATTACCTTTGTTATTGAAACAAAAGATTTTTTTTTATTCGGATTTCAAATTCATAATCTCTCATATAAAAACTATGTGCCTTTGCTACTAGACGAAATCTGTTTTTTTACAGATTGATTAATTTAACAGAAAAAAGAAAAATTTATGCTCTGGGATACGAATCAACCCTTGAATTTTTTTTCCCACTTAATGCCGCCTTCTCTGACAATAAAAGATTAAATTGATCGACTGCCGAATTAATTTGTATATCAAAAAAATCTGATTAATAGCATTTCAAGATAAACTAATCCGTCTGGAATTTGAAAATTTAAGGTGTTAAATACAATATGATAAGTGAACTACCAAAGGTATATTGCTGTAAGAGATATTATTTTAAATAAGAAAATTATAATCTATCCAAGTCCAACTAATTATTTATATCTATACAAAAATTAAAACGAACGCATAATATTTAATTTAGGCTAATAATAATGTTTTCCGAAACACTGATGATAATATTTAATTTTTGTTTTCCTATAGTATTTAATGTAAGCTAATAATAATAGATGTGGACCTAGTTCACCCATTAAAGATTGTGCATCTCATCATGCTTAATTAGTTGTTAATTCTGTTTGCATTAATATAGGTAAAAAGTAATTAACTTAATTATACCCATTAATTGTTAGTTCATATAATAGCAAAGTTGAAAACTGAAAATTATTTATATCTTTGTAGAGAACATAATACATATCATATGTAATGATTTTACTTTGACATATAAACTTTAAAAAATTATTAATAAAAAAATTAAAAATTTGAAGCATGATGAAAACAGGAAAAATAAAAACATTTGAAATATCTTGTGTAAAAATATTATCCTTAGCGAACTATATTTTTGCAGTTTTTATATATCTCTATACATTGTAATGCTTCACTTGTAAATATTATAATTATTCTTGTATAAGTAGCACCGTACACTCCATAAAATTTAATTTCCAAATTTAATCATCATGCCTTTTTTTTCATTATGTATACAATTTCCATTCATTTAACTTTTAAGATACTTTTTTTTTTTACCAAGTTTTTACTATCCTTGAAGTAACGATTAATTACGAAGTCTCTAGTTTTAATTATTAGAAAAAGTAATTGTTCACATAATAATATAAAAAATAAATAAATTAAATAATTATTTTCTTAATAATAATTTCGTATCTTTTTCTTACATAACAAGAAAGAAAGAAATCTGTGCAAAATTTTATTCGGTTTTGATTGTATTTTCCGATATTTTTTAAATCAACCGAATTCTTGACAAAATTGGCATGTAAGCTCTCATAATGGCAATTAATTTTCCAACTCTTGATCCGCAATTAAGATCTCCCAATTATCATAAATTGCATTTTGTTTGAATTGTTTCCATAGATGCTACAATTAATCTTTTACCTCCTAAATTTACGACTTAATTTAGAGTTATTTTTTGAATTCAACTACTAAGAATTGATTGCATCTACCAATCATATAATCTGCATTAATTACGATTGACATCAGGTTTTTATTTAACAAATATACCAAATGTAGATAAATCATTAGAATATCATTTATTGTGATCCATATTAGATATTATGAATGATTGTATTTTATATATTATTCTAGCAGTTAGTTATATATAATAGTCTAATTCGCCTGTTTAGTTTTCATATATATGGTATTACCATAATATAAATTAAAGCCTTAAAATATTTATGTTATTGAACAAATGCCAAGATTTAATTTTGATGGCATTTATTGTCTACCTATACGAGAATGCAACATAATTGAAATATTTTAAAATATAGACAATTTTAGCTTTCATTATTTTTTTAAAAAGTCATTTTTTTCTTAATTATTATTTTTTATTAAAAGTTAGATTTATAAAATAAATCAATATTCTTTTGTATTCGTTATTTATATTTGGTCACATTTTTAAGATTTGAGACAATATATTTGAAATGTTTTTGTCCGGAGTTTGAATCCTGCTGCAGGATACATTACTAATATAAAAACAGTAAGTTAACAACTTAATTAGTAGCCACTACCAAAATTTAAAAAAAAAAAAGTAAGTTAAAGAAAATTAAGTAAAAATTTCCTCCATAAATAATCTCTCTCTTGTATTTAAAAACTATGTAATTTTGTGTTTAACCGTGGCAACTATTTTCCCCTGCACTACACATGCTATATACACTTTCAATCCATCTTTGAAATTAAACCATGTGCTAGGTACATTTCTATTCTAAAAATTTCATCATTAATTGATCTAATATTTTTTTTTTACCGTTGCAAATTTTGTCACTGGTCCGGGACTCCTTGGACCGTGTTTCCCAATCAAGTAAATTAAGATTCCACATATTTAATTTATTATATATATATATATATATATTACGAGAGAGAGAGTGTACCGACGTACGGACAAATAAAGGAAACCGTATCTCTCTTTCTATATAAATACATGTGTGGCTTATTCACCTCTTCCATAATAATTCCATTAGCCATTTAATTACGGATTAATTTCTCTGTGTCAAAGTAAAATTAACAAGCAGAGCGAGAGAGGCAAATTAAGATGGAAGAGAAGGCAATGGCAAGAGAAGCGAAGTTAGCAATGGCGAGTAGTAGCGGTGTGATGAAGCGAGGAGCGACATCCAACGGTCAGAAGAGGCACAGCATGGGTCGTCAGAAGATCCCCATCAGACGAATCCAGAATGAAGAAGCTCGTCAGGTTTTGATTTTTGATTTTTGATTTTTTTTCTATCTTTGATAATTTCTTTTGCATTCGTTAATTGTTTATCATGAATTCTTGTTCAATTAAGTCTTCGTTTTTCTTTTGCTGTGCAACTTCTTCTATATTCTTCTACTTTTTTTTAAGGAAAATGTATATATTTTTGATCTTTTGTAAGAAACCTGATGCGACGAACTTGTTTTATTTTTTGTTTATGATTAAAGCATATAGAGTTTGATCCGCTTGATGTCAGAGGTTTTTTTTTTTGTGAAATCAATGTTTCTGTAGTTTGACATTAATGTACTCCCATATCATAGATCGTAATATACTTTTGTAATTGTTTTGTTTTATTACGGATATGGCGCATTTTAATGTATAGTCATAATTCAAAGATTTAGTTCGGATTTAATCTTGCTCGGTTCCTGAATTAGTAATTTTATTGCAAAAGTGTTTTCGAAATCAAACACAATTATACTTTCCATGTTTGTTTTATTTCATTTCCTTATTTTATTATCTCAATTTTGCAAAAATATTTACGCGGTACTTCGTATATTTCATTAAAAGATAAAACCGGAATTTTATTGTTGGTCAAGAAATTTGTTTCCATTAATTATATTCTGAGATTTGTTTTTTTCCAGATATTTAGATGCTTTGATATCTCATCTCTTGTCAGGTTAAGAGAAACAGAGATTTCACTAAAACTTGTTCATTCATTTGTGTTTTAAAGCACCAAACAAAACAAAACCCTAGCGCACAAAATTTGAAGAAAGCTATTTTTTTTGAATTAATTTCAATTTACGCACAAATAATTGAAAGTACTATTTTTCCGATTTCTCAGGTGTGCTTTTCAAAGAGACGTGCCGGCTTATTCAAGAAGGCACACGAGCTATCGGTTCTCTGCGGGGCCCACTTGGCAGTGATAGTATTCTCTCCAGCCAAGAAACCCTTCTCCTTCGGCCACCCGTCTGTGCACCATGTCATAGACCGTTACCTCGCCTCTGATCCATCCTCCTCTGTCACCCCTCACATGCCCATGCAAACTCATCACCACATGGCGCCATCTCACGACGCTACCTCAGAGCTGAACCGGGAGCTGGGAGACCTGACAGCCCAGTTAGAGGCCAGCCGCAAGCGCAAGGAGATGCTTGAATCCATGCTGGCATCAAAGAAAGGCAGCATATGGAGTGCTGACGTGTCCGAGCTGGGGTTGGCTGAGTTAGAGACGGTGAAGGACGGGTTAGAGCGGGTGTGGGCTGAGCTGGAGGTGAACAAAGAGAGGCTAATGCTGGAGGCTGGTATGTTCTCTAACGGTTACGGGTACCGATCAGATGGTTTCGGGTATGGGTTCGACAATTGTGGTTACGGGTTGGTTGATCAGAAGTTTAATCTTAATCCCATGATGCTAACAGCCGCTCCGATAAACATGGCCATGCCGCCTGAAGCGCTGCTTCCTTCTATGGCCATGCCGGATCTGTCGACGTCATACCCTGACCTTGGTTTATTTTTCTTACCTCAGTGAGGTTTAAAGATGTTAATTATTATAGTTTTTTTGAATGAAAACAGATGTTATTATAGTTATTATTAGGTCTATCTATTAGATTTCAACAAACATGTAGTGATAATCTAGTTATGGTCTAATGTAATTGATTATATATTTGGTTGTTTTGAATATCTAATCAAAATTAATAGGAGATGATTTTGAATCCGAACTCCAGCATGGAATTTTGAGATTTGTAGAAGTGCACATGAAATTTTCCAAAAAAAAAAAAAAATGTACTATACTAATCTAAAAAAGAAAACAAAAAAATGAATATCAATTAATTGTTCATTCATCTCCACGTTATTTTAATTGTGCGATTCGATCAAATGTACTATATGACAAGCAAGCCTGCTGAGCTGAACAATCTATCTAGGTCACGTTTTGCATTGGAAACCAATTCAATAATAGTTTAGTAATTAACATGTCTGCATGCATGCAACAGAGTATGAATCTGCCTTTTTATTTGTTGGATAGAGATCAGATGATTTAAGATATTATAAAAATCTTTCTGATGCCTTTTGTGTTAATTAATATATGTCTGAAGTAAATGTCACAAATAGTAAAAAGTAAAAAAGGGAACCTATCTTTCTGACTCTTGTACTATTGATTGGAAATCCAATATTTAAATAAATATATTAATTAGAGAGTAACTAAAATGAATCAGAAAGTAAAATAAAAGAAAATTATTACATATCTTAAAATACCGAAATGTATAGAAAATGAAAAGGCATAACCTTATTGGGGAAAAAAAAGTTGCATGATACTTTTTTGATGAAATTGTCAAATTGCTATGTGAAAATAGAATAATTACTTATTTTAAACATAGAACTAAGAATTTATATTCTTTTTTCTTGCCCTTCTATGTAAATATTTTTTCAGACTCGTTTTGAAATCAGCTTAAGCGTGCACAGTCCTTTTTTAAAATTTAATAATACAAGAAAAAATCTTAAGAAAATAAATTTTGATTGATTTTTTTCTTCGAAAAATAGATAGAACCACACCAAATAAGGGATATACATTCTCCAATATGAACTCAGACTCAGTATGCGGACGGATCGGAACTCAGACCCAGTATGCAGACGGATCCGAACTCAGACCCAGTATGAGGACGAATTCGTCCGCATATTGAGTCTGAGTTCGGATCCGTCCGCATACTGGGTCTGAGTTTGGATTGGAGATCCATCCGTACACTTAGTCTGAGTTCGTGGTGGAATCTGAATTTGAAATAAACGGGTGGTATTCATTTAATTATGATTTTTTAGGGTGGTAGGAAAAACAATTTCGGGAGATGCTATCACGTTTCGTAGATGGATATATAGTATTTCTTTCCTAAAGAGAGCATAATACAAAATCGAAAACACATTCTTAAATAGAAGGAAAATCAATCTTGCACAAACCAACCAAATATATTACAAAAGGAAGTAATAAATGGGATCTAACAATTGATTCACCACAAAAGGAAATGATTTTATAGAAATAATTTACAATGCAAAAGCAAAATACACAAGAGAATTTAATCAATTTGTCCTTATAATTTTTGAAATAAACGGGTGGTATTCATTTAATTATGCTATCACGTTTGCTTATGGCATGGGTATTATATCTAATCAGCTGCATCAGGGGAGGAAACAACTCTGCAAAGACTCAACTCTCCGAAGTCCCAAAATTGCAATGCGAGAAAGGGGAGGCAGTTGGCCGAGGAGAGAACTATCCAAAGGCTCTAGTTAAATCTCTCAAGTCTGGAGTTGCAAATTTACAATCGCCGAAAGGGGAGAAGAGGAGACAAAACGGCCAGGGAAAGAACTCTGTATAAACTCCTAAATTTTACCAGCGGAAATTACAAGGGGCTATAGAGAAAAAGGTAATTGTGATGTGACGGATGTCACTCCGTTTAGGGAATCGGACATCGTGCTGCAATGGACATTGGACCAAATTCTGTCCAATAAAAGATCATTGTCGTCCATCTTACAATATGATTCGCGCTAGAAACTTTATCTTTCGTGCGGATCAAGTGCACAAGCATGTTAATGAGGATCGGACGACTAAAACTTGGCACTGGACCAAATTTGGTCTTATACCCATTGGATCGGTCCCTGCTCGTTTAGGTACGGATTTTACCAAGTGAGATGAAGCGTTTAACCCAGATTCAGTTGGCTGAGAGGGGAATCGCTGTACCAGCATCACTGACAGTGGGACCATATCTGGTGATGCAGTGATGGGGTCTACTACTTAGTTCTTCGATGAGCCCCACATGTCAGTGATATCGGTCTTATTGGGCTTCTGTATTCTGTGTAACAGAGAGTCCGAATTTTTTATTAATAGAAAATAAATTATTAAAATATCGAGATTCAATACCGTTTGCATTTTTTTTTTAAAACTAAGAAGAACGGGGTAATACAACCCGTCCCTGCGTACGGACCAACTGAACCCGTCCGGTTAACAAACAATTAACCAAACTAACCAACTAAACTAAAACCAAACTAACCGAAAAAAAAAAAAAAAAACTTGGACGGGGAAGTCCAACCCGTCCCACATAATTCAATAACGACAAAAACGCACCGCGCGAAAAAAGAAAAAAAAAAAAAAAAAAAAAAAAAAGCTGGACGGGTTTGTCAAGCCCGTCCGAGAAATCGCAAAAAAAAAAAAAAAAAAAAATCGGGACGGGGTTGTCAAGCCCGTCCGAGAAAATTCTGGAAGTTACATTATATTATTATATTATATTATATTATATTATATTATATTATATTATATTATTATATTATATTATATTATATTATATTATATTATATTATATTATATTATATTATTATATTATATTATATTATTATATTATATTATTATATTATATTATGATTTTATATATATTATATTATTATATTAATATACTTATATATATATATTATATTATGAATAGAACTAGTTTAGTTGTGTTTAAGTTCACCAAAGTGTTTGGTGAGCTTAACTCCAAAACTTATTAAATCGGTTTCAAATTACGAATCCAAACCGTTAGAACCTGCCTATCTTGCGAGTGATGCATCTACATGTGAAAATTTTAAACGTTCGAATTAATTTAGTATAAAGTCAAGCGGTAAAAAAACGTTCAAAAAATAAATGCACTAAAATTAATCTTTACCGTTAGTGCATTTATTTTTTGAACGTTTTTTTACCGCTTGATTTTATACTAAATTAATTCGAACGTTTAAAATTTTCACATGTAGATGCATCACTCGCAAGATAGGCAGGTTCTAACGGTTTGGATTCGTAATTTGAAACCGATTTAATAAGTTTTGGAGTTAAGCTCACCAAACACTTTGGTGAACTTAAACACAACTAAACTAGTTCTATTCATAATATAATATATATAGGCTGTGGCTAATTTGCTGCCGGCAGCATTTCTGCCGGTGGTGCTGCCACTGTTTTTTCTATTTTTTGATGTTCAAACGACAAATCTAAACCGTTAGATGTTTAATCTATATTATAATCTACTTGGAGACCAAATTTTACATTTTTTGGAATTTTTTTACTATATATTAAGCTGGTTTGAAAACCGCTGATTTCAATGCTGCAGAAATTTACTGAAATCAGCGGTTTTCAAACCAGCTTAATATATAGTAAAAAAATTCCAAAAAATGTAAAATTTGGTCTCCAAGTAGATTATAATATAGATTAAACATCTAACGGTTTGGATTTGTTGTTTGGACATCACACGGCTAAATATAGCCCCGGCAGCACCTCTGCCGAAATGCTGCCAGCAGCAATTTAGACAGACCCAATATATATATATAAGTATATTAATATAATAATATAATATATATAAAATCATAATATAATATAATATAATATAATATAATATAATAATATAATATAATATAATATAATATAATAATATAATATAATATAATATAATATAATATAATATAATATAATATAATATAATATAATATAATATAATATAATAATATAATATAACGTAACTTTGCAGAATTTTCTCGGACGGGCTTGACAACCCCGTCCCGATTTTTTTTTTTTTTTTTTTTTTTGCGATTTCTCGGACGGGCTTGACAAACCCGTCCAGGTTCTTTTCTTTCTTTTTTTTTTCTTTTTTCGCGCGGTGCGTTTTTGTCGTTATTGAATTATGTGGGATGGGTTGGACTTCCCCGTCCAGGTTTTTTTTTTTTTTTTTCGGTTAGTTTGGTTTTAGTTTAGTTGGTTAGGTTGGTTAATTGTTTGTTAACCGGACGGGTTCAGTTGGTCCGTCCGCAGGGACGGGTTGTATTACCCCGTTCTTCTTAGTTTTAAAAAAAAAATGCAAACGGTATTGAATCTCGATATTTTAATAATTTATTTTCTATTAATAAAAAATTCGGAACAGAGAGTCCGCATTGCAGTTGTACCCAACCCCTGTCGTAAGTTACGACTCGTAACTCAATATGAGTTAATCAACCCGAGGCCGAATCCTCTGCCGTACGCTCGTACTGCAGCCCCATTTTATCCGATCTGGACCGTTCATCTTCTAGCCGCGACAAAATCATCACTGTCGAGTGTCGAGTATGGATCAACGGCTTACGGTCCGAAATCTCATTATAGCATGTCCCATTATATCTGGATACTTCGGGTTCGACGGTCAGTTTGCAAAATCGTGCTCTTTCAGAGGCGAGCAGTCCGATAGATAGCGGCAGAGAAGGGAAATTTGTTACATCCTCGTCAGTCACGTCACGTTACGTCAGGTCACATGTGTTGATTATGTGACGTGATGTGTGTGTTGAATGATGTGACTATATTCAAACAAAAATTATACGTTACATCACGTTACGGTATTAAATATGGAGTATTCAATTTTTTTCTAGTTAATTTTCACGCATAAAATATTTAGATTTCTCTTTTAGTGTAGATTCAGTAATACTGGTACTCATATAATGTAGATTTTTATTTTCTCTAATTTAATCTAATAAATATTTATAATTTGATTTTTTTTAAGTAATGTTAGATGTACATAACATTTTCTCATAAAAAAATGCAACATTATGTATTTATTATAATTTTCAATTTTTTTGATGTATTCTTCGTAATTTTCAATAATTTAAATTAAAATATAGAAAAAAGTTAACGTGACTAATTTACGTTACGTGTAGTCACATCACGTATGATCACGGTGTGATTACACGTGACATGTTTATCTGCCACTATTTTGATCGTCACTTCACGTGATGAAATCACAACATATTTGTCATATCATGTCACGCCGTGTCATGTATTTTATTCTCTATATATCGAGCATTAATTTGTTTGATTCATCTTAAAATTCGTACATATTTAATTCATACGATTTTAGATTTATTCACGTGAATTCTAATGGTATAGATTAAACCGAAATTAATTCGACTTTTATGGCACCGCTGAGAAAGATATTCTTTCCAATCGACAATCGAAATGGTTCCATTTAAATCATACACATACACGGAGAAAAGAATTATATAATATTATTTTAAATAAGAAGAATTCAAATATTTTTATTTTATTTTTTAATTTTATAATAACAAAATTGATAATTTATATATCAAAATAAAATCGCTAAAAATGATCTATATTATTTTTAGAGTCTATTTGATTCATTCTAAAATTAACATCATGCTCTTTCGGAGTGGAAGCGATCCGATAGATACCGATCGGTGTTTGTTCAAATCATCTTAAAATTTGTACAAAATTTATTGAGTAGAACTAGGGTGCTCTTAAGCTCACCAAAGTGTTTGGTGAGCTTGACTCTAAAACCCATCAAATCAATTTCTAATGACGAATCCGAACCGTTGAAACCCGCCTACCTTACGTGTGATGTGTCTACATGTGAAATTTTTAAACATTCGAATTAATTTAGCATAAAGTCAAGCGGTCAAAAAACGTTCAAAAAATGAATGCACTAAAATTAATTTATTAACCTTCTAATTTTGACCAATTGACTTTATACTAAACTAATTCGAATGTTTAAAAATTTCACATGTAGACGCATCACACGTAAAGTAGGCGGGTTCTAACGGTTCGGATTCGTCATTTGAAATTGATTTGATGGGTTTTAGAGTCAAGCTCACCAAACACTTTGGTGAGCTTAAGAGCACCCTAGTTCTACTCAAATTTATTCACGTAATTTTAAAGTTATCCGCATAAATCTCAGTGTAAATTCGAATGAGTTTAGCCGATATTGAACTGAATTTAAAATCCGATATCCATCGCACTGCTAAGAAATGGTGCTCTTTTCTATCGACAATTCCTTTTAAACCATACACACACAAAAAATTATATCATACAATTTTAAATAAAAAGAATTCAAATAATTTTATTTTATTTTTAAATTTTATAATTGTGTTCTTTCCGAGTGAGAGCGGTTTGGCAAATACCGGTCAGAGTCTGTCCAATCTATTTTAATATTTGAGCATAATTGATTCACACCATTTTAAATTAGTTTGATCTAACCGAACATTAGATCAAATTTAATTCGATATCCGTCTCACTGGTGAGAAAAGAATTTTTTTTTTCCGGTTTTCAATCTAGATAGTTCCATTTAAATCATACACAGAGAAAAGAATTATATAATATTATTTTAAATAAGAAGGATTCAAATATTTTTTATTTTATGTTTAAATTTTATAATAACAAAAAATTTAAAACTTACATGTCAATGTCAAAATAGAATTGCTAAATGCTATCTATATTATTTTTTACTAGTATTATGCCCGTGCGTTGCAACGGGACATACTATAAGAGAAAAAAAATTATGAGAAAAATATTCAATAAAATTAATAGTTATTCAAAAATTGAGGGACATGATCTTTGAATAGAATTATATGATTATGCATTTTTAATTACTTTGAATCATGATCTCTTATAATAATTTGATGATATGATGATTCTGTATTTTAAGTACCAATAATTTGAAATAATAGCTTTCTAAATTTAAATTAATTTGTACAAAATAGAATACCTGATGCAGCTGATTAGATATAATACCCATGCCATAAGCAAACGTGATAGCATAATTAACATGCTTGTGCACTTGATCCGCACGAAAGATAAAGTTTCTAGCGCGAATCATATTGTAAGATGGACGACAATGATCTTTTATTGGACAGAATTTGGTCCAATGTCCATTGCAGCACGATGTCCGATTCCCTAAACGGAGTGACATCCGTCACATCACAATTACCTTTTTCTCTATAGCCCCTTGTAATTTCCGCTGGTAAAATTTAGGAGTTTATACAGAGTTCTTTCCCTGGCCGTTTTGTCTCCTCTTCTCCCCTTTCGGCGATTGTAAATTTGCAACTCCAGACTTCAGAAATTTAACTAGAGCCTTTGGATAGTTCTCTCGTCGGCCAACTGCCTCCCCTTTCTCGCATTGCAATTTTGGGACTTCGGAGAGTTGAGTCTTTGCAGAGTTGTTTCCTCACCTATTTCCTCCACTTTCGCCGTTTTTTTTTCTCCAGATAGGTGCTTATTTTTTTTTTGGCATATAACATCCCCTCGTTTAGTTTTCTTCGTCTTCTAGGCTGAATTCTTGTGTTTGCGTGTGCGCGTTTCTTAAATTTTTTCGTTATTGAGAAATTGAGTATTGCTCCTTTTTTCTCCCTGTTAGAGAGATTGTTATCTCTCTGTATATTTTTATTTGTTGGTGGAATAATGCTGATTTTTGTCTGAAATTTGATTTGGGTTTATGAATGAATTTTAAAGATCATAATTCCTATATACTTCCTGGACAATACGAGGTATGTTTTAAATTGTACGAATGTGTGGTGACCTCCGATTGAAGAAAATCCCAATTTGTGGAATATTAGGGTTAATAGGTTGTCTGAAGATGATGTAGCGGAAAGGATTTTAACTCTTTATCTTATATTTTGTAGGAAAACAAATATTTTTCTTATTCTTTCTCTATTTTTTCACCCATGTCTTGAAAATGGTTTCTCTCGTTTTTAGCTGATAGTGATGGATTTTGGAATTGAGTGGCGTGGTTCCTTGCTTGGTTGATGGATTTTTTAAATAAATCTTGTTTGAGATAAGTGTTGCCAATTTTGAATTTTGGAAATGTGGGCACATACCAAATTACCATTTCACAAACTATTGGTTCTGAGATATTAAAATTATGCAAGCTTTAATCAGCTTGATTTATGGGAAAAAAATCTAGTAGTAATAGGTTGCAAGGTAAATCCAAAGCAGTTGTGGTCTTGAAACAGATTCCTTCTGTATGTTTTTTCTAATAAAATTGTTCTAATGATATGCTTTATTCTGTTGTAAGTACATCTTCATCACTTACCAAATTAATTCTTATTTCAATACACAGTTATCTGACGGGTGCTTCGAGTCCTCCAAAACGGAATACCATACTTTCTTCAAATGGAGTGTAACAAAGATGAGGCTCAAAGAGCCAAGGAAATTGCTGAGAGAAAGTTTTTCCAGAAGGACCTAAATGGCGCAAAGAAGTTTGCTCAGAAGGCTCAAACACTGTACCCTCAACTGGATGGTGTATCACAGTTTCTCATTGCTTTAGAGGTGCATCTCATGGCTGAATTGAGGGTTTCTGGTGAGAAAGACTGGTACGCGATAATGTCCCTTAGCCCCTCTGCTGATGAATCAACTGTGAGAAAGCACTACAGGCAGCTCGTGCTGCAACTACACCCAGACAAAAACCACTCCCCTGGTGCTGAAGGCGCCTTTAAGCTAGTCCAAGAGGCATTTGGTGTACTGAAGGACAAGCACAAAAAACATATTTTTGATCAGAAGAGGAGAACTCATACTGCAAATGGGCATAACACGGGTAGTGTTGGTTGCAGTGCACAAGGTACCACCCAAACGGCTGCTCGACCAGTGCCACCGCAGCCGAAACGGAGCACTGCTAGCTGGTGGGGTATGAAAGGCGCCCAACAACCAGCTGCACGGCCAGTGCCACAGAATACTGCACGGATGGGACCACGGCCATCCAAACCATGCACCGCTGAGCATCACATGCCTAGTGCCACACAAAGGTTTAAACAGCCAGCACCACAGCCTTCGGAGGCAAGTACCTTCTGGACCCGGTGCACCAGCTGCAATATGTGGTTTGAGCATTCATTGATTTTTCAGAACCGCTTACTGCTTTGCCGAAGCTGTGCAACATCATATTATGCAGCTGATACTGGACAGCAGCCTGTAATTAGATACAATTTTGCGTTGATGGAAGATTGGAAGAGGGATAACTCGGGTTTCGCAGAAAAGTTTAATGGTAGCACCACCTCTAACCAAGGTTCCTCGGAGAATGTGAGTTCTGGGTTGAAACAGCCCTATAAGAGAATGAGGGGAGATGGAAGGAGCGATATGAATGGAGGTTCTCATGAAAAGACGCAGAGGGTGGGATCAGTTCAGGTATGTTTGTTTTCGGATGATTTTTATTTGATCCAATAGGATAAATAGAAAAGTTCTCCTAGCTCAATTGGCTATTGGTTCATTTTTAATACATCTTAGTTGGTCTACTTCATATTAAATATGACTTTCGACGCTTCAGAGTGGATGTGTTTTAGTTGTTCAGTTTTGGGGCTTTGAATATCTTGTGCGGGTCAGATAGAATTGCTTGAATACAAGCAATTGCCAACATTAGATTCATAAATTGTCTAACATGAAAACATAGGCATAAAGTCATCATATCACACACTCCTACCAGTGGTCTTAAACCTGAAAAGGAAACAAAATAAAATAGGATTGATGTGGGAATCTGACATTTTAATGTAGTTTTCTTAAACACTTGGGCACTGCAAAGGAAATCTGTTCTAACCATAGAAGATCATTTCTCTTATGACGCGTCCGATTCTTTGTCAACTTAAAACCAAAACAATTAGTGAGCATAGTTTTAATTCATTATTAGTCATATTGCCTTAACTCCATCCATTATTATGTTGGACTTTTTCAATGCATGTGTATTTGAGGTGTTCAAAGTAAGATATCTAGAAAGGCTATACAAATGTTGAAAGCTGCAAGAATGAAAAAACATAAATGGAAGGAAACCTCAGTGGTTTGTGTGAACTGCCAATTAGTTACTGTATGGAAGTTGTTTCAATGTAATCTTATTGCAAGATTTCTGTGCACTTTAGACTATGCAATGGAGAAATAGGCAGGATTTGATGCAGTTATCTTTTTCAATTTTCTATTCCTAACAAGTTCTTCAAATTTATGCATGCGATGGTACTAGTTCTTTTCAGGGTTGTTTCGTATAATATTTGATTTTTTTAGTTGAAGCTGAGTCCTGAATTTTCTCTGCTTTTCAATTTCCTTCTTTATTTTGCTTCTGTATCCCTCATTTGGCCCAAAAAACTGCTGTTAGGTCATAAATGCTCTCATTTTTGTTTGAAAGCTCTCTGAAATATTTTTTGATTCGTTTCCGAGATCCTTTTTTGCCGTTCTATCTCTAGTCTAGCCTGTTAAATGGTAGATTGAAGTGACACAGTTGCCTTATGCAAATACTTCAAATAAGTTCTTCTACATCCCTAGGTGAGAGGAAGATAGCTGGAAGCATGCAAATTTTAGAAATTGGATGTTCGCATTCATTGATTGAGAGCTCTATTTTGGTTCATAGACAATTGCTGCGAAACATGCACATTTTAGGAATTGGAAGTCGCATTCGTTGATTGCGAACTAGTTTCAGATCGTAGACAATGCCTAGTGCGAACCTAAATATTAGTATGAAATGCAGAAGTGAGAGGAAGATAGCAGGAAACATGAAAATTATAGAAGTAGAATGTTCGCACTCATTGATTGCGCAACTGGTTTTGGTCTGTGTATAGTGTCTGTGAACCTAACTATGCTGTATTATATATAATGGTTCCCAGGCATTGTTTGCGAACCAAAAAAGGAGTTCACACATAGTTCACATAGTGATTGCAAAATCCTACTACTAGGAAATCCCAATTTTGTACCGTTCGTCTTACCTTTGGTTTCAACTTTTCAAATTAAAATAGGAATGCTATTATTTTGTGGAAGATCAGGTCCAAGTTAAATCTTTGTAGTGAATATCTTTAAATTTTTTACTATTGTTACCTAATGTTTTTTACTCTAATAAAGTTTAGGCTCAAATTGATTTACAAAATATCATGTTGCATGTCAAAGGTCAGATAGCAGCAGATCAGTTTGTGTTCTTGATCCATGTCAAAGATCAGATATTTGCATGGTTGACAAATAAAATAAATTAAGATGAAATTGTGTCTTGTGCTGTTGTCAACTAGTAATCTAAAGCTTTGTTTTTACAAGGAGCTGTTTACCTTTAAACTCCTGGGTTTTGATCATGGGTTGTTACCAAACTTTGTCAGATAAGAACCCTTGCAATTTAGTTCTGTGCATGTACGTGACTGTTAATACTTTGAAAAATTGATATGTTCAAGACTATGAACTTCGCTGCATGTTTCTACAAATACCAGGAATTTTGTACGGATAACCACCATCAAGGAATTACCTTTTGTTTAGAAAAATAACTTAAAAGTTTGGTATTAATTTATTTAGTACTCTTGCAGCACAATTCCAACATTTTAACCTTTATTTTACACTAATTTCTCTTTTCCATTGCTTTTTATCTTGTATAATGCAGGGTCTCCAGAGTTAACAGAGTTTCGTTCTTTATTAATTTTGAAGGAAGGCTGGTTTGTTGTAGCATACTAGAATGGTCTTCTCTTTGTAAGGTTATGAATATGGCTTCATAGAACAAGTAGATTTTTGTCTAGTTTTGGTACTTAAAATGATCTTTATCTGCAATCATAGCTATAATGCAAAGAAAAGCATCCTTCTATCCATTATCAGTTGGATATCTTCATGTGTGGAATTGTGAATCGCATTCTTTTGTGAATATTATTCAGAGGGAAATTGTACTGTCTCATGCATGCAGTAGTAAAAATATGCAACTCTATTGTCATTTTGACGTGTTTTGGCTTTTTTATATCATCATCTTCTTTGCTTCTTTTGTTACTTTTTGTGGGTGTTGTGTTGGGTATACTATTTCCACTTAAGCCTTTGGTCCAACAGTTAGGTTTATCCTTGGTTTTCGCACTTTCAGTGCTGTTCTATGGTTGCAGTTCAATCAGTCAAACATTGTCTACAGATTCAGGGCATGGGATTAGCTTTTAAATTTCACAACAGGCCGAGCAGGTGGTGAGAAAAATTCCTGGCCATACTGCAGCATAGTGCAAAGCCCTGGTTACTTTACACATTATTCTTAAAGCAAATGCAGTTTGAGAGAGTGCGGAGTGCTGGTAATTGCACTTTTACTATCATAATAATCTGAAATATGACTATCTTATGACCTCAGCCCAAACTATAACCTGAGATACAAATTAAAACTGAAATATTACTCAATCTGACCTGAACTTGACTGCTGTTTCCATCTCTTCTCTTATTTGTTTTTCCTTTGATCTGGACTAAATTGGACTGACCAATCAGGATGTACTAATCAATGAAAAGGGATGATCTGCTTATGACCTAATGCAAATATTATTGGTGGATAAAGCTTTGAGGAATACTTTTTCCAGTTATCATTTCCAAAATATAATTTTGCATGTGAATTGTGCTATATGGTGTGAAATTTTTTGTTTTGTCTATCTCAGTGTACTCTTATCTTTCTGCTTTTTTGTATTTTAATATGATGACTGTATTCCGATGGTTGCTGCATTTTTTTTTTTTTTTGGGGGGGGGGGGGGGGGGTGGTAGGCAAACAACCGAGAAGATAGAGATCTGAACCTCTGAAGCACCGCAGCACCAGATATGAAGCAAGGTACGTTATATAATTTATTGTCGATGACTCGCAATGAGATTGTATTTTGCATGTTTCTATATTCTCATAAATTGCCGAGAGGCCCTGGTTGGATTGTTGGGTATAGTGGATCTCTTTTGTATTTTATGGATAATTTCAGGGGGGCTTTGGGAAATTTCTTGTGTTTGTTTTTTTGACTCTATCTATTTTTTACATTCCCAAATTCATATTAAGGAATCAACTATGATGGTATTAATACAGTACCAATCAGCTTTACATTGCTTTGAGAACTATTATGAATTTCAGCACACTGGATCTTAAGTGCTGGTAGGTACTGGATCAGCTGGGATACTGTCCATTACTCAATCTATTTGTTTTTTGTCCTTTCGCCTCTTTCTTTTGGGTTTCCTAAATTGATTTGCAGGTTCGTTCTTAATCAGCTATATTTTAATTACTAGTAGTATTGTACTAAAATTACTAGTAGTACTGTACAGGATCCGTACCACCCAAAACCAGGCTGGCATTTTTTTTTATGGTTATTCATTATTTGACTTCATATATGAGCGTACAAGCCTGTTCTCTGTTTTCTTCTGGTCAGGTCTGGTATTGTTAGATACCCTCTGGTTTGCATCACTTTATTAGTTCTGTAAACTTGCATTTGCTGTGTTTTTAATTTGATTGATCATCAAAATTTAGATTTATTCATCATTTTACTCTTGTGACTTTTTTTGCTTTCCTGATATTATCTTATACCTTTAACATGTTCATTGGCTTTGTTTTTGATCCTAGAGAGTTATCAGCTCCTGTATCTGATCAATTTTAAAAATTTGTTATAAGTGCTAAATTATGTATTTTAAAATTATAAAATCAAGTTCAATGTACAATTACAGGAGCTATCTGCTATGGATACTGAATTTATGTGCAATCCAGGATATAGACTACTATGGGAGCATTTATTAACAATTGATACTGAATTTTTGATACTGACTACTATGGGAGCATTTATTAACAATTGATAGTTTGATACTGAATTTATGTGCAATCCAGGATATAGACTACTATGGGAGCATTTATTAACAATTGATACTGAATTTTTGCAAACCAAAATATATTCTTTTGTGAACATTTGTCCTTGTATTGATTTATTTAACAAGATTGCAATGATTACTTACTAAAAAATTCTTTAGTTAAAGGAGACTCCATTAAACTTGGAAAACAAAAGAAAAAAGGTATCTTAAAGTTTAATTTTTTAAATTAATTAAAATATTATTATTTTAACATACAGGCTTTTCAGGAGGCTACAGATTTTTTTTGAAGCTAATTCTAGGAAACAATTACTATCCATATCTCACCAAAACCTAAGAATCCATGCAAAACAACTTGCCGTACAGAAGTTTCTTGCAGATGACTCAATAGGTGCCAAAGGCCCAATCCTACATGGGATGTCGCAATTTTGTGCAGCAGTAGATGTGCGACTCAAGGTCGAAACTAGGGTTTAGGCCATAAAATTGGTAGTGGTCACTTTGCTGGTAGATGTGTTGGATCTGATACGTCCTGCTAAGGGGCCCATTTTGCTGGTCCCGATCCTAGTCCTGCTGAGGCACAGCCACCAGAGCCATGTCTGAACTCGTTGCTATGATTGCAAATATTACTTTTTAGGTCGGTATCTCGTGCTTTGTTTCTGAAAACGTAAAACTTTTTTTTTTCCCTTTGCAACTGAGATCAGATGCCGGAATTTGAAGACACACAAGTGGTGTTATTACTCCAGCTTTACCAGGTTGAGAGGCCAGAATTAGGCCTGGAGTGTTAGTAAGAGGGCGAAAGGTGAATTGGTGATGGTTCAGACACGGAGGAAACCTTTGCTAGTAGTTCAGGTATGGTTGTTTTAGAATGATGTTACTTCATTATAGGAAAAGATGAATATTATATCTGACTTCAAGAATTTAGTTTCTAGCCCAAGAGAATGGAGACGTTTGATTCACATCTTAGTTACTTTAATACCATTAAAACTCTATTCGTTGGTAAATATTCTTACTTCGTTGCTTGTTATTGTTCTTGAGGGCAAAGTTCCCTTTATATTCATAGAAATTTAAGCACCAGTTTCTTGATCTCCTTTTATCTCTGGTTTATGTCAAAAACCTGATATATAGCATGATGAGCAGACTTATGCAATGTCTTATCAGGTGGCCTTGTTTCTTCTGTTCTGAGATAATTTGTATCATGGAAATGACCAAACTCAGAAAAGAGATGAGTTTTTACTAAATATCTCGGTGGTATACATTTGTGTAAGCATTTTTAGAAAATGTGTGGTCTTGCTCTCAATTTTGTAGTACCTGTATGGAACATGCACCATCAGTGAAGTACCTTCTCTTTAAGAAAACCGGAGAAGTTTTATTATTAAAAATTGTAGTTAGTAATTTAATAGAACATGTTTGACAATCCATTTGTTTATTTTCTCTATAATTTATCTCTTTTCCTTTTCTCACTCGCTGTCTGTATTATACCTGAGCTAGGAACAGGATAATTTATGGGGAGACTGGGAGGCTGACATCTTTTAGGCCTTCTTAGCCGAGCTAAGCCAATTCAAATCCGTTGCAATACCTGACCTTGTAGAATGAGATATGAGTCATCGGTTTCAATCTGGCACAAATCTCAAAGAGGAACCCCTATATTCCAAATAAATACCGAATTAATGTTGGCCTGGCTGAGTATTTTACATGGTCAAATACCCTAGGGGATACTCATTCGAGCCGAAGTTCCATACTTCCATGAGTATTGGAGTGATCAAGTAGGGTTACTTTCATTTTTTTTCGTCTTAATAAGTAAAGAATGATTTGACTGTTAATTGTAATTTCTGTTCATGAACTTATGTTCTTGTGTTTTAATTTAGAATGTAATATGAACTCGGATTAACATCAAATCCAGTACCTGGGATGTTAAAGTAGCGCTCTGCAATACCATTACGTAATTATTTGTCACAAGACTTGTAGCATTTTTGATATTTTAATAATCATTTGATGATTTATTTTTAGGCATATTATCAATATTACCAAATTTCAGGTTCAAAATTGTAGAAGTTCAATTCTATAATGTATAAAAAAAAAACTAGAATGACGGCCCATTAGCCAACTGGCCGTTTGTATCTGCGGCTTTCTCCTCATTTTACGTCGGAAGAAAAAAGAAATTGAGAAAAACGAGGAAAATGATTTTTTTTTTTAACATGATCGATAATTTGATTGGATTTTTAATTCTGTGACACTAGTGATGTCAAACATTTGTTATGCCTATAAATCTATAATTGAGTTTTTGGTATTTGTTGTATGTTAAACGAATTTATCTATAAACTGAGTTTTCAATTAACTTAATTCATTGATAAATATTGAATATAATGACATATTTAAGATGTGAGCGAGTCTTGAAATTTTTTGTAAAGAAAAATATATGACGCTTATTAAGTTTTTTTTTTTTTTTTAAAATCCAGTCTATTTGAAAAGTAAATCATATTTTAATTTGATGTTTGGATTTTAAGAATTACAAATGTAAAGTGAAGTTAGTACATCTTTTGACATCGAAATCCTCATTTTATATAAATATTGCAAGATCCAGAATTGTATATTGACTATTGAGTCTATGAACAAATCTTTTTCAAATGAGTAAATTCATCTTTTAAATTTACTGTGTGATTCTTTTGTAACTCTTTGCAAGATAGCATTAATTCAAGAACTGAAAATAATAATTTTAAATTGAAACTAAGACTATTTGGGATACAGCTAGTTATTAAATATGAGCTGTCAACCACATCAGATAATTTTTGACTGGAAAAAAAAGGCAACCTCTAGTAGGTGAGTATTGTCTTTTTCCTCCTTTTTTTTTTAACCTTTATCTAACAAACATGATAAACAGGCATGAGAAATGAATCTTATTCTTGGCGCATATATTTGGATAACGATTTATGGGTACCTATCCTGGTGATGCTTATCGTTTCCTTTCAACATTTAAACTAATATATTCATTAGCACAGGACACAGGACACAGGTGATCCTCAAGGATTTCTTGGTATGTAGTGGCGCCTTCTAGTAAACGCTAACAATTTTGGAGCATTAAAGTAGCAGAGTATAACATGTGAAGCAAGCCTTTCAAATTGGTAAAGCATCAAAGAAATTCAAAATTTTAAAATTTATCCGGTGAAAATTAGAAATATCTGACCCAAGATTTTTTTTTTATGTTTAAATATAGTCCCATCTGTCATTTATTATGAAACCCATTTATTTTCAATATAAAATAAACCACCATTTAAGCTCATGATTTTTTTGTCCCACAAGTGACCTAAATAATCTTTTGGTCCCCTTTGAGTAATGCATTAGAAAAGAGAATGAGATTACTGGTGAAACCAGTCTTATCAAATGTTTGTGAAAAGCATTACAAACATACAAAATGCATAGCTGTATCATATCAATGTTTAAATTTATTTTATTTTATATGAAGAGTAATTCTAATCTACATCCAGCTATTATATTCTTCAACATTAATTTCAGAAAAAAATTTAAGTGAACAAAATTAAATTATATATATATTCTTAATCAATAAAGTATGAATATTAAAATATCATTTAGCTTTTCAAATATTTTTCTTATAGATGACCAATAAAATTTCAAATTGATTTGAATTTAATATATTCTCTGTCTAAATAAGGGTGATCACATATATATATATATTTTTTAGTTTGAACAAAATTTTAATATATTGGATGAATGTAGCATAAACATTTGTATGTATCGTAAAATTATCTTATTGAAAAATAAAAAAATAAAAAAAATCATGAACTAGAACTCTTAATTTGTTCATAAGAAATTAAACAGGAAAATTATTTTGCTTAAGAATTCGAAAATTGAAACGAATAAATAATAAAGAATACTCATGAACTAATAGCGAATTTTACAAACTCTCATCGGCATATAAATTTTGTGGTTAATTAGGATTAGGATATATATATCGTCAAGAAAAGCCACATTCTATGATTATTGTACGAGGTGGGATTTAATGTTAAAGGTGGTGTTGTTAAATCGGTATCATTGATATTAAATTCATTCTTTTTTTTTTTTTTGAAGTTGTAAATAGCTAAACTAATTGATTGGATATAATTAATGATATATCGTACATACAAAAATTTAAATTATATCGACTTTATTAATTTGTTATGCATTTAAGAGAGAACAAAATTAAAAAAAAAAATTTGGCTGATTTAACTCCTGTTTTTATGGCTATCCAAATGAGGTCAAAATCCCATAAATTTTTTACGCATGTAATTAAAGTAATGTAGAACATATAAAATGATTTAATTAAATTAATATGTTAATTTATACACGAAGAAAAAATTTAGTGCCGTTTGACACCAATGACTATTTAATATTAGACCCCTCTCTTATATTACCATACATAAATCATATCAAAGGTTGGTACAGTCGTCACTAAAGATCAATTAGCAAATAGTACTCAAGAAAAAAAAAGAAAATTCAGAATCCCAACGGTAGAAAGCTTCTGGGACACCGGATTTATCACTATAATTAAAAAGTTAGCAAAGGCTTGCTCTAATCTCTTACAAGTTAATGCAAATACAGTTTAACCTAACAGCTGTGCACGTTATCTGTGCGTTGCATGAAGCTAAAACAATGTTGTCAATATCTTTATCCTGCTATCTTCTGACTAAAAAGATTCCAAAATCAACCAGCTTCTTATCAACACCAAGCACTCTGGTAATGAAGTGTAACAGTTTTACATGTTTCTGTTCCTTTTATAGAAAAAAAAATAGACATAAATCGGCAGCCTTGATCTTTTCCATTTTTATTTATTCTTCCATTAATGTAAGCTCAAGAAAGACATTCCTATTTATATCATCAACATGAAAAATATACTATGCAGTACTTGCATTATTAATTAGACACACACTTACACTTACAGATATACTCATGAACTATGTATTTATAGTACTTTGCAAAATATTGACGGTTGGGGCTTTAACTTCAATTTTTTTAGTTTAAATTTGAACAATTGGTTCAAACACCTCAATGAGATTTGATATCGAAATATTGTAAAAGAATCAAAATTTATATTTTTAAGTTTATTTTTTTTATACAAAGAAAATCAATATACTATTGGTGGTCAATAATTGTTGGCCATGGATGAAACTTTTCCTATCCAAAAAATAATTAAGAAAAACTAAATAAATATAAAACTTGTTTTACTATAAGAATTTGATAGAAACAAAACACATTGATTTTTAAAAAATTTCAGACTGTCTAATAATATGTTTTTGTTACTATTGAAGACAATAGTAAAATCTAAACAAATTTGAAAGGGGGAATTTCATGTATACCCCTCAAAAACTTCAAAATTTGTTTTCTGGAGAATGACTGATGGAGCAAGCCAAAAAGAAAAGACTTCTCACATTGTAAACATTCTGGTAATTTTGTAGCTGGTACGATGTAAAACAACAGCAAATGTTCCACTTCAATCATAAGCTCAAATATTTCAGAATTTATGCAGGGTCCTGCGTTTGTATCATCGTGAAATACTGAAATGTCAATCTTGTACACCTTGCCTATGTGCCAGTTTAAACATGGGTCCTTGGAATTCAATGTCCGTGGGAACATAGATGACTCGGTAGAGGCGATCTCCACCAAGCTTTCTGAACCCTAAATATTCATACAGGCAATGCATCAATGACCCCACCAAGCATGTATCAAAAGCCACAAGGCCAATAATCAAGTGCTACTCCCACGTAGGTTGTATCAGTTTTATTTTACAGATGGCGATGATTCACTATACATAGATTTTTCCAGAAATTACTAAGAGGCTCATCAAGTATTAACAGTGTTACCGTTAATCTTCCGACTGCACAAATAAATTTGGTTGGCATAGGGTGTATAAATTATTTGAAAATGATCCAAAGCTGTCAGCAACTTCTCTGTTATTTCCATTGCAAGTATAGCAAATGAATTTCATATCAACTTTGTAATTAGCTTCTATAGCAACTTGGAATTGCTTTTTTCATGACTATCCTGAACAAAATTACCTTGCAAAAAAAAAAAAAAAAAAAAAAAAAAATAGACCACTCTGAGTCAAAATGTTGGCCAATCAATTATTTAAACTTTTGTTACGTGGTAACACGTCAAGTACAAGCTGGATCATGCTGTTTAATTTTGTTTACTGCCTTCAATTTCAGCAGTAGTAAACTTTATTGTTTGATTGTTGTTAATCGTACGGTCAAAGCACACTCTCTTTGCTAGAATGACTAATTCTGAATAGTTCACTGGAATTAATTGATTGCCTTTTATGACAGGTTTAAATTGCAAGTACAAATAATGAGTATTTACTATTAATCACACTCCGGCCATGCCAGCTCTAGTACTGGCATTGTGTGAAGTTGCAAACCCTGATTTATTGTACTCATTATTTCGGGTAACAATCTAAACCTTAGTTTCCTATTATGACCCTGATTTTTTTGAATATTTTTATTTATAAAGATAAGAACATGTAATGTGAAGGGCATAAATAATGTGTTGTAACCGTGTTGGTCAAATATTTTATTTATAATTTACCTTTTAACTCATCATTACATAAAGGCCACTTTACCAAATTGAAAGGCCGTCCCTCTCCTCCTCGTCTTCCTCACTGTCGTCCTCCTTCTCCTGCTCAACCCCAAATTACTAACAGCTGTCAGCAACTTAAAAATGAACTTCTTCCTCCCTCAAAATAACTATACTAGCCAAGAAGCAACATGCAACTTGGCTTCCATTGATGGTTTTGGCACAACTCCGTTTGAGGATGTTTCCTTTCAAAATTCCACCAGCTATGATTTGGAATTATTTCCAAATCAGAATGAAACTTATTTACCTGATGTTGATGCAAGTGGTAGTTCTGATTTCCAAAGTACGTGGTTTAGTCATGCAGGAGGAGATAATTCCTCCCATGCCTATGTCCATCCTAACTTAATGGAGGTAAATACACAACTTGCTTCAGTGGACCATCATGAATTTTTTCCTAATTTTTCATATGGAGGAATTAATATGGATCAAGTTCCAGCTCAAAACGGCAACGTGCTTCCAACAACCAACTTTTCCGGGTATTATGGTTCCAAGGATTCAGCCAGTAATGCATGTCCGACGTGGAACACTTTGGACGGATTCACCGACAACGCAATGTTGCACTTTTCGGGACACACCTTTCCAAATGACGACAATATTCAGCTTGGCGAGCAGACATCCGCTGAATTGAATAATAATTCTGGCAACCACACACAATATTTACCTGCATACACAAGAATACATTGGACTCCAGAAGAAGATGAGTGAGTGCTTTTGATTCACACAATTTCTATATTTCTGAGATATATAGAACATATTTTGATGCCCACGTGTTTAAGGAACTTTACAAGAATGTCGATTATATTCTGCTATTTTATTTTTCCACAGATTGTTGAAAGAGCTTGTGAACCAACATGGAGAAGGAAAATGGGCATTGCTGGCAAAGCATTTCCCAACAAGGAACGGAAAACAATTGAGAGAAAGATGGAAGAACCATTGCAGACCCTACATTAAGGTACATATATCCAATTTTGTTCCTAGGTACCATGTTATTTTCTTTCTAATTATTTTCAATTGTTAGAGGTACTGGATATATTGTATAATCATTAAAGGAGCTTATAATAAAGATATATAGATCATCAGTATGTTCTCAAGTTTGTGCAACTGATCTATATCCACAAATTATTACATAAATAAATAATAGGAAATTTGGGACTCTCGTGAGTATTAGGATTAGAAGTTTACTCAATGCTTAATGTTTATATAAATGTTAAATTCAATGTAAGTTAATAACCTACATTACAGATACAGTGATTAATTTGTGAACAGATCAACTTCTTGAAAAGAAAAACATAGTCATAAAATATCACGCAAGAGTATAGAACAAATTATGTGGATCATTAAGGATAGTTTTCAAAATCAAGAATAGTTGGATTTGGTTTTAGTTATGACTAATCAACAATAAACTTTTATTAAAAAGTTTAAATTAATTAACAAGTGCTTAAAACTCCTCTGTATAATTGGAATCTTTGCTATTCTAAGAAGAGAAATTAGAATCTATGATGTCTGAACTCTCATGTATATATATTTGTTCTCTTCAAAATAAAAAATTAGCAATTATTTGTCTTATGTTATATAAATAAGAAGCAGTGCATGGAATTTTCACTGGTTGTTACATTTGTGAGATTTTGAGCCTTGTATTAAAAAAAATGTGATTGGACAATCTTTATTATAATTAGCAGTAAATTTAAACAGGTTAGAATGACATCAACATGGGTCTATCCTACTGGGGTGAACTTAAAAAGTGGCATGAACTTATCTGAGAGTACTTCTTATCATATAACGTTATATATGATAGTACTTCCTATAAGTTAGTCCAGTGTTCACTTTAACAACTATACATTTTAAACACACTATGACATTGTGTATTGCACCTATCAAAGGAATAAAATATCAAGAATTGCCTATAGCAGAGTTAATCGGAGCTGCTTTTCTGATAAACCATAGTGCACCCAGCTATAACAAAGCCAGAATAAGGTACTAGACATTTACCTGGCAGCATTTGCCAAGATCACTTACAAAAAAGAAAAAGAAAACCCCTTCTGGTTCAAGAAAAAATGAAATATAGATATGATCTTTTGTTTTTCACTATGATGGCTCATTATACGCCAACCTAATAAAAATATTATTTTCTATTTAAGTAACAATAGAGATGATGATTATAAGTATATATCTTTCATTGTGCATCCTTCCGAATATATTTGTAGATAGCTGATAGCTCCCTTGCTGATTAACTTATCTTTCCTAATACTGTGTCTTTCTCAATGAACAAAATCAAAGTTATACCTTTTAGTTAATTCTAAATTAAAAAAATAGCATTGAAGATAAAAAAAAAAACAATATTTTCATAACATTGGATTTCTATTAACGACGTCCAAGGTATTTATCAAAAACACCAGCATCTTATGGACCAGAAATAGTTGCTGTTTTGTAATGTGACATATGTTAGCACAGAATCAGTCAGAATGGTGCTAATCTTTAAGAAGTAAATAATTCAATCTTGCAAGAAATAAAGACTATCCTAACTAGTACCCTATGGACTCAATTGAATAATGAATAATCATTATCGTATAAATATCTAATTAATTTACATATACCAGCTGTTGACTAACTACACTTATTTTCTTTCTTTCTTTTGCCTCGTTGACATCTAAGGACGACAAATGGACGGAAGAGGAAGATGTGATGCTTATAAGAGCACACACACAATTTGGGAATCAATGGGCAAAGATAGCACAAGTTCTGCCGGGTAGAACTGAAAATGGGGTCAAGAACCATTGGAATACAAACAAGCGGAAAAACTTTGCAAAGAGCTTCATAAAAAACCGGCATTCGAAATCAATAGGCGTGTTGCAGCAGTACATTGGCAGCCTGCTTCAGGATGATATAGCAACCACCTCAACCGCAAATGAAGCAAACCCAGAAATGCCAAGCCACAGTATGGGAAATTTAAACCTGGTAAATCTTCATTCATTTCCTAATTATTACAGCACAGCTGGGGTCAATGATGCAGCGCAATTCAATGGTTTTGATGTTTCAGGCTCCGGTGCTTTGCCAGAACTTTTGCCAGATCCCAATTATGCAATTTTTTATGATGCAAATAGTGTGTAACGAGACTAGCTAATTGCAATGTCAATGGATTGTTGTATAATATAGAATTAAGGCATATTGTTGTGAGTTGTGACTTAAATTTTCTTTTCCTTTGTTATGTGGTTGGAGGAACATGAAAATTCTAATGTCATGACTTTAATGTGTGCTTTAATATTTTAGTTAGCTTGCTTGATAATATAAATTTGTCATGTAGAAGTGATTTATTTGGGATATTTTTTCTATTGTGAGAGGTAAGAAAGAATAGGTTGAAAGAGGAGAGATATAGAGGAAGGGCGCTAATATATGTTAAGAGTTAAGACTGTGTTTCAATAAATAAAAGGAAGGAGATCGAGGGGATCGAGGGAAGCGAGAGCATGACAACACTTGACCGACACTGGGTACTTGCTCCATAATCGAACATTTTGAGAGGGAGAGGAGATGGGCGGCATTAATAGACACAGTTAGGTAATATTAATTAACAGGCATCTATAAACTAATTAGCGATTTTGTTCACCTCTGATTCATTCCGTCACACAACTGTTTGCGAAGCACAATCTAAAGAAACAGTGAGTAATAGTTTATTGTCCTGTGCCCCTATTATTCAAAGAGCTTTTGGAATCGTCGGACCACTTTTGTGTTTGATGGGTTCTCTCACCGTCAGATCTGTTTTAGAATTAGTGTGTACGGATTTTAAAGCAGACGCGAAATACTGGTGCAAATCCTAAAGCAGATCTGACGGTGAAGAGAACCCATCGAACACAAAAGTGGTTCGATGGGCGTCGAACGCCCCCTCTCCTTTGGAATCATGATATATATATAAAGGTGGTATCTCTTCAAAGAATATATTGGCATTTTCCTAACTACGTACCAAGTTCAAACCAGAACAAAGAATTTATTGTTCGACAAAATTAATTAGGACTGCTATTAGTGGATCGGATATAATCCAACTGTTTTCCGGATTTGAATCCAATTTTTTTTTTTTTTTTTGGAAGTTTAACTGGATTGTGGATATTGAAGAGATGAGTTATATATGATAAACTCTCTTTTACAATAGGAAGGAGTACAAGAGAATAGGTTACAAGGCTTTGAGTTTTTTACAGAGAAAATGTAACGTCCCCTGGGCTACAGTCCTCCGAAAATCTCCGCGTATACAAACCTTTCCTTTTTAGCTTAGTTCCGATGCGCTTTTAACCGCCGGTAACGGAAGAAGTACTTTTTCGGCCACATGCTTTCAAATGCCATAACCGGCAACGACGCGCTTTCAATTGCCATAATTTCAAGTACAATATGTATGTTCACAGGATAATATGTGTATGTTCACAGGATAATATGTGTATGTTCACAGGATAATATTTGTATGTTAATAGGATAATATGTGTATGTTCACAGGATAATATGTGTATGTTCACAGAAGGTGGTCCCCAGTTTGACTGCCGATTGTACTTCAATTGTACTTTATTCGTTGACCACGCATTTTCAACAGCTTTCACGCGTTTTCATCTAGGACCACGTGGTTTCATCTGCAGAACATCCATTGAACTTGTTTATAGGATTGTTTTCATAGTATTACCGGATCTAATGAACTTGTTTATATGATTAGTGTAAAAAGTCCGGAAATTTTCGAAAGACTGAGGGCCGGGTACTGTTAGCTGCTTCCTTTTTTACAACCACAACCTTTGAGTTCTATTTATACCTATCATAAGATACTGTAAGAATTTGCATGCATCTCCAATACAGGCTAAAATATACATACACCTAGAATATTCAAGATGCATCTAGAATATTGATACATATATACACACACTACAATACTATAATCTTTAGTATACTCTAGTGTAATTAGTATTTTAAAATAATCTAGTATACTGCACTCAGATGATTATGAAGGAGATGCAAACTTCAACAGTTAAATTAGGCAAATATATATTTGATATGGATATATAGTTGGATATTAATGTTCAAATTCAAATATTTAAAGATATAAATATTAGTATATAATATTACGGATACGGTTTAATTAAAGCATGAAAACATATATAAATATCATTAGTAACATAATTATACAAAGTTAGAATCGACAGGCATGGATTTGTACTTAAATATTAATAATTGATTAATGTAGCGCTTCCAAATTAAATGTAATATATATAGTTGGTCAACTAACTTCGATGTCATAACAAATGTCAATGCATGTTAACATTAAAAAAAAAAAATAGACATTGCTATAGCCAGTGTTTTAATAATCGGTTCTTATTCGGTATTCGAAAAGCCACCGAATACCGCATATACGATATGCGGCCGCATATTCGGATTTTTATTCGGATTTATATATTCGGATTTTCAAATGAAAATTCATATTAATTTCGTAGAAAAAATATATCTAATTTGTTCAAACACAGTTTAATATTCAAAAGCCTTTGTTAGTACTTGGAATCAAAGTGATATAGGGGCCATATAATAACATGATAACTCTTTATCAAAGCTCTTTTATAAATAACATAATTTAAAGGCCCAATAAGCAGCCCATATATATATGTAGATAGTAGCTAGCCAGCTAGCGCCTCAACAGCTCCCACTTCCCAGCGTCTCCGGTTTGTATATGATTGTCCCACAGTATTGAATAACAACAGAGAGGCAAGTAGAGAGGCTATAAAATAGCTTGAGTGGGATGGGTAGAGAGTGCACCTGAATGGGTTCTGGATCAGAATATTTTCGGATTAGGAACTCAGATAATGGATTATTGATCTGAATTATTTCGGATTTTGAGAATCTGAATTTAGTTTTCAAATTTGAATTATTCGGTTTTTTATTTTTTATTCGGAAAAGTTCGGCTGAATATTCAAAACCGAATATTGGACCGAATATTCATTTTCTATTCGGTTTCCAACCGAATACGAATATTCGGCCGAATAGACCGACTTTTAAAACACTGGCTATAGCACTATCTGAAACAATGTTTTCTCAACTTTTCTGTCCAGTTATTTGAGATGCTATAGCAAAAATCGCCTCAAAATCTGTGTAGGAGCTAACTGCTAAGCATTTCCAAAACGCTAGGTAGAGAAAAGGGAGAATGGTGACGGAGAGGAATTAGAACGAAGAAAGAAAACGAGTAAGGTTATGGTAATATGCATCAAGTGTGCTATGGATCCACATCTCTATTTTAAAAGCTCTAACAATCGATATAAATTATTAAATGTAATCTTCATATGAAAATATACTTGTAAATCAAATTTTATATATTTTTTTTATTAATTTCTATTACTATTTTTATAGATAGCTAGAAAATTACTTAATCTAAAAATTATGCACCATTTGAAAACAGTGATTAGACTTATTTAAAAATAGTAAATAAATTCTAAAAAATAATAAATTTGATCTTCAAGTACATTTTCAAATGAAGATCATGTTTAATGATTCAAATTAACTGTTTGAATTTAAAAAATAGAGATATGAATCTATAGCACGGATTGATCTATAATATGCATATATTACCAGCCTCACTCTCATATTTCTATTAGTTTTGTTAATTATATAACTTATAAATACGGCCTTTTATGATTCGATATACTAAAGCATTCCAACAGAATTTAATATATTAATTTGATATACTTTTAGTATTTAACATGAAAAAATTTAAAAGAATATTTCTGATAATTTTAATTAAGAAGTTATTATTCGGTTTATAATGATAATATGACTTGACATAAAGTCTCCATTAATTATGCTCATGAATAGAAACAGATAAATGCCTTTATAACAGATTTTAATTTGTACATACAATTTGATGTATTATTTTTATTTAGTACAAAAAAAAAAATAACATGCAGTGATAACATTAAATAGAGAATATATATATACGTACGGAGGTTTTGATGGTTATATATCTCTATTATATTATTAAGCACTTGGGTGTCCGATCCGCCAACGGCTATGATTGAGAGATGAAACTTCGGATTTGATCTCAGCTCTCCAATTACATATTTTGTCTTTTTTTGATTAAATGCATCTGTTTTATATATAGATGTCTAAATTTAGTTAAAAACATACCCACCACATATGCTGCCACACGATACATTATAATTAAAATTGAATAAATTTTGAAATTTAGCGATATATTTATCTGTTTCCTTATTTTTTTGTTTTCATATTTCTCCTCTTCAATTGAGAAGACTCCACCTTCCATTTTCTTATTTATTGTTTCCTTACTTTTTCGTTTCTATACGGATCACAATGAAATTTTTTTTTTTAATTTTCTTATTTCTCTTTCTGTGTTTCTATACATATTGGTGTGGGCAATTTAGAATATATTTCCGATATATAATATATCAATGTGTGTGTGTGTTCTAAATTGGAAACAAAGAAGAATATAAATTGGAACGTATAAAGTTGAAATTGTTTTTTTTTCTTTTTTATCTAGTGCGTTAATGGGTTTGAAATTTGGATCAGATTAATTATTTTCTGGCATGAGTACCAGCCGATATCAATGTTATTTAGCGTACTGGTGCACAATACTCTTTTCCTACTTTGATGAAAATTCTGAGTCCACCCATAATCACGAGAAGTTCATTTAATATCTTAAATATAATGATCAAATTAGAAATAAATTAAAATTATAGATATGTTTTCTTAATAATATATAGTGTGTATTAAGATTAAATTTGAACTAATTTGAAAGTTATTTGACATTCAATTAATCAATATAAAGTTTTAATAGTTGAGCTTGGACAATTTTTTTAATGAATTATCAATCATTTTTTTTTTTTAAATATGGCTTGGGTTTAAAATGAGAAAATTCTCCGTACTGATATATATTTGTATGAAGATAATATATGATAAAATAAAGTTTTGTATTTTATTAATTTTTTAATATAAATTAGTTGTATTCATTCTTTTTTTTCTTGTTTTGAAAAATATTTTGTCGAAAGTACAAATCGAGATATTAATAACACTTTTTTATTCATTTATCAGACCTAAACCGACCCGTACCGTACTCGTTCACACCCCTAATCTGTTTGGAATAAAACGAGGCCAGAATACCGACATTAACTATTTTTTGGTGATTGAACACAGTCATTAAATATATATTTTTCGGGGGATTAAATACCGCCATTTGAATAGGATTAAGGACTTAGGTTAGAGTGGTCAGATCTGCATTAAGAATCGTGCAGACCAATTATACACGACTCTTAATACGGATCGGACGGTTGACCGAGGATGCACGATGAAATTTTCATCCAGGTATGGTTTGGTTTCTTCGTAACATTCGTCTCTCCAGTAGAGCCTCCGAGAGAGAGAGAGAGAGATGAGGAAGAAGAGACACAACAATGAGGGTGTTTCGTCGCTCGTGCGGAGTGGTATGGCCTGGTATAGACAAAGGTATTATTCTCATCTTCATGTATCTCATTCTTATCTTGGAATCCATCAGTACTGTGATGATGACGTGTCTCTGGTGAACCTCTAAGGAATTTATACATCCATGACCATGCTTGGTCTGATCCTTTTCAAGTTGTGCATAGATTATATATAGTGTGTGTGTGTTGCCAGCCCCACGGTAAAACCTCCACGGTACTGGAGATGATTTAGTAAATATTTCACACGGATATTGTATCTAAGAGAAAATCTGTGCTTCGAACGCATTTTAAAGTTAGCGCCCTCTTTAAACCAAATGAGTATCTGTACCCATTCTTCTACACACAGATTGATGCATTTATTTGTTGCACGAAAGTTGTTCGATGAAATGCCAGAGTGATTTTATGGTTTGTATATTGGGTTCCTAATAGGTAAAGCCAAAGGTCTCAGCTCCCTTAGCATCTTCAAGAGCAAAGGGTTTGTGATCCATTTCCTTAATAGAATCAATTCATGTAAGAATTCTTACGTTAATCAGTAAACATAGTTTAGTATTTTAATGAAAATTGCCAATATGGATATGACTCAGGATTAATAGATTAAAGTAAAAGTTATTTCCTTAAGTTAACCTTAAATACCATCTCCTATACTCATTAAAGGAATAACCAAACTTATATTTACAGAACAATTTGTTTAGAGTGAGGCTATGGTACTATGCATAGTGCACATCGGTTCGTACTATATATCCATATCTCCATTTTTAAAGTCCAAATAATCGATCCAAAATGCTCAATATAATATCCATATAATATGTATTTGGAGACCAAAATTTACAATTTTTTGGATAAGTAGAAAATCAGTTGATCTAAGAATTCTACACCATCCAAAAGTAGTGATTTTCTACCTATCTAAAAATATAGTAAATAAATTCTAAAAAATGTAAAAATTGGCCTCCAGGTACATTTTTGTATGGAGATCATGTTGAGTAGTTCGGGTCAGCTATTTGGACTTTTAAAATGAATATATGGATCCACAGTACAGACCATTGTGCGCTATGCATAGTCCTGTAGTCTCACTCATTTGTTTCAGCATATCTGATGATTAAACTAGTATTCACACACTTCGTTATTTTGGAGCAATCTATTAATTTCTCCTAATAGAAGAACACTGACCAGTTTCCCTCGGAAACCGACCAACTAGAAGACCGATATTTTTCTGAAACAGTCTACATATAAAGGGTAAAATGGGTACTTTATAAATTTAAAATGTATTTTAATATAAAAGACAATAAAATGGGTAAATTTGTGAGTTTTGAAATTTTTAAAAGGCTAAATATAATATTACAAATTTCAGAGGGGGAATACGTAATTTCAAAGTTATTGAAGGGTATAGATGAAATTCACCCTATTTTTTATATTTTGGAGGTAAGGACCCAAGTCTCCCTTCACAATAAAAGGAAAGAAAATTAAAATTGTTGCATTTTTGCTAACTTCTCATTAGAATTTGATCTAATGATTTGGTTCATGTTCTTTATTGATATTGATTAATATGCACTTATCGATATATCAATCTAAAGTTCAATGTAACAAATAATTAAGTGCATTAATATGTGTTAACACTTAAATGGATTTCGTAATACTTTATTAAGTATGTCTACATTCATAAGCCAGTGTCAGATAACGATAAGAAAAAAAGTTTGAAACTCCTGTTACTAAACGACAATTGGGGGTTTAGAGCTATCTTGAGGGTTTGGTGTTAAAAGGGAAACCGAAACTAGTAACCTCAATATAAGTCTATAAGGCACTCCAACCCATATCCTTTCACCAGACCGACATTGCATCTCCTTTACCAAGTTGATCTCCAAAATCTGCATGGTTGGATCTTAATTAGCAATGTCTAGGGTGATGACGTCCCTTAGAAAGGCCATATTGGTGAGCAAAAGAAAAAAACTTTCTATACAGTTCCTGCTTTTCAATTACATCAATTACTGTCCAATTTTACAATTGAGGAGGATTCCGATTCTATTTTCTTTTTGGATATTATGAGTTGCTAGTGTTACAACCTCTCTTTTCTATTAATATTTGAACATTTTAAACAACGAATCCAAATATTTATCATATGAGCAATGTGTTCTCATAATTTTGTGATATTATTTTTGTTTGTTTTGTACGAGATCAAGATGCCAAGAAATAGACGGACTAAGATTTACATGGATTCTTTAATCTTAATGCAAAGCAAACTAAAATATTATCTAATTTTGCATGGAAATCATGCAAGAGGATGGATGAGATCAACAGTTCAGATTTGTTGTTTACATATTGAATTTTGAATAGTTGTGTAAAGTAGAGGTTATGACTACTTCTTTACAATTAAATTAATATCGTGTTGTGCTACATTTAGTATAAGCTTCAGTAGCAACAGATCACCCTATATGCAATTTTGGATTAGTTTTTTCAAACTTTTTGGTGACTTATTGAATATTTATTTCAGGTGATAACAAATAACTCTTTGGAGTTTAGTATTCATCAAAATCTTGAGCAAAGTAATAGAAATCTGGTGGATCATGAGCATTTTGGAAGTGGTAGTTCTAATTTCCAAAGAACGTGGTTGAGTCTTGCAGGAGGAGATAATTCCTCACATGACTATGTCCATCCTAACTTGATGGAGGGAAATAAGCAACTTGCTCCACTGGATCATCATGAGAATTTTGGTAAATTTTCATATGCTGATGAAGGAACTCATATGGATCAAGTTCCAGCTCAAACCGGCAACGTGCTTCCAACATCCAACTTTTCCGGTTATTATGGTAGTGATGTACCTCAACCGTTTAATGTTTCCAAGGATTCAGCCAGTAACACATGTCTGACGTGGAACACTTTGGACAGTTCCACCGACAACCGTTTAATGTTGCACTTTTCAGGACACACCTCTCTGAATAAAGACAATATTGAGCTTCACGAGCAGACATCTGCTGAATTGAATAATAATTCTGGCAACGACACCCAATATTTACCTGCATACACAAGAATACATTGGACTCCAGAAGAAGATGAGTGAGTACTTTTGATTCACATAATTTCTATATTTCTGAGATATAAAGAACATATTTTGATGCCCGCGTGTTTAAGGAACTTTACAAGAATGTCAATTATATTCTGCTATTTTTTTCCACAGATTGTTGAAAGAGCTCGTGAACCAACATGGAGAAGGAAAATGGGCTTTTCTGGCAAAGCATTTCCCAACAAGGAACGGAAAACAATTGAGAGAAAGATGGAAGAACCATTGCAGAACCATTGCAGACCCATTTCAGACCCTACAGCACAGCTGGGGTCAATGAAGCAGCGCAATTTAATGGTTTTGATTTTGCTGGCTCCAGTGCTTTGCAAGAAGCTCAGAACTTATGACAAATCCCAGGTATGCACGCCAATCTCCAACAAGACTAATTGCAGGATGTCAAGTGAGTTTGAAGGGCAGATCAGATCTTTAGTATCAGAATTCTTAATAAATAGGGATTGTTGTGTAATATTGCATTAAGGCATTGTTGTGACTTAATTCTTTTCCTTTGTTTTTCAAATCCTTTGTTATGGAGAAACTATCTTTTGGTCTAGTGGCAAAGGCAATGCCATCTGTGTGGAAGGTTGTAGGTTCGAAACCCGGATGAAAAATCTCTTGTGGATATTAAATCAGTTGGGTTGCTTGACCCACAACTTTAGTTAATAATAAATCATTTGTTATGTGGTTGGAGGAACATGAGAAATTGTAATGTCATGACTTTAAGATATTCTTTAATATTTTAGTTAGTTTGCTTGTTAATGAAAATTTATCATATAGAAGTGATTTATTTGTGATTTTTTGCCTTGTGAGAGGTGAGAGAGAAATAGGTTGAAAGAGTAGAGACAGAGGAAAGGTGCTAATTAATATTAAAGGAGCGGTGAACTGTGAACAATAGTTTGTTGTACTATGATCCTATTATTCAAGAAGAGCTTTTGGAGTCATGAAACCTATATATAAGGGAGTGTGTATTCTCTGCGGAACCGCATGAGATAAAATAAAGTCAAAGCTAAACCATAAGAAATTCGGAATTATTTGAAATACATGATCCTCATAGATATAAATACTGCATATGTATATATAAATACTTATAATACTTGATATTAATATTTTGAGACATCATCCAGTATCATTTGTAAAAAATATTTGCAAGTATAGGTATAAATATTTGCATGACGATGTATAAATACTTGCATGACGACGAGTCCGAAAGTACGTCATCATGAATCTCATTTGAATGACAAAATTGCATAAAAGAAGTTCGTGGTTTTATATTCGCAAAACTCTTCATAAATTGTAAAAAATATAGACGAGATTGAATAAAGAAAAAAAAAATCTTCTAAAAACGTGTATGGTTCTCCTATGTAGTTTGAGTGGTCCACTACAAGCATTTATTGTGCGGATGCGTTTGGGAAATTTGGTTGGGAAGACAATTATTTATGTATAAATTGTTAACTCATAGGTATAAATACTTCCGTGCATAGGTAATAATATTTTAGAAAGAAAAAAATTAGTGTTGGAACTTTTGCAATCCCCCCAAATAGTTATGATGCGGGTATTTTGCGAATACTTGAGTGTGAGTGAAATTATCAGCTTCCTTTTAATATATATTTGACATATTTTTATCATTTAGCATGAAAAACATTTATCTAGAAGTATTATGTCGGTTTTAATCAGGGGCAGAGCAAGACTTTCAAGTTATGAGGGTCAAACATAAATGGGGGTAAGTCATATAAATTTTCATGCTACAAATGGAGATCAATATTACCGTATCTATAGCATTTTACCCTATACTATATAGAAAATTGTGTATAAATACAAAAATTTTAAATAAATGGGGATCAACTGACCTCCATTCCTTGAATGTAGAGCTGCCTTTGGTTTTAATGAAAATATGAATAGAAACACGTATATAAATGCATTACAATACATCTTTTTGTGTAAAAGTTGATATATATTTTATTTTTATTTAGTTCAAGAAAAATTATGAACATGTAATGATAACATTAAATAGAGATTTTATATAGGTTTTGATGACTATATAGTTGTCCTTAAAAGCGACTTAGAGGGGGTGAATGATTGTATGGACCGAAAATTGAAACTTATTTTTGGCTTAATTGCAATTTAAAGTAGAACAAGAAAATGACAATCAAGCAAGTCTTAATTCACAAATAAGTTTACAAACTAAATCAAGTAAAATAAAAAGAGAAAAATATGAGAAAACACACAAACTTGTTAAAGAAGTTTGGACTACCAATGTTGGGTAACTGATGAACAACAATTGATCTTGAAGTAATGCTCAATAAGAACGAAGGGATGTTTATGGAATAGCTATGCCCTCTAAGAGAGGTAATTTAGCAAAATTTAAATTAACTAAAATGTCCCAAGATGCCTCCTATTTATAGGGAAACCAAGGATTCAATTTAAGCCTAAAATATTCAGAAAACCGGTACAATAGTTAGTTCATTTTTGAAACTGAATGATTTAAAAAGGACTTGATGGTTTAATAAAATCGTTGGCAAATTCATTATTTTATTTTGCTTAAGAATTATGTATAAATCGTTTGATAGCTAAAGAATAATCAGACGTTCATTATTCAATAACATCTGAAAAGAAAATGGTAATGATTTTAATTAATGGGTTTTCATTATATACGCTCTCTCTTCGATTTTCTATCAACGACATATTAAAGAATAATTTCGAATGATGAAATCATGTGTCAAATTAGTGATAATCACCAACTTGCCTTGCCGAGAAATTCCATAAAAAAAAAAGGTAAGTTAGATTAATGTGAGCTACTCATATATATACAAGTTGTAGAACTTCCATTAACAGTTCTTCACAGACCTTAAAATTTAAAACACAGTGATAAATCAAGATTTGAATATCAACTACCAGTATCTTTTATACATCTTAATTGATGTACTATAAACAATATATTTTATTTTATGTTTTGTCTAAAGACTCTGAACTAGATCCATATTCAAATGAAGATCAACTTTATGTTGGAATAGAATATTCTGGCAATGTCATGTATTTCATTTTTTCCATCTTTAGCAACAAAAACTGTAAAATTCATTGTTACTGTTAATATATGTAAGAAGTGGGATTTGAACCCACGCCCTCTCGCAAGGACCAGAACTTGAGTCTGGTGCCTTAGACAGAGGCGGACCCAGAGTAGACCGGGGTGGGGATACTGATCGACTTTGCTTCTCTCTGGAAATTTTTTTGTCACCTCTTTGGAGATTTGATTTGTAATTAGGAATAAATTTAGTGTTAAAAACAAAATAGATTTCTTAAATTATGATTGGTAATTAGAATTATAAGTTAAAGCATCAGAAATTATAAGTCAAGAGCATTGGAAAATTAAGTCAAAGTATTGTTTTTTTATCGAGTACTCAATTAGTTAATGGGTTTAAATATGATTAGCTATTTAAACCCGATTCGATATATTTTTGCCCATCCTTGACGAAAATCCCGAGTCTGCCCCTGACCTTAGACCACTCGGCCATCCTGACTTAGTTATATTCTTAATCTATAATGAAAGAACATATCAAAAATATTAGAAATAACTTGTATGTGTTGGAATAAATGTTGAAATTTGATATATGTTTGACAATTTGATGTAACAACCTAATTTTAGAAAGAGAAAAAATTAAAAATAACATGTATATTTGGTTCTTGATTTTTTTATTTCTTTGCTTGTCGAACAATGTGTATTGATCAATTTTTAAAAAATATAATTTAATTTTATAATTATTAGTATCATTTGATATTGTTTTGTAATCGTCAAACTACTTAGATAAACTTTTGTCAAAGAGGCAGATCAGAATTTGTAAAGTTGTACAAACTACAAGCCTACAAGCTCCATTAAAATCATTAAATGCTGAAGCTTTTCTATAATAAAAATTATGTGGTGGCAGTGGTACCCTTAACCGGTCAGTTTTACTGTTAAAATACAGTGCCTGTTGCGCTGTGTTTCTGTTCCACTAAACTTTGAATCAGTATCCAGTTTTTGTACAAGGGATGTTACGTTGATCAATCTTTTAAAATTAATTTCAGAATTAGGACAATGAATTTCTTCAAGTTGGTAACAGTATTAGCAACTGCAATATGAAGATTTAACATTCAAATCAGAATTTATAAGTCGAAGATGTCAATAATAAGAGGAATTGAAGGAAAGAAAGTCTCTGTTAGGTGGGTTTATTGGCAATCGGGGTTGTTCATTGAACATCGGAATTTCTAGATCCGCTATAAAATTCATGCGGACGATTTATTATAAAATTCACTTTATGAATCTAAAAGGAGCACGGATATTAATGCGTATTGAACGGCCCCCAACTGGCCGCCTCTTTATCCGTAAATAAGAGAGGATGGACCTTGTTTTTATCACTACAGATGTTTTTTTTCACACAATTAATAAGGACAGATACATTTTCTACATTGTTAATTTCATTTCAATTTCAAATCTAAGCTGATAATTTCATTTGCAATTTAGAGATGTATTATAAATTTAAATAATTCTTTTAAAATTGCTTTCAAAATGATTAACAAAAATATTAATTTCTATTCGTTCATTCATCTCAAAAATTAATTTTTGGAATGTTTGAGAATTTTTCCAATTTTTAACTAAAAGCAATTAAAATTAATTATATGAGTGAAGTGTTTTACAAATTAACTTTAAATTAATTTCAGTTATTTTTATTGTAATGAGTGGATTTATAGAAGTAAACAATGTTGTTTTGGTGATGTTTTGGTATAGATAAATTAGGGATTACTTAATTTTCAATGCAAACGACATTGTTTTGATATGTGTTGCTAAAGCATATTTAGTTGTAAAGACTGGTACACTAATAATTAGATTAATCAGAGAATGGTTACAGATAAAATAAGTCAAAAGCGGAATATGCTCAGAAACAAATAATTAAACTATATACACTGCTAAAAGATATGCTCAGAAACAAATTTTATTAAACGAACAAGTTTTACACTGTACAGATATATACCTAACATTTCTTCATAAACTGATCTACCACAGTCGAACGTCTACTAAACCTACTACTAGAAAAAAAAAAAAAAAAAAAGCAAAAATAAAATAAAATTGATACATCAAGCTAGCACAATGCAAATTAGACTATCTCAATTCATACTTTGCCTAGTGTCGAGACTTTGTGCATGTTTCCTTCTACATTTCTGCTATGAAGTATTATTATGTAGCTCTCTAACCTGTATATTCACACACCTTTAACAAGTATTAGTAAATCCATTATTATTTGTACATGAAAAGTTACCGGTAACAAGTATGGTATTTGATAGTACAAAAGCAAATATTGTATTTTTTTTTTTTTTGAAAAAGTGGATGTCCACCGATTTCATTAGAAATCAAATAGTTGTTCAGCTTCCAACTCCAAACAACAGGAGTAAGAAACTTTTACAAAATAACTGAAATATAGAGGCATCGACCTCTGCATTTCTTCTTCAAAAAAAAAAATTAAAAAATAATACCAGTAACATGCTAATATCAACTAAACAGATCCAAAGAAAGCCACAAAGGCTGAGACAAGCTAGAGCCATATAGGCTAATACACCATCATGCCACAAACAACAAAAGGTAACTAAAACTATCCTTAAAACCAGAAAAACAAGAACTCCAACAAGCTACTCATCAAGGAATTCTAACCCAAGAATAGGGGTTGATCCTTCTTGAGCCAAATCCTCTTTCTCTAACCCATCCACCTGTTCTCCCCCCCTGAGTTCCTGGGTCATAACCTAAATTTTAAGAGGACTGGCAAAACTGTTAATCCTCTTAGCACTGTCACTGGCATCTGCTTTCGCCTTGTCTTTCAGGCTCGTCCATCCCTTCCTCTGCCGCTTTTTCGAACTACTACCAACCTCATTAGAAGCAGAAAGAGAACTACCAATGAAGGTAAAAATCTTTGTATGGTTACTTTTAAATGACAAACTGTTAACAAGAGAAATACTTACAAGGCGGGGCTGTGTGGTTCACATCGAATGTGTCATGTGTGCAACAGACACTCTAGAAACAAGAGACCACCTTTTTTGGCAATGCCATTTGGCTAAAAGGTTTTGGAGGGGGCTGCTGGCATCAGTTAACCTAACGGTCCCAACTAACACAACATCCATCGGGGATGCATGGTGGGAACACAGGAAGGTATTACATGGAGAGACTAGGAAGAGATGGGATGTGGTATGGGCCTCAGGAGTTTGGGAGCTGTGGAAGGAGAGAAACAGACGGATCTTCTCACAGGAGAGTAAACAAGTGTATATGTTAATTAATGAAGTCAAAATACAAGCAATTACATGGGGAGGCAATTGTTAGTAAGATATCAGATAGAGGGGCAAGGGAGACGGGCGATCATGCCCGACACTTTGCGATGTTTTTATCTATTTTGTTTACCATTTAATATAATTCTAGGGGGGTAGAAGAGTGAGTGTGTAAAAAGAGCCCTAAGGGGTGTGTAAATACTTTTCTTATCTTAATATATTGTCAGCAGGCTTCTTGCCATCTGACCTTCAAAAAAAAAAGAAAAAAAAAAGAAAGAGAACTAAAACCATTCCTTTTATTACTGCTTCTGTTGTGATCACTTGTAGTTAGCATCTTAGGCATAGGAGTTTCGAGGCTGTTAGTAGTGGCCTCTTCTAAAGTGCATCTGGAACCTATCTTCAAAGTTACATCAATACTCTTACGAGGTATTGAGGCTAACAAGTTTTTAACAGTGCCTTTAGGTGTGCCTCATTTCAGATTTTCATGGAGGCAAAAGCGGCATGCATACACCACATTGTTCTGAGACTGTCTCAACTTCTTCATGTTCTTTTTTATGCGGATAGTGCAATTCACGCCAGGACATAATATTGTTTCGCATTTCTGGCAGAGAAAAGATGACGGGTCTAAGAGTAACCCAGAGGCCTCAGCATTGGCTGCTGTGTGTTGACCAAGTATTGATCCCAGAGGTGGTATTTGACCAGCACCACTTGCCCAGGTGGCAACACGTGTCAGATGTTGCAGCTTTAGTATAGATGCCACATCAGCGTGCTTCCTCCCGATGTTCTCTTCACGCAGTGTCATATTATTGGTGTAATTTGTTGCCCCTTGAGAGAGGGTTGAAGATCCCTTCCTTCCCATCCGGATTACCAAAATTCAGCAAGAAATCAAAGGAAAAATATGTGCCTGATTTGCCTCCTGCCCTTAGCAATTTGGCCTCTTTTTTATGGTTTCTCTGCCACCCTGAAATGTGTTCTTGGCGAATTCTGAGCGAAGCGTATCGGGTAGGGTAATTACTGGTCAAAAGTAAATATTGTAACACGTTACTGGTACATGACAGGTTGAAGAACTTATCTGCCAACAAGAATTAAACATGCCACTAAACCTATTGTTCTAAAAATGCAACATTCATATTAAAAAGACATTCAGTGTGTATTATATGAATTTCAACTCAAATTCTTAGTCTAAATTTATTTTAGCATGCATTTTAGTAATTGTAAAAGGCTATTTTGAAAGAAGATATAATTACAAAAGCAGTAGGGATCTAGTTGCAATTTTTCACATTTCTGACAACTGAACTTTTGCACCATTTCTATTAATCGATCTCCAGTACCTTTTTTTTGTTAAAAAAAATAACCTAAATCATGGCTAAACTAAAAAGAAGAGAATTTTCTTTAGTAGGTTTCAATCAAGATAATTTTTCACAAATAAATTTTACTAATCCAAATTATGACTCAGATGCCAAACAACAAGCGAAAAGAAGAAGCCTGTAAATACCTAGAGATGTGCTTAGTCCCTTACTTGAAGTGGGCAGGTGCTTGGAAGAGAGAGACGGGGCCAATCGGAAAATCAATTGGGAGTGGAGGGAGCAAGCGTGAGAGAGAATTTGCTTCTCGCGATTGGGAGAAGGGACGGAGCGAGCGTGAGAGAGAAGGCGAAGGAAAGAAATCCGACGAAGCAAAAGACGGAATGTTAACAGAAGGACTCCATTAGGAAATTGAGCAGTCAATGGCACGAATCTAAAGTGCAGAATTGAACGGTGGATTTTCCCAACGGACCAGCTCTGATCCAATGGGCATATGAATATGTATTTGGATGTCAAATTTTACATTTAAAAAAAAAAAATTAGATAGGTAGAAAATCATTTGATCTAAGAATTCTACACCATCCAAAAGTAGTGATTTACAGTACTAGAAGAAATTCGGCAAACCTTTTGATTTTATCATGCTTCCAGCCAATTTTACCAGCGTTGTATCTTTTATCTTTACAACCTATTCTGTTCAGGTGTATAAGATGTGATTAATTTATGGAGTATGCACTCATTTTAATAATCTAAAAAAATGTTAAAATTGGTCTCCAAGTGCATGTTCATATGAAGTCATGTTGAGTGGTTCGAATAAGCTATTTGAACTTTCAAAAATGAATAGATGGATCTATAGTACGGACCATTGTGCGCTATGCCTAATCTTATAGTCTTACTCATTTGTTTAAGTGTATCTGATAATTAAACTAGTACTCACGCACTTTATTATTTTGGAGAAATTGATTAATTTCTCCTAATTTACGAGAGAGAAGAACACTTGACCCTTTGTTCTCAAAAACCGACTAATTAGAAGAATGATATTTTTTTTCTGAAACATTCTACATTTTTTTTAATTTTGCTTAATAAAGGGTAAAATGGGTACTTGTAAATTTAAAATGTATTTTAATAGAAGAGACAGTAAAATAGGTAATTTTTTTTAGTTTTTGAAATTTAGAAGGGTTAATATGATATTAGAGTTTCAGAGGGAGGAATACATAATTTTGAAGGTTTTGAGGGGTATAGATGAATTCCCCTTATTTTTTATATTTTGGATGTAAGGACCTAAGGCTTCCTTCACAGTAAAAGGAAAGAAATTAAAATTGTTGCGGTTTTGCTAACTTCTCATTAGAATTTGATCTAATGATTTGGTTCATATATGTTCTTCATCTATATTGATTAATATGCACATGACGATATATCATGAAGTTTAATCTGTGTTAACACTTAATGATTTCGTAATACTTTATTAAATATGTCTATATTCATTAGATAACAATAAGAAGAAAAAAAAAAAGTTTGAAACCCCTGTTACTAAACGACAATTGGGGGTTTAGAGCTATCTTGAGGGTTTGGTGTTAAAAGGGAAACCGAAACTAGTAACCTCACTATAAGGCACTCCAACCCATATCCTTTCACCAGACCAACATTCCATCTCCATTACCAAGTTGATCTCCAAAGTCTTCATGGTCGGATCTTAATTAGCAATGTCTAGGGTGATGGCTTCCCTTAGAAAGGCCATATCGGTGAGCAAAAGCAAAAAACTTTCTATATTTTTTACAATTGAGGAGTGTTTCGATTCTAATATTTTTTTGGATATTATGAATTGCTAGTGTTACAAAATCTCTCTTTTCTATTAATATTTGAATATTTTAAACAATGAATCCAAATATTTATCATTTTTCGTATATGAGCGATGCGTTCCCATAAATTTTTTTATCTTTTTTGTTTGTTTTGTACTAGATCAAGAGGCCAAGAAATAGATGGACTAAGATTTACATGGATTCTTTGATCTCTTTGATCTATCACAGTTAATTCTTAATCCATATATCTTATGAATTCTTTGATCTAAATGCAAAACAAACTAAAATATTACAAATTTGGCATGGATATTATGCATGAAGATGTATGAGATCAACAGTTCAGATTTGTTGTTTACATATTGAATTTCGAATAGTTGTGCAAAGTAGAGGTTATGACTTATTTACAATTAAATTTATATCATGTTGTACGTGTTCGGCAGTGTCTCCTTAGACTTCCTTAAGCTTTAATCCCTGTTAATCCAACCGAACAAGCACTCCTTAGTCGAGATTAACATACCTCCTTAGAGTCCTCCTTAGCAATTTTCTTAAGGAAGCTATTTGGTCGCCTTAAGAAATTGACCTCCTTAGAGTCTCCTTAAGACACTTTTTAGATATTGTTTTTACATCACTGCCCTTGCTCCTTAAGGAACAGTTGAATGTCGCATTTTTTTAATGCTTTCTTCCTCTTTCTCTCCAGCACGAAACCCAAAAAACTCTCCTCCTCTCAGATCTAGAGCGGTGGTTCTCAAGCGGCAAACTCTTTAATCTGATACCACATACAGATTCGCATCACGACAAGCTTTCTTTTGACATCCGTTTTGACGGGTATGAAACTGTTATCGTCACAGCTCTTGATCGGAAGCGGAGAACCGCTTGACTGGATTTCAGCGAGCTCTACTCGTGTTGCTAAAATAACCAACTGGATTTCAGCAGGCTCATCTGTCTGCTGGATTTCATCTTGCCAAATTCCCTTTTCAAGGTCTAATTTTGTTAATTTTGTTTCTTGGAAGATGGCGAGAATAATTTTTGGTTTGATTTTTTATAAGAAACAAGCGTAATATAAAAATAAACAATAAATGAAAGTTTTGTAATGATTTTTTTATCTCAAAATCTATTTAATAATTGTTCTAAAGAATTAATCAAGAATTTAACTTTTATTAAATAGAAAATTTTGGCGACTGAATTTCATCTCGTCTGGATTTCACCGCTTCACTTAAACTAGGGAGGTGTATATAGCATTTAAATTATTGGGGAGTAATAATAATCCGTTTGGATCTTTGATCTCTTGTTTATAACATCAGCCAGTTTGGTATTGCAATGTGTATACTGGTACACATTAGTACCAGCTGGATAATTGCATTGTTGTATAGTGTATACCCACTATACAGGTACACACTGGTACTTGATTTCACTTCTAACTGCAAACTGGATGGCGAGGGAGCCAACACCGGGGGGGTCCCGAAGCGACTGACCTTGGACGAGATCTAGAGCAAGACTTACATGGAGGTAAAGGGAACCGGCACAGCTAACCAGTGTCCCACCATTTTTTTTGTTGTTGAATTTTAATTTTGATCCTCCCTACAGGCTACAGTACATTATGAATATTGCAAGATACTAATTTAACTACCGTATCATGTGAGAGAGTAATTATTTTCTTTGTATGCATATGCAATAGTTTTTTTTTTCATCATTTGTATAGACTATTTTTATAATAATTATAATCCCTATTTTTTTATTAATCATTAATTTTTAGATAAGTTTAATTATTTACACTTAACTGTGTGTAATGTGTGATAGGATGATTACATTACATGGCAGTAAAAATGTGAAAGGAGGGCATTTAAGTCTTTACATACTACAATATGAAAAGAGAGAGTATTAAGTCTTCATTCTTAATCTTACTATATTACCGAACAAGTGCTCCTTAGCAAGGATTAAATTTTTAATCCATTTCTCTTAAGGACGGTTGCCGAACACCCCCGTTGTGCTTATGATCCACCCTATATGCAATTTTGGATTAATTTTTTCAAACTTTTATTGGTAACTCATTGAATATTTATTTCAGGTGATAACAAATAACTCTTTGGAGTTTAGTATTCGTCAAAGTCTTGAGCAAAGTAATAGAAATCTGGTGGATCATGAGCATTTTGGAAGTGGTAGTTCAAATTTCCAAAGTATGTGGTTGAGTCTTGTAGGAGGAGATAATTCCTTACATGACTATGTCGAACCTAACTTGATGGAGGGAAATTAGCACTTGCTCCACTGGATCATCATGATAATTTTGGTAAATTTTCATATGCTGATGAAGGAACTAATATGCATCAAGTTTCAGCTCAAACCAGCAACATGATGATCCAGTGGAGCAAGTTGCTTATTTCCCAGTTTCAGCTCAAACCAGCAACATGCTTCCAACATCGAGCAGTTTAGACGGTTCCACCGACAACGCACTTCTAATGTTGAACTTTGCGGAACACTCCACTCCGAATAAAAACACTAGTTACACTAGAATACATTGGACTCTTGGAGAAGATGAGTGAGTACTCTTCATTCACATAATTTATATATTTCTGAGATATATAGAACATATTTTGATGCCTGTGTGTTTAAGCAACTTTAAAAATTGTCGATTATATTCTACTTTTTTTTTTGCACAGATTATTGAAAATACTCACGAGGAAACATGGAGAAGGGATATGGGCATTTCTGGCGAAGTGTTTCCCAACAAGGAATGGAAAACAATTGAGTGAGATGGAAGAACCATTGTAGACCACTAGACCCCAAATTATGGTACAGATAAGTGTTTCTCTCTTGTAAAGTCTTGTAAAGTTTGTTCAACTCTAGATTCAGAAATTATTACATACATAAATAATAGGAAAATTATTATTACCCCTCATTAATTAAGAATTATAAGAATAGAAAGAGTAAGAGTCTTAAGAATCGATTGCCCCTCACAATTGATCAATGGGCTTGAATCGATCTTGAAGTAATGCTAAAGAACTAAGAGGATGTCTATGGAATAGCTATATGTGCCCTCTAAAAGAAGTAATGTAGCAAGAATTTCAATTAACTAAAAAGTCCCAAAAACCTCCGGTTTATAGGGCAAACCAAGGATTCAATTTAGCTTGAAAACCGTTACAACGATTAGTTCATTTTGACCCTCAATGATTTAAAAAGGACTTCAACGGGTTTAATAAAATCGTTTGGCAAGCAGGTGCGAGCAGGGGCAGGCACCCCCCATCAATCATGATGAGTACATATATTGCATGTGTGTGTGTGTATGAGAACTTGCATGTATATATAGTATTAAAATAGTGTATAGCACCCCCCCAAAAAATCCTCAAAAAATTTTGACCCCTCAAATTCAAATCCTGATTCCGTCCCTGTTGGCAAGTTCATTATTTCTAACAATGGATTCCAATGAGTAGAAACTGTTGAAACGGTTTATAGTATCGTTGGCTAATTCATTATTTCATTTGCTTAGAATTATGTATAAACTGTTTGGTAGCTTAGAGAATAATCGGATCGTTCTCTATTCAACAAATCGTCAAATTTTTAAAATTTTAACTTTTTTTTTATTACGAGTGTCATTTGATATTGTTTTAAAATCATCAAATTTTAGTCAACTATTGCCAAAGAGAGGCATATCAGAATTTGTCAGGCTGTAGTAGCTATTACTATAAGCACCATTAAAATCATTAAATGCTGAATCTTTTCTATAATAAAAATGATGTGATGCTAAACTGGCCAGTTTAACTGTCAAATACGGGGCCTATTACGTTGTGTTTTTGTTCCACTAAACTTTGTAATATTTTATTTCCAAGGATATTACGGATTAATCTTTTAATTATGTCCCGATCCCAGCGTGATTTGAGGAAAATTGAGATAGATTTTGAAGGAAATAAATCTGCTGTTATTTCAAAGGAATAACAGAACCTGTTATTCCGATCCAAACCGTTAAAAAAATTGCATGCGAATTTCAACGAAGATTAACGGTTGGGATCGGAATGACAGGTTCCTGTTATGTATTTCCGATTTTGAAAAATCAACAGTTGGAACTTGGGATGGAAAGTGAAGGAGAGGCGGTCAGGAGGGTCAGAAAGACGGGCAGCGTCCCATTTAAATCCTCGATACTGCTACTGGGTCCCTCGATTAAAATACTGACCAGGAGCGCTGAGGAGAAGAATCGCTGCACCAGGGTCCCCACATCGTCAGGATTGGAGGAACAGTGCGACAGCAAGACTGGAGATGAAGGAAGCGAGGCTGCTGAAGAGGTCGTTAACCAAATCAGCAGGGACCGCGTGACTAAGCGCTGATGTGGCAGCTCCGCGTGCATTCGAACAATCCAATCGATCATTTTAGAAATTTCTTTTTGTATTCATTTCGCTTATATAAAAGCAAACCATTGTAACCGGACAGATTATGCAATTGGATAAGAATTTCTTGTAGCCTCTACTGAGTTTAAAAAAAAAAAAAAAATTCTCGGTTTCTACCTATCATTTTCCTTTTACTGTTCTCTGTATCCCAGATTCGATTTCTTTGAAATTAAATCAAATTGTTTAATTGTTTGAGCAATTACTGCATCTCTGAGCTTCATCCAATCAAGGACGTTGAAAATAAATTTCAACATTAGGTAAAAGTTTTAGCAATCTGAAAATTTAACATTGGAGTCAGAATTTGGAATTGAAGATGTTCATAATAAGAGGAATTAGGTTTCTTGGAATAAGATAAGGGAATGTGGTGTTCAATCCGCTTTAAAATTTGTCTCATAAAATTAAATGGATGCGTGAATTTTAACGTGGATGAAATGGCTCCGACTAGATATCTAACCAAATTTAATTCAATGTCTGTCAAATGTCCTTTCCCAAAAAAAGAGAGATGGAGATTTTAACACATGTATCATTATCATTTCTACACCACACGTTCTTCACTAGAATGGAAAAATTGAATCAATGCACCAGCACCACTAAAACATTGCAGCAAGGGTTTAAAGTAGTGAAGAAAAAAGATGACATGACTAAAATTTATTTTTATGTGATGTGATTAAAATAATAAAAAATAGTCGCGTTATGTGATAAATACACATAATACGACATACCATGATGTGACATAACGTGACAAAATCAATAACAGAATGATTATTTTTCTTCACTAGTTGAGAGAGTGTAGTACTTATTTTTTATCTCGATGCACCATTAATATAATATAATTGATTTCTTGTTATTAAATTGATAATTTGGGGGTAATACTTAATTTCGTGAATTTGTAGAGAATTTAAAGTCCCGAACCTTTTTCGTTTTCAAGAACAATTAAAATCTAACATAAATTGTTCGGGTCACAAGCAGTATTAAATCATCTTGTACCACACGCATTTGATGTCAATCGATCTGCACTAATCTATAAAAAAAATTCAAAAATGTTTTTTCTCTTTAAAATGCTGAAATTTGTTTATTAAAATAAGTTAATATTTAAAATTATCTAAGAAAATAACAAATATATTTTGAGAATTTGGAAGGATGAACCTTGTTTTTAATCACTATTGATGTTTTTTTTTACACAAATAATAAGGACAGATACATGTTCTTACTCCCATCCTAATTTCTTTTTTCTATTACTAATGATTCTTTTTTTTACAAAATAGTATTTTCTCGTTTCAATCCAAACTTATTTAAAACAAAACAAAACAAAAGCTAGGTGCAAGAGATTGATGATGGTTGGTGCAAAAGATGATGATAGAATGTCTCATACCAACATTTTTTTTGCTACTTTGTAACAGCAAAAAATTAATATGGACAAAAGAAGTTCTTTTTTTTTCGAAATTAAATTTGATACTTTATTAGTTAGATCATTTTGAATTTAATTTTATTAAATAGACAATTTTGGTATAAAATAAATTAATAAATGCAACTTCTTATGAATGGAACTATTTATATTCTGAAACAAGGGGAATGGATTGGGAGCATTTGATAGCACTTGGAGATTATTACAAGAGCTTCATTTAATATCTTAAATATAATGTTCAAATTATAACAAATTATAGATGTCTTTTCATAATAATATATAGTGTGTATTAAGATTAAATTTGAACAAATTTAAAAGTTATTTGGCATTCTATCAAACAATATAAAAATTCCAGTTGAGTTTAGACAATTTTTCAATTAATTATCAATCAAATTATAAGTCCACTAAAATCTTATAATACATGTTATTTAAATGGAAAAAAGTACATATACAAGTTTAATCTTTATATTTAAATGATAGTTTTAAATATCAAACAAATATATCATAAAAATTTTAAGTTTATGCTAGAATTATTTATGTTTTATATCTGTTTGGAGTAAAACTAAGCCAAAAACTTTACCGACATTAATTTTTTTGGGTGGCTAAATATAGTCATTATTTTTTTTTTGGGTGATTGAACTAGGGCTGGCAAAAAAATTCGAGGTTCGTGATTCGATTCGGGTTTGATTCGGGTTTGATTCGATTTTAATTCGATTCGAAATGGGTTCAAATTGAAACGAACCAAACCAGGTTCGGTTCGGAATTAATTCAAACCAAACCCAAACCTAGCCTGGTTCGATCGAAATGGGTTCGATCATTTTTATGGTTCAAATCTCATAATAACATCGGCCGTCCATTTACCTGATGAAATTAAAATCCAAGATAGAGAGTCATAATTTAACGTAGCCGACACTCCCTCGCTCTCAAATCTCAATAACCTAGTTCTCTCTCCACCTCTCCCTAACTCACTCTCCCTCTAGCTCTAAAATCTAGCTGACGCTCTCGGCGACTGGTTGTCTCTCCGGCTGTCACTCCTCTCTCCGGCCTAGATGACTGTCTCTCCTCTCTCTTCGGTCGTCTCTCATAGTTCATACCAGGAAAGCCGTTTCTGATGTATTTTTCATGAACAATTTTTCAACTTAAAAACACTCATTTCATAGTTCATACCGGTAAAAGGAAGCCATGTGAATTGTCCCGCGAGAAAAAATTAATGTATAAACTACCGGTATAACTAGGACTGCTAAAAAATAATTTAGTCCGTGATTCGATTCGGGTTCGATTCGAAAAATGTGTAGTTCGAAATGGGTTCGGTTCGAAACGAATCAAACCAGGTTCAGTTCGAAATTAATTCAAACCAAACTCAAACCTAAAGTAAGTTCGGTTCGGTTCGGTTCGTTGCCACCCCTAGATTGAACACAGTCGTTAATAGAAAAAAAAAAAAAAAAAAATTGTGGGTGATTGAATGAGTCCCGATGCTCTGCATTACCTCACCGTTTGAGTTAAATCCCGACCGTCCGTTCAAAATTTGGATCAATTAGTTCAAGCCTGTAATGCACGGTGCCTTTGAGATTCGTGCCAAACATATAGGACCAGATTCAAACTCTGGTACCTTTGAATTATGATTGAATACAATATTTGAAGTATCCAAGTAATTATTCTCAACATTCGTTCGTCTCTTCAGTGGAACCTCCGAGAGAGAGAGATGAAGAAGAAGAGAAAAGGAAGAGAGGAAACAATGAGGATGTTTTGTCGCTAATGCGGAGTGGTATGGCCTGGTATAGCCAAAGGTATTATTCTCTTCTCAATGTGTCTCATGCTTATCTTGAAAATTATCAGTACTATGATGATGACGCATCTCTGGTGAGCCTGTAAGGAATTTATACATCCATGATTGGTGTGATCCTTTTCAGGTGTGCATAGATTATAGTGTGTGTAGCGCAAGCCTTATGGTATAACCTCCATATAATTACTGGAGATGATTTATTAAATATTTTACATGGCTGGTGTAGAGAAAATCTATGCTTCGAGCGCATTTTAGAGTTAACATTCCTCCTAAAACAAAATCAGTATCTGTACCCATTCTTTTATGCGCATATTGATGCATTCATTTGACGCACAAAAGGTGTTTGATGAAATGCCATAGTGATTTTTTTGGTTTGTATATCGGGTTCCTAATAGGTACGTACAGCCAAGGTCTCAGCTCCCTTAGCATCTTCAAGAGCAAAGGGTTTGTAATCCATTTCCTTGACAATATCAGGTCATGCAAGAATTCTTACATTGACTAGTAAATATATTTTACTAATTTCAATGAAAATTTCCAATATGGATATGACTGCTCAGAATTAACAGATTAAAGGAAAAGTTTTTTCCTTAACCTTAAATACCATCTATCCTATACTCATTAAAGGAATGATCGAATGTATATTTACAGAACAATTTGATACACTATCTGATAATTAAACTAGTGTTCACACACTTCATTATATTGGAAGAATCTATTTCTCCTAATTAACGAGAGAGAAGAACACTTGACCAGGCATGGCATTTAAATAATCTCTTAAATTTCACTTAACTTACTACACCCATATATTTATATTTTGGATGTAAAGACCCAAGGCTTCCTTCACAGTAAAAGGAAAGAAAATGCAAATTTTCAATATTAATTTGCATGTACTATCTAAAAGCAGGAAACATATAATCTACAAATAGGATACAAATTGCATATCTATTTACCTATGAATGCATAACCAAATCAAAGTATTAAATTTAACAATAAAATCAGTATTTACATAACCAACCAAGAATAACTAAATTCATTTATGCATTGACCGTGTTTACAATAACGATTGTACAGAGTCTTTATTAACTGTCCAACTCTATATGGTATTTATGCATTATTGAAAATGCAGAGGCTGCACTTAATATGCAGCATTTTTGCTAACTTCTTATTAGAATTTGATCTAGTAATTTGGTTCATGTTCTTTATCAATTTGATTAATATGCGATGGATATATCAATCTGAAGTTCAATGTAACAAAAAATAAGTGCATTAATCTGTGTTAACACTTAAATGGATTTCCTAACACTTAATTAAGTATGTCTACATTCATAAGCCAGTGTTAGATAATGATAAGAAAAAGTTTGAAACTCCTGTTACTAAACGACAATTGGGGGTATAGTTATCTTGAGGCTTTGGTGTCAAAAGGGAAACCGAAACTAGTAACCTCACTAAGGCACTCCAACCCATATCCTTTCACCGGACCGACATTTCATCTCCTTTACCAAGTTGGTCTCCAAAATCTGCATAGTAGGATCTTAATGAGCAATGTCTAGCCTGATGACTTCTCTGAGAAAGGCCATATCGGTGAGCAAAAGCAAAAAAACTTTGTGGTTCTTCCTCCTTTTCAACTACATAAATTATTGTATGTTTTTACAATTGGGGAGGATTCCGATGCTAATTTTTATGGATATTATGAGTCTCTAGTGCTACAACCTCCCTTTTCTATTAATATTTTTATATTTTCAATGACTAATCCAAATATTTATCATTAATTTTATTTTATAAGAGCGATGCGGGCACATAAATTTTGTGATTTTTTTTTGTTTTGTACGAGATCAAGAGGCCAAGAAATAGATGGACTAAGATTTACACGGATTCTTGATCTCTTTGATCTATCACAGTTAACTCTTGATCCATTTATCTTACGGATTCTTTGATCTTAAGGCAAAACAAACTAAAATATTACAAATTTTGCATGGATACCATGCATGTAGATGGATGAGATCAACAGTTGAAATTTGTTGTTTACATATTGAATTTCGAATACTTATGCAAAGAAGAGGTTACGACAACTTGTGATGTTCGAACCTTCTTTACAATTAATATCATGTTGTGCTACACTTAATATAAGCTTCAGTAGTAAGAGATCCCCCTATATGCAATTTTGCATTAATTTTTTCAAATTTTTGGTAACTCATTGAAAATTTATTTTAGGTGATTACAAATAACTCGTCGGATGTTAGTATTCATCAAAGTCTTGAGCAAAGTAATAGAACTTTGGTGGATCATGAGCATTTTGATAATTCTCTTAATTATGGTAGCGTTCTACAACAACAGCAAATTCCGGCCTCCATCAACAGCCACCCTTCTGTGATGCACAGTTTGGAACATTCTGCTCAAGGTACAGGTTGCAATCAAGCAGATCTGGTAGATGCCAGGGTAGTTGAAAATTCAAATTCTATCACTAAACCGTGTTATGTCGTTGGGTATTGGACTCCAGAAGAAGATAGGTTAGTTTTAGTTTGATCTTTTGATAGTTTTAACTTTTAAAATTTTTTATAATATCCTACTTGCATGGAATTTAATAGTATTTTCATCCTTATATTGGTAGATTGCTAGAAATGCTAGTGGCAAAGTGTGGAGAAAGAAACTGGGCAAGGGTTGCAAAGGCAATCCGATCAAGAAATAGCAAACAGTGTAGAGAAAGGTGGCAAAATATTTTAAGTCCTGATGTTAAGGTGAATATTTATAGTTTGTGCATGTTTTCCACCCTGAAGTAATTAGTAAAAATTAAATTCTTGGAAGTAGGCCAACTCCAGTTGTATGTTATGCTCTTCTCTTGGTTGTTAATACTTCGATAATTAAAGAATGTATTTGCCACAAAGAAAAAACCAGTGTCAAGGTTTTGCAAATAAAAATAGTTACTATTTTCAATTTAAATTTTGTTACAAGGTTTTGCAGATGAAATACTATGTTTTACACAATTTGCATGTACAAATCAAGCGCGGTGATTGGATGGAAGAGGAAGACGAAAAATTGATGAATGCCTACTCGAAACTAGGATCCCAGTGGGCCAAGATCTCTAAGTGGTTACCTGGTCGAACGGCAAATGCAATAAAAAATCACTGGAATGCCAACAAGCGGAAGAACTTGGCAAAGAGGAACTTCAAACACACCAAATTGCAGGAATACATTGCCTCCAAAATCGATCCTAAGAATCAGCCATCCAATGGAGATCCACTTCAGAGTCAGCCAAATATGCAAAACCTTAATGGTGAAGTGTCGTGCACTATTTTAGACTCCAATCTTCATGTCAGCCTCACTATTATTGATAAAAAAAATATATTTTGAATGCAGGGGGACCAATCAATGGATATTCATCAAATGGAGCTCCACTTCAGAGTCAGCCAAATATGCAAAACCTTAATGGTGAACTGCCTTGCCCTATTTTAGACTCCAATCTTCATGTCAGCCTCACTATTATTCATAATTTTTTTCATTTGGAAATGCAGGGGCACCAATCCATGGATATCCATTCTTTCTTGGAGTTGGAGGCCAGTATTTTCCTGTAGTTATGCTGGGTTCTAATTTTGCGTTTCCTTACAGTCACGGTCCTATCTACCGTGCAGAGGGTAGTGGGTCTTCAGCAGGAGGTGCATTGATTCGCAACCAGGATGTGCAGAGCGCTGAGGAGTCGTCAGAAGTAATATCCAACAAGCCTGATTGCTTTTGTGACAATGGTAAGGGAAAAGAGGGAGCGGTCAGTACTTTCAGCATTTGAGGTGTCAAAGGCTTGTAGTAAGAAATATTAGAAGTTTATGCTTTGTATCTTTTTTCTTTCTTCTTTTTTTTTCTTTATATTTTGTGGTTACTATCTTGGAGAAGAAAACAACTGGTGTTTCTTAAGGGATGTGTGACATCTAGCTAGTTGCCTGGTAAGAGTTAAGTTCATGCCCAATCATTTAGGGGATGAATCGATGAGTTAGTAATGTTGGTATTAATATTTTGTGCTTTGTTTTGATATTCGATGCTGCATTTGAAGATTGGGTCGTAGTGTAAGAATAGGCAGGATTGTTGATTATCTAAATTTCGAATTTGGAAATTATATATATATAGGGTCCGGCTAATTTGCTGCCGGCAGCATTTTAGCCGGAGGTGCTGCCGTCCCTTTTTTTATTTTGTGATGTTCAAACAATAAATTCAAACCGTTAGATGTTTAATCTATATTATAATCTACTTGGAGACCAAATTTTACATTTTTTTGAAATTTTTTACTATTTATTAAGCTAGTTTGAAACCCGCTGTTTTCAGTAAATTTCTGTAGTATTGAAATTAGCGATTTTCAAACCAGCTTAATAAATAGTAAAAAAATTTCAAAAAATGTAAAATTTAGTCTCCAAGTAGATTATAATATAGATTAAACATCTAACGATTTGGATTTGTTATTTGGACATCACAAAATAAAAAAAGGGACGGCAGCACCTCCAGCTAAAATGCTGCCAGCAACAAATTAGCCGGACCCTATATATATATATACACTAGTAATCGTGCTCGTACACAGCAACGGGAGCAAATTATGTAGTATAAAACATTAAGCTCCTTAATAAGGAGAGATAATTTAAATCAAATTTGTAGAGAAAAATAGTTAAATACTATATTTATCTACAAGATAACACATATGAACTCTAGTGTAGTGGTAAGAATTTTGGCACCAACAGAACCCAACTGGGTTCGAATCCCGCCTTCAGCAGAAAAAAAGAAAAAGGGTGCGCGTGGTCTACGGGCACTGGGATCATATGCGGCGCGACCAATGCATACTTAAGTGTTGAAGCTCATAATTTCGAAAATTCATCTATGTGCGATCTGGAAATTCAACGGCTGAGCATCATTCCGAAAAAAAAACAGTAAATCAAGACCCTTGCAGGATCTAGACATTAAGGCCATGTTTGGTTGTGGAGTAAGAGGTGAAGTAAACCCCTTACTCCACGCTTAAAAAGCCAAATGAGGAGTAACATAGGCGGTTTAAGATGGAGTAAGATTTGAGCTAAACCGGAGTAACTTACACCACCTAGAGAGGTGGTTTAGCTTACTCCACCAAACATGATTAACTTACTCCAGTTTAGCTTGAAGTAAGAAATTTAATCCGGTTTAACTTTACTCCACAACCAAACATGACCTAAACTCCTTAATAAGCTACCGGTAGCACTTCGACCTAAGTGCTTACGGGGTCATATCTTCGTATTTGATGCTCACACAACAAATTCAAACTGTTAAATATTTAATCTATATTAAAATGTGCTTGGAGACTAAATTTTACATTTTTTGTAATTTTTTTACTATTTATTAAGACGATTTGAAAATCGTTATTTTTATTAAAATTCTGCACCATTAAAAAAACAACGATTTCAAACCATCTTAATAAATAGTAAAAATAATTTCAAAAAATGTAAAATTTTATCTCCAAACACATTTTAATATAGATTGAACATCTAACGATTTGGATTTGTTGTGTGAACATCAAATACAAAGATATGACCCCATAAGCACTTAGGTCGAAGTGCTACCGGTAGCAATTTAGTCATACTATATATATTCACTCAACAGACTAAGAATTATATAAGGTAACTTCTTTACTAATGTTTTACCACCGTATCCCGAAACATCAACCACGAGATGATAGTCAAAATTGACTTTTATTACAATAACTTGTGAAATTATGTGCACAAGACAAAAAATAATTTGTAAACAAATGAACCCACCAACACCTATCCAGCCCTCCCTACATTTTAATTTTTTTTCCTGAGCTATGAGCAGACCATATGGTAAAAACGGAGGTCCATTCAGCTGCTCCACTATGATTTACCAGTAGTAAATACTACCAAATAACAAAATACAAATGTTTAGCAATATACAGTTTCTAGATTTAGAAAACAGCTTCGAAAGGAGCATTTTCACTTTCTCCGCATCTTTGATGAACTTCTCTCATTCTATCCACCGAATTACATATGCCACTGCAAGTCCAATCGAAAGATGCAGCACATATATTCCCTGCTTGAGTCTTCCACTCGCAATCTATTATTTCACAAAATGTTCATGAGGAACTCAGACAAATGAAATGTGATCAACCAAACATGAAAAACAAGTGAAATTTCTGAAATTCTGCACTTGTACCCATTAGGAACACATATGTTCCGAAAAAGCCCGTTAAGACGGGGTACATGCATGTGAAATGTCCTCCATATGCTATCGTTGTTTTAACAGATATACGTAAAGCAATCCTTCTGTCTCATTCATTTATACACATAGAGAAAGAGAGCAAGAAGGGGTGATTTTGGCACTATTTTGGTAGAATGGAGACCGGAGGATGTGGGGGGCATCAACATGTTTCATAGTCATGAACATATCCATATGACCATATTACATATTATTTGAAATTTTTTGGAATTGTTATGTGTGTGGACAGAGAGAGAGAGAGAGAGAGAGAGAGAGAGACAGAGAGAGATCTGAAAACAAAAAAAATTACCAGGTGGAGTGCCACAACAAAGGCGTTTATCATCAATATGTTCAACATCTAATCCTATCAACCATGATCCTAATGATACATCCTCATTTATGTACTTGTGCAAAACGTGCCTACAATACAATACACAATTAAGAAAAATTATGAACATATTATGCTCTTTTCTTTAATGGCTGGGCCACTCATACTTTGTTTTTACATTTTGGTACTTCCTTTAAATACAAATTTTCAATATAGATATTATTTATATTTTAACTTAAAAGTAAAAATAATATCTTACTGGTTAATAGATATGTAGGTTGCAATATCCTTCGAAATAGCATATAACTGGCCAGTAGCATGCCTGAAATACTTATTTCCAGAATCTCCAAACTTCCAGTACTCTGGCTCATGGTATCTTACACCTCTGTATAACAAACCAAAATGCTCAATTGTCAGGTAACTTATCTGGTAATAACTTTTCACACTTATCAAAAACTTACTTTTTAGCGAGGACCGGACCAGATTTCATGCACCCAATATAAATTCGAGGCTTCATAATTAGTTTTGATAATACATGCCCAAGAGATGCTGAAAGAATAGCAAAAGGTTGAAATTCAGAATTTCATCAAGTATGTCATCAGAAAGAACAAGTTACATAAAATACATAGAAATACCTACCTATATTTACATGTACGTCATCATCAACCTTTATGTAGAAATCGGCATCCCACTGGGAGAGAGCAGTGGCAAAGTATGTTTTTGTTTTCCCAGATAATTCTAAGTATCCCTCTACATGATCCTTCATGAAAATTATATGATGAACAAATAGGTTTAATACAGGTGCATCTTACAACATTAAGCTGGTGATTGATTAAAAGAATATTTTATCTCACAAGTCTCATGAAATCACCGTGCTTCTTATCTTCAGCCTCAATTGCTCTATCTACTATACCACCCGAAATTGCACTAGAAACAGATTGTGGCTTGTTAGATATTATTTGGATGAAGTTGGCAAAAAAATATTATTTCTAAAATAAGAGAATGTGCAAAATAAGATATGAAAAGGCAGAGTTTACAGACCTATGACCAATAACAAAACGAACAATTATACCCTTCTCTTCTTCGAGTTTCTTCCTTTTCTCACCTAATTATTAGATCTTGCTTAATCACAATTATCAACTTGAAAAATAATAAGATCAATTGAAAATGAAAACAATAAAGTTTGGCAAATGAAAGGGGCCTGCTTTTGGTATTTAATAGACAAAATTCCTTTCTAATTTGTTCATTCAGAACAAAATATGTCATATAAAATAATTATGAAGAAAATCAGAATAATACCTTTAGGCATCCAAGTATTACGAATTGAATCACGTCTCTTGCGACTACTAAAGGCTGTATTTATACCAATCACCATGAAATATTTCGACCGTCCCCTAGACTCGGTAACCTTGAAATTTAAATCTTCTGACAAGGGGGCCCCATTGAGCAATGACTCTTGCGCAGATCTTGCTGCAGCTAGTTCCATCTCTAAGTGTGATATTGTTTTATCTAGGTCTCTAGGAAAAATCAAAAAGAAAAAAAGAAAAGATGAGAAACAAAAGTCAAAATTTACTAAGATATGGTCGGTACTGTGTTGGTACCTTAATACACTTAAATTTGACTTGAGAAACTTACTGCACGTCTTGTGTGCCAGGGAGCTGAATAATTTCCTTCCTTGGTTGCTTTTCTCGTCTCTGAATGTACAGAACGACCAAGCAAAATTATAATAAGTTTGTGCACTTCAGACAAAACCAATGATTTCTTCATAATTGACAAAAGTGCACCCAAAACCCAATTTAGGGCCAGAGGACTTTATGCAAAATTAAACAATACAACCACAAAAATTGCACCCAGTTAACATAGTTTTGTCAATGGACATTACTAAAATTAGATTTATTTTCCCCAGTTTGCAACTTCCTTTTTTCTTTCAGGTCTCTAAAGATAGGTTTACATTCGCAAAAACAAACTATACATAATAAAATAAAATTAATTATTTATAGTAATACTGACTTTAATGGAATCACAGCTTCCAGAAAGGAGCTTTATCTCATCTATCATAGTTTCATTTCTTCTGATTAATTCGTCAGGCTCTGGCATATCCCAAATACTGCGAATAGAAAACATTTGCTTCTTAAAATTTGCAAGACAGACCAAATTTCAACTCTTACATAGACACATGTCACTGCATTGGCATATTGAGGAACAATTCAAGACATGAAGCTCAACCATAGTAAGCTTATGGAAAATTGAGAAATCTGAGATGCTCACAAATTTGGTGGATTCAGTTGTATAAACCAAATTTTCTGATAAAAGTTATACAATTCAGTACCTCTGAACAGAGAAATAGTCTGATTTCCTAAAATCCGACTAGATCTACAGTTATCAGTATCACTCCTTCCGACTAGAGCAATGATACCCAACCCACACAAATTGGATGAATCAAGAACGAAACTGGTTAAAAATATACAAAATCGCAAAATTGAAAGAGAGAATTACATATTAGTAAAGAGGAGACCAACACAGAAGCTCCCAATGCAAAGGAGAAGAGTCCATCTAGTAGTAACGCCACCATCTTCCCCTCTTCTATTTCTCCAGTTCATCTCCACAGTCCACACAAATGGCTACAGATTCGCCTCTCCACAGAAAGCCACAGCTCATCTATTTTTTCCACGGTTCACGGTGTTTGGTCAAAGCATATGAGAAGAATGCACCAGAGAAATGGTGGAGAAGGAGAGGGAGAGAGAGAAATGGAGGGAAGGAGCCGACACAAAGCACGGAGAGAGAAGAGAGATGCATTAAAATCGTATTAAAAATTCAAAATTAAGATCTGCACATGTTGGGAGGCGTGAAGTGGTTTGGTTTTGTCGTGGAGCTCCGGATTTATCACTCGAACCAGAAAATGGTACAAAGCAAGGATTTCCTTTTGCAGTCCACTAATTTCAGATCTTCTGTGGCAAGTTCACCTTAATTGGGTCGAAACCGACCGACTGTCAAGTCACATCTCAGAAAAAGAACTTCAAAAGTTTGTGATTCGAAAATAATTCGAAAATAATTTCAAATTATTTTTAAATTTTGTATTTTGGTTCAGAAATAATTCAAATATAATTAAAAAATTATTTGAAATTATTTTTAAGTTTTGCAATATACCACATTCACATTAGGAGACCTTAATGGTTTTTGTAATTATATGTGTGTAAATTTCAAATAATAAAAAAATTTATCTATGTAAAATTTCAGAAAGGAAAGAATATCTATGCAAAATTGCTTGTTTTGTTCTTAAACTACTCTACTTATCTAGTGTCACACCCCGCAGCCACGGGTCGCAACAGTCCCCCGCCGTAAGCATACAACGCCGTGTATGCTTACAAGGCAATTAACAATTCAACAAAACAACAAGCAATATAAAGCAAGTTTCTAATATATAATCAGAGTACACAGTCTGGACAGAAAATAATACAACAAAAGTATCTCATCCGGATACCAACCATGAGGCCTACCCTAAATCTATACAACAAAACATATCTAGGGTCATGTAATGGTAAGCTACTAAGGCCTACTACTCTCGTGCCTCTCCGGAATCAGTCGCACCAGTACCTGTAAAGTAACCCGAAGGGTGGGGGTGAGAATAAATTCTCAATGCGAAATTTGCCACAGTTAGATTATTGAACTTGCAATCAAACTCCATATTCAACAATGAAACCCAAACCAAAACAGTTCAAACAGATATATATTCGTAAATAACATAATGCCAATGCTTGACAACAATTAATCCAATTTGAACCACAGTTAACGGAATTTCCAAGATGAATTTCAAACACAACACATATTTGGCTTAACTCGACTCATTAGGGCTTGTAGCAACTACAGATGTTCTTTCGAGCTGGACCCTTTGTCAAACCCTCGTCTGTAGGGTTACTGACATCTATAGACACTCCACCGAGCTGGACCCTTTATCTGACACCCATCTGTAATCGCTTGGCTTAACAGTTATTAAGGTCTGGTTCAAGTCACATAAAGAAAATTCTCTTTAGAATCGTTTCCAATATTCGCAATATTCAATTGACCGTCCAAATGCATTAACACGTAGGAGAATGCCACCGAGCCACAGACGTTACACACTAGTCACCCACGATTCCAATTCACACATCATAACATAATCACCCTCCCTCGTCCCAACCGGTACTGGGAAACATTAAGGGCCGTTCACTTAAGGCCATTAGGATCCTGGGAATCAAAGTCAGTATACAGCCCGACTTTGCAAATTCATTGGATCCAAGTGCTTAACTTCGTAAATCCATTCACATCCATAGTTTGTGGTGACTTTCAATCAAAATCAGATCATAATAGATCGACACAACCTACAACCATACCAGCATGCAAATCACTCAAGTCACATCAATTCGAGTTTAATTTGATTGGGCTATGCAAATGCTTTACACAATTCAATGATGCAATCAATGATATTCAACATGACAAACGAATACACAGTTTAATTCCTAAAAATAAAGTATCAAACAAGTCCAAGAATCCCGTACCTGATTACGATGAGCGTACCGCGTACTTATGGATCAGACGTCTCGAAGTGTCCCGCAAGGTCTTGCTCGACCGAGCCTACACCTATATTACACGTATACTAGGTTTAACATTGGTTCACGATTGAGAGGTTCTCTCGAGTTATATTAGGGCTTACACCTTAACTAATCTCCTATCCTTTGGTACCAATTCGTTTGATTCCTTATCTCTTACCAAAAATTATCTCACACCACACACAATTTCATCTAGGTCCTCTATACCATATAACTCTCAATTTGGTAGCACTTCACTTATCGGTTCACTATTTTGGTTCTCGTAACAATTTGATTTACCGATTGGTTAAACCCTAATTTGATCAAAATCTCAAATTAACCGTTAAACGTTCTAGAAATTCAAGATCAAGAGGTAACCCTACCGATTACAAGTCTCATCGGTTGGATTAAACTAATCAATTCACGATTATGCTCAATTTAGGTTTTGGCACGAAAACCCTAAAAATTGAAATCCCAAATCGAAGGAAAATCGGGAAAAAGATTGACAAATAAACAAGCAAGAGGTGTAAAGGAACTAATCCTCGAGCAATTCGGACACAAATCTCGAGTTTAAAACGAAAATCTGAGAAATCGAGAAATCTGAGTTTTTCGAGAGAGAATGAGAGAAAGAAATACCGAATCAGAAGGTTATGAGAGATCTACAGCCAATTTCTCAGCTCCGCCTTCGATTTCCCGAGCTTTAGCGTGATTTGGCGTCACTTGGAGCTTTCTCTCTCTCTCTGGCTTAATCACACTTAAAAATGGGGAAATGGGGCTGTGGAAAGAGAGAGAAGATTGGATTTGAGTTTTAGGGTTAAAATCACCCTGAGTGCGGACCCACTCATCCGTAGTGCAGGTGGCTTCACCCGCACTCGGCACTTAGTCGGTTTTCGGAAAATGAAATTTAACACAGAAATCTCCGAGTGCGGACGCACTCATCCGCAGTGTTGGTCACTTCACCCGCACTCGGAACTTAGGAAATTTTTGACATAATTTCAGGAAAAGTCCGAGCCTAGTGCGGGTCGGCCCATCCGCACCCAGTACTTAGCCAATTTCAGGAAAGTCCAGCTCAACACAGCAAATCATGAGTGCGGACGCACCCACCCGTAGTGCAGGTCAACCCATCCGCACTCAGCATTTAGCCGATTTCAGGAATTTCAATTCAACACAGAAAATCATGAGTGCGGACACACACACCCGCAGTGCGGGTCAACCATCCGCACTCGCACCAAATTTCAGAAAATAATCAAAGGAAAATAGAGGCCAGTGCGGGTCAGCCACCCGCACTCACCACCAGTGCGGACGCACTGGGCCTATAATGGTTCAGAACTTCGAAATTTCGACGCAGTTTCGATTCACACTTAACTTACTTATTTAGAGGAACCTTAATTAAGGTTTAAACTTCCATTTTGTTAGCACGATTTTCGATTCTTGCTTTTAAATCATTAAAAATTAATTGTTAAAATTTTGTAACGTAACATCTAGGTCCAGTTGAAATATAAAATTATATCTTAATTTATTATTTTATCTTACCTCAAAGCAATTAAGCGTGTTGTAGGTTTGTTCAAAACGCATTTTGGTCTGGAGAACCTATGAATTGGAAGAGGAAAAGCCAAATTGACTTGTTTGACAAAGCGAAGATTTTTTCCAAACAAAACTCAAATAATACAAAGAATTCATAAAAATTTTGAATAAATTGGAACTGATCATTTAATTCGCGAATTATCATACTATTTACTGATTGGTTCAAAGTTAGCTTAAATCTGAATTATTCACGAATCTTATTACTACGATCTTACCTACAATGCATTTAGAGTAACCTCATAGAATGGTATGTTTCTTATGGCCTCAGGAGATCTTTCAAAGGTTCTCTTCGTGCTAGTTGGTGGACAGTTGTCAGTGGTTGAAGTGTCAATTCAGTTTTGGTGGAGCGGGAAGAGATGTACGACAGAATGATCCGCTACATGTTCAACCCAAGGCCCAGTCCACATATGATATAATTGTAGGTCTGGTGTTAGCACTGGCCCACCAACCGACTTACAGTCTCTAGAGTCTAGACTCTTCTCTACTTCTGCTGCCAAGTTTTAGAAAAAATATTTAAAAAACAAAAGAAAAAAGAGGTCGCCATTTGTCGTTGACTTTTCCACTATCCTCTTGCGGACACTTCTTTTGGTTGCTCTTAGTCCAGAACCTTGAGTTTATGACAACGGGTCCCACTTCCATTGTTTGTGTGCCCCGGCCGGGAATGTTTCACTAAATTTTTTCCAGACGCGCGCCAAAATTTTGCCTTGTCCTGACCAAAGTGGAAATACATGAACTGTGTGACAGATGGCATGGTCAACACCTTTTAGATATACTTTAAAGCCGGTTTGTTCGGTTGGAAATAAATCTGCTGTGATTTCAATGGATCTCAACCATTCAAAGTTTTTTATGCGCAAATTTCAATGAAAAAACCTTTTATACACAAATTTTAATGAAGTTGAATGGTTGGGATCGGAATAACAGACCTGTTATTCCATTGAAATCACAGCAGATTTATTTCCATGTTCGGTTATACTGTAAAATTAATTGTGAGAAATCTTAATATATTTTAAAAGAGGAGGATCTACTTGCACTCTTTTATTGTGATACTGGATTATACTCTATATTTTCAAAGTTTAAACAATCAATCCAAACCATTTAGCGTGATGGATATATTGAAATGTACTTGCAGATCAAATTTTACATTTTTTTTGAATTTTTTGGTTAGTTATTAAGATGGGTACAAAAATTCAATGTTCTGAAGAACGATTTTGTAAAATACTTAATAAATAGTAAAAAATTCAAAAAAAATGTAAAATTTGTATGCAAGCACATTTTAATATATCTATCATGTTGAACGTTTAGATCGACTGTTTAGACTTTGAAAATATAAGATGTAATTTGGTGTCACTAAAAAATGGTGTAAGTGGATCCTCCTCATTTTAAAAATATATATTTCTATTTGAATTTTTAACCTATTTAAAATAAGAAAAATTCTGTAAATAATTAAATCAATAATGTATTGTAAATTTTCTCATATATTTAACTTACATAATTTATAAAAAAATATGAGCTGTCAAAAAAGTGAGATGTCAACATCAGTTTTGATAAAAAATAAAAAATAAACATGTACGGATTCAGACTATAGTTTAATCCCACAAGTTCTAGTGAATTAAAGAAAGATGTATTTATCAGTGTTGTAAAAAATAGTTTTAACGGCCGATTAAATAGTCATTTAATTGTTAACGGCAGTTAGCCCGATTATTATTAATTAGGGCAACCAACACGACCTGATAAAAAGATAAGCTTGATTGATTCAATGAAAGCTCAAATGGTGAATCTTTAAACCGTTACAAATACACTTAACAGCTCTTTGTTTGCGGATGGAAATTATTAATCAGTTGTTTTTCTTCATTAATTGGCTGTTTTACCATTTAATCTTTTTTTATTTCCATTTATTCCCGTTTATTCTTGTTTATTTTCATTTATTCTAATTTATTATAGTGAATATTTATTTTCACATTGATTTTTTTGTGATAGTGTGTGATAATAAGTTTTATAAATCATGTATTATAGTTTTATTTGTGCTTGGACGTACATCCAATATTTTTTATATTTTTTTTTTCTTCTTACTTTGAAATCGATTAATTCTTTTGTTATTTATATACCATATATTTGTTATACTTACTAATGTATTTTTTTTCAATTAGTACGATATGTTCATTTATTAAACTAAATTTAGTGATTTTATGTTGGAATGTTTCATTTTTTTCAAATAATATGTTATTAATATCTGAAAAATTTTAATTCTTAAATTTTATTTTTCATTAAATAAATGTGTTACTTACACATATAAAGTGCTAATGCGTTAAGAAAATATAAGCATAGTGTCATGTTATAATAATAGAATTAAGTTAATTTAAGTTTATTTAATAAATTTAATGAGTTAAATAAATTATTTTTAATAAATTATGATATATATACATAAATTTAATAAAAATGTTAAATTATACACATAATTCTGATTAATCAGCTGCATATTTATCAATCGCTTGGTAATACTCGTCGATAGCACACTGTTATTTACAACATAGGTATTTATACATATCATTATCTATGTATGTGAGAGGTAAAGTGAGACACCCACCTAGAGCGAGAGGGTAGGAGAGAGAGGGACTGGAGAGAAAATAGGTCATCCGAACTGGCCAACAAGAATGGGAGAGTATTCGCGACGATAAAAGTGACTATCTGCGAGGGTATACCGTCGTAAAAGTGTTTTTTTCTATTTGTGACGGTAGTATTGGCGACGGTATACCGACAGTATAGATCGTGAATTAACTTGAATTAAAAAGTTCCTATTTAATTAAAAATTTCACTAATTCTCATAAAAAAAACAACTTCTCGAACAGACCTTAATTAACTTGAATTAACTCACATAAATTGGTGTGCATGCTTGCCTTCATATTTGCAATAGCAAATAGTGATGAAATTTTTCTAATTTCAAATGATATAAAAAATTATATAAATTTTGATTGTTTATTTGTATATTCTATACCGTATCAATAAATTTATTTTATAAGTTTAAACTTTATTTGAATTGACTAAAAGATAATTTTGAAAATTATCAAAATGATCATTGTCAAAAATGGTCTCTACTCGTATAATAATATATTATTAATTAGATACGTTGTGGAAAAGATATACTGTGGATAAAGTTAATTATATGTTTGTGTGAATAATAAAGTTAAATTAAGTTTAGATTTCGTAGAGATCCAAGGAGGGTTTATAGGTTTTAGTATGTTGTGAAGTTGAAGTGGTAATTAATTAATATTATTTTCAGTTTTATTTTATCTTATTTAGAGGCAGAGCTAGTTAAAGAAAATGTCATTTTTATTTTTATTTTTTAATTAACTTTGTGTACTTATACACGACTTTTTATATAATTTAAAATAAAATATTATGAATACTGTAAAATTAATTCTGCTGTATAAATTTTTTTATATAATTAATTTTATTCACATTTGATCTTATAGTCAGAAAGTACTCTTCTGCGCGCTGCAAACTTGCAATTATATATATATATTTATTCTTCCTACCAATATATTGTAGAAAACTTATGAAAAGTGTATGCGGGTGGGATATTAATTTTAATTTGTAATTCGAGAGCCAAATTACGAGCAAATCCGATTCACCAGCCACCATGCATGCATTTAGCTCGATTAATCAACTGCAATTAAAACTTGATTAATTAGTTAGCTGTTAAAATTTAATTAAATTGCGAAGTATAATATGTTTTTATGATAATATTATCCTTTAAAAAACTTATAGTTTTTTTTTTCTTGAAATTTAATTTATTTATTATTCTAGCTATAGTATATGTCCTATATTTCTACGGGTGCATTTTTTTAGTATAATTAGCTCTAATATATATACAATTAATAATTTTTGTATATTAATGTATAACAGTTTAAGGTGGACTTGTTTAATTAAAATAGAATGATTTATACTTTCATAGAGTGAGGCTATAGTCATATGCATATTACAGATCGACTCACGCTATGAATTAATATCTATGTTTTTAAATTTGAAACAATTGATCTAAGCTGTTCAACATAATCTTATTACAGAAAATGCACTTGTGCACCAAATTTTATATTTTATTTAGAACTTTTTTACTATTTTTTTTAGATAGGTAGAAATTCACTTGATTTGAAAATTCGGGAAAATTCAAAAGCAGCGACTTTCTACAATCCCATAGCCTCATGCATATGTTGTTACTATTGTTATAATTCTCCAAATATTGAAATTTATATATATATATATATATGAGGAGGGTTCAAATGCCTCCATTTTTTGTGCCTCCATCATGCCTCCATCATGCCTCCATTTTTAAAAACTTAAATAACTCAAAGTTTAAAACTTAAACGTCAAAATAAAACCGTTAGATGTGATCTATATTATTTTCTCTATATGCCCATAAAAAATTATCACATTTTTATTTTGCTTTTATATATATAGTTTTACTAAAATACCACGTACATCAACAAATAATAATTTTATTAGATTAGAAAAATATACTTCATCCAACTATTTTTTATATTTTATATAAAATAAACATGAATGCATAATTGTTCAAAATTATTCGTATAATGATTAGTTGTTTAAAAGTACTAGTTGTATAATTTGTACATTGTCAAAATGTTCCTAAATGAAATTACTGCTGACCTGTAGAAGTTAATGCATTAATATATATATATTATAAAGCCATCAGTAATAATCTAAGCGGAATGTAATTAATTAGCCAAATCAGCAATAGTACAACATGAATTAATGGCAATTCCAATTTATTACAACTATAGCTAGTATAATTTCTGTTGAGGACCGGTGCATACAGTGACTTGATGAATTCAGTTACATTTAATGAAGCTAACTCCCGAATGTTAAGCAAATTAAAATATAATAATTAATAAAAATAGTTAGTTGACTAAAAACTAACTATATATTAAGACCATAATCCAAGATTAGTGTTTCTTGCTTGACTACCAACAGAAGCAGTTTATCATTAGACCAGTTTAATTATATTGAACCTTGTGCTCTAGTCTCTTCTTTGACCAAGCGGTTGTCGTATTAAATCCAATTGAACAGTAAACTGACACAAAAAAAAATATAAATCCTACTTACATGCAATAAAGCTATTATATTTGACTAAAATTATAACTACCAAAACCTTAATGCGACATTGTGGGGTCTTTTGCTTGACCCCCAACTGTAACTTTTTAACAAAAGAGAACAGAAATATTCCTTAATTTACACACATATTTTGGCTGTTTGAATTTAATAACCATATTTTTTTTTAAGAAAAGGAAATGAGGATATGATAAGAATTATCTTTTGGACTTGCTGGCTAGGATATATAATTCATTTATTTTTTCTTCGTTAATATTTCTTCTAAATTAAAAAATTGTCCCAATAATGTCTTTTTATATGAACTTGTAAACTTTTATAGCTAAGAAAACTTACCAAAATATGATACTTGATTTGATTTATTTATTTTTTAAGGAAAATCCAAAAAGTTATAACAGACTTTGTATATAGAATGATTAGTTTGCAGTATAAATTAAAAAACCACAATGGAAATATATACAAGCTAGTGATTAAAATTAAAAGGAGACTTGTTAATAATTTCATAGAATCATAGGCATGTATACCAGTGACTTCCCAGTGTGTAGTGTGTTCTCCTTTCCAACAAAAATAAGCATATTTACTTGTTATATATATATATATAACTAGTTCGATTATACGTAATCAATATGTAATTTGCCACTAACCTTTAAAAAAATATATAATTAATACATGCGCGCACATGTATTAATTTGTGAATGTATGCGTGCATGGATTTGTCTATATGTGTGCGCTGGCAACGTGCATGTGTAAAAGACAATATTTATTAAGAAAATTTCTGCTTATAGCAAGTTCTACGTAATAATTCTAAGAAAATATTTCTATTTTTAAAATTATTAATCGAAATGCTAATTAACATATACTGAAAGAATGCATGCAGGCTAGGGGTGCAAAAGAGACAGCTAAAATTAAGCTAACTCATCTTACGCGCTTTCCATGTTTAGAATCACAATATGTCGCGTACATAATTGTTGTATCCAAATCAGTTCTTATGTTCGATGCATGGAGCATGAAATAGGCATGAATCATTCCATTCGAATCAAGGCGAATAATGCGCGAATGAAGCTGCACCACCCCCTATAATTAGCCTTTCACACCCCCTTGGCTCTCAAGCTTTCCCTCTCTAGGTTTCATTAACCTTCTTTTACAATCCACAGTACCGCATTGCTCCGAAACACAAAAGTACATCAATTCCTTTTCGGAGCATATATATGTATATTAATTATTTATCTTATTTTTTCTCACTCGTCGATTTCATTCCCAGCTTCTTGATAAGAGCTTGACCTAAATCTAACCAATAATAACCATGGTTAGAAAATTTTTATAACTATCTGTCTCCTCTCTTCCCCTATATCGTAACAAACCCAAACCACCAATATCAAAAAAAATAAAATATCAAAAAGAGAGAGAAAGCGAGAAGAGAAGAGGAAGTACGTATCGTCCTATTCTTCTCTTCTCAACTATTTTTTTTTATCAAGAAATTAAGGGATAGAGATAGCACAACAAGAGGTGTCCATATTCGAGCCGATAATTGAATGACGAAAAATAGCATCAACAGCAATAGCAGCAGCACAGCTGGCGTAACCGGAGCCAATGAAGAAAGACAAAATGGTGGCATGAATGGAGGCCAAGCTACAAATGGTGCAAATGCAGTGAATACGGGGTTGAGAAAGGGTCCATGGACTGCAGCTGAGGATTCAATCTTGGTAGAGCACGTCAGGCGATATGGCGAAGGCAATTGGAATGCGGTGCAGAGAAGCAGCGGCCTGGCACGATGCGGCAAGAGTTGTCGTCTGAGGTGGGCTAATCACTTGAGGCCTAATCTTAAAAAAGGCCCATTTTCGCCGGAAGAAGAATTGCTTATCTTGAGATTGCATGCACGCATTGGTAATAAGTGGGCACGTATAGCCACTCATGTGAGTATATATATAGAGATATATGATAAGAAATTACAATTTTAATCAAGCCAATGCATATAGAGGTTATGGTTTGTAATTTCATGCAATGCATTGTTATGTTGCAGTTGGATGGAAGAACAGATAATGAGATAAAGAATTACTGGAACACCCGTCTGAAGCGCCGACAACGTGCCGGTTTACCTCCATATCCAGTAGAAGTTGAACGAGAGCTTGGACTTAGCCGCAAAATGAACCAACAGATCGCCACCTTTTCTGATAACCGAAACACAAGTTTCAATGGTGCCAATTCACAATTCCTTTTGCAACCATCTCCGCTGAATTTCTCAAATGCACAGACAAACGGCATTGGTGCGAATACACTCTTAAATCAGAACTTCCAAAGTTACCCTAATTTTGCAAACCAAATGCAGACGGACTTGCCTATGCTCTCCTTTGCAAACAGTGGACAGAATACAAATGCATTCAGGTCACAAATGAATAATTATGGACTAACAAATTTCGGTGCAAACTCGACTGCTATGATGCCTCCTTACCAGCCAATAAAGAGTGAAATGCCTTCATCCCATATGTACCTAGAGCAGACTCAAGTTGGTACAGGGGCAGTCCACAGGGCGAGTTCAAACGGTATGGGTGTAAATGTTTATGACGCACAATCAGGTCTTGGATTGCAAAATATGCAAAGGAATCCATCTTTACCAAATTTGCCACAACTAATACCAGCAGAGACAACAAATTGGGGAAATAGCAATCCTGGTAATATTGGAGGAAACAGCGGTGGCATGAACCGACAAGGTGAACTTGTAAACAAGTGGGTCGGTCAGGATTGCACTAACGGTGCGTCTTTATTATTTCATTATCATTGAGCTTTCATAATTTACGTACACTTTCTTATTTCACTATTTTCAGTCATAAACTATTGCTTTTCATCCTTCTATATAACCAAATCAGCATAACAATAAATTTTCCTCAATTCAGGTCTGAACAACTCGATGCTAAAATCAGAACTGAAGGACTCTGTGATTGAGAAAACAATGGAAGAGCTCTCGATTTTGCTCAACCCCGACACATCAGGTGGCAGTGGAGGAGAGACATCAGGCGGACATGGAGGTGGGTCTGTTATCACTAACGACGACCATGTAATGGGAATCCACCACCATTTTTTGTCCCCTCTGACATCGGAGGGCGCTGTCGTTGCTTGGGAATAATGAGTGAGAAATAATCCAAAGAACTTTTTCACCGGGGAAAAATTTCTGTGTTGGTTCTCACGTATACAAGCAATTCCATGAACCAACAAACACCCCACCAGCTCTAACCATGCGCTATATATAAATGTGTGTCGTATATATTGTAAATTGGTGAAGATGATGTGATATACTAGATTTGTGTGTACTAATCTAATGTTTGTGTGCTATCTGCTATCTCTTCCAAAACAGAAGAAAAAAAATGGAAGAAAAAGATATATATGCTATGTTTGCTATCACAGTGATTCTATAATAACAAGGTCGATCGGCATTTTCTTTCACTGCTCACACTGAGGGCTACGCTACCCGCAGCTGGGAATGGTGAGAGAAAGATTATGGAAGGATAGACATCTTTTTTCATGGAAGGTTGCTATCATCTTATGGTATGTAACACAGCGCTATACATCAAAAATGAAGCATATCTGAAAGATTTTTAACCTTGTATTTTTTTTCTTTTTTCTTTTCCTTTTCCTTGATTGTGGGGAAAAAAAGTTCGAATTGGTTCTACTAGAGTGTGTATATATTGTGATATATTATGTACAAAATTTATTATATTCTTTTACTTGGTTAATTTATATGAATATCCATGTGATGCTGTCGTATAGAGCTTATAGAGTAGAACTAGGATGTTCTTTAAGTTCACGAAGTATTTTTGTGTACTTAACTGTTAACTCTAAAACCTATCGAATTGACTTCAAACGATGAATTCAAACTGTTGAAATCCAAATATATCTTGCGAGTGATGTGTCTATTTGCAAAAAATGTAAATTTTCAAACAAATTTTGTAGAGTCAAGTGGTCAAAAAATATTCAAAAAATTAGTGAATGCAAATGAATATATAAACCTTCTAATTTTGACCGCTTAACTTTATACTAAATTAATTCAAAAGTTTAAAATTTTTGCATGTAGACACTCGTAAGGTAGATAGCTTTTAATGGTTTGAATTCATCACTTGAAATCAATCTGATAAATTTTAAAATTAAGTTCACAAAGAGACTTGATGAACTTAATAAACACCCTATAGTTCAATCTTGCACTAAAGAAACTTTGCATTTATCAGTCTCACTATCACATTCCTCTTTTTGCCCATGCGAAGGAAAAAGAGAAATAGAACCCTAGTTGCCGCTTCCACCATCTCTCATCCACATGTCTCCATTTCGTCTCTCGCTCATCTCTTTTAAGCCTCACATCTGATATAGCGATACCGTCCCCTCTTTCTCGTATCTTTCTTTTTGAGCGGAGAGGAGAATGAAAGAGAGGGAAGGGAGCCAAGCCGAGCAGAGTCGAGAGGGTGGTATCGTTGGAGCTCGGAGTGTAGATCCTCTACTTCCATCTCGATTGGAGCGCAACCGCTATTGAACGAAAATAGATCCACTCATAGAGCGAGATGAGAAACGAAGTAATAGAGTGTTTAAGAGTATAGAAAAGTATGATTAATTAATTAGAGTAATTTAGATAATTTTATAAAAATAAATAAGTTTAGATCTAAAGAAGATCATTTGACTCGTTTTAATAAATACACTTTATATATATTAGTGCTATCTCCGCTCTAAAGAAAAAATAGCAAGAGAGAGGAGATAAGTCATCAAGGCCAAAGGTCATTCCGAACTCTTAAGTCATACATAGTATATATACCGATCAATAGACCACCACGCAGGTCTATATATATCAAGGAAAATTTGAAGAACGGACTCTCGTTCTGCTCGTTCTTCTTTAATGATCACGTATGTTGCAATATATATCTCCTTTTGATAAAATAAAGAAAATTAATCATCATTTCATCTGAACACCAATTATTTTGGCTTTGAACATTTTATAATACCGGTTACAAATCTTCATTCTGTTAGATTTCGGAATGTTTCTTTTTGAGTATGGACGTAAATTTAAGTATGGTACTTTCAAAGATTGGAATTCCAATTAAATTGAATGTATTTCATTTGATAATGTTGGCTTGCTTCAACCAAAGTTCAAGGTGGCAAGTGAGAGTATTGTTAACAACATTTTAAGATGAGGGAGGTATTAACCTAGCTATGGTATATAAATTCAGCTCATAATTTAAAATTTACCTTGAAAATGAGAAAGCTTTATATGAATATATTATTTATGCAATGTAATGAGATTAAACGTTAAGCCTCCTTCAAATTTGAATATATTAATAAGAATATGTGGTTATTACCTGGGATGGATTCATGTAATTGACTCTCATCTATTTTCAAAAAAAAATTACTTATGCATGATTTTGAACATAGTTTAGAGTAAAATGCTACGAGAATTATAAAATTGACTCTCATACATAACATGAAAAATTTATATGGTTAATCCTCATTCACATTTGACTCTCATAGTTTGAGAATCTTGCTCTGCTCCTTTTTATGATAATTTTTTTTTTTAAAGACTTGATAGCAGCTACTAAGTTTTATGATAATTTATGACATAAAAAAAATATGATGCAGAAACAAATGTAACGGTGGTGCTAGCTAGTGTTGCATGAAAATAAATGTTGTTGTGTACTTGTCAACATCATCATGCGGATCATGCGGCCGGTTCAGCAGTTGCTTTAGGTTCAAAGCATGTTCGGACATCTTCACTAAAACATTGGATAAAGTATATAATTTAGACATTCTAAGCAAGTTGGGTTCAATCAATTTGTTCAAATTCAACTTGAAAGGGAGTGTTACAAAATAGAAGAAATCATATCAAATCAAAACATAAATCAAGCCAATCACAACCTCATCAAGATAATCAACATGTCAGCAATTAGCCATTGTAAATACCATAATTAGAAGATTATGTAAATCATGTAACTATTAAAGTAAGCAACGGTAAATAGAGCCAAGGCTATAAATAGATATGCATTCCTCTTGTGTGAAAGTGCACAACATAAATCAAGCAAACAAACTCTTATCGCATTCAATTCAAACAAGCTGCTTACGAAAATGACTTTTAAGTACATATATAAATAAATGGCATATTATAAGTACTTAATTAGTGCACATATATACCTCCTCAATAAACCTAATAATACACCACATCAACACAATAAAGAGATGCTCCCAAGTTTAACTCAATAATTATATATACTTGAATAGACAATTGGACCTGAAGAGTAGTTATATAGGGGCGTAGATTTTAACAGTAAATTTTCGGCTCAAAGCAGCAAAGAAGTGAGATAAAAAAAAAATTATTTGGACCATTTTGTTCATGTTAAAAAAGGAAACTAATAAAGTGGTCATGTTTACTTCTTTAATAAACACCTCATTAATTAGATATAATCAATTAATTGATGATTCCTCTTTAATTGATAGTCTCATAGTCAATCCTAATTGGTTTTTTCGACATGGTAAAAAAAAAATGTTGCTGGATGATAAAAAAAACAAATTGCTTTGAATTTGGTGCGCCATTTCTATTTCTTCCACGAAGAGTATTCTCAATTCTCAAGTCTCTAAACAAAGATAATTTAAAATATTTAGTCAATTGTATTTTTAAAAGGTAACATAGGTCATTTTCTCACCGCAGATATATATGTACGAAAGTTATTTTGTAAGCAAATTTAGTTAACTTTTGATGCTTGACAATCTAGCACGTACAATAAGAAAAGTAAAGCCCGTTAACGTTTAGCATTTTGATGCTTGACAATCTAGCAGATTTAGTTAAGTTTTTTTCACCTCAGATACTTGACAGTAATTAGTATTAGATTAACTTTCTCAAAAATAAAGTTTAGCATTTTGATAATAAATTTATAGTATGACCTGATAAGGAACACAAAAATATGTTGTTATGCCATTTTACTCGGTTAAAAGATATTGCATTATCTATTTATGGTTCAAATCCAGAGAAATATGTTGTTTTACAATGTAATAGTGGTGGTAAATATCGTGATACACGGAGAGTGCCTTTAGAAGAAAGATATAAAAAGGCAACGGAGACATGTCGAATGAATTGTCCTTAAAAAAGGGTAAAAATACAAAAGAAGGAATTTGGATAATAATAAAGTTTTCATCAAAAAACTCTATTCGAATTTTTTTTTTGTTAAAATTAAGTTTTTAGGAATAATAATTGTTATTTTTAAACTACTACATTATATACTGCAATGACGGTAATTCGTGACATGATAAGATTATATTTAATTTTTATTTTGCTATGTTTTTTTTTGCTATTTAATTCATTATATTTTTTGGGTTTGAATACGTTAGTCACAGAATTATCTTATTATAAATTAGATCAAAGCAACATTGATTCGAAAAAATAAAATGTTTATACATTATTTTCTATTTGGATTATAATTGTATAATGCAGAAGAAGAAAAAAGGGAAGATAGGTATTAGTGCTATTTAAGTTTGCAGATTCTAAATAAAAAATTTGCTGATAGTTATTTGATGTTAATTCAGATGCTAAAAAAAAATTCAGAATTTCTTATTTGTAGTGCATATTTTATAAATCCTATAAAAGTACGTGATAACAAAATTTTCAAAAAAAAAATAAGGCGGACCGGATCCTGCAAATATATTTTTAAGAATAAAAGGTAATACAACATTCAGTATTTTATCATGTATACCATTAAATTTATTTGAAGGAATAAATTTTCATTATAGTTGTGATGCTCCATTAATGCAGATGGTCCACTGGACTATGGTGATTTATTAATTCCCTTTCTCAAACGTGGATAGAATGGTGTAAATAAAAAGTTTCTCTCGCCTAATTGCTGTTAAAATCTGCACCTTTTATATAGCCGTTCTAATTTATCTTGGAGATCTGGAGCTCACCTTGTTGGGTATAATACTGATGTGTTTTATCCCCCTTTTCATTATATCGTTTCTAAAATAAGTATTGATTATTAAAAAAAAAAATAGTATGTTTTGGATAGAGGTTTTAGTAGGCGTCATTCTTGTGTGCTGACCAACGAGTGTGTTGCAGCCTTAACTTAAATCTATAGTTACAGTTTCACAGTTCCTTACATGTGTGACCCAAAAAAATACAATATCTCAGCCCGGACCGGGCCGGGCCGGCCCATAATTTCAGTGTCAAGATTTAAGCCTAATATTTAATCGGTTCCCTTGTTCACCGTTACAATATATTGAAGATCTGTAAATAGTTTGTTTCCTTTTTTTTCAAGAGGGTGAGAAAAGGTTCAATTTCTATTGGGGAGTTCAGAAAAAAAGTCGCAGAGATGGACCAAGGGGCTTACCAGTTTCTGGATCGCCAAGAGTTAGCGATCCAGAATTTCGAAATGGACATACTTCTAAAATGGTGTTAAGATTGGCAAAATAACTAATTTTTCAATTTAGATGGAGAAATACCTAAATCTACTTTTATGAGCGTTTATGACGGGTACATATCTAAATTTCTCAAAATAAAAAAACATAGTATCTGATGACGTTTAAAATTTAATAGAATGGTTATAACTCGATCGGAATCTCACAGCAAAATTTTGCTACCTTGCTGTCTGTTCTAAAATTTCGGTTATTTACCTTGATGTAACAGAAACCGTATCCGTTCGTTTCGAATCGGTCGGATCAAATCTTGTCTGAATTTAAAAAAAAAATTCTCAAAATTTACGAAACTTTTAATCAGATCCATCCGATCCGTTTGTATCCGATCCGAAACAAACGGACCAAACTAAAAGCTTCGCACGGGGTACGAAAAAATCCGCAGAGGATACGCTTCCGATGTACCATGCATTTCAGCGGCATATTGCTACGTACTAAACTTAAATAAATTTAGTCGATGAATAACTGTTATAAATTGCTTCTATCTTTTTATTGTATATGTTTACATCGTAGTTTATTTATGAAAATAACATAAATGAAAGAGGAGAGAGGAGCTCAGACAGCCAAGGGTTAGTCTTCAACAATTGGGTATTACCCAATTATCAGAAACTCTAGTCCAAAAAAATTTCATCCTCATCACTCATCTCTAAATATCAGATAAAAAGTACAAAAAAGCATGATTCAACCAATCAAACAAATGAAAAGAACAGGGAAATGGAAGAGAAGAGAGGAGCTCAGACAGCCAAGGGTTAGTCTTCAACTATTGGGTATTACCCAATTATCAGAAACTCTAGTCCATAAAATATTAATCATCATAGCTCATCTCTCAATGTCAGATCAAAACTTTCAAGAAACGAAAGGATTCAACAAATCCACAATTTAGAGAAACTTTGATTTAAAAATTGTTCTCAAGCAACAATCGAGTACCAACTAAATTGAATAAAAATGGTAACCGAAACGATATCTTGAGAAATTGATCTCCCTCTTACTTTTTCAGACAAACCTAGTAAAGGAGTGCCCGCTTATTCTAAAAGAGGATTGTTTTTCAAAATCAAAATTCGTCACGAAGAATTGTAAAATCTCATGAAAAATGAGGAAGAGCGTTCGCGGACTCAATAGATTTCTCTATCGATTGAGAAGTCAGTTCAAAGGGAAATCATGCTTACGATTCTAATCCATTAGATCGAACTCACGATCTGTGAGAGAGAAAAAGGAGAGGGTATTTCTTGAATCCAGCTTGTTGGCGGCTTGAGGTAATAACCCTAGATGAGAATGACAGCTATATATAACCTTTTTTGAGAAATTTCGAAATACACCCTGATATTTTTCGAAATTTGTGAACAAAGAATAGAAAATTTTCAAAGAAGTCTAATTTCGGCGGTCTGTATAGTGTAGGGTGTTAACTGTTAAGTGTTATCCGTTTATTAATATTTAATGTTTGACCTAAGGAATTCATTTCCGGGAGAATTTCTGGCGTGTCCGTACAAATTAATTTCAATATGAAAGTTTAAGATAGTTATTTTCTTATTCAATATTCCATTTTCTTTATTTAATTTTTTATTTAGCATTTTTAAAATTAAATGGACAAATTAAATTGACAAAAGTATAAATGAAAGTTTTAGGTAAGGTTGCTAGGGCTGAAAACGGAGCGGATACGAAGCGAATAGTGGTAAAACTATAAAAAAAAAAGTTCTGGATATGAATACGGTGCGGATATTAGACGGATTCAAATATGAATATAGATCGGATTGGATCGAATATTTATTAAAATATATTAAAGTGCATAATATTTATCGAATTATAATGGTGAATAATATAATTTTTTCATAATATATATTAAAATATATGGTGTATATATATACTATTTAAATACGGATAATCGAAACGTAAAACTATGTCTGTATTCATATCCACACGGATATTCAGATGTCGGATATCTACATCTAATTTTTTTAATAGAGATTGGATATTATCCATATCGTTTTCATCTTTCAAGATTGCACTTCAAAATATATTTTTTAATTTTGAACAAATATAGAGTAATATTACGAAGAGGCCTACTCTAACCCTTTGATCGGAACCGACACTTTCTTATGAAATGAGAAATAGAATTGACGTATTTCAAAATTTTCAGATCGGAACGCTGTGAGCGATGGGAAATGTATATGAAAGAAATTAATTTGTTATTAACTCTTTTTTGTATTTGTTGTATTTGCTGCAATAACTAATGTATCTGACTAATCCAGAAGTTAAATTAGTTTTATTTAAAAAAAACACCACTTAGTCAATGTTACTGTGAATCATCTGTTGTGATTTTAGGGAAAAAAGATGAATGATTTTGAAGATATGACTATTCTTATAACGGCTTTCACAACATATGTCGCATATATGAATATTTTGATTCTTGTTGAGTATTACAAGAATAAGATTTTAGAAGCCCAAGTTGAGACTAATTTTGAACGAAAAAAAAAGTATGTGATCAGTTGATGAATGACTTAAATAGCCTTCAACACTCACGTGATATCATAAGCATGAGGCCACATGCTTTTCAGAGGTTGTGTTTTATTCTTCTAGGCACTGGTCGTTTTAGAGATAATCAATACAGTTGTGTCAAGGAACAAGTGGCCAAATTTTTGCATGTTTTGTCTCAGAATGTAAGGAACCGCACAATTAGGTTTTTCTTTCGACAATTGCTTGAAACCATTAGTTGTCATTTCCACAATGTACTCAGGGCATTAATATCACTTGAAGATAGATTTTTAGTTCAACCGACAGATGATTGTCCAATTCCGAACGAGATTTTGATCAAAGAAGGAAAAAATTTCCCATACTTTGAGGTATGAATTATATTCTCTTTTGTTTCTACTTGCAGAGTGTAATGGATATTCATGGTTTGTTCGAGGAAAACCAAGGAAGCAGTGAGAAGTGGCAATGGTTTTGGGTTTTTGGTTTGACAAAAGGTTAAGTGATACTTTTACAGTAGAAGGATAGTACCTTTTTAGATAGTGATATCATCTTTTCTGTTAATATATAGATGGCATATACTCAATTAAATAGTAGTGAAGTCCGTAAGTACTTTTGAATATTATATTTTGTTAATGCAATATGAATGCTAGTTACTGGTATTATGTATGAATTTATTTAATAATGCATGCTCCTTATGTATTTTTGATGGCATTATTTTTATTTATTTTAGTTTGGCAATTATTTTTATTCAGGGGTTAGCTTTCTTATTATCTATACTGACAACATTTATGTGGTTGAGATATGTTGCTCATTACTTATTTTCACAGGAACAAATGACATCAATTGGAATGGTTGTTACCTTGGATCAGAACTTCTTTAGTTTTTAGATGCCCTATTAATCAATTTTTCTAGCAGTACTGTAATAGAGCTTTTGTTGTAATTTATCTTTATTTGTTTCTTAGATTTAATGTAGCTCCTGTAATTTCTGGTACATTTTGATGTATGCCTGATTTTAAGAAGCAGAAAGACTAAATGGTCATTCCCTCCAAATTCATCACAACATCTCTTACAGCCTATCATATAGATCTGTCTTCGCTTTTACTGGTACAAAATTCAGCTCAAAATGATGAAAAAGGGAACTTCGCATCTACTGGTAACATGAGAAAGAGATGTCAAAAGAAAAAGATAAGTTACAGATGAGTTTTCCAAACTTTTTCTTTTGCAAATGGAACATGGCAGGTGGGTAGAAGTCTTCATTTTTTTTAAATTGGGTGACTTTAATTTGAGATAATTTGCTTGCAGTTTCTTTATTTTTTATTTTGTATTTTATGACAATATAACTTTAATTCTAGGTAGTTTTTTTTTTTTTTGAAAACTTGATAGCGGCTACCAAGATGGAATTAATAAATGTGCTTACAACCACAATCCCTAATTACTATTACAATTTAAAATATTAAGCTACAAACCGACAGAACCTGCAAGAGCCCCTCTCCAATTCTAGGTAGTTTGTTGTTCTTTCTTTTTTCGTTTCTTTTTTGAATACCATTGAATTAAAATCAATTGAACTCCACCAAGATAAGGATTCTGATCACAGTGTAAGCCTACTCAACCTATTTATAAAGAAATAAAATAATGTCGTATAGTACCTACTTGCAATTTATTGTTAAAAATGATATTGATCCAACTCTAAACCCTGACGCGAATGTATTTTAACAAAAGAATGAGTCGTACTATGCATTACCATTTGGTCTATAACACGGATCAATATTTTTATTTTCAAAATTCTAACGGTTGATCTTTAACCATTTAGTCCATAACAGTTGATCTGAACTGTTCAACATAATTTTCATATAAATATATACATGTAAATTGAATTTTATATTTTTTTATAATTTTTTAAGATAGGTAGAAAATCATTTTGGATGATTCAAAATTTTCAGATTAAGTGATTTTTTTATCTATCTTAAAAAATAGTAAAAAATTCCTAAACAATATAAAATTCGGTATGCAAATACATATTCATACGAGGATCATGCTGAACGGTTCGGATCGACAATTAGAATTTTGAAAATAAAAATACTAATTCGTATTACAGACCAACATGTGATATGCATAGTACCTTAGACTCACTCTTAGCAAAATATTGCACAATATTTGATGTTACTTTTAGCATCAACAAAAATAAATTTATTTATAGGTATAGACAGACCGAAGATTATATTCTGTTTTAATGATTGTTTAACTTGATACATGCTTCGAATTGATTAAAAATTGAGGAAACACAATCCACGAGCAGAAAATAAATTCAATAAAACTTACTGAAAAAATACATTCAGAAAATAAACATAGAATTATTAAATATTTAGATTAATAATATTATTATCAAAAAAATTAACAACTGGGATAGGCAAAAAAAAAAAAAAATCAGTATTTTTGTGAAAGAGTTATTCCAGGTATTTAACTATCATCTAATCAAACTATATATCAAAACAATATCAGACGGTTAAATTTAAATGACCAAATAGAAATGACATGAGCTGAATTGTTTCCTTCTTGATTAATATTTCAACTAAGTTTCGTTTGAAGGTACAATTGGTGCCAATGAGACAATTGGCACATGTAAATGGTATAAAAATTTAATCAAACTATAGAAATGTAACAAAAACAATTATATTGTCACCCTTTGGTGAAACTAAAACCTCAAACTGGTAAAGGTCAAAATTCAAAGAGGCCTGGTCCGGCGCCCCGATGCACGGCCACAGAGTAGTGCATTCCGCGGGATCGGGTTCTCATCTCGCCATGAATTAGCCGGGGAATACACTCTGAGATAGAATTGTTGACCCAAGTACTGCCGGGCCCAGTTCTCAGATCTTATATTCCACATGCCTACATTGTCTAATGCCATGTATATCGCAGTCCATGATTGCGGGTACACCTGATATTAAGAGAAAGAATGTAGAGTATATATACATTAATTATATGCTAGCAAATTGGTGACTATAGTTAGATGTCTTCTTTAATTTTATAGTTTTGCTACAGCAGATCAGAGAATTCTAATGCAAAAGGTTGAATGATTAGTGTTCATCACAGTTTATCAATGATTGAATAAGCACATTTCAGACAGTAAATCTGTACCTGCACAGTAGAACGGGCCACTGTATCTCTTAGATTATACCCTTGCCGACTCGCTGGCGTCCATTGTCCACCATCCATTCTGTCCATGAGTATAATTTATTGTTATACATTTTCTAAATAAGTTGCATTTTACCAATATATATATATATATATATGAAAATCTTACCCGACGACAAAAAAGGAATATCCATCAATATGCCATGACTGCACAGCATTCTCACGGTTCTCGAAAATAATCTCGACATATTCCCTCATGTTTGCTGCCATGACAGAGGTCTGGAGGTAGGCATCACCGAAAGTCGGGTTATCAGGCATGCTACCAACTGTGAATACGCCCGGTATGTTGTAGAAATCAGCTAATTTCAAAGGAGTGTCAGCTGGTATGAAGGAAATGCTATTGACAGCGTATCTAAGTTTGCCATTAATTGTGGCCTGAGAGTTTGCAAGTCGGATGGTACGAGTCGTATTGACCAGGCCATAGTGGTACGAGCCTTGCGGATTTGGTCTTGGCCCGCTAGCAGTCAAGTTCCATCTGTTATTTGTTGACATGAATTAGTAAAGTTTAAAGTTTTCTGAACACAATACAGATCCTGTAAGTAATTTTTTGACAGTACAATGCAGTAAGCCTTGCCTGATTGATCTAGCCTGGTTAAGCGACCAGTCAACCTCAATAGTGGGCCCATCTGGTGCAGGAATTGTAGCAGGTCCTGCAGAATTGCTGTAATGGAGAATTGCACTGGTTATGAGCACTGGAGTGGTGAACCGTGTCGAGATAACTATTTGATAATCTTGCGCCGGCTGATCAGCTGTAACTAGAACCGAGTACGATTGACCCAAATGTACGTCTAAGGAAGCGTATATGTTCTGTACTGTGTGGGACCCCTCTACCTCTACTAGCAACATTGAGTGGCCTTGAAATCGTATGTTTACTGAGGTGGAGATACCAACATTTGAAATCCGGAACCTGTATGTTTTCCCTGAAAAAGGGGTAAATAATTATAATATCAATATCATGTCTTGATTTATTATTTGACTCCAAACAAATTAAAGCTGTAATTTAAGATATAAACAACGAAACTTCCATTAATATAATATGAAGTTTTAAATATAAGAAGCAAAAAAATCATGAAGGGATGATTTTTATTTACCTTGATCAACAGTAAAAGTGTTTCCGTTTTGACCTTGGCCATTGATGAGCAGTCCGTCAGGAAAAGGAAGATCCGCTCCATTGTCCAACATTGCTTGTAAATCCTGCAATTATTTACACTCATGATTTAGATCCAAAAATGTACAATATTGGCAAATCAAGACGAAAGAGAAAACACTGTCACGGTTACTATTGCCTTCCAAATTACCAAATCAACCAGCAAGCAGTATGGGAGCAAATATATTCTAACCAATTAATGTTACTAAAATTACATCTTGATATTTCACTAAATGTTTGGCATAAAAGTTGGACTAGAAAGAATTATGATATAACCAAAAAAACAGCCCTAACACAAAGATAAACTTTAGGCGGAAATTACCGTATGGTTAGCCTTGAACCAATCCCCAGCAAGTATTGTGAAATCTCCAGATGGAGGGGGGAATGGCACAGGAATCATGGGGCGGCTGAGAACTCTGATTCCACCGAAACCTCCGGCAGCCTTGTGAAATGCGAGAGAAGGGAAGTAGAAGTAGCTTCCGATCTGGTCTTTGGCCTGCATCACATAAGTGAAGTTGCCACCAGGTGGAATCGGGCAGGTTGTTCCATAAACCCCGTCTTGCCATGAGCTCTTTCTCTGTTGCAACCCATCCCTAGAAAAATTAACACATTAAGATTAGTATATCCATTATCCAAAAAAAGATTGTTACTGGATGCATTTGGTTTTTCTACAATGTCTTATCACTTACTGGATGCATTTGGATTTTCTACAATGTCTTAACACTTACTGGATGGATATCCATAATCCATAAGGAAAATGCAAGTTGTTTATGATATGAAGTTTTACCATATTTGATTTACTATGGTAATGCAGATAGAATTACATAAATGAAAAAATGTTGGTCACTTCAATTTTTTCTCTGCATATTTAGCTACTGCTCTGGATAGGTACTGGTTGTGTTAATTGAGTCATGTATATTAAGCAGTATGGCAACCTTTGTGAGATTTATTAATTGTTAAGTGCATTAATTAGACAATATTGGTGATACCAACCATTGTACATTACTGGTACATACTATTGAATTCCTAACACCACATAAATAGAATGTAATAATCACTAAATTTTGTAAGGATCTAATACATCTAGAGATCTTTATCCTTCTTTATTCTCTGCACATGTTGTGTTCATCAATGTGGTGTCACTGTGGCCCCTAGTTCCTTTTTTTTTAATAAAAATATACACTTGGAGGAAAAGGATAACATGTGCTTTGTGTAGAATATTTCAGATCTAATCCAAATCAGCATCTGATCCTTGTGTGCAAGAGAAGCAAATTGAAAGCAGAGTACTTTAGTCTTTATAGGAACCTTTTTATTGCCTTTTCTTTTCCAAAAAAAAGTAGCAGAAAGGAGTATTAATATGATAAAGCAATAAAAAGTACACTCAAATGAAAAATATATTTGCACCCATATCAGTGTGAAAAATCTGAAACTTAATCCTGGGGAAAAGAAAGAGCATGAATAATAAAAGAAGAGTGATAAAATTACCAGGTAATTAGAAAAGGATCGGTCAAATTGTTAAATACATTGATTATCAGATTATCATTTGTCACTGCCTCTATCTGAGGCCCTGGAAATTGCCCATTGATTAGTATCCCCTGCACTCGGTCAACGTGAAATAAAATAAATTAATAATAGTTATTGTGATTGTTAAAATCAACTTAAGTCTCTGTATTTTTTTGAGAAGGCTACTTTATATTCTCATAAAAAAGAATATTCTATTGCAAAACATTGTGCAATTACAAAGGAATATTCTGCGACTGTTGACTGATACAGTGTGAAACAGGAATATTACAGTTGAGTTGACCCTCCTTGTACCAGTTTACTGGTACTGTACAAGCACCACATTACATGGCTTCTATACAGGTTTTCAATCCCCGGTACAAAATTTACAATTTGCATGACTAACACATCATACAAACAAATCATCCTTAACATTGGTACCGACAAAGCACAGCCATACTGATTACTGGTACCAGAGTAAGTACAAAGAAAGTGTGCTGCTATACCTGTTGCTTGACACCAAGTGGATAGATGTCACCATAGGTGATGACCCAAGTGAAGAACCTATATGGGTCATCTCCTCTCACTTGCAATATGAAATTGGAGGAGAGAAAAAAACAGGCAATGGAGATGCACAGGAGAGAGACAAAGGAGAGAGATAGAGAAGCCTTCATTATAACTCTCCTTCACTGATCACTTCCTCTCTCTTGTCGGAGACTGTTTGTCTTACCCTGCAAGCACCTAGATTTAGTGAGTGGTTAGAATACTGTCTTGTAGTGTGTAAACTAGAGAGAGATGGACATAAATAAACTGGTACGGCGCAGAGCTGGGTAGGTGGGAAGATCTAAACTGATGACTATAAGAGCACATTGATAGAAGAGAGAGATATAATTAAATCAGTTATTATGAAACTAAACGTAGGTACTCTGGCAGCTGGCTTTTTAGAACGTGGTTGCAATTTGCAAATAGGGAATTGGGTTTTGAATAAATTTTATTCAAATGGATCTAATCCGTTGGATCTGCGATTAGATTCGTGCGAATGGTTTATAATTTAATAAAATTAAACCATCTCATGAATCTAAACCATTTGTGTGAATTTCGACTCGAATCAGACGATTTAGATCTGATTTTGAATAAAACTTTGTCTTTAGCTTTTTGATAAAAAATAACCCACCCATCAAATAGACCACATACCCTCTGGAATTATCAAAATGTTTCCATTTTTACGATTATCAATTAGATTATTTTGCTCCCAAAATGGGGCAAAGTTAGAATTGTGATTAAACAAAGAAGTGTGGAGTTTAGAAAAAAAAAATCAAAATAATTATAAATCAAATGACAGTTCTATACGTGACACGAGGTGCAACTTTACAAAATTTCTGATTTTCTTTTCGCCAAGTAGGTATGAAAATTGATCGTGAACTCAATTCATAATTTTGGATTATGACATTTTTAATTAATATGCGATTTTATCAAACAAAGTTGAAACTATCCTATTCATGTTTTTTATTTAGACGGCTGGATTTTGTGTATATTCCATATATATATATATATATGTGTGCTATGGTGCATTGCAATGCATGAAGGGGTTTATGCATTGGACCATAAATCTAAAATTCAAATGGCTGATCCAAACCGTTCATCTTGTTCTCCATATTAATATGTGCTTGGAGACCAAATTTTACATTTTTCTGAATTTTTTTACTATTTATTAAGTATTTTACAAAATTGTTGATCCAATAGTGGCTGCTGATTTTACTGTTTTGTTAAGCCACCGTTGGATCAACAATTTTGTAAAATACTTAATAAATAGTAAAAAAATTCAGAAAAATGTAAAATTTGGTCTCCAAGCACATATTAATATGGAGAACAAGATGAACGGTTTGGATCAGCCATTTGAATTTTAGATTTATGGTCCAATGCATAAACCCCTTCATGCATTGCAATGCACCATAGCCCATCTCTCTCTCTCTCTCTCTCTCTCTATATATATATATATATATATATATATATATAAGTTAACGTAGTAGAAAGGTGATATATTAAATAGTAAGTAATCGTAAAAAAAATTAGGAATAAAAATAGAGGGTGGGGTTTTTGTCCACAGTCCTTTGGACAAAAGCATATCCAAAGCTATTCCAAACCGTATAATCTTTCTTAAAATTCATGCAGACCATTAGATTTATTAAATTTATTAAAAAGGTGAATTCAAAGACTCACTTAAATTTATTAAATTTAAATCATTTGCATGGATCTTAAAGCATAATGAACGATTAAAGTTCAGCTTTGGACGAGACTTTGTCCAAAGCCCTTTGGACAAAACCCAATTCCAAAAATAGAACATATTATAGCTAACAATAACAAAATTAATTAAGGGAGTGACCGAGTGAAGCTATGGTGTTTTGCGTCCAATGTACTGTACATTATGTACACCTATCTAATGTGCTTAACGAACGTTTTTTTTTTTTTTTTTTTTTTTAGAAACAATAAGGGTCACAACGAACGTTTATTTTAATTAGCATATACACATTGTTGAACATGAATTGACACTTACCAATTCGCTTTTTTTATAAAAATTTCAGATAAAATCTACGTGAGAGATATTTCGATGTCAAAAACTCTTTTATAATTACAATTCCATAATACGTTTGGATAGGAGCTAGAATAGTGAAATTTGAGAATAGTAAATGAAAATAGGAAAAAAAAAAAGTAGTGATTTTCATATTGGTATAAAAATTGTGCTATTTAGATTAGTAAAAATGTTGGTTGGATTGTACATTTGGAATAGTGAATAGCTATAACCGATCAAAAATAGTGTTAAGAGGGTGCTATTTAAGAGGAAAGATAGATAAGTGGGGTCTCAAACGAGTTGTCATGATGTGGAGATAATAGAAGTAGTGTCAATTTTGTCATTTCAATACTGTGTTAGTGAAAATCCGAGAAAGAAACATTTTTTTTAATCTATTTTCACACTTTCAAATAGTAGTTATTCCAATATTTACAATAAATAAAGAATAACAACTATTCTAACTGTTCTTAATAACAAAAATATTATTTTGATGCACATTGCTCTTCCAAATAGTCTCTATTAATTCTCGAATAGCTCCCTATTCTAGCTCTCACTTCATCCAAATATACCCTAAGCATTTTTTCATTTTACATTTCAATATTCCCAATCTAAATTTTTCAGTTCCATCTCTGTCACCTTGAAATTGTAATAGCATATTAGCATGTACCCAAGGCGAATTTAAGTAGAAAGACCTCCATTTTTTATAGATAATTTTCTATATGATTTAGAGTAAAATATTATAGTACTATAAAATTGATCATTATTCTTTGTAGGAAAAAATAATACGATTGACCTCCAATATGTATTTGACTCTCATAATTCAAAATTCTAACTTTGCTCCTAATATAATCAATTAAGATCAATATAAAGTAAGAACTTTACCCTTATTGTTTCTCTCAATGCGCACAATGTAATGTAAATATTACATAGGATTTGTAAAACTTGTTTCAAATCTAATATGACCAGTTTAGATCGGGAGACAGGCACTTTTCGTGAGGGTAAAAAGTGACTTTTCGTGACGGAATACTGTCATAAACGTGTTTTTTCTATTCGCGACGGTACTTTTTGCGACATAATCCTGTCATAAATGTGTTTTTTCTCTCGCAAAAAATACCTACTTTTGTTGTTACGGGAGTTATAACTACGTGATGCGATCGCAATTATGAGAGATAATGCAATTCACTCTTTTTTCGCTATTTGTGACTTGCCCCCACAAAATAACTTGATTTTCAAAAAATTCAAACAAAATGGCCTTCTTTTTAAAAAATCACACAAAGTACCCTATCATGAAAAATAATTGCAAATTAAGATAATTTTTTTGTTCCCTATATCAACACAGACTAATATATTCTTCCACGAGAAAAAAATCTTCCTGTACATGCTTCCATAAATGTAGGTTGCCACAGCCTGACAGCCAAGTGTTTCAAAAATAATTAGTTTCCAAATATATACCTTCAATTTTTTAAGATCATATTTTTTTTTCTTTTTTTACAAATTAACATTCTTTTTTTAAAAGATGGGAGTAAAATGAGGGGAGAAAAAAGTTTTATATTGGTGGGTTCCACAAGATAATTTTGGCAAAAAATAAAATACAAAGAGAATATTTTTTTTGAACTCTTTGAAACAAAAATTATTTTGTAAATTTTCCCATAAATAAAAATGAAGAGTAATGCAATAACCAATAAGTCAATAAATTATTTTGTGTGCTGGATGCAGATCAATACTATGAATACCGCTTGATATTCAACCTGTGTTATCACTTGTCAGTAGCTTGGCACACGATTTCTTTTTTTTTTTTAAATATATTCAAAATATTTGGCGGGAGATGGAAAAGCTTTTCGATCTTATATAATGATCATTAATTCTTTTAGATAATTTTAAAGAAAATTATGTATTTGTAAAAGATTGTAGGTATTCTAATTCGGTTACAGAAAATTTAAATTTAAACGAAATTAAAATACTGCTTCCGTTCCTTTAACATCAATGTAAAAAAAAATGCATCAATGCATAAAAGATTGAAACAATGCTGTAGTTCTTTTACAAATAAATTGAAGTAGGTTCCTTTAAATTTTGAAATTTTTTGAGACCGAATTTGAAAACCTTTATCAAGAAACCAAATTTTTTTTTTTATGGAATCGAAAAAAGTTACCATCTATTTTCTGAAAATATATTTATTATATTTTAAAAAATAAAAAATTTTGCCCGCCACTGGTTCATTGTTGGCTCTATATTAAAACATGATCACATAAAAAAGAATACGACTAATATAACATCAGTGTCATTTCGGTCTATATAACACCAACTCCAAAATCTATCAAATTGAGTTCAAATAGTGAATCCAAACCGTTCAAACTGATCTACTTCATTAGTTGTGCATTTACATGTAAAATTTATAAGTTTTTGAGTTTATTTGATATCAAGTCAAGCGGTCAAATGTGTGAGTTTTCAAGTTAATTTTAATACATTCATTTTTCAATTTTTTTTGCCGCTTAATTTAATACTAAAATAACTCAAAAATATAAAAAATTTGCATGTAATCGCATCACTCATAAAGCAAATTAATTTGAACGGTTTGAATTCACCATTTGAACTCGATTTGATAAATTTTGAAGTTGGTGCCATAAAAAATGTTCACTTGCACATTTTTACACATTTTTAGTCATGTGCTTGTGTTAGAGAGGATTGTTGTCGTGAGAACTCAGAAAGTACATACAGTCACGAAAACTTTTCCAGATCCACGCGAGAGATGTCATCTAATTGGAGGGAGGGATTGGATTCGCAGATTCCATTGGTAAACCAGACTTTTAATTTCAAGTCGACTTTTTTTGAACTGACTTTAGACCAAAATTTTTATTGATAGAAAAATTAAAAAACAAAATATTAAAAATGAGAATGGATCCGTAGAAATTTGAAAAACAAGAAGGTGTATGTGGCCCATGGCGTTCTTGAGAGACGCCATGCCAAACTCCAGACCAACAAAAAAAAAATTTACCATGCCATGGTTGTAGCCCATCTCAATTTCTTATTTGGGGCATGGCGTCCCTTTTGTTCATGTGATGTTACCAAAAATAACGAGTATACCAGAAGAGCAATGACAGTATCAAATTAGTGTTGGAACCTTATTGTTACACATAAACAATTCAATTCTATATGCCACTATTGATCTACCTATGCCAAAATAACCATAATGCAAAATTCATCAATTCTTAGGGAGCAGACACAATACCTGATTCCATTAGCGTATTTATGCAAAGCTTCTCTCAAAAGCGGTTGGTGAACTTGTAAGACGGCGGCAAGAAAAAACTTCGTTCCGATGTAGAGGTTGAAGCGTCGGCGGTCTCCTTAGTGGTAGGATAAAGCCTTCCAAAGCTACAAGACTGCCCTTGTGAGATCGTGTTCACAATTTCTTAATGATCTCACCTCTCTATTCTTTAATAGGGAGAAGTAGAGAAGGCTACATAATTGACTAGATGACGGCTAGAAAATTCTGCAACTTTTTGTATATTCTTGTGCTTTGGGGACCAACCTATTTATAGAGATGTAGAGTCGGCATATTGCCAAACCCTAAACCAATTTTCAGCCACATGCCAACTTAAAAAAACGTGCATCAAAAAACGTGCACCTGCATCAAAATCCGTGCAGCAGCTGAAAATTTTTTTTTGAGAAAAAAATAAGGATCTAAGTCCTTATTTGCTTTATTGATATCAAGGTTTCAAAGTGAAACCTGTCAGGCAAAGTTACAGAGTGTATTCAATTTTCATTGAATAATTTGAAAACAAAAATGAAAGAAAATAAAATAAGGTTGAAAATTTAAATCTTCTTCTTTCAATTCAGTGTGAATATTTCCACTGTTCTTCTACTTCTGCAACTAAATTTGTCAGCCCTTTGCAAGTCTCTCTGAAGATTCTTGTACATCTCTCCCTCCATAAGATGAACATTGCAATAAGTATAACCTCTGTAGACTTTTTATCATTTCCTTGTCCTACAATCCAATTCTGTGCTTCCTGCGCTGCAAATAGTGTCTTCCAATCTCGTAGTGGCAGATCAAAAACCTGATTTAACCTACTGTATAGGTTTAATGCAAACTGACAAGTGGAAAAAAGATGCTGTACAGTTTCACATTGGCATCTACACATTACACACATACTTGGTAGTTGCCATCCTCTCTTCTCAAGATTTTCAGCTGTTAGTATTTTTTTGTAAAACACTAACCAACCAAATATCTTTAATCTAGGCTGCACTTTGAGTTTCCATATTCTGTGTACATCAAATGCAATTCTTGGTAGGTCTTTGAGCCCATGATATGCTGATCTGACAGTGAAGGATCCTGAAACAGATAAATTCCATGTAGCATCATCTTCAATTGTGCTGAACTGAATTGGTGTTTGTAAAAATGTTTGAAACTCTTCCATCTGATTGGAGAATTCATCAGAATCTGCGTAATGAAACAATTGGGGTATATTTTGAGTGTGAAACACCTGATGCACAGATATTTCTTTGTCTTTTGCCTCATTAAAAAGGATCGGATATACTGTGTATAAAAGACCAAATCCCCAATTTTGGGTCCAGAATTTGATCTTTGTGCCATCTCCCAGTGTTCTTGTTATAAAGCAGTCGCAGAAGTTTTGTATTTTGCTCAGAATTTGTTGAAAGAATTTGCATTCTGGCAAAGAGGAAGGTCTATCCATGTCATGTGCAGCTATAATAATTGACTTCCATAAATTTTGCGTTGGTTTTATCCAATACCAGTACCATTTTGCCAGAAGTGCATCATTGAATGTTTTTAGATCTATGATGCCCATCCCTCCAAGTTTCTTCGGTTTACAAACCAGTTCCCAATTTGCCAAATGGATCCCTCTTCCTTCCTCTGAATTTCTTTTCCATAAGAAGTTCCTTCTGATTTTGTCAATCTCATTTATTGTCCAGCATGGCAGCTTAAACACCGACATGAAATAAGTTGGAATTGAAGAAAGGACTGAATTGATTAGAACTACCCGACCTGCTAATGACAATTTACTTGCTGCCCAACCTTGCAATCTGTTACTTATTTTTTGTATTAGAGTCACATATGCTGTTTTTGGTAGTCTTTTATCAGAGAGTGGAAGGCCCAAGTAAATAAAAGGGAATTCTCCTCTTTTACATCCTAGAACTTCTGCTATCTGATGAGAAAGATGCTGATTTTCCGTTGACACCAGTAACTCTGATTTGTCCATATTAACTGATAATCCTGAAATTGCATGGAACACAGTCAAAATGATCTTCAGAGTCTGTGTTTGCCTTAGATCTGGTTTGATAAAAAATAGTGAGTCATCAGCATAGTGCAGACATGGCTTCATTCCATCGAAAGGCACCTGCCAAGTTCCATTTTGTACCAGTTTGTCAAGCCATCTAGGTAGAAAGTCCATTGCCAATATGAACAATAGAGGTGACATTGGATCTCCTTGCCGAACCCCTCTTCTCAATTGGATTCTTTTACTCAACAGACCATTGATAATGATTTTTGAAGAACCTTTTAAAACACAGTTTTGTATCCATCCAATCCATTTACCAGGAAAGCCTATCCCTGTCAATACCTTGATCAAGAATTCCCAACTTAGTGTGTCGAATGCTTTATGAATATCTGCTTTAAACAGTGCTATTGGAATTTCTCTTTCCTTCGCCATTTGTACTACTTGTTGCGCGTATAAGAAGCCCTCTGTGATTTGTCGTCCCTTTACAAATCATGTTTGATTGTGTTTGATCATCTGATGAATGAAAGGTTGCAGCCTGTTTGCCATGATTTTAGAGAACAATTTTTGAACCGAATGCACTAGACTTATTGGTCTAAAGTCTTTGGGTTCCCTTGCTTCATCCTTCTTTGGGATGAGGATTATGAAAGAAGTATTAAGGCCCTCCAAATCAAGATCATTGTTCATTACTTCTGTCAGTACTGCTAACAAGTCCTTTATCATGACATCTTGAAATTCCTTGTAGAATTCGCCAGTAAATCCATCTGGTCCTGGGCTTTTGTTGTTTGGCAAGCTATTAATAACCACTTGAATTTCTTCTTCTGTTATTTCCTTTGTTATATCCTGAAGGTCCAAATTGTCTGAGTACAAATTTGCCCAATTTATTGCTGGCATTTCTGCTGAATTATGCCCCATTAATCTTGCATAGAAATTCCAGAACACCCTTAGCTTTGCACCTTGACTTCTATGTTCCTGTCCTTCATATTCAATTATCTGAATGTTATTTGACCTTTTTTTGGAAGTTGCCACAGAATGAAAATAGGCAGTATTCTTATCTCCTTGAGCTTCCCATTTTAATTTAGCCCTTTGTTTCCAAATCAATTCTTCAAGGACACTAAGCTCCACATATCTTCTTTTTACCTTGACCTTCACCCATTTTTCCAGAAGAGTGATCTGCCTGACCTCCTCTACTTTTTCAATCCAACCCAAGAATTCTCTGCAAATCATTATTTGGTTTTTGATGCTCCCTATTTTTCCATTTGTCCAGTCTTTGATTGCTTTTTGTACCCTGGAGAGCTTTATTTGTAAATCTGGCACTGTTGCTGCTGTCTCTGTTTCTTGCCAAATTGCCCTGACAAACTCCTTGAAAGAATGCGACTGTAACCAGAAGTTCTCAAATCTAAAAAATAAGGATTTTTTAAATTTGGTTGAGGCAGTGTAGATAAGTGGGGTATGATCTGAGGATGTGTTTGGTAATGCTTCCTGTTTTGAATTAGGGAAAATGGTGCTCCATGAGTTGGATATTAAAAATCTATCCAATCTTGCCAGAGTGGGTTGTTCTCTTGTGTTAGACCAAGTGAATCTTTTACCTCTCATAGGTAAATCTATTAACCCCAATTCCATTATGAAATCTGCAAATTTTACAGACTCTCTCCAGTTTGCAGTATTGAGATTGTTTCGATCATGTTGCAATAATGTCACATTAAAATCTCCTCCAATAATCCATGGTGTATTGTCTGTTGGTCTAATTTGGGATAGTTCCTGAAAGAACTCTCTTCTAAGCTGCACACATGAAGGTCCATATACTGATGTTACCTGAAATTTATCTCCGTTATACTGTAATGTCACTGTGACATGGAATGTTCCTTGTGAACTTTGTAGCAGGTCAAATTTTCTACCATTCCAGGCTACCAGAATACCTCCCTTAGTTCCTATTGCATCAAGGCTTACAAAGTCTCTTAGCCTTCTTCCACATGTTTGTGTGACTAATGTGCTGTTCATGCCATCTATTTTAGTCTCTTGAAAGCATATTATGTCTGGTTTTTCAAGCAAAATCGTCTGCCTTATTGCAATTCTCTTTTCTTTATCGTTTAGACCTCTCACATTCCAGGAAATTATTTTAAGCTTAGAGACACAATCCATAGCTAAACAAAATCATCTTAATATTCAAGGCATAGGGACTTATAAGTATAATCCCTTTGATACAAAAACTTGACCAAACTTCTTTCTTCAAAATACTTGCACCTCCTTTTCTTACTTCTTCCCTCCAGAATGATAACTCAAAAAACCGTCTTATAGACATGACGGTTATGACCAGAACTCTAAACATACCTTTCCTTCTTAAAAGACCCTTACTATTACCACAAAAAACCAGTTGCCTACCAGAACAACCCATAGGCTCTATTGCAATTAACATATACTTAAACATAATAAATAACTCTTCTTACTAAACAAAATATAAACTTTCCCTAAAAGAAACTCTTTCATGAAGCTTCTGCACTTGATTTATCAAGTATTGACCATCTCGGCCACCACTTCTTCAACTGACTTTTCAATTTCCACTCCTGCCAACTGCACCACCAGATTTGCTTGCTCTATGCTTAGAGGATTAAAAGATTGCAGATATGATAGCTTAGCCCCCTTCGGTTTATTGGCCTTCTTTTTGTAGGATCTCTTACCAGCACTGTACTTCACTTTATCCTTCTTTGCTCTGAGCCTCGCACTCCTTTTAATCCTGTCAGGTCCCACCAGTTCCAGTCCCAGATTATCCTGTGCCCTTGCTTCCGATGCCTCATTTGCTGGTATCACATGTTCAAATCCTGGAGGTGGACCCTCCAGTAATTCCTCTTCTTCAATAGTAATCACTGCCTGATTCTCTTTCTCTGTTTCCTGAGATTGTTCATTTCCTCCCTGCACAGCTACCAGCACATTTTTCAGTCCTATCTCTTCTTCCAGTTCCTCAATTATCACCCCTCCCTTTCCAGCGGATGGATTAAAAGCTTCCTCATAATTCTCCTTTCTAAATTGTAATAGCCTTTTCAGACTATCCTCTTCCAGAGCTTGTTTCCTTCCCATTATAGTACTAATCATTTCAGAAATCATAAACAGACTATTATAACCTGTATGTTGAATCAGCTTCCATTTATCTTCAATCGTTTCCTCATTGCCATTGAGAGTACCAGCATTGTTCAGCCCTTCACCTAGTTCTGGTTCTTGATGGACTGTAGTACCATCTTCCTTCAACACTCCTGCCTCCAGGAGCTTCATTCGTAAGTTTTGAACCCATGGAGATGCTGTCATGTTCCAATTAGAATCAGAGCTGGAAGGGGTCCTTTGATGCCTGGGTCCCCTGCTGCACTCTCCTCTTCTGACTCTTCTTACCTCCGGTGATCCTTCAGGATGTCCATGTGCCCTTCTTTGTTGCTTGCCACCTTGTTCTCCCCCAGACCTATCATCATCATGACCTCCTCTTGGTGGTGGTGGAGATGGTGCTTGTTGGTTGTCTAGCCATCCATCCATATGGACTCTGATTTTCTTCTTGTAGGGATTAACTCTTAGCTTCAGATGAAAAGGCACCTTTTCCGGTTTCTTACATGCCACCAACATTGTTAGGTATTCATAATTTCCATTGTTAAAATAAGGTGCCACTCTCAATGGATACCCAAAACCAGAGACTAGTGCATGCATGTCAATCCTATTCCAATGTTGAAGAGGTGATCCATACAAATGAATTCTAGCCCTTCCCCCAAGTGGGTCAAAGGCCATCTGCAATTGAGGAGAATAAGGATGAAGTGCTATTTCAATGTTATTACCGATGTAGAAGTTAGCACGAGCCATGTCCTCATTGGGGAAGATGATTAGGAGATCCCCAAAATCTTCATGAATGGTGAACACCACAAACTCAGTCGAATCACAGTGAAATTGTCTTCCCATGCTTTCTGCAATTCTTCTCTTCAAGTAGGGATCATTTCGTCCAGGACCTGCAAAAACAAAGGCTGATCTTTCCAAGAATTTGTTGGCTGGACTAAGTTCTCCTCTTGGCGCCAGATAAACATCAAGAGAGGAAGGCCTGTGATGCCATATCAATCCTGGATCATTCATAGGCATAGTGGTCCAGTCTCTTGGAACAGCCATGCTATTTCCTGTTTTGGGAGTATGTTTAACAGGATTTTGAGGTTGAGAAGAAGTGTTTGTTTCCTTAGGAGGCGTGAGTTTGGCTTGAAGATGAGTGTTGGATTTATAGGCATCCTGATCTCTCCTGATGACCTTTGGCATTCTTTGAATCCTTGCTGGGCAGTCTCGAATAATGTGGCCTTCATTTGTGCAATAAAGGCATCTCCTTGGATTTCTACAAGTCGATTGAATGTGACCTTTCAATAGGCATCTGAAGCATTTTTGTTGACGTCTTAATTTAGATGCATGAATTTGAAGTGGCGCCTGTTGGTTTTTCCATGCTCTTGATGGCTTGTTAATTGTTCTATTTTTCCTTCTTGTGACTAGAGTCCAACCTTCATCATCTCTTTCTTGACGCTGTCCATCTTGATTCATTTCCTGAAAATCTTTTGATTTAGACCGATGTACCTCCGTTGTCTTAGATTCCACTTGATGGCCCGTCTGGACTATACGAAGAATCGGGTATTGTCCTATCATGAGAAAATCTTGTAGTTCATGTCCTGCCTCTGGCTCTCCCCAGATCGCCTGGTTGATCTTCGTCTCAATGATTGATGTGTTTCTTGTTGTCGTTTTTCCTTCTTCTCCTTTGTCTCCTTTGTCTTCTTTGAAATCGCCTTTTGGATCGCCTAGGGTTTCCGCCGCCATTTTCTTTTTTTCTTTTTCCCACAGCAGCTGAAAATTTGGTTTCCTTAATTGCAAATTTCAGAATCAGTCCATCAATGATTTGATTTTTGCCTAAATTGTTCTACACATTTGTGGACCACATCCTAATGAATATATTGATTGTCTATTTCCTTATTTGATCACTTTAATTGACAATTATATATGACAGTAAACAATGCATAATTAGATTACATATATGCTCAATGTTGGCATTAAATCCAACAAGGTTGGCAATAAATCCAACAATTAGCACCATTAAATTAGTTCAAATATAAAATTGGAGATATTCCACAGGAGAACCAGACCAAGAAGTTAATTCTGATATTTTATAGATAACACGAAAGTTACATTTATCAAACTTAATACTATTTTATATTTTTGAAGTGCTTCCTTGAATAATTTCACTATGTTGACTTGGCAGTGTCGATTTCAATGAACTTTGTTGATATTACTCGGGCAGGTGGTTGGATGTTCTTGTAATATATAACAAATTAAGTCATACTGAAAGTGGAAGATTTGTGTGTTACCGGTCATGGCGTCCCATGGGCCAAAATATTATTAAATCTAACTGGCAGAAAATCGAAATCTGTTTTTATTAAACGGACCTAAGTTGGGACATGGCATCCCATGGACTACAACCATGGCATAATAATTTGTTTTTTTTTTCGTCGGACAGGAGTTTGGCATGGCGTCTCTCAAAGACACTATGGACCACATACGCCTTCTTGTTTTTCAAAATTTTACGAATCCATTCTCGTTTTTAATATTTTATTTTTCAATTTTCCTATCAATAAAAATTTCGGGACTTTAGATCTTATTGATCATCTTCGGCAATAGGTACAATAGTATAAGAATAGGAAATTCTGATCAGAGTAAATATAACAAAAACTTTTGAAGTATGCACGGAAAAGAATTTTATTTAGAGAAAATAATATTTAATGTTGGAATGGAAAGGATTGAGGTGAATTTTCGAAAAAGAGAACCGGAGCAAATATCTGGTACAAGGAGCTTATACCGTAGTAAAAGTTCGGTGTAGCTTTTTTGAAATTGGATGTGAAAAAATATTACAATAAAATTTTGTTACAGTGTAGACTCCTACACCGAATATTTGCTCTAGTTCTCTCTTTTTTCTCAAAAATTCACTCCAATCCTTTCTTGCTAGTATTAAATATTATTTTATTTATAAATAAATAAATTCGTGGGAAAATATTACGAGAGTATTAAATTACAATGAGACTGCCAAGATATAGATAAAAGTAGTTATTTCTATTCCTGCCCCAGCTTAATTCTCAATTCCAACTTCCTACTAAAATTGAGAAAAATGAAAAAGTGATATATTTTGGCTCTTCCTTTTCCAGTTGTTTTAAGTTTTGTTAGACTGGAATAGAACCTTAATTCTGCTCAATTTCTCTATTCTACCTAAGCGAACATAAACACTAGTAAGTATCATTTAGTATGGTCAGTTGGATGATCTGAGTATTGCTATCAAACAAATTATTTTTGGACGTGTCAGGAAGTTTTCGAGAAGTTTGGAGATGGAGTGGAGAAGGAATTCACATCCTCTCCAATAGAATTCGAATCCTCTGAGATATCTCATATTTTGCATGACTTTTTGAAAAATCTGAACCGTTTAAATACGTTTTGCACGAATTTCGAAGCTCAAATAATATTGGCACCCTGCGCTACCCCCGAATAGGCACCGGACACGTTCTCTCCAATACTTGATAAGGGAATCTTTTATAATTGCTAGATCTGGACCGTTCTTTTTAACTTGGCATGAATCTCAAATCCCAAAAATACTGCCTCCTATAGTGATCCGAATTTCAAACCGGTTGAGATTTAATCTCAAACCGTAAAGTAAGGATGATCCTCAGCAATACCTGAGAGAAAACGGATTCGTGGAGAAGTTGCTCAATAAGCTATTTATAGACATAAAATCATAATTGCAATTTTCAGAATTTTCGGCTCGTAATTATTAGTTTTGGGCCTTGGCTAGTCTTAGCACATGTTATATGCTGAAATATTCCTTTTTTCGGTCTAAATTTAATTTTTAGACATATCATAAAGTTGGATTTTTACCGAATTTTTTTATTAATAGAAAATAAATAAATAAAATATCGAAAAAGATGATGGCTTTTGAGTTTTATCGATATATAGGTAGATCAGGACGGTTTATCCCGTCCAACTACAGTGTTATGGACAGGATAAACAATTATGTCAAAATTAGTGCTTCACTAATTTTGCTTAGTAGAAAAAAAAATTCTTGGACGGGATAGATTATCCTGTCCGGTACTGTAGCATTAAATTTTTTTTTTTCATTCTCTAAGATGAAACCAAAAACCAAAAAAAAAAAAAAAAACCCTACATGACTGAACAAGATAATCTATCCTGTCCAAGAATTTTTTTTTTCTGCTAAGTGCATTTAGTGGAGCACTAATCTGGATGGGATGGTTTATCCCGTCTAGAACACTGCAGCTGGACGGGATATACCATCCCTTTTTTTGATATTTTATTTATTTATTTTCTATTAATAAAAAAATCGGTGAATTTTTAACTTCTTGATCTCTATAGCTTCCTCTCGGCCTGACCGCTGTACGTAACTTATCATAACTTTGTCATGCGAAGTCTGATTGAGGTGAGATAAAATTCAATAGAAAGCTGACAACGAGATCTATAATTTTTGTGTTTTGTGTTTTCTCCAATTCGGAATGTACAATGCCTATAAATTTGTTTAAAGTTTGAATTCATCGTTTGAAGTCAGTTCAATAAATTTTTGGAGTTGTGCTCATTAAATTTTCTTGATAAATACATCACACCTTAACTTTGCTCCGAAAATATAATCTACTTTTTTAACATTTACAAAGATGTAATATTCCGACGGAAGAATTCCATCTATTTTTATTTATTTTTAATATTTTAATAAAGATGTAATAGAAGAATTTTTTGCATTTATGTATCAGGTTAAAAAGAAAAAAAAAACCTTAGGATCTCTACCAATTCTAATTTTAAATTATTCAGATCGATAGAATTTATACCGATCTTACTATTAATCTAAAAGACACATGCTCTTTTTGCCGATTTTTTTATTTTTATCCAAAATTTAAATTAAATTTAAAAAATTAACCGGTTTGGCTGTGAAATTTTAAATCTACCCAAACCGGTTAACCGTTAACCGAACCCTGGGTTCGGTTAACGGTTTAGCGGACCAATGGGTTCGGTTAACGGTTTAGCGGACCAATGGGTTCGGTTAACCGTTTAGCGGACCAAGGGTTCGGTTAACCGTTTAGCGGACCAACACAATGGGTTCGGTTAACGGTTAACGGTTTTAAAGATTGATGGACGGTTCGGTTAATTTTTGGATATAAATAAAAAAATCGGAGATAAGGGAGTGCGTGATTAATTTCTTTATATTAAATAAGTGAAAACTGTATAATTAAAAAATTTGTAATTAAAGAAATATAATATAAAATTAGTTCATCAAGGCGAGTTAACTTTTGTCATGAGAGATAAAATTAATGTATTTTACTTACGATGCGTTGCATATAAAATTATTTATAGTCAGGATTTTTATCAGGGATAGGTCAAAAAAATTACTAATAAGATAAGCGGGTTGCTGATTGTCGTAAATTAATCAATTCAGACTATGGGTTGTCCAAAAATATATAAAATTTTATTTAGAAGTAAGCAACAGTCCGATTATACATATATGATATATCTATATTCAGTTTTTACAATTAAAAAATAAACAGTTGTCGACTTTTGATTCAATGTGGTTTCACCACTGCTTGTAAGTCTTTTTAGAAAGCTCATCCATGGGAGAAAATGATGAAGACTTCTTCAATATCTAACATAAAATATAAAAATTATCATTATAGTTTAATTGTAATTCACTAATTTGTAAAAAAAAAACAAGAACAACAATTTTTCATATACTCTATGTTTGTTTTGTGATTAAGTAGCCTGTAGTATTTACTGAAATGATTAAGTAGCCTGTAGCCGCCAGAAAATAAAAAATATTTTACTGAAATGTGGGTTTGAAGAATTATACTGATTTTTTTATTTATATCCAAAAATTAAATTTAATTTCAAAAATTAACCGAACCGTCCATCAATCTTTAAAACCGTTAACCGAACCCTTGGTCCGCTAAACCGTTAACCGAACCCATTGTGTTGGTCCGCTAAACCGTTAACCGAACCCATTGTGTTGGTCCGCTAAACGGTTAACCGAACCCTTGGTCCCCTAAACGGTTAACCGAACCCATTGGTCCGCTAAACCGTTAACCGAACCCATTGGTCCGCTAAACCGTTAACCGAACCCAGGGTCCGGTTAACTATTAACCGGAAATTTGGTCCGGTTAACGGTTAACCGGTTTGGGTAGATTTAAAATTTCACAGCCAAACCGGTTAATTTTTGAAATTTAATTTAAATTTTGGATAAAAATAAAAAAATCGGCTCTTTTTATATCTCTTTTCCATTTTATTATTTACTATAGAAAAAGCATTCTCGAGTCAATAGTATGATTATAAAACTTGGGATCAAATTTAAAATAGCAAAATGTTTCCTATAATATTAGAATCGGACAACTTGGTGAGAATTGACCGAGTCATATTAGAAACTCAAGAATTTTCTTTCAGAATACTTTTGCTTTTGTGCTAAAAAAGGGATAGATTAAATAATATTGTTGAAAACACAAATAAAGTAATGTCGAGCACGTATTTTAGGATAGGTCAGTATTGATAATATAAAAAAGTTAACAATTACCAATAGCTTTTGATAGGCGAAATTTTATAATATAAATTAATTTCCTTATTCAATCAAAATGATGTGTCGCACAAACTTACTCGGTCATGTCATACCACGTTATGTGATTAATTTTTTCTGACATGGTTTTTATTTTAATTTATTTTGCAAAATTTTATAATTTTTGGCACCTTTTTTGTTGTGTTCTATTAACTAATTTAAAATCTGAAAGATTAATTAAGCATGACAAGTTACAAGTTAGGTTATATTTGATCAACCTCATGTTATTTGACTATTCATTTGATATAATTGTCATTTATTATCTTAATCACAATTACAAAAAAAATTAATCACGTACTGTGACATGCTTTGATAAAATCATGACGTTTTAGTTATGCTTTTCCTTCATTTACTTCTAAAAACACACACACATAATTATTTTCCAAACTAATACTTCTATTTCAAATCATAAAAATACACAAGGAAGGTTCAAATGTCTCATGTTTTTGGATTCAAATCTGCTCTTTTTCTTAAGAAAATGAGCACCCTTCTATTCTTTCATTCGAATCGTTTAAAATCGATCACACGGTTTCAATTACACCTGATTCGTTTTAATATATTATATTGATATAAAAAAAGAGTAATTGAAGCCGTTTGATCGATTTTGAACGGTTTGAATGGAAGAATAGTACAGATTTGAATCCTATGTTTTCATACCTTATCTCATCATACTTTATATTTTATATTTTCAAAGTTCAAATTATCCATACTAAAATCACTCCTTTAGAAATTTTATATTTTTTAGAAATGTTTATATTTTTTAAGATTGGTACAAAATCACTCCTTTTTAAATGTTTATAAATAATGATTTTGTACCTATTAAGATAGTATTAAATAAATTCCAAAAATTATAAAATTTCATCTTCAAATATATTTTAGTATAAATATTATGTTTGACAATGAAATTTTATATTTTAGTACGAATATCATATTAAGCACTTCGGATCGATAATTTGAACTTTAAAAATAAAAATATAAAATATAAAAAGTAGGAGTATTACAAACACCCTAAAAATACATATCTTAATTCATATAGCACATAGAGAAAAAAACTTGTCCGACCAAAAACTCTTAACGATCGGGCCCCACCGACAGACCCATCTCCTCCTTTTTAATTAATTAACGAAACATAGTTGACGCAACCCAAATCTCTCTTCCGATTCCGATCATCAATCCCATCCACCTTTGCCTTCAATTAAAAAAAAGAAGAGAAAATCCGGAGAATCAATCGGTAACAAATTGAGGAATCGGCGAAACTCAGACGGTGAGTCGGAGGAATCAGCCAACCAGCCGGTGGTCCACCCCCGCCTCGATTCAAGCGTCTCTAGGGAAGCGAATCTGGTAAGTGGTAACTACAGATCGAACGTAACCTTTTTTGTTTCTTTAAATAAATCAGTGTATGGCATTTATGCTCACAGCTGATTTTGCTTCTCTTATTTTTGGTCAGGTAGAACTCGAGTTATATCGGTGTGAAAATGTGCTAGAGGAAATGGGGCAAAAAGTTAAAACGAGAAATGGCAATGACCTGATGTAATTTTTTTACAGTGTAAATACACTGAGGTAAAATTATGAATATAGTGAAGGGGGTTGCTGACCTCATCAGGAGGTCATCAACCGGTCAACCAGGCGAGGGCACTCAGTCGGGCCCACCTGATAGGCTATCAGCTCCTTCTCCTAGGATTCAGTTCGAGTAAGTCCTCTTATCATGATACTATATACTGCACTCTGGTATGGTTCCAGTATTTTCCAGTGGCAGGCTTTTACTAGTGCCAGTTTGATTAATAGTATACTGTTTACTGGCCTAGTTGAGCGATTCAAGTCTTGGTTGATACAAAAATGATAAGTGATGCCTAATGCTGCAAACTGCAAACATGGGGATGCTGTTAAAGTACCAGCTGACTTTGGGCTTATGGGTTGAAATAGTAATCTCTACCTTACTTAATAAATCTGTGTTTAAAATATAGGTATGTAACTCATTATTAAGCTTTGATTGTCATTTTTGTTCATCTGCCAGGGACACTGGTGAGGAGGGTGTTCTGAGTACTCTATGGCAGAGATATGATCATACTATGGACAAGGTACTTAGTACTTACAAATAACCTAGGTTAAATTGATACCAGTTGGGTTTTAACATTGAAATATTCCACTATTAATCTGCATTACCAAGGTACATGTACTGGGCACAGTTAGGTATGTATTACTATGCTCAATACAAGTAATTGACTGTCCTCTCAAGTATCTTTCTGAAAACATGATAGATTATCACTGCCCCTTCGCATAGACTTTTTTTCAAAAATTCCAGTTGTGCCCTTTTACACACTTATTTTCCGAAATAAGTAGTGAAAAGAACATTCTAAGATATAAAGATAATGTATTGGCAGTTTGGGTACATTTTGAAGAGAGGAAATGGGGGAAGTTTCTCTTCTAATGATTTCCAGAAATACCAAGATTTTTATTGCGTTTATCAGGAAATTGTTTCTATTAGTGCTCTTCTGTTGGGTATTTTGAATATTCTCCTTTATGCATTTGTCCATCTCATAAGAACTTTTATGCAATTCTGTCAGTTCTCACTTTTCCTTTTTGTTTTCTATAGATAGAGAAGAAGAAATGCTTACAAATATTTCTTTTGCACTTCATACAAACATACAATAACTGGGAGCCAAGGAATCATGGGATATTAACCGAACGAGAAATAGGAACTGAAGATTCTATTGCTGGTTGCTCCTTCGGTCACCCTTCAGAGGTGATGCTTATTCTTGTACAGGAGCTCACTCGTATAACTTCGCTTGTTAGTGACAGTAAGTCAAAAATTTCTTTACTTTTGAGTAATTTTTTTAGTAAGCCTAGGCATGAGCATATTTTCATGGAAAGGAAGTAAAAAGGTTTTGATTATAAAAATGCTAGTTTCCTAACATCTTCAAGAATATTTGTATATAAAAGTGGTATACAACACTAAAATGTTATGTTTTATACAAATATAGCAAACTATAGAATTTTTTTTTTAATACATAAAATGGCATCATTCAATAAGTGATATGTTACATATAAGAACAACACAAGGAAGAAGCAGTTTGATTGATGATCAAAGTCATTTTCTGAAAAATTACAAAAATAGAGGCGTAAGAATACCGCTGCATATGCAAATGTGTTATGTCTTTATTCTTAAATCTAATGTATCTGTTTAACTATTTCTCTATAGTTGGGAACAGTGGATCAGATGACCTATCTGAGCAATCAACAAGCTTAGGATTAAACACAGAGGGGCTGTATGTTTTGAAGTGCCTAATGATCATGGCACGCTCTATGCATAACTGCCGTGTATTTACATACTATGGAGGCGTACAGAAAGCAACTGCCGTTCTGAAAGGTGCATTATTTATGCTGGATCTTGATATGACACCTGTCAGGTTTTATACTGAGAATGTTAGCCAACAGGCAACAACTATTTTAGACACTTGTTATGGGTACATGTAAAAACAAGCCTATCTAAAGGTTTCTAAATGGGAAGACTGGCTAAACATTGTTCAGTTATCAATATTCATTCTTTTGTAATACTATTTAACACCTTAAATTGCATTCCAGCGGCGGTTATACAGCTGAAAGGGTTGGCTAGTACCCTTGCTGCAGATGAACAGCTGTCCAGTGCTGGTGCAGAGAAAACTCGTACCTTGCAATCTATACTTGTATATGTCATAAACATTATTTCATTATTTATGGATTTCGACTCTTCTCCTATCAATGCCACACACACTGTAAATAATAACACCAAGGAACAATCTTCTAGTAGTGCTTGTGCCGGCGATACCACAAGCCCGACTGGTACAAAAGGAACTGTACCTGATTTGATGCTGCGGTGGCAACAGAAAGCCATTGTTTTAGTGATGGAAGCTGGTGGTGTTAATTGGCTTGTTGGTATAGCCTTCCTCTCTATCTCTTTCTCTATTTTTTTTCGAAAACTTGACAGTGGCTGCCAAGGTTCTCCCTCCCTCTGTGAGTGTGTGTGTCTTCTGTCAATCATTGCAATGTTACAACTCAGTATTTATGTGCAATCATAAAGAGATACCAACTAGGTGGTATACCGCTCAATGCATACAGGTACCGCACTGTGCAAGTTTGCTGTGGAGACTAGAGAGTACTTACAACTGCTCAATAAGCCTTTTTATGCAAATCTGGTTGTCCAAATATTCTGCTTCCCATATTCTTCAGCTGGTCTTATGAACGACGATTTTCTTGCAGAATTGTTGCGTGTGATTAGGAGGCTGAATATGAAGGAGCAATGGACAGATTTGTCTCTCCATTTTGTAACCTTACGTACTCTCAGATCAACCTTATATCAGAATGTCAGAGCCCAGAACCATTTTAGAAGCATTGGTGGTCTCGAAGTTCTTCTGGATGGCCTCGGTCTACCCACCAGTAGATTTTCATTCTCTAAAAGTCAAATTAACTCAGGGGATGATAGGTATAGGTTTTTTACTTTTTTTTTTAGTTCCTGTCCATTTTCATTTATTGTCCTTGACATATAGTTATGGAAGTGTACCATAGATATTTTTTGTGGAAATAATTTGCCATGCCTTGATATTTAGACATCAAAAGCGAATAGTAACATCAATCATTGAAGTTTTTAAGCAGCATGCAACTGACCCTAATTAAAGTTTGGCTGACATGCTGCTGCTGGATAAGCAGAAATGGTACTAAAATTGTAGACCAATTTCATTGTTCTTGTTGTACTAATGCAAGTTTCTTTTTCAGAAGTGAAATATTTCAGCTCCAGACTCTGTGTTTGGAAGTTCTGAGGGAGTCCATGTATCCTATCTGTTTACGCATTTATTTCCGTAGTTTACATAAAATTTACATAGGCCCGCTGTAATGCACACATGTAGCCACATGCATCCTGAGAGGAAATTAGGGGTGTTGATTATGTACTTCTAAATGATATCTAAAGCTTAATAACTGCCTAATTATACCAGAATATGATATCACAACAGCCATGATATCAATAGTGCTGCCTTAACTAGGGTTTTTCAGATTCGGTAATACAAGCAACCTCCAATTTCTTTGTGAAAACGGGCGCGTACAGAAGTTTGCAAATAGCATTTGCTGGCCGGTATTTGTTCTTCAGGAATTTCAAAGACAAAGAACAAGCGTCCCTGTTATGATTCCCGTTTCTGATTCTGATTTCGACTCAGTTTCTGGTGAAACTCAAGCCAACATTCCCAGCTTAACTGAGTGGAATGAGTACTCAGTAGAGCTGTGCATAGCTCTCTGCTCCTTCCTACTTCCCCACGAAGATATCAGATTTCACGATGGTGATGTCAGCCCTGTTAGAAGTCAAGGTCAAAGTTCTCAGACAGTGTCATTGGCATATTGGGAGCTTGCTGTTAGGTGGATAATAAAAGTGTTGCTTACAGTGTTTCCATTGATCAAGGCTTGTGTAAATGACAGCGGGTTACCTAACCACATAAGGTTTGAACTTCTCTTTTTTCGTCTCCAGATATTAATACAGTTGAAAATAATTGCTGCGGAAAGCAGAAATATTTTTTTTCAATATAGACACACATAAACTTGATCCCAAAATATATAAACCCTAAGACACTTAGTTCATGTAAACTGTATACAAGATCAGACATGTTAGCTTAGTTCATCCCAAAATGTATTGTAAACTTGGTTCATCACAAAATATTCAAGATTACAAGATACATGCATAACATGGTTTAGAGTGAAACTTATGTTGAAGATTACACCAATATGTTTATGGATTAGTATTATAGGTACAAGGTATATGTTCCCTTTGTACAGCTTTTGTTTGGTTTTTGTGGAAAGAATCTATATAATTGCAGAACTTCTTTGTTCATGGTACAAGGTAAAAAATTTCTGTAAATCAAAGCTGTATCACTCATCTTCTTTCCCACTCTCCCGAGGTGAACTATGCAAACAATATGGTTTATTGAAGATTGTACTTCTTTTACAGGATTTTGGGCAATACATTGCAGCACTACATCCTTTGTGCATTCCGTAAAGTCCTGGTTTCTTCACCAGCTCTTCTCAAAGTCTTTCGAGAGGAGGGTGTGTGGGAACTCGTGTTCTCAGAAAAGTTTTTCTATTTTGGGTTGTCTCTTGAAAGAACAAATATTGTGGATTACAACAAAGAGAAAGATAGAATCAGCCCCACCATGCTATCTCAAACAGACATGGATGAATTCCAAGTGGAGGCTATTTCCTTCTTGGAATTTGCAGCGACTCACAATGGAAATACGAATAACTTGGTAATATTTTTTCCCATTTTCTTCTTTTAAGGCAGCAAATAGCTGGTTTCTAAGAATCTTTAATTACAGAGAGCAGCATAGATAAATTTATGCACAATTTTAATTTTTAGTGTTCAGTCTCCTTCAGTGCCATAGAGTGCAAATTGTGGAGATGTCTATCAGCCCCCTCATTTGATAATGAAGGATCTGAGTAGTTATGTTTGGTTTAAAATTTGTATTCTTAAGAGGCGAATGAAACAATTGCTGATAGCATCATATTAGGTATTAGTATGTTATTGGTTAAAACTGACGTCCTGATATATGATTAGCGTCGTTTCTCTTAATATTCTCTCTACTTTCAGTTGCAGATTGTATGAAAATTTAATTGCACTATTCCCTGGGCTTAAAATAAAATTTAAGTACTCCGGTTGGTCATTCAACAAATGCAAATGGTGATTCATAAAGGTTTGATATGTATTGTACTGATGTTAGGTCTGTACTGAGAATGGCATAAAATATGCAAAACAGCATCGTACAGGTGAAAAGTTCTGGACACTAAACATCAATACTGACACTAAAACCCACTTACACTCAATGAAAATCAATAGCAACTGATGCACTTCTTTAATTCTTGCAGCCCGAGTGCTCTTTTCTACTATCCACGCTGGAACAATCCATTCTAAATCCCAGGGTATCCTCTTTCCTTTTAAAAAGCCTCCAAAGAGTTCTCCAGTTGGCAACCGAGCAAACTATCTCATCCTTCAAGGCCCTCAATTGCATCTCGCGTGTGCTTCAAGTTGCGTGCACTGAGGCTCAGCAGTTGAAGAAGTTGAGTATCTGTGAAGAAGAGCCACGGGAAGGAGTAGCTACCAATTTAGTGGCATGCATTGAGTCGGCTTTTGACCTCTTTGAGGCCTACCTGACGATGGCTGAGAATGGGAGGATCTTGGTCTTGCACAGTGCTAGTTGTATTGATTCCTTGTTCGAGTTATTTTGGGTTGAGAGTCTCAGAAGACATGTCCTTGATCAGATATTTGAGTTATTCAGGGTAATACTCAAATCCCCATTAATTTTTTGTACTTTGACAAGAGTTCTTCGTACCAGAGCCAAGAATGAGTTGAATAAACCCAGAAGCATTCGGTGTTTACTTGGTGCTCTCTAATCAAATTTTATATTAATATTGATATTCTGGACTATCTTAGTGACCAAAACTGACTTGACTAGAGCAACTTATATTGTGCTAGCTAAAAGAATTAGAATGGCCAGCTCATGAACTAATGCTTAGAAAATGGATGTTAAGATTTATCTCACTGATTGTCTCCAGCTGCCAAAGGCAACAACTCGGGACCATACAGGAAAAATGCACTTGTGCTCAAAGTACTTGGAAACTTTCACTCGTGCTAGGGAGAAGGACACGTCTTTTGCTGATCTTTCAATTATTCTCTTGGCTTACATGAGAGAGATCATCATGCTGGATCAACCGGTACATGCCCCTTGCTCTAGCATGCCTTTTCTATTAGGTCTTTTTTAGAACCTTTTAGTGGCTAGCCCACACAAGTTTGACCATTGAATTTATATAACCTACGTTTGACAAAGCCTTTTATTAGTCACTGAAATGTCTGTGCACGGACTTCCCAAGGTGGGGCACTCAATTTTGGTTATAGACAAGCAATTGCCTAACCCTACCATTTTGTCTACAAATCATATATACCAATCATGTTTTATTTCCTATTTGCTTCATACATCTGCATGATGGTTTTGTTTCTGTACAGAATATACCATCTTGCATCCTCGTACAATTAGCGGATGCAGTTTTTGGGGGACTTTCTTTCAGGCCTATTGTATAACCTGTTGCTGACTTGAGTTCTTATGTACTTTTGTTGTGGTCTTTGTGCAGTACTATCAAGATCTGTTCTGTAAGGGGGAGTGCTTTCTTCACGTTGTGTCGTTGTTGAATGGGTCGGTGGATGAAACGATTGGAGAACAACTGGTGTTTAACATTCTTCAAACCTTAACTCTTCTCCTGACTGGAAATGATGATTCCAAGGCATTTTCTTTTCTCTTATAGAAATACCTGTTGTTTCCTGCTAAGCATTTTATCATATATGAAGTCCCTTGTATAACAGAACAAAAACAATATTGCAAGGCAAAGGGAAATAATGAAGAATATGAGAAATGGAGTTGTATAATTAAACAGAAATATGACCCTTCAACATATTTCTCCAGTGTGGTATGTGCTGTTATGAGACTAGTATTGATATTTTAACTCAAGCTTATAATACATGTCACTTCAGATTAGTTGGGTTCCAGAATCTTGGGAGCAATTATTCATTTTGCAATTAAGAAATATAGCTCTGAAAAATGCAGTTCATTAATGTAGTTTTCGCTTGAATAGCACTCGGTACATACTGTCTATGTGCTTTATATGGTGCTAAAAGTATCAGCCTGGTAAGCAACCGACTCATTTTTATCAAGCTTGTGCATTTCATTCTCTTAAAATGGTGGTTTTTACTCTAGTTTGGTGATTGTAGGTTGCCTTTAGATCACTTGTAGGCCCGGGGTATCAGACACTGCAAAGCCTACTGATGGACTTCTGTAAATGGCTACCAAGTGAGCGACTCCTCGGTCCTCTACTTGACATGCTTGTTGATGGCAAATTTGAATTGAATGATAAAACTGTGATAAAGGTATCAATTATGGACCCTTGATTTCACGCAGATTTTTTTGTGCGGTGCTGATAATTCATCTACTTAAATTTTTGGATTCACAGATAAAACATAACAACACACAAACATTGGTTCTAACTTTCAGAAGTCAGATGCTGATAATTCAGCTACTGAGGTTTTGAATGGCGCGGGAATCTTACTTGTTCAGAAAGAAATATAACCCTCGGATCTTTGTTTTAACTTTCAAAAATATATATTATCCGCCTCCATGCTATCTTCCTGGACCAAAGCAGTTCAGCTGCAGTACACCATGCTTATAACTAATTATCATTTTGTTTCTTATAGAATGAAGATGTGATTGTGCTTTTCCTAAATGTCCTGCACAAGGTTAGCTCTCTCTCTCTCTCTCTCTCCTTCTCTCTCTCTTTTTAAATACTTGGCAGTGGCTGCCTAGGATAGGTTCTCTCTCTCTCTTGAAAAACTTGGCAGTGGCTGCCTTCTCCCTCTCTCTCTCCACTTGTCTATCTCTTGCAAAAATATGAGCATGTCTTTACAGAACATAGGAATAATGAAAATAAGACATGCTCATTTGTGAAAATTAGAACTACTGCCTATCATGTCCAATTAAATCGAAAGGTGTCCCAGACTACCCCTACTTCAAAAGAATATAGTCCATTCTATGAATTTAGGAATGAAAAGACACAAGTGGAGCATGGGAGATATTCTGGTTCTGCAGGGAATCATATTTTAAAGTTTTTAGGGGCAGAGGCAAAACGATCCATTTTATAAAACCAAAAATGTTTCTGTTGGCAGAGCAGCACTGGGACACAACATCATGGGCTAGACATCCTCCAATCGTTAATAAAAGATTCAATCACGAATCGAACTTCTTGTTTCAAAGCTGGTGCCCTCAGCTTTCTCCTCGACTGGTTCTCTGTTGAAGAAAGAGATGATGTGACTGTGAAAATTGCACAGCTCATTCAGATTATAGGTGGCCACAGCATATCCGGGAAGGATATCAGAAAGATATTTGCCCTTCTAAGAGGAGACAAAGTTGGCTCAAAGCAGAGGCACAGTTCACTGCTGTTGTCAAGTGTTGGCTATATGCTCAAGGAAAAGGGGCCTGAGGCATTCTTTGAGTTTAGTGGCCATGATTCTGTAAGGCTCTCTCTCTAAATATTCTCTCACAAATATTCACACATAATTTTTTTTTTCTGAATTACAAAATAGCATCCCACATTTTTAATATTTGAAAGCTGCAACTAAGATCCAACCCCACATTCTTGAGATATTTTCAACCAATAACAAACTCCTAGCCTTTTATGATTTCAAATTTGAAAACATGCTCCAAATCTTGTCATAATATATGCACTATAGAGATCATGCTTATAATATTTGATTTCAAATTTGAACTTTTTAATAGGCACAATATATGTACTATTAGTTGATGGTTCATCCTGCTCAAGTATTTCCTCTTAATGAAATTTTAGTTAACTATTTATCCATCACTTTTATGATTTTATCTACATCTGTTATGTTTGTTTTCAGGGGATTCAGATAAGAACACCAATCCAGTGGCCATATAACAGAGGTTTCTCCTTCTCATGTTGGCTAAGGGTAGAGAACTTTCCAGACAGGGGAATAATGGGTCTTTTTTCTTTCTTCACCGAAAATGGAAAGGGTTGTCTAGCGATGCTTGCTAAAGGGACTCTCATTTTTGAGGTAACTCCTCTGGCCTCTGTCAAGTTAGTACTAAAGACAACCCAGTATGGTTTGGTCAGTGCTTATGTGGGTGGCCTTCTGAGATGAGGCTTTAATACGTGTAGTTGGGCGAATTGAGTAAAAAAAAAAGAATGACATAATCTGACTGGAAGACTTCTTTGGCACCGCACTGGTTGTTACCAAACCTACGAGGGAGGTGCAGGTACAATCCTGCTGATATGATAATATCTTGTTAGCTTTCTACTCCCAGAAAAAATTCCACTGAGACCGAAACCTTCAGATTTTAACTGGTTTCTTGTGGAACCACTGAGGATTGCTGTTAGTAGATACCGCTGGGTGGTGTGGTACCAAGTATCAATGAACCATTTTGGTGAAAAGTTCTTACTGAGAGGTTATTGCTACTTTTGCATGGCATACAAGCTAATGCACAATTTTTTGCTTGCTTAATTTCTTTTCTTTCCTGACAATTTCAGTCAATCAGTCAAAAAAGGCAGTGCGTGATGTTACCTTTGAACATGATGGCAAAACAATGGCATTTTGTGTCTGTTACACACAGCATAGGAAGGGCCTTCTCTGCTGGCAGCCAGCTCCGTTGCTATCTGGATGGCAACCTCATTTCTTCTGAGAAATGCCGGTACAATATGACTTTCATTTTCAATGAATGGTGCCATACCTTTTGGCATCAAGTACCTGGCCCCTTCATGTTGACATCAAAACCTGGTTTTTCATTTGAGCCAATCTAGTACCCAGCAAGTCAGGCTAAGTGCTGGTATGAAATCATGGCAAAGACGATGCAGCGCTTTATTACCAATAATGGATGACAACCTTGAAGAGTTTGAATTTAGTTTAGGAGAGTATTTTACTGATCCATCTAACTCTGAAGCACTGCTAACACAGAGTATCATTTATGTTCTCATAACATAGAACAGAGTAAAATAAATTGTGTTCCTGGTCTATACATCAAAGGCCCAAATCAACTTAAGCACCAGCACTTTTGTTATTAATATTTCTGCTATTTCCAGGTACACAAAGGTCACTGACATAATGACCCGGTGTACAGTGGGGGCTGAACTGATGCCAATTAGTGACGAGCCAGGAATGCTTGGTTTTCAAAGTACTTATCCGTTCACTGGCCAGATGGGGCCTGTTTATGCCTTTTCTGACACCCTCACTCCTGAGCAAATAAAGGGTATATATAGCCTTGGGCCGAGTTACATGTACTCTTTTGTCGGTGACCAGAGCCTCCTCTCTACCGATGATTTGTTGCTTAATGGGATACTAAGCACACGAGAGGGGCTCTCTTCAAAGATTATTTTTGGTTTAAATGCGCAGGTTAGATGCTTTGATGGATTTGTATTTTTGGTTCTTTTTATCCAGGTGAAATTAGTCACAAGAATCCAAAATCGGATATGGCTGTTTGAAGCTAAGAAAGATGTGTTCATAGTTCTTGGAGTAGTAGTGATAATTGTAACCTGTTCCATTTCATTTCGGAAACTCTAGCAAATAAAGGTCTGGTACAAGCAAAAAGAAAAGGAAAAAAGGATGACCAATATTTACAACCTCCTCCCCTTCTTTTAAAAGAAAAGAAATCACTTCCCTAAAGTGAGCAGAACTAAACAAGTCTGTAAAAACATAGAGCAAAAGGCCGAAACTGTGGGCAAATAACAAAACAGTCAACAAAACAACCCCCTAGATCAAGACCATCCATCATCAACCACCAAGTTGATCTTCATTCGTAGACTCCTCATCACTATCTCCAATGTGTATCATAGCATCTGACATCTCTGATGGGGATGCCTTCACATGTCCAAAAAAGTGGGAGAAACTGCATTTAGTAAGAGAGCTCTGGTATTAGTAAGAGATCTCTAATGTTTTTGCACCAGCATCAGCTCTTTTTCTCATAATCTTTTAGGCATGGTTGAATTAGGATTAGAAAGAAATGGTTCATTAGTAAACTGATGCTGCAATGTCTCTTCTGAATTCATTATTAGTATTTCACTATTTTTGGCAGATATTTTGTAAACTTTACACTGATTTTTCTCTCTCATCTACATACAATTTAATTTCAATCTGTTTCTGTTTGTTTTTCAGGCAAGTCATAAGAGAACGCTGTTCAGCGTCTCATTTGCACCAGAAGGTTCTGACAAGACAAAAATTGAAGCAAAAGTGATGGATGGTACCAAGCTATGCTCACGGCGCCTTTTAAAGGAGATCATATACTGTGTGGGTGGTGTTTCGGTCTTTTTCCCTCTTCTGACACGGTTTGATAAACTATCAACAAATGCTTCTGTACCAAGTGATGATAGACTAGCAGCCGATGTTATAGACCTTGTTGCATCAGTTTTGGATGGAAATGCTTCCAACCAACAACAAATGCATCTCCTGTCTGGGTTCGCAATTTTGGGATTTCTGTTTCAGTCAGTCACACCTTGTCAGTTAAACATGGAGACTCTCAAGTCTTTGAAGTATATGTTCAGTGTGCTAAAGGGCTGTGGTATGTATACTAGACCAATTAATGCAAAAGATCTCTTTTATATTCAGTTTGCTTTTGTTGCATTGTTGTTCTTTGCACAAACTGTTGTGAAACCGCAGAGAACTGGTCGCCAGATATACATTTGACTCTGAATTTTTCTTTCTTATTATTTGTTGCTTTCTTGCGCAAAATAACTTGAGTTGCTGAGTTGTATTTTTACTGATACTATGCCTGTGTTAGTAAGCCAAACCCAACAAACAGAGGTTTAAACAATCAAGACAAAACTTATTGGTTAAGATAATCCTGATAATGTTTATATATAAAAAAGTGCACCTGTATATGAAATCTGATGCTAAGAGTGCTGGAGGGAAAACATCAGGAAAGTGGAAACATATCATAAATAGAAATAACTACTCACGAACCTTTGGTAATGTAGAAGCAACATTTAACACTCCCAATCCTTTTTTGTTAGGCATGTCAGAAGAACTAACAAAAGAAGCTCTGCTACGAATCTACCTGAATCCATATATATGGATGTACGTAAATTATGAAGTGCAAAGAGAACTCCATATGTTTCTTATCGAGTATTTTGAGAGTTACTCGAGTTGGTTGCCAGAATTATGTGGCTTACCTAGGATTTTGGATGTGATCCGTCAGTTCTACTGGGATAAAGCCGACACCAGGTCGGCGTTTGGTACCAAACCACTTCTACACCCAGTGACGAAACAAGTAATGGGAGAGAGGCCGTCTAGGGAGGAGATTTGTAAGATTCGACTTCTCCTTTTGAGTCTTGCTGAAATGGCTATAAGGTACATATGCCATCTCTTTGAATTTATACTTATTATAATTACTGATATTTATAGTTTTTTGTGGTTGTATGCCTCCCGAGTTGCCTGGTTATTTTTTTCTGGGTTCTGGGTGCAATGAGAGCTTATTGTAGGTTAATGAATAATAAGATGTTGCTAGTGTGAATATAACAGGCTGGTTTATATGATTGGTTTCTGTTGAGATTTATGTATGTTTATTGCATTAATAGTAACTATAGGGTTATATTGGTAAGAAATCAATTATAGAGAACCGTAGGGTTACGGATGTAATTGTGACGCCTATATAGGCCCAAAAGAACAAAGGAATGACACAATTCATATTTTGCTGAAAATCTTTATGGTATCAGAGCTGAAATCCTAAAAAAAAAATAAAAAAAAAATAAAAAAAAAATAAAAAAAAATTTCCAGTTTTTTTCCATTTTTTCGCGCACTGTAGCGCTACAGTAGCCGATCGCACTGTAGCAGAGAGCAGCTACCACCAGCTCCGTTGCCGCCCCAGCGACTCTGGCCGCCGTCGCCGCCTCTGCTGGGGTCGCCTCCGCCTAGGGTTTGCAACCATCGACTCTGATCAGGTCAGATCGGATCAGATCTCAGCCGCCTCTGAGCTCAGATGACTGTTTTGAGCTAGATCCGCCCAGCCCTAGCTCCATTTCGCCTCAGCCTGACTTGAGCAGCGCCGCCTCCGCCTGACTGGACCAGCGCCACCTCCGAGCACTGTAGCTCCGCCCTCCTCTCCAGCTAAGACAGAACCTTCTTTTTCTTCCCAATCCCGTTTTTTCTTTTTCTCTAAACCGGTCAGCCAACAAAGTAGGCGACTTGTGCTTGTTTTGGCCGGCGTGGGGGGCCTTTACCCCACGATACCCGAGTAGGGGGGTTTCGATTGGGTTTGAACTCGAATCTTGATGCATTAAATCAAGATCGGGTAAAGAGGAAGAGAAAGAAAGGGGGAGATAATGTAGATCTCATCTTGAGAGATCAAGATTGGGTTTTTTACGAGCGATTCGGACTAGGGTTGATACGTGAGGCGTACATCTAAGTCCGATCGATGTCGGGAAAGAAAAAGGAGAAGGATCTGTTTGAGGAAGCTATTGAGAAGCTGCCACCTATCGACATGAGACTCGAAGGACAAGCTACGTACTTGACTGAGGAGGAGAGTCGGACTAGGATACATGCTGGAGCAACAGGACTTTCAGGGGTAAAGTCAGCACTAGAGGTCTCCAACTCAGGTCACACAGGTAACACAAGGTTCAGAGGCGAGCCTCGACGGTGTTACAGATGCGGTGAGGTAGGTCACCTGAAGCAGGCTTGCCCTAAGCCACCAAAGGAGAGATACAGGTGGGAGGGGGCAGTCTGGGAGTCATGGTCGCGGCCGTGGAGGTCGGAGAGGTGGAAGAGAAGGCAATCGGACACATCTGATGGTTGTAGAGGAAGAAGAAGCTGGTGGGGACCTTACAGAGAAGGATCAGGCACTCGTGGAGGCCTATTCTCAGGGACTCAGGGATAGGCAGAAGCTGATGGGTGATGTGAAGAGCGTGAGAGATTATGCATCAACCTCTACTTCATTCAGGTGTAACTTTGCTTCAATTGCCCACATAGCTACAGGTATTCATGATACCCTTGCTCTAGCCTCTATACCCACCACGAGATCACCAGATTGGATAGTTGACTCTGGTGCGTCTCGCCATGTGACTGGTACTGTTGGGGAGTTTTCTTCCTATACTCGCCTAGCAGTCCCAGAGAACGTTCAGATCGCAGATGGTACGACTCAGCCCGTAGTTGGTAAGGGTACTGTGAGATGTACCAATTCAGTGACTCTGACCAATGTGTTGCATGCTCCTTCCTTTCCGGTAAACCTGGTATCCATTAGTGCTATTATTCGTGAGCAAAAATGCATTGTGACCTTTGATATTCCGAGGATGGTCTTTCAGGAGAAGGGGACAGGTTGGATACTAGGGACTGGGACATGGCGTGACGGGTTGTGGTACATGGATCGAAAAGGGATGGACACAGCGCTGGCATCTGTGGTCGATAGAATGGGTGCAGGAGGATCTGGGATGAGTGTAGAGGATGAGTTGCTTCTAATTCATCGGCGGATGGGGCACTCTTCCTTTAGCCTACTGGAACGTTTGTATCCATCAGAGTATGAGAAAGCTGACAAACAAAAACTTGTGTGTGATGGATGTGAGTTTGGAAAGCATACAAGGAGTTCGTATGTAAGCTCAGGAAGTAGAAGTTCTTATGCCTTTGATCTGGTTCATTCAGACGTATGGGGGCCTTGTCCTACGACTACTGTGAATGGGTTCAGATATTTTGTCTCCTTCATCGATTGTTTTTCTCGTGTGACTTGGATTTATCTGATGAAGAACAAGAGTGATGTGTTTGCTTGCTTCAAGGACTTTCACAAAGGGGTTCAAACTAAATACGGTGCAGTTGTGAAGGTATTGAGGTCTGATAATGGAACAGAGTACACCAATAAGGCGTTTGGGGAGTACTTGTCATCTCATGGAATACATCATCAAACCACGTGTCCATACACACCAGAGCAGAATGGGGTAGCAGAACGGAAGAATAGGCATCTCCTTGAGGTAACTCGGAGTATGATGATTTCGATGAATGTTCCGAAATATTTGTGGGGACAAGCAGTTCTGACAGCCGCACAATTAATCAACAGAATGCCATCTAGAGTGTTGGACTGGCATACTCCATGTGTGATGTTCAAAGGAGATAATGAGGGTATTCTTCGTCCAAAGGTATTTGGTTGTGTGTGCTTTGTGAAAGACAACAGACCAAATGTTGGAAAATTGGATCCGAGGGCTGTGAGGTGTATCTTTGTGGGGTACTCAACTACTCAAAAGGGTTATGTGTGCTGGAGTCCGGTAGAGAGGAGATTGTTTGTGAGTATGGATGTTACATTCCGCGAGCTCGAACCTTACTACTCCTTAGAGACTACATCACCCTTTGGAGACTCGCTCGATACAGGAGGTATGAGGCAAGAGGGGGAGAGTAGTAGTGATGGTGAGAGGAGGATGGTGAGTGTGGGTGGTATTCCTTGTCCACTGGTGGATTCGACTAGGATTGAGCCGGAAAATGAGGATTCGGCTAGGGTTGAGCCGCAAAGTAAGGATTCGGCCAGAGTTGAGCCGCAAAGGGAGGATTCGGTGGGTGAGCCAGAAGTTGAGAGAAATGGGCCCGAAGGTGGTAGGACTCAACCTCAGGGGGAGTCGAGATACCGTGAGGTGTATGTGAGAAGAAATAAGCAAAGTGAGGGAGCCGTGCCTACAGTGCCACCTGTGCCAAGTCCCTTGTCCCTGCCTAATTCGATTCCTGAGACACTTACACCATCCACCTCAGACTCAAAATACACAGGTGCTATGATTCCTCTGTCTACTCCTCCCACTCCCCTATCAGTAAGAATGACTCCTCGCGAGAATGCGGGCATTCCTCCTGACCGATATGGTTTTCCGCATGAGATTGCCCAGTTTGTCTCTTACTCACACATATCACCGGTACATAGAGCGTTCATTGCATCATTAGACACTGTCTCTATTCCTAAGTGTTGGCAGGTTGCTAAAGGAGATCCGAAATGGAAAGCAGCCATGCAAGAAGAACTCGAGGCCCTCGAGAAGAACAGAACCTGGGAGCTTGTGTCACTACCACCAGGTAAGAAGGCTGTTGGGTGCAAGTGGGTCTTTACAGTGAAACAGAATCCAGAGGGTCTGGTTGAGCGCTACAAGGCTAGGTTGGTAGCGAAGGGGTACAGTCAGACCTATGACATCGATTATGATGAGACCTTTGCACCCGTGGCAAAGATGAGCACAGTGAGGACACTGGTTTCCATGGCAGCGAATGGAGGATGGAAGTTACACCAACTCGACGTGAAGAATGTGTTTCTTCATGGTGACCTGTTAGAGGAGGTGTATATGGAGATTCCATCAGGGTTTGGCATGAACCAGACAGTGGGTAAGGTGTGCAGGTTCAAGAAGTCGCTTTATGGGTTGAAGCAATCTCCCCGGGCCTGGTTTGATAGGTTCAGGAAGGCTATGGTAGGCATGGGCTATCAGCAGATCAATGCTGATCACACGGTGTTTACTAGACAACATGGTGGTCACATTACTATGCTGGCTGTGTATGTCGATGATATGATCATTACCGGGGATGATGAGGGGGAGATTGCACAGTTGAAGGCAAGATTGGGGAAAGAATTCGAGGTGAAGGATCTGGGACAGCTTAGGTACTTTCTTGGGATTGAGGTGGCTCGTGGAGCAGAGGGGATTGTTCTATCTCAAAGGAAGTATGTCCTAGACTTGCTCACTGAGACAGGCATGTTGGGGTGCAAGCCTGCAGTTTCTCCAATTGATGTGAAGGCCAAGATTAGTGCAGAGGCAGAAGAACAAGTTGATCGTGAGAGGTACCAGAGATTGGTAGGCAGATTGATCTATTTGACACATACACGTCCTGATATCTCATTTGCAGTGAGCGTGGTGAGCCGCTACATGCATGACCCTAGGAAGGGTCATATGGACGCAGTGTATCACATTCTGAGGTACCTGAAGAGTGCACCAGGGAAGGGCTTGATTTTCAAGCAGAATGGACATATGAACATTGAGGGCTACTGTGACTCTGACTGGGCTAGTTGCCAAGATGACAGGAGGTCCACAGCTGGCTATTGCATGTTCGTAGGGGGCAACTTGGTCTCTTGGAAGAGCAAGAAGCAGCCAGTTGTTGCGAGATCAACAGCAGAAGCCGAGTACAGGGCTATGGCATTGGGAGTTGCTGAGATGGTGTGGCTGAAGAGGTTGTTGGAAGAGCTCAAGGTAAATCACGGAGCTCAAATGAAATTGTGGTGCGATAGCAAGTCAGCGATCAGCATTGCTAACAATCCTGTGCAGCATGACAGAACCAAGCATGTGGAGATCGATAGGTTCTTCATAAAGGAAAAGCTAGAAAGTGGACTATTGGAGCTAAGTCATATAGCTACTGGAGATCAAGTAGCTGACTGTCTCACCAAAGGACTTAGCTCAATAGATTTAGAGAGGTTTTGTGACAAGATGGGCTTGATTGATATCTTTTGCCCATCTTGAGGGGGAGTGTTGAGATTTATGTATGTTTATTGCATTAATAGTAACTATAGGGTTATATTGGTAAGAAATCAATTATAGAGAACCGTAGGGTTACGGATGTAATTGTGACGCCTATATAGGCCCAAAAGAACAAAGGAATGACACAATTCATATTTTGCTGAAAATCTTTAGTTTCATGGAATTTAGGTTTATTAATCTTTGTATAAGAGCTCAGGACTCACTTTGGTTGTATTTTTCTCTAAATCTAAATCTAAACTTTGGTACTATTACATTTTTTTTTTTTTTTAGGCAAAAGATAACAGCACCTGATGTAAAGGCTCTTATATCAATTTTCGAGAGAAGTCAGGATATGGCATTCATAGAGGATGCATTGCACATGATTAACCGAGCCCTTTCTCAAAACTCCTTGCTGAACTCATTTCTTGAGCAAGTCAATTCCCTCGGTGGTTGTCATCTTTTTGTCAACCTTCTTCAGAGGTCAGTAGCCTTTCTGCCAAGTTATAGACTGTAATGATATTCCAGGCTGTGTTAGCATACCATCGTTATCGGAGTGAAATTTGATGGAAAAGAGATCCGGGTTCTTTCAGGATTACTCAGCAAAATAAAAATGATTACTTCAAAAAAAGAATGTGTTGGTTCTTTATTCGAGGCTTGAAAATGATTGCCATGATATTCTGCCTATCCACTAAAGAAAATTTACTTCATATAAAAGGGGAACTGCTTATAACAAAAAGGATTTACGGTACAGAAAGGGCATACTACATATATGATTATACAAGAGTGTTTTTTCATCCTTTCGGTGGCATTTGAAAATGAGTATTTATTTACATCATGGCTCAGAAAATTCACCAGGTTACCGTTGCAGTGTATTTTCTTCTCAATTTGTACAGCGACCATACCAGATTAATGGTATTTCTTCTATTTTAATGTAATAGGGAAGTTGAACCAATCAGGCTTATCGGGCTACAACTGTTAGGAAAGCTTTTGGTTGGGCTTTCATCTGAGAAGAAAGGTGCCAAGTTTTTTGCACTTGCTTCAGGAAGATCTAAATACCTCTCTGAAATTTCAAGAAAAGGGACCAGTCCAGTGCCAAATCTTATTTTCTCGGCAATTTCTGAGCGAATTTTCAAGTTTCCTTTGTCAGACAATCTTCGAGCAACACTGTTTGATGTTCTTCTTGGGGGAGCTAGCCCTAAACAGGTGTTATGATGTTGTTATGTTGATGTATATTACAACCAAGGGTTTGTTGTGACCTGACGTGGCAATTGTAGTTATAATAGCAAGGCTATAGGAGTTATAGTAATTAATTACTGCTAAGACTTTGGTGGTACTTAAAAGCCAGAAGATGATAATAATGAAACAGGATAAATAATAACTGAAATGAAATGACTGTGATTTGATATATGTAGTTTACCTTCGTTGTATGAACAGAACCTGCCAGTACAATGGTATTGGACCTGAGATGTCTGAAACAGAATCAAATAAAAAAAAATAGCATATATTGTGATAGAATTGACAGCAATGCTGTAACGAAGTTTACGGTTCAGTGAAAAACATTCCTGGTTCAAAAGGACGTACTGGAACCAAATCATCCTTGTTTAATAGAGCTAGCTTTGGGTAATGTTGACTAAGTCAAAGATCTTTTTGACTGGTCAACATTACCCTAAGCTAACTCTATTATTGTTGCATTCAGGTCTAATGCATGTTCTTTTATTTTCCCCAATAATATTCAGGTCTTACAGAAACAATCGCAAAGTGATGCTGCCAAGAACAAAAACTATATTGGACCATCTTTCTCCTCCCATTTTGTGCTTCCTCAAATTTTGGGGTGTATTTTCAAGTTTTTGCAATGTTGCAAGGATTCTTCAGTTCGTGTAAAGATATTAGAGGATCTTCTGAGCCTCTTAGTTTCAAATCCATCAAATATTGAAGCTCTCATGGTAAAAGCCTTAATAACTTTCGTATTTTTGGATTGCATATACACATACCCCTAAAATGCTGCCTATTTCATATAATGGTTCTCCCCCTTGTAGTATGTCAAATAAACTGCAAATTTTTATTTTAATTCTCTTATTAGGAGCATGGTTGGAGCTCATGGCTAGAGACCTCAGTATCTCTTGACGTACTTAAGGAATATAAACCAGTACAAAATGACGAAGAAGAAAGATCAGAAATGGCTGAATTATTGCTCGTCAGAAACTTGTACACGATAGTCCTGACACACTATATGTATTCGGTAAAAGGTGGATGGAACCAGCTGGAAGAGACCATTAATTTCCTAATCTTGAATATTGATCCGGTAAATATTTAAATCTATTTATGCTGATGACTTTAAGATGGATTGGCTTTTCTGTTATTGAGAGTTTATCTTCAAATCTCAACCAATTGTTGAATCTATGGGCTGGTCAAATGTGCCATACCCTGAAATGCCATGATAAAAAATGAATATGTAATTGATATACTTAGCTTTTAAATGAAGACATTTTTGTCGTTGTCAGGACAAGTTGTCAGACTTGCTGAAAGACATTTTTGAAGATCTTTCTGGAAGCCTTATTGAAATATCTCCAGATGAGAACATCTTCTTGCTGCAGCCATGTCGTGACAACACCCTATATCTTCTTAAACTCATTGATGATTTGCTCGTCAGTGAAAGCGGCATCAAACTATTGGTAAAAGATGATCTTTTGATTTATCTTGTGTCTGATCTTTTTATACAGAATGCGAGTACTTTGTAAATATTTGTCAGGGTCAGCAGTGAGCTGTTATTGCTGGGTATAAAATCATGATCAAGGTCGGCATTGTTGAATTTGCCATTATGTCGTCTTATGTTAAAATATGTCAGTTCCAGAGTTCATACTCTTGAGTTTGTGCACTGTCAGTAGATTCTGGTGGTTGTCTTCATTGAATTCTTTCATGGTTTTAATTGGTGATTTTGGGGTTGTAACTTCAACTACACTGAAATAATTTATTGTTTCCCACCGAAATTCATATACAACCTATGCTGATAGTTCCTTGATTATTTCTGTATTCAAGCTGTCTGGTGAGGAGGTACTAACAGAACATTCATCAGAAAATACACCAAAAGCAAGCAACAATGACATGAGCTCTGCTGTCATGGCAATTTTTAATGCTGAAAGCGGTGACCAACTTCAAAGGTATATTTCCTTTTTCTTTTTATTTTTTATTTTGCTCTGATGATCTAATGCTACAGAAGTTATATCTAGCCTGTATGTAGCCTTATAAATACATATCTACATTATTATTTTTAAAAATTCTGTTAACCTTAAGGTTATTTTGGAGTCTTGGCTCTTTCTCTCACATATGGTGGAGCTTATATGACAAGACATGGATCCTAATATCTGCTATTAATGGGAGGGGGCCTCACAGGGTTCACCAACCAAACAAAATCCCAAATGTGGCTCCTGCCCCATCTTTCGGTCAGAGAGCGCGAGATCTGGTTGAGTCCTTGAATATACCAGCTGCTGAGGTGGCAGCTGTAGTTGTTGCTGGAGGTATGTTTTACTCTCATAGGAAGAAAAATGTTTTGCATGTTATACATTGAAATGGTGATTGACATGGCATTGTCCCTTTCCCTTGATTGGTTTTTATAGCCCAACTAAGCAGCACTTGATGCTCAGTCATGAAATCACCTCTAATTGTGTTGGTTCCCTAAGCTGTCAACTTATTTCAAAATTTGTCATTAATGATCAAATGTGCCAATATGAAGCAGTGAAAATGAATTAACTTTAGGGTTAGCTAAATTGTAAATTTCTCCTTCATTAATACAAATTGTTAGTGGACCAATTCACCTGCTAACCTTTAAAAAAAAAAGAACTTAGGCTCACCATAACTTTCATTATACTTTGATAGTTTACCTAATAATCTAATATTTATTTACTCTACTATTAACTTCATCTATCAGTCTTGCGATTAACCTTGATTAACCATCAAATTGTGCTCAATTTAAATGAATGCCTTGATTAAGCACTATTTTCCATTTTATCTTCATTTGCTTCTTAAACAGGTGCAACAATAACAAGTATTGGGTCAGCACTGGGGGGAGGAAAGCCAAACAAGAACATTGACAAAGCTATGTTGTTGCGAGCAGAAAAGTGCGCCAGGATATTATTCCACATCATCATCATGTACCTTTGCAAGGCTGATTTGGAGAGTGCCTCTCGGCGAGTGCAGCAGTTCATCTCCCTTCTCCCTGCCATTCTTGGCCAAGATGATGACCAGACCAAGAACAAACTCCATCATTTCATCTGGTACTGTCCCTCCCCTGCCCCCAAAAGAGAAAAATAATCTCTCTCCATCTCTCCATTGATCTTTCCCTCCATTTTTTGAACGAGTTGTCACCCATTGGCAGTTTTGTAGGTGCAGTTGTTATTAGGACTATTTATGCACTGATGCCAGTTTAAGTTTCTTTTGGCAATATTAGATATTTAAATTAATACATGAGGTGCTATGAAACAGGTCATTATTGAAGGTAAGATCAGAATACGGGGGGCTAGATGACGGGGCCCGCTACCACATCATCTCTCACTTGTTACTAGAGACGGTCATAATTGGGAAATCAATGCTCGCAACTAGTATGCTTGGCTATGAAACAGTTGACACAGGAAATAACAACAAGGAAGAAAGCTTCATCCTTAACCTACTTCAAAAGGAACGTGTGCTCTCTGCTGTATGTTCTCTCCTCTTAGTTTTTTTATTCGTTAGTATGCTAAAAGCTATTTTGGGATTCTTAAATGAGCCCCTGCAAAACCACCAGCATGCTACCATTTTTCACTCTAGCAGTTTGATTCTGCATATTTTGTCTTGGCTATTTAAGTCTTTTGATGTAGTATATTTTTGTATGGCATAGTATACTTTTGACCAAGAATTTTTAATTGGGTGGAGCTTTGATCATTTGTTGGGTCATTAACAACCTTCAAGTTTTGGATGAAACTACTTTCATGTTGGAATCTGATCCAATGATAACAAATTTTGAGATTAATCTTGTAAATAGAAGTCAGAACTCACCAAAGAAGTCAAACTTTCTCAGTCTCTGAATTGCAATTTGAGCTTTCTTTAGGAGTAGCTTATCTGCATCAACCTTTACACCTGATCAATCTAACTAATTTCAGGCATCTGATGAGGTGAAGTACATGAAGGTTGCTAAATCAGACCGACTTAAGCAAATTGAGGAGCTTCGTAATAAGCTGAGTGAGCAACTTCTAGAAGTTCAAAACCAACTACACGGGTTTGAAGAGGAGATGCAATCAAGCAAGGCCACAATTCTCTCATCAGATGATGCCAGGAAGGCAGCTTTTCAGCTTGCTTATGAGGAAGACATGCAGATTGTCAAGGTAAACAGCCAATCAAAGGACACTATCTCTTTGGTTTAGTAAAGAACCAAGTCCAGCTAGCATATTGATAATGATGTCAAATCCCTAGCAGATGCCACCCCAGTGTTACCACCACCATGCCCCTTTTGTACCAATATAAATTGTTTTTTTTTTTTTCATTTTCAGCTTGAAAATATTGCTGATACCACATCATTACATGCATTTCCTTTTTATACAGGATAAATGGGTGCACATCTACCGCGCGCTAACTGATGAGCGGGGTCCATGGTCCACCAAACCATTTCCAAACAAAATGGTAACACACTGGAAGCTCGATAGAACCGAGGACAAGTGGCGCCGTAGACAGAAGCTGAAGAGAAATTACAAGTTTGATGAGTGTCTGTGTCACCCGCCAGCCATTAAGTCTAGTGATGAAACTAGTGAAAATTTAAGTGAGTTAGAATCCAGCTTGGGGCCCAGCCTTCCTGATAAGATGAAGCGATTTCTCTTGAAAGGGGTTAAAGGAATAACTGAGGAGAGCTTGGAACAGACTGAGGATGCTGCTGGCAGTGATGTAAACAATTCACAAAATGAGGTTCTAAGCAATAGTCCAGAGGATGCAAACAACATAATCAGTTCAACAGAGTATCTGAATGATGTGCATGAAAAGAAGGAGTCTGTTTATACTCCCATGGAGATTGATTCCAGTGAGGTAAAGAAGAAATCTGTCTGTTAATATTTTCTGCTAGATGTACTCGTACCACTATACACCTGTTTTCTATGAAGCTTGAACCTTATGGTCGCATCTTGATACCTTTAAAGAAATAAAAGGATTTATGTAAAATTGATCTAGTGCTACTGCCTATAATCTCAGGTAATTATATGCTATTGTAAAAATGAGCTAGTGATTGGGATACTTATAATTTTTCTCTCTCCTTCTCCATAGGTGGTATCAACACTTCCTTGTGTGCTAGTGACAACTAAATGGAAGCTTGGTGGGCATTTAACCACAAGGAGGAATGTTTTGCATTTTTCTAGCGAGTTTCTGGTGGAAGGCACTGGTGGATCATCAGTGTTCAACAGCTTCCAAGATCACAAGAGCAACGATTTAAAGAACGAATCAAAGGACAAGATTGGGAATGAAAATTCTGATTATCTGACAAATAACAATCAATCTAACAAGATCAAACGCCACAGGAGATGGAACTTAGTAACGGTATGTTTTTCTTAGACTTTTTTACGGAAGTTTTATGTTTGAATGTTAATTAGTATTGGAGTGTGACGTATAGAATGGGTGAGAGGTTCTAACAAGTGGATCTACAATCTGCTGTTTGGTAGTGTACGACCCTCCTGCAATTTAACTACTTTTTATGTTAATTAAAAAAAAAAAAACTATCTTTGATGAACTGGTGAATAAAACTGAGAGACATTGTAGAATAATGATGCCACCATTATTGAAAATAATTAACTCTAGAATAAATATGTATGCATTTTCACTGGTATCAGAGGTACGACAGTGAAAATAAGAATCTGATCAGTATTTTAGATTATTTTTTCTTGATTTGTTTGACAAATTTTTTTTTTTTCTGTACCATCAGATAAAAGGTGTACACTTGACCCGATATCTGCTTCAATACACAGCAGTAGAGATATTTTTCAACAACTCTACCCCACCCATATTTCTAAATTTCGCGTCTCAAAAGGAAGCAAAACAAACTGGCTCTTTGATTGTCTCTCTTAGGAATGAGTGCTTGTTTCCCAGGGGGAGCTCGAGGGATAAAAGCGGAATTCTTTCATTTGTTGATCGACAGGTGGCAGCTGAGATGGCTGAGACTGCAAGAGAGAGCTGGAGGAGGAGAGAGATCAGTAACTTTGAGTATCTCATGGTCTTAAATACCTTAGCAGGTCGATCATACAATGATTTAACCCAGTACCCAATATTTCCATGGGTTTTGGCTGATTACACGTCAGAGAAGCTCGACATAAACAAGGCATCCTCTTTTAGGGATCTTTCTAAGCCAGTCGGTGCTCTAGATGAAAAACGATTCAAGGTAGGTGTCTTGACTTGAATTAGTTGCATGCACATGTGCACAGGCGCTCCATCCCATTTTATAATGAATAGGCTTGATGCTCCCCAAAAGATGCACCATAACCTCTGGAGGGTATACCACAAGTTAAGAAAAGATCTAGCAAAGTTAAGATGTAAGTTAGATAAACAAGGTATACTGGACCAAAATATATTCTACTAATTAAGTATACTGGACCAAAAATCTACCACTTCGAGAAGTTCTATTTTGCCAATTGGTATGCTTTAAGATGTTTTGTGCAAAGATCACATCTGTTGATGATTCTGGGCTCTGTAGGTTTTTGAGGACCGTTATCATAACTTCAACGATCCTGATATTCCAAGGTTGTCATTTTTCACTTTTATACAAAAAAATTCAGTATCTCGCTAACTATTTTTTCATTGAAGTTTTGGTTATTTTTTAAATATGGTCTTTTTGGTAATTCTTTCCTTTTCCTCAGTTTTTATTATGGATCCCACTATTCAAGCATGGGTATAGTCCTTTATTATTTGCTGAGGCTCGAGCCTTTTACAGCTCTTCATCGTAATTTACAGGTAGCTTACCATAATTTCTATGCATTTCTGTACCATCTGACTTCCATTCTCTCTATTGAATGAATATTTTAAGAGATTTCTGGGAATACGGAGTTTGGTTAATTTGAACTCTGTTTCATAAGCTGTTTGTGATGTCAGGGTGGTAAGTTCGACCATGCTGACCGGCTCTTCCAAAGCATAGAGAACACTTACAAAAATTGCTTGACAAATACAAGTGATGTGAAGGAGCTCATACCAGAATTTTTCTACATGCCTGAATTTCTCTTGAACTTGAATTCATACCACCTTGGTGTTAAACAAGACGGTGAACCCTTAAGCAATGTTATTCTTCCCCCTTGGGCAAAGGTGTGTAAATGCTTCCCCCTTGGGCAAAAATTTGATTAGTTTTTGTATGGGTTGGTTGACAGCAACTATTTATCCTGCATGGATGTTTAGTTATTTATCTTTTCCCCGGGAAGGGTGCTAATTCTGTGACTAAGAAAATATTTGTCGTAGGATTCTACTGAGGAATTCATACGATTGAACCGAGAAGCCCTAGAAAGTGAGTATGTGAGCTCAAATCTCCATCACTGGATCGACCTCGTATTTGGTTATAAGCAACGTGGCAAGCCTGCTGTAGAAGTATGCTTTTAAAAAAATTGGCTAAATAGAATGTCAAAATGAACTGATGTGCCACTACACACTCAATTGCAGCATCTCACTTTACTTTCTTACAGGCTGCAAACATATTCTACTACCTGACGTATGAGGGAGCAGTAGATCTAGAAAACATGGATGACATGCTACAGAAATCAGCAATTGAGGACCAAATTGCGAACTTTGGTCAGACGCCGATTCAGATCTTCAGAAAGAAGCATCCAAGGCGGGGCCCACCAATTCCTATTGTGCATCCCCTATATTTTGCACCAGCCTCTATCGCACTTACATTGTGTGTCAACAATGCAGTCAATGCTACCTCCGCATTGTTGTTTGTTGGTTTGGTCTATTCAGACATAATTCTGGTCAACCAGGACCTCACATTGTCGGTCAAGATCTGGCTATCGTCCTCTCTGCAGTCCAATGGGAGCCTCACATTTTCTGGGAACCTGGTAATATTCTAAAGGAAATATTGCAACCTTGTGATCGACAGAGTCAACTGTCTGTAATATTTTTGCAGGTTTTAAGTCAAATAATTCCCAAATCATGGAAGTTCCCCATCTCCACCCATGTAAATGAAGGAAAAAGGCGAACGTAACTGGGACTTACAATTTCTAGCACCAATTTAGACCATTGCAAGAGAAACTAACTGCATGTGGCTGAACTTGTTTTTTCGGTTACCTCACTCTATAAATTACCAAGCAAGATGAGAACCAACACCAATAGAAACATAGTTCAGGATCTTGTCAGGAATGAAAGCCATGTTTGTGTGTTATTGACTGATATATTTTAATACCTGATTTAACTGGTAGTGGTACATCTTTACAACCAAACTGTTTAGCTGTGCGACCTAATATTTCTTCGCTGTAATTTATAGGCATGTCAAGTATTTCAATAGAAATATGCCTTCATAGAATGTACTAATTGTTGTATTTCTGTCGCAGGATCCTTTGTTTGGTGTTGGTTCTGATGTATTGTCCCCACGAAAGATTGGCACCCATCTGGCTGAGAATATAGAGTTTGGCCGACAGTGCCTCACCACGATGCAAATCCACAACGACAATTATTTGATTTCAGGTGGCAACTGGGAGAATAGCTTCCAGGTTATTTCTCTAAGTGATGGGGGCAGAATTGTACAGAGCATTCGCCAACATAAAGATGTTGTCAGTTGTGTAGCAGGTAATATTATCTGTAAAAGTTTGCTGAGTTAAAATTCAAAACTATTGGTATATCAAATTTCACAAAAAAAAGGGCTCAGGACCGTGCAATGTGGGCATCTCATTAGAAAATTTGTTTTCATGAGATAGTTGCACGAAGATATTTACAGGCTAATGCTATATAAAATCACAAGTAGATCAATCTGATGGAATTGGCCACAACTAGTATCCTGCTGTTATACTGGTGCCGTTTTTGACATAACAGCCCCTATGTCTTGATTCCTGCATGTTGGTGTGGGTCCCATAGAAAAACTTTTGCCTGTTGGAGGCATTCATGCATGGAACAAAATGGCTGCAAATTGTTTTCTGTTATGGAAGAACCTGCTTACATCCCTTTAAATTTTTAATACAGTTTCATCAGATGCCACTGTTTTGGCAACGGGTAGTCATGACACAACAGTGATGGTGTGGCATACCTACAAAGGCCGCCTGATGGACAAAAAATCGCGTGGCCCTACTGACCCATCCACAAAAGATCACATCATCATTCAAAGCCCCTTCCACATCCTCTGCGGTCATGATGACATCATCACATGCCTCTTTGTCAGCACAGATCTCGATATTGTCATCAGTGGCTCTAAGGATGGGACTTGCATCTTCCACACATTACGGGAAGGGATCTACGTCCGGTCCATTCGGCACCCAACTGGGAGTTCTATATCAAAGCTAGTCGTATCGCAACATGGGAGAATAGTTTTCTATTCTGAAAACGACCTTTCCTTGCACATGTATTCAATAAATGGGAAGCATATAGCTTCATCAGAATCAAATGGGCGACTCACTTGTATGGAACTCAGCTGCTGTGGGGAGTTCTTGGTTTGTGCTGGGGACCACGGGCAACTTATTTTGCGATCCATGCATTCACTTGATGTGATTTACCGGTACGAGGGGGGTGGAAAGGTAATTACATCATTATGTGTTACTCCAGAGGAGTGCTTCTTGGCAGGAACAAAGGACGGCTGCTTGATGGTGTATGCCATTGAGAACCCTTTGCTTAAGAGAAATGCACGAAATACAAGGTTAAAATCAGCTGTACCCGGGCAATAAGATCGAATGGCGACTTCAATTAATAGGTATACCTTGATTAGAGACATACAGTAATTTTCTTTCTTTTTCTATTCTTGTTATGGTAATTACTCTTAGTTACCTCTATTTTTTTTTCAATTAGGCATATGATAATTTGCTTTAATTCTAAATAACCTATTCACATACTTTTGTTGCAGTAATTAGCTTGGTGATTAGAGTTATTCATGTGTCTAGTTAGACCAATAGAGAAGGCACATTAGATTAGCGACTCAGATTGTAAATAATAATTTGCTAGAGGGTGGTGAAATTTCACTTTGAATTGAGTAAGCACTCTTATTCTTTTTTTCTCTCTTGTTCCTAATACTTTAATTGGAATTTTTCTCATTGGTTTACTGAATTTGGTGGGTTTTACTCTTTCTTATGTGTTGCTGTAGGTTTCCGTTGCTCAAGGGAATGTGGCTGTAGCTGTATATTGATTCGCTAAGTTCGTCAACTACTTATTAGATTATTTGCTAAGGCCTATACTAAAAAAAAAAATGCAGTTTTTGCATTTGCGGCTCAGATAAATTAGTTTGGTTGATGAGGAATAAAGAACATTGTCATAGATGTATTTTAGCTTTTCTTTTTTGTTTTTTACTAGGGTTGGAGACATTTCTCTGAGTACAGCTTATATAGTTATTTTAGAATTTAGACCTAATGGCGATTGTGTGCTTTGTGCTGTGTGTCCAAGTTCCAACTACAATCCGTGCAAAAATTACACTGATGTTTCCATAGTGGCTTTGCTGTTTTTGTAAGTTGTATTGCGAAGTGTTTATCGCAAATGGCAATCCATCAAAACCTTTGTCACCCCTTAAATTTTTATTCATAGGAAAATGGAAAAAATTAAAATTATAAATAGGAAATGTTGTATGAAAATTTTAAAAATAAGGCGACTAGGACTTATGGCGTCTCTACCGGACACCACAAGGCATCTCAAACCAGGACAAAAGCGAAAAATAATAATAATATTCGTGAGGCGTCATGACCCATTCAAACTAGAAAAAAATACAAAATAATAATAATATTTGTGAGACGTCATGACCCTAGATGCATTACTAATAGATAAAATTATCAGTAGAAGTACTTTTCCTGGAAAAAAACATTTATTTTTTTTGGTTGAAATGGGTCATGGCAGCTCATTTTTTTCCCCTTTTTTTCAATTTGGATGGACCATGGCATCCCATGATTTTTTTTTTCTTTTTTCATTTTTTTTTTCTAATTTGAGATATGCTATGACGTCCCTGCAGGATGTCATGCTCCTTCCTACTTTTTTATTTTTTAATTTCCCACAGTATTTCCTTTTTTCTTCTATAAATAAAAATTTCGGCCTCTTACGACCATACTCTACAACTGGGTACTTTATTATAAATCTGTTTGTTATGTGGGATAATCTGTACAAGTGTACATAAAAGGATAAGTATTACACAATTTTAGGTAACATGTATTTTTATTCGTGGATATATCCTTGAACCAATCATGCCGCGTGCCCTCAATCTATTAATCCCAACTATTCCGTTTAAAATAAAGGATTAACAACATAAACTTCCGAGAATTACGTCTTTTAAGTAGAATATTATCTTTTATATGGAACATTATAAGTTTAAAATTCAATATTTATACTGAAAATAATTTAACATATTTTAATACTCATTATCGTAAAAAAATAATACTATAAATTTTATGATATCAAGATACTTGTTTAATATTTTTAATAAGAATCATACTTTTTTTTTTAATTCTTTTTAAAATTAAAATTATACATAAATTAAATACTAAAGCATTAAATTGAAGGACGTATACTAAACACTAAAACATTTAAACTAAATAATAAAGTACGTAGACTGAATATTAAAGTATTAAAACTGAGGCTTGGATCGTTATTGGCTCGTCTAAAGTCAAACTTGACTCGACACGTTCTGACATTAATCAAAGGCTCGTTAGGACTCTGAATCCTCTGTCCCCTCAGTCACTGCGTGTGGGGCCGGTCACTGTTAAAGGAGCATGTCACTTTTAATTTTTGAACTGGGGGTCCATCTCGGACCCACACACAGTGACATTTCCTGCTCCCAGGGGGGCAGAGAATTCGGTTCCGCTTGTTAGAGCCTTAAAACACGAATTCGTATCCCTCAGGTTAACTGCCTGAGTAGAATTGAATCGGACGGTCCGAAAATGAATTGGCATGCATCTCAAAGCACAAATAATCCTGCCCCTTCTGTCATCCTGAATCCCAACCGACTGAGAGTAAATCTGAGCCGTCCATTTCAATTGTGTTAAGTCAGGTACCTGGGAGGATACGGATCTTTAAAACACTCTAGATATGTTGAAGGATTGAAGGATTCTAACATCCTGATCCAAGATAGAGAGAGAGAGAGAGAGAGAGTGAGAGCAAGGAATGAGTATTTGTCAATCATGTGGATTTTGTAGTGAGTTGTCTCTATTACACTTTCCTTGTATATACGGCATCCTCTGAGACAGACCGGATTGTTATCGGTACAAATGCAGTGTGCAATTTAATTGTTATCCTCTTTTTTTACTCTACAATTTTAATTGTAGGTTTATTTGTTAATTTAAACTGTATAAATTGGAGATGGACGGTAACATAGTTAACTAGAAGAAAATGTTAATTGTAGATTTATTTGTCAATTTAAACTGTATAAATTGGAAATGGGCGGTAACATAGTTAACTAGACGAAAATGTCTTATGCCTGATTACTGAAAGGTCTAGAGTTACAGCTCTACTCACGACTTGACAGCTTATGCGAAGCTTTTAGAAAAAAAATTGTAAGACCTCTCAACTACAAAATTAAAATGCACAATTATAGTGAGTGAAATTTGAATTCAAGACATCTCAATCACAAAATAAAGCTTTAACCATTAGGCTACAACTAAACATTTATCAATTATTGAGGGTGGTTGAACTATATAAAAAGAAAAAAAAAGAATTTAATTAAATTCCTATACGTATAATTAAAATTTTCAAATTATAGGGTGGCTTAGCCACCTTTGACTAAGCCTTAGATCCGCCCCTGACGGATCCAAATCTTCTCCTATTCTTCCATTCGGACCGTTCAAAATTGATCACACGACTTCAATTACTTTTTTCTTTTATATCAATATAATCTATTAAAATGAATCAGATGTAATTAAAGCCGCGTGATCAATTTTAAACAGTTCAGATAAAAGAATAAGAGGGTACTCCTTTTCTTAAGAAAAGGAGCAGATTTGAATCCGCCCCTGACTACAACCTCCTTGAAAAATCCAAATATATAATGTTCTACTTCATAAGGAAATTGTAGTGTATTATTTATTATTATGGTAAATTCATGACAAGTAGAGAACAGAAAAAAAAAAAAATATATATATATATATATAGGATAGGCACTCATTGTTACGTAAATCAATTTAAAGCCAAGAATTTTTGTAGGTCAATTTATTTCTTTTTCATGAAAAGCCGAAGAAGATAAGCACGGGAACACTTTTTTTTTCACTTTTGCGAAAAAAAAATTGTTTGTTGACCTTAAATTATTTTTTAATTCGAGTTCAATAATGTAGGATTTAGAACTTCAATTCTCATAATATGTAGTATAGGCATAATCTAGTCAATACTAGTATTACTATTATTATTATTATTGGTACTATTATTACTATTGTTGTTGTTGTTACTATTATATTATTATCTGTTTTGACTTTGTGATTTCAGTTGGATTTTATTTCTAATTTATCCTAGGAACTAAAATTTTTGTTGTTGTTCTAATTAGTCTCTGAAATTTTGCCAGTGTTGTAAATAACGATATGTGATCGTCGGACGAACAGGGTACCGCCAAGCGATTAATTGGAAATAATCGTCCATAATCGGAAATAATTGGTCAATTAGTCGAAAAAATCCATGACGGTTTGGTCACCGCCAATAACTAATAGGCCGATTAATCAGCCTAAACGGATCTTTTTTACAACACTGGTTCAATCAGCTCCTTTCAGCACCAATATGTTAATTTTTCCATTAGGTCTATAGATGTGTCAATATGTATATTTTTTATTCTCATCAGGGGCGGATGATAGTAAAAATAGGTTAAATCCCCCCTATAAATTGAAAATATACAATTGTGTTTAATAATTTTTGTGTTTTTTGTATGCATTTTTTTTAGCTTTCTTTATAAAAATTAAATTACAATAGACTGAATTTTTCAGTTCCCAATCTCAATTCAAATTTTGTTATGTGTGAACAATATCCCAGCTACAAGATAAACTATCAACTCATTCACCATTAGAAACACACCACACATCCACTATGTACAAAATTAAACATTTAACTTTTCTTATGGTAAATTTGAATCGTATTCAAATTTATTTAATGAACAAGCTCCCGAAGTAAAAAAAAAAAAAATGATATATCCTTGTTTTAAATCCTTCAATATTGTTCACACAGTGATTTGCTAACTTCCAACTGGAGGACGACGTCTCGACGATTTGTAGCGTTACAAGGCCTCTAAGGCTCTAACAACAACGATTACCCTTTTTATAGGGTTGTCTCTTTAAATGACGAAAAGGTTAAAAACATCTTTTTCATTAAATCTTAATAGATTACAGTAATGCAGGTGTCAATATATTCATGATGTGTGTGTTTTCTTTAATTAATGCAATTTCAGTTGTCATAAAAAGAAGGGAGTGTATGAAAATCTCCTTTTGAAATTTCCTCGGTTCTCTACTGAATCTACTATTTTGAAAATTAATGATAAAAAGGTAAAAATGAAAAATGAAAAATAAAGCATAGTGCAATTGTTGTGCGTGTGTGATTGATGTACCTCTTTTTGCATGCATGCAAAGTAGATTGTAAAATTTTAAGTGATTTTTTTTATAATTATTAAAATGATGGGGATCAATAACCAACTGATTAATTTTGATAACTTCAATAATACTTTCTTAAATTACTTCAAAAAACATAAAAGAAAGTTGTTGATATGTTGTTTGGTTATAAATTGGTTGCGTATCAATTTTGACATGATTGAAATATTATTTGATATTTCATCAAGTGTAGTTAAATATTGAAGTTATTTAATAAGCAATAAACTTGCATCAAACTCTAACAATTTTTATGTGTATGATATACATGATTTATCATATTTTTTACGATTTTTTTTTTTGAAGGTCAGTGAACCTGACATTAATTTCGATTAAGATAAAAAAAGTTATTTACAATTCTTTTACGAATTATTATCGACAAGTTAATTTGTTGTCAATAGACAAAACGAATATCCAGAAATAGAAAAGACGTATAATTTTTTTCCGTCTCTTAGTTACTTTTCTTGATGCAAGCAGCAAAATAAAACTAGAAACAAGAAATCTCATTGTATCCCAAAAGTTAAAAACAGCATATCTGTATTCTTAAAATAAAATAATTAAGTTTCTTCTCTCCTGCAAGCTCTGTCGAGGGCTGTTTTAAAAAAAAAAAAAGTGGAGATGAAAAAATGTTATTCATTTTTTAATTATGAGAAACAATTACCCGGGTTCTTTTTATAAACTCAACCTTTGTAACCGAGCATGGTTAATGAAAAAAAGTGCTAAATCCTTATTAAATTTCTCAAAAAATAATGAGAAGCAATAATATCTACAGGAGTGGATTTTTCATTCCGATGTTCGATCTAAGTCGTCTGATTTGTATTGAGATTTGTGCGAGTAACTGCCGTGTATATCTAAATTATTTGTATGAATTTCAACACGAACCAAACGGCTTAGATCGAATACTGCACAAATATCAACAGAGACGGAACATAGTGATGAAAAAAAAGGGTGCTAAGCCCTACTGTAAATTAAAAATTTGTAATTTGGTCCATTAGATTTTGTAATCTTCTTATACATTAATACTTTTTAGCTCTCTTTATAAAATAAAATTACAATATTGACTTTTAAACTCCCTCAATCTCTATTGTCTAGTTCCACCTCTGAATGTCAATCTGATACCATGAGAACCCTCCTCTCCTTAACATTTCCAATAGATTTTCTTATTTGTTTAGAATTAAACAAATAGATTTAAATGTAACAAGCTCCTTTGGTGTGAGAATTCTGAAAAACAACTCCACTGAAAGATGGAGAATTGACGTTTAAGGTTCATGGCATGCTTCCACCCTCCGCCGCTACGGTGGAGCTGTTTTCAGAAATCCCACACAGAAGATGTTTGTTTCGTTTAACTAAATTTATTTATTTCTAAAAAAAATAAATAAATCTCTCCAATAAGTCTAATTTGTATTTTATTTTTTTATTCAAAAAAATGATATCTTCTTCAATGTCTCACACCGAATATGCTTGTTTCGTTTAAATGAATTTGTTTATTTCTAAATAAAATAAATAAATCTCTCCAATAAGTCTAATTTGTATTTTTTTTTTCAGAAAAAATGAAATGTCCTTCAATGTCTTCATTTAAAAGTTAAAACCATAAATACCAAATGCACTTTTGAAGAAATCCAAAAACAACATTAGCATCTGCATCTGCATCATTAAATCTCAAAAGATTTTAGTAATAGTACGTGTCAATCCACAAAATGAAATACATCGCTATCGCAATTAATTCAAAAAGTTTTGGGGCGGCAAGTGAAATGATGCACTCAAAGGTCCAAAAATGCCAACTGTTGCTCATTTCTTGGCATTTTGCTTCCCCCGAAATTGACATATTTTACCCCTCCAGATAAAAAATCACAATTCACTATCCCAATGTATGTAGAGGATAATTTGATTTTTTTTTTTTTTAAAGAAACATATATCATAATTATCTCTTTTTAGAGGATAATTTGAGCATTTTTTTAAGAAGTCTCGATATATTGAAAATAAACTACTTGAATAAATAGGAAGGAGGTGCCAACTTAAATATATAGACTTGAAGGACTTCTTTTTATCATCCTATTTTGATTTTTCTCAAGTGCAATTTTACTATTTTTGTGTATTAAGTTGTATCTATCAGTCCCTTTTATTGATTTGGCCTGTGGGTTGAAGCCCTCCACATGTCCTTCTCAAGCAAAGGAAAATTAATTTCTCAACTTGTAAAATATTTTCAATTGTTGTTGTACTAGAATCGTACAGGGTCACGCTCAAAACCAAAGCTCTTTACCTATATATACACCTCCAACAATTGAGGGATGCTATGCTTATTCATACCAAAAAAAATTATCACATGCACCACAGTCATCTGTGTTTGTAGAAGGAAAAATGGCTTCCAACGCAACGAGAAAGGCAGCGCGAATCATAACAGAGGTTGCGCCGTCACAATTCACCTCGATCATGAGGAGCAGAAAGGTGAAAACAGTGCTTGATACAATCAAAGAGGAGGAGAAAGATGCTAAATTAGAGATCCAGAGCAAGTCATTTTTTAACAGCTCATCGGCAGCTGTTGTATACATGAGAGATCTAAACTAGAGAGAGAGAGAGAGAGAGATTCATTATTGTAAAATAATGCCATGAGCAAATCCTGTTGTATTAACAATATTATACTGATAAAAGACATGGTAATAATCATCTGGAGCAAAATTATTTGAGTTTATCTACCAACAAAATACCATGGCACGTCCCGAAGTAGTTAGTGTAGTTGTATTCATGAAAGATCTAAACTAGTGAGATACAGAGAGGTGGGAGGGAGAGAGGTTCATTATTGTAAAACAATGCCATGAGCAGATCCTGCAGTTGTAATTACAGTATTATATTTGATAAAAGGCATGCTAAAAATTATCTGAGTTCGCCCACCAAAGTGGAGCTTACACATTCCGAGCAACGAATCCGAATTTCGAAGCAATCTCAAGTAACAAATTCGAATTGGATAGTCCCGATCCAAAACCCAAAATTTGGGTTACTTTAGGGGATCCGGACCCCAAAATGCAGCATGTGCATGAACCCTGTCACAAAATATTGAATTCAGGATTCACACTTTTCATATTTTATACATAGTTCACACACGTGTCACCATGCTATTGATGAACAGCTGAAGACAATTGCCACAAGTGAAAAAATCAATCCACTGTTGATAAAGCCCATAAATGTAAAGCTAATTATCTACTGGAGGAAAATCTATTGTTTATCTGTTAAATTATTTTCATTTAGATACATACATGCTGTCAAGTTTCGCTTCAAACAGGAAATTCAAAAGGCCTTGTTAGATATAGCCAAGTTTATAAGAATTTGAAATTTTCTTAACGACCATTTAGAGTGATCCCTCGTATAATCATAAATCAAAGAGACCAAGAAGTCGCTAGCTATTTGTTCAAATTGGCCTAAAGCTATCTGGCTTGTACAAAAATTTAATGCCAAAAGGAGATGCTTTAGCACATTATAAATTCACCAATTAAGTGGATACGTTCCGAGTAAAGAATCTAGGAGCAATTCACCCTTAAAAAATCTAGTGGACAGGTTCCGAGCATACAAGGCACCTACACTTGTAACTATAAAATGGTATTACATAAGCAACACAGATGTCAAAATTTTGTAACAAAATTTTCAAAGACTAAAGAATAACATGAATCATCCCTAATAGTTGAGCTCATGGCCAGGATACAATTTTCACTAGCAGATATACAATAAAGAACAACTTGTGCAAGGAAACAAAATTGGTATACATGGTAACACGACTCGTTATATTTGTTTAATCAGGACCGGCCATCCTCTACCTGCCTAACAAAATCAAAATCATGGAATTAGTCCCAAGGAGAAACACTATTTGCCAATTTAACAAAAATGCAGCTACAATAAATCAAAGATAACTACAAAGTGCACCAGAGCTAGCAGTGCCTGCACTCTTAATAGCGGGTGCTACCACGACCACCATGACCACCACGACCACGGCCACCGCCACGTCCCCTGTCGCCACCGTGTCCACGGCCACCGCCACGTCCCCTGTCGCCACCGCCACGTCCCCTGTCGCCGCCGCCATGTTTTCTGCGGTTGCCCTGGCCACTGCAGTGAAAACGTATAAAAAAAATTAAAAATGATGTATAAAAAGGTTAAGAGTTAAGAGCCATTCTTACTACAGATCCTCTCAACACAAGATTTTTGGTAGACGCAAGGAAACAATATATGCTCAGACAGGTACAAAGATAAGATATTTTATTTGATATTGAAATATCAAGCAAAGTATGTCAAAGGACTCAAAACGAAAGGATTGGCATACCATAGACTGTAAAATCAGATCCATGTTAAACAGGTAATATAAAGAACTTTCTAGTGTGCAGTACTATAACACAATAATAGTACCTCCTGTGAGTAGAGGAGACTTTTCGGGTGCCCATGTCAAGTTTTATTTCACGGCCCATGAATTCATGCTTCATTTCAAGCGCCTACAAGCAATTTAGAGCAAACCTATTCATCATTTGCAAATTAATTATAAAGTTAATCAAATTTGCAAATTAATTATAAAGTAATCAAATTTGCAAATTACAAGCAACGGCCTGCAACTTGCAACAATCACCTTTTCAGTCATTTAACACCAAAAGAAAACAGTGTGTAACTGGCCTGATTTCAATTTTTAAGTTTGTACTTCTAAATTACATGTTAGCATAAGTCAGGCAGAACCGGTCAATATATAACAGAATATATGCCTAATAGATACACATGCCTCCACCCTGATATAAAGTTTTGAGAAGTTGGGAAATGGAGAAATATTAGGTTCTATTGGCAACATGAGAGAACATAGTAGATGGTTGATGACTACCCAAAATTCATTGTACCTTTTGCTCCAGGCTAGTTTTATTTCTCATAAGATTATTGTATAAAATTATACAGGTCAAGTTTCTATAACAAGTAAACGAGTTAATTAGATTACTCTTTTAGCAGCTTCTTCAGTGGCAAATTTCACATGACAATATCCTCTGGACTTGTCTTTATTTTTAGGCAATCTCACTTCAATGACCTCTCCTGCCTCTTTAAAGAAAGCAGCTCTACATTTTCCACAAGAGAAAGTCCATAATAGAGTTATTATTGTGTATCAATCAATCACAAATTACGCACACACATTCCTCAGTACACCAACAACAACAAAAAATGATCATATATGCAACAAAAATGGAAAGTTGGAACTACCAATTGCGCCCTCCTTTCCAATAGAACAAGTGAAATATCCACTTTTTTGTTTTCTTTTCAATTAACTATTGAAGGATTATGGGGGATAATAAAGAAAATTAAGAAATTCACTTCAAAATTGCAAGTGCCCAAATGACACTAAAAAATTCAAGTTGACACAAAACTACTAATTTGCTTCACTTGAATGGATTGGTCGCATGTGAGTTGCTTATTATGTTGATAGGTTGACACTCCACTGTACTAAGCTATGCCATCAGCCTAAAATTGGGTCTAAGAGGTCAACACTTCTTCAAATTTTGCGTGATCTCAACAGGACAACATTTTCAAAACCTTAACAAAATTTTGCAGTGACATATATGGGAAAATTTCTAGGTTTGTAATGTTGCATTATATATTTTTAGTCAAATAAAAACATACATGTCATGTTCGATAGCTATAGACGGTAAGTTTGTGACACGGATCGTAGCCATTCCATCCTCATTTTGATTCCCAACAAGTGTTTTAGGCTGCAAATTTATGTTATATTTAAAATGAGAATTTCCAGGTTCACATTTTAAGGTCAGAAAAAATGGGGAATACTGTAGGGGAGCAAGGGGAGCATTACCTCATTCTCATTAGATTTGGCTTTACCATAGGATTTATCCAGTGAAGGTGTATCTTTCATCATCACAGCAGTATTCTTTATTTTTCAAATAAAAAAAAAATAACAATAGACTGCCCTGATTAGAAATTTTGTAGTGGTTATAAAGAGAGACATTAAAATTTAAGATTTTTTAAGTATAGCCAGGTTACACACTAAATAGTTTTTTCATTACATATTTTAAGACTTGAGAATAACTAAAAGAACACAAAAACTACCTCATCTTCTCCCATGTGGATTCTTGATTTTTTTTCCCTGTTTCATAAACATATCTTATCAATTTAGCAGATGTATAAAGACATTGTAGTTAAGACCCTTTTCTGCAACACCAAATCCCCTTGTCATGAGATTATTGGTAGATGAAAGGAAACAAGATACACATGGACAGGTGTACAGGAAGAAAATATTTTATCCGACATTGAAACAATTTGTCAAAAGCAAGGATTGTCATACCATAGACTGTGATATCAGGTCCAGGATAAACTGGTAATATGAAAGAACCTTTTATTGTGCAGTAGGATAAGAAAAATAGTAGTACCTCCTGCAAGTAGAGGAGAAATTTGGGATGCCCATGTCAAGTATTAGTTCACGGCCCATGAATTCATGCTTCATTTCAAGTGCCTACAAGCAATTTAGGGCAAACTTATTCAAGTCATTTGCAAATTAATTATATAGTCAATCAAATTTGCAAATTACATGCAATGGCCTGCAACTTGCAACAACCACCTTTTCAGTCATTTAACACCAAAAGAAAACAATGTGTAACTGGCCTGATTTCAGTTTTTAAGTTTGTGCTTCTAAATACATGTTTGCAAAGTTAGGCAGAACCGGTCAATATATAATAGAATATATGCCTAATAGATACACGTGCCTCCACCCTGATACAAAGTTTGGAGAAGTTGGAAAATGGAGAAATATTAGGTGCTATAGGCAACATGAGAGAACATAGTAGTTTTGCTGACTACCCAAAATTCATTGTATCTTTTGTCCCAGGCTTGTTTTATTAATCATAAGATTATTGTATAAAATTATACAAGTCATGTTTTTTATAATAATTAAATAAGTTAGTTAGATTACTCTTTTAGCAGCTTCTTCAGTGGCAAATTCCACATGACAATATCCTCTGGACAATCTCACTTCAATGACCTCTCCTGCCTCTTTAAAGAAAGCAGCTCTACAATTTCCACAAGAGAGGAAGTTCATAATAGAGCTATTGTGTATCAATCAATCAATCAATCACAAATTACGCACACACATTCCTCAATATACCAACAACAAAAAATTCAACAACACACTGATGGAAACTACAATTTCCACAAGAGAGGAAGTTCATAATAGAGTTATTATTGTGTATCAATCAATTAATCACAAATTACGCACACACATTCCTCAGTATACCAACAACAACAAAATTGACCATATATGCAACAAAAAATTCAACAAAACACCAATGGAAACTACCTCACACATCAAATCCTGTAAAACATTTTTTTTTGGTAAAATATTCTGTAAAACTTATTTGTACCCTCCTTCCATAGAATAAGTAAATATCCACTTATTTGTTTTCTTTTCAATAAACTATTGAAGGATTATGGGGGAAATAAAGAAATTTAAGAAATTCACTTCAAAATTGCGAAGTGCCCAGATGACACTAAAAAATTCAAGTTGACAGAAAACTACTAATCAGCTTCAATAGAATGGATTAGTCGACACGTAAGTTGCTTATTATGTTGATAGGTTGACACTCCACTGTACTAGGCTAGGCCATCAGCCTATCACATAATTAGCTCTACAGGTCAACACTTCAAATTTTGGGTGCTCTCAACAGGACAGCACTTTCAAAACCTCAACAAAATTTTGCAGTGACGTACATGTGAAAATTCCTAGGTTTGTAATGTTGCATTATAATATTTTTAGTCAAATAAAAACATACATTTCATCTTCGTTAGCTGTAAACGGTAAGTTCGCGACGAAGATCGTAGCCATTCCATGCTCATGCTGATTCCCAACATGTGTTTTAGGCTGCAATTTTATGTTATATTTAAAATGAGAATTTCCAGGTACACATTTTAAGGTCAGAAAAAGATGGGGGAATGCTGCCGGGGCGCATTACCTTTCTCATTAGATTTGGCTTTACCATAGGATTTATCCGGTGAAGGTGTATCTTTCATCATCACAGTGTATTCTTTATTTTTAAAATAAAAAATTAACAATAGACTACCCTGATTAGAAAATTTTGTAATGGTTATAAAGAGAGAGACATTAAAGTTTAACATTTTCAAGTATAGTCAGGTTACACACTAAATAGTTTAAAGTATTACATTTTAAGAAGTAAGATTAACTAAAAGAACACAAAACTACCTCATCTTCTTCCTTGTGGATGCTTGAGTTATCCTTCCTGTTTCATACACATATCTTATCAAACTAGCAGATGTACAAAAACATTGTAGTTAAGAACCTTTTCTGTAACACCAAATCCCCTTGTCATGAGATTATTGGTAGACAAAAGGAAACGAGATACACTTGGACAGGTGTACAGGAAGAAAATATTTTATCCAATATTGAAAGAATGTCAAAAGCAAGGATTGTCATACCATAGACTGTAATATCAGGTTCAGGATAAACAGGTAATATGAAAGAATTTTTACTATGCAGGAGTATAAGAGAAAAGAAGAGAACCTTCTCTTTTCTGGCTTGGCCAACTGAACTCTTAGTTCACAACCCATGAACTCTTGCTGATTCATTTCAAGTGCCTACAAGCAGTTCAGGGCAAACATATTTAGCAACAATTACCACTTCGGTCATTTACTTCAACAAAAAAATCACGTGCCAATTTTACTTTACTTTGTGCTCACTAATATGGGTTAACAGAATCGATTGGAAAATTGGAAACAGCCAATATCTAACAAAATATATGCCTATTATATACCAGTTACCCTGATATTACGTGAATGTAGTTGGAAACTGATGAAATATATGCCTAATAGATAAATGTGCCTCCACCCTGACATACCATTTGGAGAAGTTGGAAAATTGAGAAATATTAGGTGCTATTGGCAACATGAGAAAACATAGTAGTTGGTTGCTGACCATCCAAAATTCATTGTACCTTTTGTTCCAGGCTGTTTTATTTCTCATAAGATTATTGTATAAATTATAAAAGTCAAGTTTTCTATAATAATTAAACAAGTTAATTAGATTACTCTTTTAGCAGCTTCTTCAGTGGCAAATTCCACATGACAAAATCCTTTGGATTTGTCATCCTTTAGCTGCTTCCATCTAGCCAATCTCACTTCAATGACCTCTCCTGCCTCTTTAAATAAAGCAGCTCTACAATTTCCATAAGAGAGAAAATTCATAAAAATAATTATTGTGTATCGATCAATCAAACTATGCATAAATTCCTCTGTATACCAACAAAAAACAAATTGACCCTCCGCAAAAGAAGATCAATGCAACACCAATGGAAACTATGGCACACATTGAACCGTAAAAACCAATTTTTGTTTTATTTTCATTGAATAAGTGAAATTAGACTGGTGTTAACTATTTCTTTTCCTTTTGTAAATATGATCAATGAATAACGGAAAAAATAAAGAAAATTTACTGTAAAAATTACAATTACCCACATAGGTTAACACTTGACTCTACATAGGTTGATGCTTTAATAGAATGGATTGGTTGACATGTGAGTTGCATTATTTTATTCACAGGTCGACACTCCACTTCACTAGGTTGACATGTGAGTTGCATTATTTAGAGGCAGACAATTCTCCAATTGGGTGATTCTTACAGGGAATGCCTTGAAGAGCTCGACAAAATTTGCAATGACTTACAGGGCAGAATTTCTAGGTACACGATATTGCATTACAATACTCTTACTTAAATAAGAACATACATATCATCTTCATCAACTTTGGACGGCAAGTTTCCAACAAATATCCTAGTCACTCCATGCTCACTTTGATTCCCAATAGGTGTTTTAGGCTGCATTGATACCTCTTCTTCCTTAGACTCTGAGTATGTATCTTCCTTTGTGCTAGTAGATTCTTCCTCCTTAGAAGGTGGCGCCTGCACCTTTTTAACCTCTGCTTCAACCTTCTGCATTGACAAAAACACAAACCACAAATTAAGTTTGCCCCAAATGGAACACTCGGTGTGGTTTTTCGTTCACAAAATTAGGATTTGGCATTTATACCTCTTCTTCCTCAGATTCTGAATATGCATCCTCTGTGCTAGTAGATTCTTCCTCCTTAGGAGGTGGAGTCTGGACGTTTTTAACCTCCGCTTCAACCTTCTGCATTGACAAAAACACAAATGACAGATTAAGTTTGACCCAAATGGAACACTCGGTGTGGTTTTTAGTACACAAAAAAAGGATTTGGCATTGATACCTCTTCTTCCTCAGATTCTGAGTATGTATCTTCCTCTGTGCTAGTATGTTCTTCCTCCTTAGGAGGTGGCGCCTGCACCTTTTTAACCTCTGCGTCAACCTTCTGCATTGACAAAAACACATATCACAGATTAAGTTTGACCCAAATGGAACACTCAGTGCAGTTTTTAGTAAACAAAATTAGGATTTGGCATTGATACCTCTTCTTCCTCAGATTCTGAGTATGTATCTTCCTCTGTGCTAGTATCTTCTTTCTCCTTGGGAGGTGGCGCCTGCACCATTTTAACCTCTGCTTCAACCTTCTGCATTTACAAAAACACAAATCACAGATTAAGTTTGACCCAAATGAACACTCGGTGTGGTTTTTAGTACACAAAATTAGGATTTGGCATTGATACCTCTTCTTCCTCAGATTCTGAGTATGTATCTTCCTCTGTGCTAGTAGATTCTTCCTCCTTAGGAGGTGGCGCCTGCACCTTTTTAACATCTGCGTCAACCTTCTTCCTTTTAGCACTTATCGTTTTTTCAAGTGCTTCTGCTGCTTTCCTCTTTTCTATTTATTTAGTACATAATAACAAAAGGGTCATTTAAAAATTCTAGTAAGGTTAATGCATTTAGCAAAATTCAACACTTGGTGAGTTGTAACTTATAACACATTTTTTGTTACATACGCCTTCCCGAATAGGAGCTTTTGTACGCAAACTGATTCTATGAACTGCTTAGAATTAAAATGTGGGGCATAGAATGCTGGAAAAAAATCTTTACAATGTAAATGTATTAAACAGAAAGGCATTTATTTTGATTGATAAACCCATCACGTATGTTGAAAGGAATGTTTCAAATAAATGTGTAAAAAACAAAAAAAAAATGGTGCCAATTTTATGAGGAACTAGAGAAATCAAACCATTATTTCCAGACTTCTCTTTACGCCTCACAACAGGTGCAACTGCAACCTAAAATACAACAAAATAACAATATTGTAGATGAACAAAGAACTGATTATAGTAAAACAAAATAACAACATTGTAGATAAATCCATCCAAGCACCTGTTCGTTGGCGGTTTTGCTTCCCTTGCCCATTTTTACACTTTAAATTGCAAAAATAAAAGAATCTGGCAATAAAATTATAAAAAAGTTAAGATTTCAATATCATAATTTGACAATTAATCGGTTAATAAATAAAAAAATATATCAACAGCTTTAAAAATATTGATCAGATAATTAAAATGGACAACTAATAACTAGCAACTCTGCCTTTGAAGTTAGAAGCGAACTATATTCTTAAGAGTTGGTACCAATTGCAACCAAGAAACAAACTAAGTTATCTTGAGAAATAGAGATACTTCTGAGAGATTTTTTTTTTTGCCCTTTGAGGGATTAATAACTGAACAAAATATGATCATGAAAATCCTCAACCGGACAACTAAATCAGTAACCCAGAAACTCAAAACAAAACACCGATACCCGGTGTGCGCGTGTGAGGAGAGAAAGAGCCTCTGCCAAGGTTTCAGAGAGAGAGAGAGAGAGAGTCTTACACGGTGAAGTTCGAGATGCACAGGAGATGGAGGGCGCGGCGGGGGGCTAGGGTTTTAGAAGGTTACTTCCTCTCCAATATCTAGCTCGTAGGTGATTTATGTTTTCATTGGATGAAGCAATGTCAGCCGTCAGATCGAAACCTACGGTCCCAAAGAATTCGCATCCCCTCAGGTTACCTGACTGAGTAGAATTGAATCGGACGGTCCGAAAATGAAAATTTTAACTCGGCACGCATCTCAAAGCACAAATAATACTCCCCCCTAATGCTATCCCGATCACCCACCGGCAGAAATTAAATCTACACCGTCCATTTCAATTCTGTTGAGTCAGGTACCTGGGAGGATACGGATCCGGTCCCAGAATTTCACCGGACTACTCTTTTGTCGTATTAGTCATTTGATTTGTTCCACTGAGTTACTCAACTTTTTATTTATTTTCCAATTAAATCATTCTATTATTTATTTTATCTAAGATGTTAACGAAATATATTTATGTTGTTATGATTTTTGCCTGAATATGTTTATTTGGTTAGTATTTTAGATAGAATGAACATATTTTGTTAGCATTTTGAATGGAATTGACATATTATGTTAGTATTTTGAATGGAAAAAATATAGAGTGACTTGATTAGAATAAACGAAAAGTTAGTGACTTAATTAAAATAAATCAAATTTAAATAACTAATTCGTAACAAAGAACAAAGTTTAGTGATTTTCAGCAAAATTTATCTGTCTCAACAACAATATCGGTCAATTTTACAACTTTGTCATCCTAAGTCACAACCCGAACATCTATTTGGATCGGATCTATATCCTCTCAAGTATTGTACGAAAATGTCCCTCACTTTATGGTTTGAGATTAACTGTCAAATGCTTTGGAATTCGAGCTAGCGCAAAGGGCAACCTTTTTTTTTTATAAACATGAAAAACAAAAACAAAATATCAATAATGAGGAACAATTTCACAATATTTTGAAAAATAGGAAGAACCTTATGATTTGTAACGTCCAGAACACTGTAGCTGGACGTTATAAACCATAACATTCAGTTAATCTGATTGCTAATGATCTCTAATTAACTAAAACACTGTAGCTGGGTGTTATGGTCTATAATGTCCAACTACAGTGTTTTTGGTTAATTAGTGATCATTAACGATTGAACTAATTGAATGTTATGAACTATAACGTTGTTTCTATTTTTCGAAATTGTACCCTATTATAAATATTTATTTTTTATTTTTCCTATTAATAAAAAAAAAGCAGAAAGGGCAGTATTATTGGGATTTGAGATTCGTACAAAGTTAAAAAGAACGGTCTGAATCCACTAATTGTAAAAAATTCCCTCGGACACTTGAGAGGATGTGAATTAGTTTGGATCATTGACTAAGTGAAAGAGAACGAGAGAATAAACAGGAAAGGGGAAGAGGTTATTATATTTATTTTTTATATAATTAATTTTACTTTCTTCTATTATATTTAAATTTTATTCGTCAAATAAAATTACTGAGCAATAAAAGACAAGTTTAAATTTTAGAGGATGATAAAAAATTAATCTTTATTGTATTGACCATCCCATCAAATTTTCAATTAAATAAGAATTACTCATAAAATTTCATTTCTCTAACCTTCTCTTTTTCACGGCTCCCACACTCCTCTATCCAAATAAAATAAAATGTAAAGAAAATTTCCATCCAAAGTAATAAAAAGTGAAGGATTGAGAATTTCTACATTTTTCTGATAGTATAGTACTGTAGCTCAGCTAGTGGAATAGTCATAATTTTTTTTAAAAACAGACAAAAATCTTGATAAATTTGGTATTCCTTCAATTATGACCTCTATAATAAAAGCTTAAAAAGTGAAGGATTGAGAATGTCTATATTCTTTTAGTTACATCTTTTATATTTCAACCATACTTCATATTTTTATTTTTATTTTTTAAATTTAAATAGTCGATCTGAATTGATTAATATGATCTCCATATTAAAATAATGTTGCGTGGTTATTTGCCGTGATTTTTATTAATATCCAACTTTAAATATAAATATTAATTTTTAATCAAGTTTTTGAACATTTTATAAAAATCCCCTATCTGCTATATTATATAGCGGGTTAGATTTTTATTCCGATCCGCTATATAATATAGCGGATTGGAAAAAAAATTTAACCAATTAGACTAATTGAAATGTTTTAGATATATATTAGAAAGTTTAAACGCCTATAGCCCTAAATTAATTTTCATTACAAAGAAGTTTAATTACATATATTTTATTTTATTTTGTGGTTATTTTTCACCGAAGACCCTAGAAATTTAATCGCCAATAGCCCTAAATTATTTTTTATTACAAAGAAGTCCAATTACATATATTTTATTTTATTTTGTGGTAGTTAAGAGTAATTTAGCGTAGTTAAGCGTAATTTAGTATAATTAGCGTAATTTAACGTAAATAGCGCAATTAGTGTAATTTAGCATAATTTAGAGTAATTAGCATAATTAGCGTAATTTAGCGTATTTTAGTGCAATTAAACCTATTTTAGTATATTTAGCATAATTTAGTATAATTAGCGTAATTTAGTGCAGTTAAGCATATTTTAGTATAATTAGCGTATTTTAGTGTAATTCAACGTATTTTAGTATAATTAGCGTCATTTAACATAATTAGTGTCATCTAACATAATTAGCACAATTTAGCGTAATTAGCGTGATTTAGGGATAACGGTGATTAAACTTTTAGGGTCTTCGGTAAAAAATAACCACAAAATAAAATAAAATAGAGGAGGGTTCCAATGCCTCATTTTTTTCATACTTCATCATATCTCATATTTTATAATTTTGTTTTCAAAGTCCAAATTGTCGATCCAAACCGTTCAACAAAATATTTATACTAAAATATGCATGGAGATGAAATTTTATATTTTTTGGAATTTTTTTCTATTTTTTAAGATAGGTACAAAATCACTGTTTTTGAACCGTTCAAAAAACAGTGATTTTCTACCCATCTTAAAAAATAGTAAAAAAATTTCAAAAATTATAAAATTTCATCTCTAACCATATTTTAGTATGGATATCATGTTGAACGGTTCAGATCGACAATTTAGACTTTGAATATGAAGAAAATGAAGATATAAAATATGAGGCATGATGAGGTATAAAAAAAATGAGGCATTGGAACCCTCCTCAATAAAATATATGTAATCGAACTTCTTTGTAATAAAAATAATTTAGGGCTATCAGAGATTAAACTTTCAGAGTCTTCGGTGAAAAACCATAAAATAAAATAATATATATATAAAAAAAATTCCAATCCGCTGCATTATATTGGATTGGGAATTTTATTTTATTTTTTATTTTTTAGAAAAATCCCGATATCTGATCTGCTATATAATACAGCGAATTGAATATTTTTATAAAAAGCTCAAAACTTGGTTAAAAGTGGATATTAATGAAAAAAAATGTCGGGGTTATTTGTGTGCTTTATTTCCGAGTATTTTGAATATAATTAGAATCGAAATAAGAGTAACCATCATAGATAAAACTTGGCAGAAAGAAAAGAACAAAAAATCAGCGTCCTTTTTACACTTTTTTTCGTATTTTTTGTATACAGGCATGTTTAAAAGACAAATATAAATTGTGATATCCAAAAGAATTAAAAATTATTAAAGGGTACAAATTATGAAATTTTATTCTACCATTAAGGTACTTCTTTACCCCCCAATAAAAAAATGTAAATAAAAAACAGAAACTAAAAAAAGGGCAAAAAAATCTACTTACATAACTACATCTGGATCCATCACTATAAATATCAGAACCAAAAATTTATGTTCAATTGTAAATCTCAACCACCTTGGAGTGTCATCTCAAAGCACTGACCAGAAAGAGGATCAATTCATTCTACACTCCGTGCAGATTTCGCAACCTGCGACTCTTCAGTCATTTCTTTGTTTAGATATTTCATTTCAGACCAGCTTGAACTAAAGCAGCTTCAACAGTTGCCGAAGCTTCCTCAAGAGTTCTGTTCTTTTTGACAGTGCTGAAGGCCTCAATTATATCTCCCTCTTCCCAGTTGTTAAAGTCATCAACTCCGATACCACATTCTAGTCCGACGCTCATCTATTGAAGAGAGAGAGAGAGGAGTCAAAATGTACCAATGATCAAGAAATGAGGTTCAGGCTCCTGGATAAAAGAAAGATACCAAAAAAAAAAAAAAATGGTTCTTCTAGGTGGTAAAAACATGCTGCATATTTATGAGGTACAATAACTTGTCTTTCATCAAAATCAATCATACAACACCAATTAGGTGGAAAACATATATTAAATGGCTCAAACACAAGTAGACACTTGAAAAAAAAGACTTTGAATGTGAGAAAAATACTAACCTCCTTCACATCCTCTTTAACCCGCCTCAACGAGTTGATCTTTCCTGTGTAAATTGTTTCCCCTTTTCGTATTACATGTATATCACAATCTTTGATGAGTTTTCCCTCAGTAATCATGCATCCTGCAGCCTTACCACTGCCTCTGGTAAATACTGCTTGCACCTCCGCCATACCTATCGGTATTTGCTCCTGATGACACAGCAAATTGTAAGAATAAGCTCCTCAAATATAGAATTACCAAAATAAAACTCCACCAACTTCAAATCCATGAAATAGAACACATAAACTATGCAAACCTCCGGGACACAAAAAACAAGAGACTAACTATGACCATGTAAATAAGTGAACCACTTGGTATGATAAAGCGATGGTATGTACTCCATGAATGAATAACTTGTGCAAAATGAAATGGTACAATTATAAGCAAATGAATGATAATACTAGTGCAAGAGTAATGACACAAATGGTCCTTTTACAGTATTCATTGTTTTCCATTTGGTCCTAAAAGATTCGGAAGTATCATATTGATCCTTGAAGTTTTCAATTTGTACAAAATCGAAGCTGCTGGTATTATAAAATAGTAAATGTTAATTCACATTAGCATATGTGACATGATAATATCCAAGGTGAGGATGCACATAAACACTCTTTTTAATTAATTTATAGTGACGCATGTCATAACTAGTATTCATTTGATTGATATGTAATGCCTAATTAATGTTAGTACCATATTTGCATTGTTGCTGTGACTACATCAACATTATTTGCAATGCTAAATAACACCGACATGACCAAAAAAAAAGTATTATTTTTGAAGGTAGGACCAATTTGGTACAACAAAAACTTTATGAATCAACAGTCCATTTGATACATTTAAGGATCATGGTGGAAAATGAGTGTTACTTTAAGGGCCATTTGTGTAATTTACTTGTTCTGCAAGTGAACACGTGTATTACAGACATCTTTGGCCATATTTTCCTACGAAATAACGATCCTTACTCAACAATATGATGTTTTTCAATTAAAGACAGAAAGGAGGACACAAAAAAAAAAAAAAAAAAACGAAATTTCAGGAATATACATTAAGTTTTGCAAATGAAAAAAGAAAATTTGCATCAGGTATAGCAAGTGCACTTTTTACCTCAGCAGGCTCTAAGAGACCTTCCATGGCATTTCGTAATCCATCTATCATATCATATATGACCCGATAGACCCGTATCTCCACATGGTTTTTCTCTGCGTAAGTTTTAACGGGTCCAGGCACCTTTACATTGAATCCTAATACGACCGACTCAGTGGCAAGCGCCAGGTCAACATCACTGGTTGCCACATCACCAGGTGCTTGGAGCACAAATTTTAAATCTACATTACTTTGAGGGAGGCCCCGAACTGCCTGCCTTATGGCCTCAATGGAACCCTAGAAATACAAAGCTTCATTAACGACCAATATAATTGTTCGAGAAAATTATTGGTGCATAGAGTGTGAAGAGGGAGTGATGAATTTATATCACCTAAAGTTAACTCAAATTTTGAATTAAGATCTGGACCGTCGGATCTGCTTTGGGACGAATATTAAAGAGGCCCCGTGCATACCACCTCAAGCCGGATTGGTCAGAATTCTAATCAGACGGTATGGATCTAAACTCAAAATTTGAGTCGCTTCAGAGGACCTGGACTCGGGAGTGACAGGGGCAGTGGGGCATTTTTACACACACACATACCTGAACATCTACTTTGAGAACAATATTGAGTTGGTGTCTATCGAGCCCCTGTTGCTTGCCACCCAAAACTCGGGAGGCGAATGCTGAGAGGCTGCCCTTGACTTCCCCAATCTTAGCGTTCATCCGTTGGATCCTCAATACCTCGGCTGACTCCTTGGCCCTGTCCTGCGCGACATCCAGCGAATTCACCACCTCAAATTCATCTCCAGCTACTGGTACATGACTCAGACCAATTACCTAACAAACAAATAAAGAAGAAAAATGGCATAATTATGTTTTAGCAATACATCATGTTTACCTTAGAGAACCTTCGTATGCATCATTTTATGTATGTCATGTGCTCTTTTGACATAATCTTATAAAACATAAAAATACCATGATTTCCTCGCAAGTCCTAATCTTTGGAAATTTTACCAACACTAGCCTCCTCTTTACTTGCCAATGTAGAGAGGGGACATGGAGGAACGAGGAGTAGATAAAATACTAGCAACTTATAGAAGTGCTTTTACTTTTTTCTTCTTTTTTCAAAATAGATAAAATACTAGAAACTTTTAGGTTTCAGAGGGGTACAGACTAGAAACCAGTCATAAACTAAATTCAAAAACATCCTCATGACACCCAGACCTTCCAAAACTGGGAGTTGCTCTTGTGCATTTTATAACAAAATAAGGTACAAATGCTATTTTATTTTTTTACAATCCCATTGAAGAGACTCAGTCTGAGTACCTGAACAGCATAAGATGGTCCTGCCTCGTCAACTCGGTTTCCTCTGTCGTCAAACATAGCCCGTACCTGTTCATTTCAAAATCTTCATATGATCTCTGAATAAACCTCCTTTCACTTCTCTTCTTCTTCATATTCTTTGAGAATTAAAAATTTTAACACGAGGCATTAAACAAACCTTTCCAAAGGCTTCTCCACAAACAACAAGATTTCCTCTTTTAAGAGTGCCATTTTGCACAATTAGTGTGGCAACAGGTCCCTTCGCCTTATCAAGCCTAGCCTCTATCACAGTCCCTTTTGCATTTCTATGAGGATTTGCTTTTAGCTCTTGTAACTTCAAACAAGATTTAAAAAAAAAAAACAAAAAAATGTCATGCAATAGCTTTGAGTGTCTTAAATAATAAATGAGCAAAATAGGGAACCTTTTCCAATTAATATCTTAAGAAGTTCCTTGCAGTCGAATGAAAAAAGCTCATGGGGTAATTATACAAGATACAATCACCAAGATATTTATTTAAAACATTATCTCTTCATTTTATCTGAAATATTGTGATAAAATCTATCACTTGATTTATTTTATACTACAGTACAATGATTTAAGGCCTCAGCACTGCATGGTTCTTGAAAAGAAGCAAAGTGCGGTAACTATATACCTCAGCAACTAGCATGACAGTCTCTAATAATTCGTCAATGTTCTCCCCCTTGAGAGCGCTAATCTGAATTTTAAATTGTTAAACACCACATGAATTAGTCGATGATTTACAAACTTCCAACACAATAATTTTTTTTCAAAATATTTTGACTAAACCAAACCTTAACCATAGGCACATCTCCACCCCAAGCTTCCGGTACTACTTCAAAGTTTGCAAGCTCTTGCATTACCTTGTCAGCACTAGCCCCTTCTTTATCAATCTGAAAAGTAAAATTGAAATATGAGTACTTTGGCAATAGATAACACATAATAACTGTTTCTAAAGTAGCAATAATTCAACTGTGGTTTTTGTAATTTGTTTTTTGAGTCAATAGACTTTTCTATTGTAATTTATTTATCTTGTTTTTGACGTGATTAAGATACAAGCTGGTGAAATATCAGGATACCTTATTAATAGCAATGATAATTGGTACTTTAGCAGCTTTGGCGTGAGCAATGGCCTCTTGAGTCTGCGGCTGGACCCCATCGTCAGCAGCAACGACTATTATTGCAATATCTGTCACCCTTGCTCCCCTAGCTCTCATTGCCCCAAAAGCCTGTCAGAGAAAAAAGACAAAACTACTATAACTTTTGCTACTAAATAAACAATGAAAAAATGTAGAAAAAATTCACCATTACAAATAAACATGTAATCCTACCAATTCTTCAGATAAAAATAGTATTAACAATAGCCATCATCATTTACACAGTTTAGCTTTTGATACTAAACACGTTTTCTTTATGACATATTATCAGCCCACTACATCTAGAAGCTGATTAGGATTAAGCTTGCAGAAGAACAACAGTACTTGCTCCTCCTTTTCTTAGCATGTTCTTTAAGTTGGGTCAATTTAGGAGTATATCTAAAATCTCATCTGCTTAATAATTTATGTTCATTGAAACCCATGGGTAATAAACTTTTCATATGCTTTAGTCTTTTTGTCCTAGTTGGTAGTTGTCAATACACCACATTATTTAACAATAGACATCAAATGTAGTTTTGGAGGTACCTATAATTTAAAAAAATAAGGTGTAAAAAGAAAGAAGGATATAAATATAAGGTTCTGTGGTATGTACCGCATGGCCTGGTGTGTCAAGAAATACACAAGGCTGTTGTTGACCATCAACTGGTACAATAACTGTATATGCACCAATACCCTGTGTAATTCCACCTGCCTCAGATGCCACCACCTACAAATCTCTACTTTCAGCATAAATGTTCTCTTAAATGAATGAAATATTAATAAAGAAAAGAATAAATTTTCTGTCATGTTGAGTAGACAGAAGTACCTTGCTCTTGCGGATATAATCCAAGAGAGTGGTCTGCACAAAAAAAAAAAATAGAAGAAGCAAAAAAAATTATTAGACTAAGTTAACAGCTATATATATCCTCAGTGTGAATGCTCAACCGTGCAAAGTTAAAAGCTGGGCATAGATACCACATCAATTGTTTTTCGGACTCAAACTGGTCTTACTAGAGATGCATGTTGAACTTCTCATGACCAAAAAATTTGTTCCTAATCAGAGCATGCATGCATAGACTAGGTCCAAAGGGTCGTCAACACAACACCTTTTTAGGTACTGTACCAAGAATTACCATACTACCCTGACGCCAGCATATAGCAGCAGTTACAACAGGCACCTGAACCGACAGAAGTATAAGCACTCCTGCTCCCTGTCACCTATATTACCTTCCTTATTAGGGTAATTCGGAGATACCTTTGCTTTCCTGAGCCTCAATTAAATCTCACATCCCTAAATCATAGTCGACAAACTATACTAAATCCACAAAAAAAAAAAAGATACAATGTTGTCAGCATATCACACCATGACCCACCTTGCCATGATCAACATGACCCATGATGGTAACAACCGGCGGTCGCGTCTCCAACGAATCCAAATCCTCTTCATCCAACACCTCCTTCTTCTTGGCCATCTCCGTCAATCTTGATCCTGCATCCAAAACCTCCACCCCATACTCCCTGCACAGCAACTTCACCGCGTCCTTGCCCAAAACCTCACCCTTGATATTCCGAACATACATAAAATGCTTCAAATCCGACCTTGTCACTGCTAAGCTCTCTGCCAACTGATCCAATGGCATCCCCTCCTCTCCTACCTCTATTATCTCAGCCCTGACTGGCTCCTCCTCCTCTTCCTCCTGCTCCCTAGCCTCCCTGTACATCGTCCTCCTTCTCCGGCGGCTCAGGCGCTTAGCTGGTGTTCCTTCATTTGTATCTATGTTGTCCTGGAATTGCCTGCGGCCCCCGCGACCTTTCTCATCTGATTTTCGGCGGGTTTGTTCAGCTGGAGCCCGTCTGAATTTCTGAGGCCCCTTTGCTGGTTTGGTTGAAAGTACCGACTGTTCTTCATCTGAATCGAGGGGATCAGCCACTGGTCTTTTGGCTGCATACTTGTCAATGAGTATTGGGCCCTTGTGCTCTTTCGGGACATCTGGTTTTTGTACCTGTATTGGTGCCACTGGGGGAGCAGGGGGAGCAGGGCGAGCAGGGGAGACAGGGGGAACGACTGATGGTCTTGATTGTAATTTTGGTATGGCTTGAGGTCGCATTGGAGAAACCATGGGTGGTAGTTTTGCCGAAGAGGAAGAGGTGGTGGCAGAAATATGTTCAGGTTTTGGGATCTGCATCATAGTAGTTTTTTTCTCTTTCTCTTCCTCTTCCTCTTCCTCTTCGTCTTCGTCTTTCTCTTTTTCTGGTACTTGTTCTATCTGAACCTCTCTCCTGATCTCAACTTTCGGAACTTCCTTCACGACCTTTTGTTGCACAGGGGCAACTGATTCCCCCTTTTTCCACACGCTCTTAAACGCATTTGGGTTTTTCACAGGAGTATTGACAGCCCTTTGGCTGGAACCTGGTCGGTATGAAACATTGTTCCTTGAATTATTTCTGACTTCTCTCGTAACAGGCTGAACCGGGGGAGTATTCATTTCGAGCTTTTCAACCTTTTCCAGTGCCTCATCTAACGAGAGAGCCAATTTTTTTCGATCGACGGGCTGTCTTTGTGGTGGCACAGGAGCCGGAGTACTAGGCCGTATTAATGCTGGTTTAGGAACTGCCTTTAAGCCAAAGTCTGCATTAGTTAAACCACTACGGTTACTGCTACTGGTACTAGTACTAGTACTACCATTGCTAGTTTCTCTTAAATCAGAATTTGAAGAAACCTTAATTCCACTATCTTCAACCAAGCCAGTACTAACCATACAATTGCACACGCCGCCACGGGCATACGACCATCTCGCATATAGAGTAGTGAAACTGACCCGAGACACGAGCCGGTTTCTTGGTACAGCTCCATTCGAGGGTCCAACATCAAAAATTCCTGATGGGCTTGGCCTCACGCTTCCCAGTGAAGCGAGGGAAGCTGGAGACGCCATCAATTTTATATATCTTACAGGTTATTTCTTTGAACTTGCATAAAAAGGGTCAAAGAGATCAACTTCGCGCTCTTAATGGAGGAATGACTTGCACTAAATCATGCACCAAATTTTAAAATTTCATTCAGGGTTGGCGCAGATTGAGCAATTCGAACGAGAAGGGGTGGATATAGCTGTCAGTGCCTCTATTGCAATATGAGAAGTTAGCTCATTCCTGTTGCACGGGGAGAGAGAGAGAATGGTGGAAACTGGAGAAAATGACGGCCTTGTTAGAAACAGGGAAGTTGTGGATTAAAATTTTTCAAGAGAAAGATTTGAGTGCCTGGGCTTGATTCCTTCATGTTTCATTTCTGCGAAATTTAATTTATTTTGTTTTTGTTTTTGCGAGTAGTGTATGGTGGGAAAGAAGGGATGGGGTTTTAGGAGGTTGAGTACGCTACAATACTCCTCTAGAATTCTCGCTGGAATTCTTGATCAGTTTTGCAATTTGAGAGGATGTAACATTTTCTATTTGCTCAATAGAAAAGTCAGATTAAGGAAACAATAATGTGAATATTTTACAAGGTAATTTAACAAAAAAAAATCAGATTTGAACTTATACATACCAATCATAAAAACATCAATTCGGCATTCATACATATATATGGATTCAGATCATTTTTATCATCAATAATGATTTGTTTGCTATCTTCAATTTTCAGGAATATAAGTACACATAACTTATAAAAAAAATCATTCAGATATTTGTTAGCAATTTTTTGTGGCATAATTTTAAAAATTCTACTAACATTTTATTATTAGGTTCTATTGTGTGTTTGTGATTTTGAGATTAAATGTTATTTTTGTAGTACATACATGTTTTTATAGTTTTAACGATAGCATAACCACGACGTGTAATTTATTTTTTATTAATTGGATTAAAATGTCTATGACATGATGTGACTTTTTAAGAAGATTTTTAATAATCGTGTGAAATTGAACGGTATGGTTTAGATCGCATGTTATAATATAATATGATTGTAACTGTAGTAATGAATGTAAAGCCGATGATTGTTATGTTACATATATTTTTTTTTTTAAATGGTAGAATGTGTGGTTGTGTCGTTTATGTCTTTTATGAGGGGTTTGTTAGTTTTAACCAATAATTACATCATTAAAATCTACTTGTATAAATATTTTTTAATTTATAAATGAATCCTATTAGACTCATCCATTATTTTAAAAAATAGTATTTATTCAAATGATAATGCAAATTACACTAATTATATTAATTTCATTTTATAATCCTCAAAACCCAATTTAATTTATGGAAAACTTGAAAATTCTCAGCCATTTATTCTTACAGGAATTCTAGAGGAGAGTTGACGTCATTTGAGCAGCAACCCTTGAGGTCCACGTGGATCTCTTTGGGCTTGTCAAGTTAACGCGATAAGATTTCTGATTGGATGAGAAGAACTCCTTGAGATCTCCGTAGGACAATAGGTAGGATTTATACTGGGCCTATTTGGGCTGTATATTGGGCCGCGAAATTAAATAAAAAGTAATTGTTTTTGTACGTACCCGCCTATCCGCATTAAATTCATGGAGGAGGCAACTGACACGACGTCAGCAGGGCGCCGCCGTTTACACTCGACTTCTCTCCAGTTTAGAACAATGGAGGTGTCCGTTTCTAGTTGTGAACTAATCAAACGAAATTGGGGGCTCATGTAGTCATGTGGCGGTGGCGCGTCCACGAGCAATTGAATTTTGTATACATGTTTCGTTGCTACTCGATTTACTGATATCACCTTAAAAATTTCATATTTTACATTTTCACTATTTAATTTTATACATGTCTAAAATTTTGTGCTTTCAGCGATAATACTTGATATAATCAACGATCATTGACGCTCAACAGTATTTTTTTTTAAGTCGTGTTTAAATTAATAAATTTAAATTGTTAGATTTTTTTATTTTTTTTCAACTGCATACCTGTGAAAATTGTAAGATTTTGACCTTATTTCGATAGCCATTAAGAAAAGCAGTTAAATCACCAAAAAAAATGGTCCGTTAATTTTGATGGTTTTTGATGCATAACAAAATAAAATCAAAATAATGTAAATTATTATATGCATGTGATATATGATATGGATAGTATATCCAATCAATTAGTTTTATTATTTACAAAATTTAAAATAATTATTTGAGATTTGATTTAATTGACACCGATATGACATTGAAACAATTGGGATTAGATTCCTTCTCTTTCAGACCCCTTAATTATCCAGACTTAGATGTATTTATCCATTAAAACTCCTTGGTATACATTATAATCTAATTAAAACAGATTTGCCAGATTTGCCAGATACCCTCTGGGGGATCTTCTCACGAGAAATGTAATCTAAACTAATATCGTACATGTGCGTTGTAATAGACCAATGAAAAAAAAAGTATTCAATAATAAAAAAATAGACCAACATATTCTCATACAATAATTGTAAAAACTCATTTTTGAATAGCATACATGTGAGCTTTTAAACATTCTTTTTATATTTGCGGGGAAATAAGAGATAAATATATATATATAGTATGGCTAAATTGTTACCGGTAGCACTTCGACCTAAGTGCTTACGGGGTCATATTTTAGTACTTGATGTTCAAACAACAAATCCAAGCTGTTAGATGTTCAATCTATATTAAAATGTGCTTGGAGACCAAATTTTACATTTTTTGGAATTTTTTTACTATTTATTAAGATGGTTTGAAAATAGTTGTTTTTATTAAAATTCTGCACCATTAAAAAACAACGATTTCAAACCATCTTAATAAATAGTAAAAAAAATCCCAAAAATGTAAAATTTGGTCTCCAAGCACATTTTAATATAGATTGAACATCTAACGGTTTGGATTTGTTGTTTGAACATCAAATACGAAGATATGACCCCGTAAGAACTTAGGTCGAAGTGCTACCGGTAGCAATTTAACCATGCTATATATATATAGAGAGAGAGAGAGTAAGGCTATGTTACTTCGTGAATTAAATGAGTTGTTTTAATTCGCGCTCATATCTCTAGTTTTGAAGTCCAAATAGCCGATCCAAACCGTTAGATGTTTAATCTATATTAAAATGTGCTTGGAGACGAAATTTTATATTTTTTGGAATTTATTTACTATTTACTAAGATGGTTTGAAAATCGCTGTTTTTTAATGGTGCGTAATTTTAATAAAAACAGCGATTTTCAAACCATCTTAATAAATAGTAAATAAATTCCAAAAAATGTAAAATTTCATCTCCAAGCACATTTTAATATAGATTAAACATCTAACGGTTTGGATCGGCCATTTGGACTTCGAAACTAGAGATATGAGCGCGAATTAAAACAGCTCTTTAATTCGCAAAGTAACATAGCCTTACTCTCTGTGTGTGTGTGTGTGTGTGTGAGGCTACCATACATTGCAATGCATAAGCATTTTTCTACATTGGATCAAAGTCCAAATAACTGATTCAAACCGTTCATCTTGTACTCCATATTAATGTGTTTGGACACCAAATTTTATATTTTTTTGGAAATTTATTATTTTTTTAGATTTATTGAAAATCGTTGCTCTTCAAAACAAATCTGGACCATAAAAAATAGCGATTTTCAATAAATCTAAAAAAAAACTAAAAAAGTTTCCAAAAAATATCAAATTTGGTCTCCAAACACATATTAGTATGGAGAACAAGATGAACGGTTTGAATCGGTTATTTAGACTTTGAATCTAGTGATTTATAGTCCAGTCCAATGCACAAAAATGCCTATACATTGCATCATGTGTTATCATATTACGACTCTTGTTATTGTTACAAGGGTCATCATCCCCTCTCTCTATGATTTATCTTCATTCTTATATTATGCACGTAGTTGTTTTGATCCATCAACGACGGATATTGAAAGATAAATTTTCGAATTGAATATCAGCCCTCCAATCACATAACCTGTTTGTTTTTTTATTAAATACATCTATTTTATGTGTAGAAGTCTAAAATTTAGTTAAAAACATATTCGGCACACAAACTGTTACATAGTTTGTCACAATTAAAATTGAATGAATTCCTAGCGATCTGTTTCCTTATTTCTCCTTACAGCAGCTAGCTTCGATTCTTGCAATTAAATTATTTCTTTGTTTCCTCTGTTTCATTTCTCCTCTTCCTCTATAATTTCGACAATAAAAATATAAACAATCATATCTTTCTGAATTTTGTTTATGGCTATTATATCTTTGTTAATAGATGAATAGCAAATCTTGTGTTAATGGAAACAATCACACATTTCCGATTTGGAGAGAAGATGAAGAATATCTAGAACTTTCATGTAGAAAAATAATCTGTAGAGACATTTTCATTGTTAAAATAATTTCTATCGATAATATATATGTAGAGAAAATCTTTATTTGAATCATTTAATCATATTTTTTTTTTCAATTTTGTTTCTTTACATGTTATTTATCCTCTAAATCATTTAATAATATGTCCTGCTTGTGGAGAAAATTAGATATTAAATCACAATGATACTTCAAAAAGAAATTTCACGTTATATTTGATCCGTGTTTTTTCATTTGTAGTTGTTCTTTTATTGTTATTTATTATGTGGATTTTCTTTCATTTGTGTTTTTTATTTTCTTTTAAATATTTTTTTAATTTTGTATAAATGTCAAATAAAAGGGTCTATTCATGTTATATTTAATCTTATAATATGTCTCCGTTGTAACACACGAGAGCATTAAATGACAAATAACATTTCTTATATGGTGTAAAAAAATACAAATAAATAAAGACATGACCAATCAATTAATAAAAAAAATATTAAATGGCATTTAAAAAATGGCAAGAAATAAGAGCCAAAAAAAAGACATACTAAATAAAGTTGTGGCGAGTACATATCTAAATAAATTTAGATTTATGCACATAAATAACATCAAAATGATGCATATAATCGAAAGAAGTCAAGACTATTTGACCGAAGGGCTAATATTCAATCCGAAATTTCATCTTTTAATTATAAGGGATGTGATATGAGTACCCGCACTCTCATACCCCCATTATCCCCCCCAATTTTATTTGTTCAATCTCATCCACATTTCTCATGATCTATAAGAAATTTTGCGAATCTAAAACCACGAACGTCTTCTACGCAATTTTATCTTTCAAATGAGATCCATAATGACATACTTTCGAGCTCGTCATCACACAAGTATTTTTCACATATGACACTGCTGACATTTACAAGTATTTATACCTATGCACTGAAATATTTATACCTATGTGGTCAACTATTTTTGTTAGAGAAAGATTGACGCAGGGACGATTAGGGAAATGTGATGCGGAGATGCGGGGGCCACGATTGGGGATAAATACTTACAATTATACGTATAAATACTTGCACGATGAGGTATAAATACTTGTGTGACGATGAATCCGAAAGTACGTCATCATGGATCTCATTTGAAAGATAAAATTGCGTAGAATACATTCGTGGTTTTAGATTCGCAAAATTTCTCATAGAACGTGAGAAATGTGGAAGATATTGAAAAAAAAAAACCCACCTCTAAAAACGTGTATGATTCTTCTCCCCATGTAGTTTGAGTGGTCCCTCCATATAGTTATATCAAGTTAGACATGCAAGTATTAATATCTTAATTTATAAGTATTAATTTATTATCTTCCAAGTATTTATACTAGTGTTTTGAATAAATTTAATTAAACTAGTTAGTTAAGTTAGTTTATGAAAAATTAAAATCTGTTTAAGAGATGGGGGGTATAATGCGGGTACTGGAGTGTGGGGATTGAAATAATTATTCTAATTATAATTGTTGGCGGATTAGGACATCTACACACTTAATATATTTATATTAATAGAGATTCGTACTTTGTTATGATTTAATTGTTATGTGTGATGAGGTAAAGTGGAATTATTTTTAAAAACCATCACAAAAAATAAAAAAAAATAAAAAACCAACTAGATTACAAAGTTTTTTTTTAAAGAAACCATTTTTACCGAAGATGAAGTTCGATATTAAATTCTCATACCGAAATTGAAATTCGGTTTTAATTTCTGCACAAATGGTTACGCAGATCTATCTGTTTCAATTAAAAATAGTCAAAAAGATAAATCAAAGTTAAAATTCAGTTTTTTTTTTTTTTTTTTTTTTATAACTATATACTGAGTGGGTGTTCAATAATTCTCCTTAAAAATTTTAAAATTTTTTTTAGACTTTTTAGAACTTTAATTCGTCCAAACAACCTCTTCTAAGCGATGATTACCTTTTGCAAATTTCTACCTTAAGCTCTCTTGTTCCATTTCTTAAAACACATTCTTTTTAATTAAACTTTCTCAACATCATTTTACCTCCTTAATATTTTTTCTTAATCTGATTTGACTGAACGAAGTGTTCGTTAATCCCGCTTAAATTTAAGATCGCATTTCCTACGCTGGTCGAAAGGATCGCATGCATCGGAGCATTGTGCGTGAAAACAAAGTTCCCAAAAGCCGGTCAGAACTCGGAATGATCTAATGGCTGGACATGTCCAGTACGGTATGAATTGGAGTCGATCTGACAATAAAACCCTTTGGTGTTTTGCCTTCGCTCCTCTTTTGCGGTGGAGTTCGCAGACAACAGCGCAAAATATTTTTTTTGGAGAGACCAAGCACCGCTGCTGTCTCTCTCTGGCTTCTCTTCTCCCTCCCTCCATTTTCAAGTCAAAATCGCGTCGCGTGATCGATCCTTAGATCTAGGCGTTTCTCGGGTGGCTCGGAGGATGTACTCTAGGTGGAATCTAGCTAGGAAACTGGAAAGATTCTACGAGCATGGCCGCTGTGCGCAGAGGTTCTACTCTCAGGCTCTTGTCGGGATCAATCAATTGGAAACTCGACCTAAGGTGCATGCCTTTGAAATTTACTTGTTTTTGTTCACAAGATTCTTATAATATGTTATATGGATCGTCAATCAACTTGCGGCAGTACTTCATCTGCATTACTGATACTTGTTTTGGATTTTTGTATAGAAAGTTTGTATCAAACTATGGTTAAGCTGAATTAATAGTTTGCCGAGTACATAACTGATCTCTGATTAAAAAGTCAACTTAGCTGACTGTAGTTGTCTAGGTTTATGGTCAAATGGATGTGCTTGGATTGTTTTATCATTTTATTTAGTTACTCAAGTTTGGAAAAGAGGATGATTGTGTTGAATTCAAATGGTAATTACATCATATCATTAAATGGAAAATATGCTCAAAAGAAGCTCAGGTCAAATTAGTAGCTAATATATATATTTTTTTTATAAAAGTGGAAATTATCCACCGATTTCATTCATACAAATGAAACCATACAGAGTAGCTAATACTAATTACCTAGAAGAATCTGTCAATGAAGTCAAACTTTGCCTCCGTGAGCTGTACCAGTCCACATTCATAAACAAATCAACTAGGTAGCATTTCTGATTAATTTTCTTAAGATTCCTTCAGTATATGGTTATAGAGCAGAAATTTGTTAATTAATTGCACTTAATTGAGCTATCAGTTTTTTTATTCTATTTATCCACTAATTGCACTTAATTTGTGACAATGTCCACTGATTATGTCAGACATCTTTTGCTCATGTGAGTTGAATTGAAATTATAATTTTATGTTTAATATGTTTATGTGCTCTTTCATTTCTCTTTTATGCTTAGGTACATTATAACCGCCATATTTTGTGTGGATTGCATGACGTCAGTTATCAGGTTCGCCCACACAGGAGCTTCAGATCAGTGGTACATATTACTCTTAATTTACGTGTATTGTAGATATCTTTTCTCCATGAAATTTAGTGTTATACTTTAAATGACTGTCACAGGAGGATCCCTTCTCTCTAGTGGCTGATGAGTTATCTCTCATTGCAAAGAACCTTCGTGAACAGGTTGCTGAAGAAATTCACAAAAAGGTATGTTCGTCATACTGGAGTGTTAGCTGCTTAAATTTTGGTTTGTACTGGTTGGGTACTGTTGGATCCAGTTTTGTTTACATTGATTTTTCCACCTTGAATTGTTTACTTGAGGCTGCCCGGGCTTCTCTATATTATAAACAGTAACTTTTGATTCCAATTACACATAATTAAAAAAAAGTTAATCAGGCATTACAATACTGGTATATTGTGCTTATGACATTCAAACATTACACTTTCAGGCCCCCAAGCTAGCATCTGCCGCAAAATATTTTTTTGAGCGAGCTGAAGGAAAAAAATTCCGACCCACAGTAAGATTTTTTGGGACAGTTATTTTTCTATTTCTCACTGATGTTGTATTGAATTGCTATTTGGTTCATGTGTTTGTAATCTCAGTTTGTTGAAGAAGAATATTATTTTTGTTGTGATATATTGCATCTTAGAAAAACAACCTTACCTTATAACACACTTAATCAAAACTCATGCAGTGCATAAGTCAATTAGCTTATTTCTTACCCATAAACAATTCCCTTTAATAGTAATTGTTCGATAAAAATTTAGGTTTTGTTGCTCATGGCTTCAGCATTAAATATGCCGATATCTCAATCCACTGCTGAAGGAGTATTTAACACCCTATCAGAAGGGCTGCGAGCACGGCAGCAGAGTGTCGCCAAAATTACTGAAATGATCCATGTCAGTTTTGTCACGAGTAATTTTCAATTTTTCATTTTACCATGCAAAAACACTCCTTGATTTTCAGTATTTGCGAGCCACAGAGAAACCACCGACCTTAAGAGTAATTTCAATTTTTCATTTTACCATGCAAAAACACTCCTTGATTTTCAGTATTTGCGAGCCACAGAGAAACCACCGACCTTAAGAAATTATCAAACGGAATTATTCTGTTCAAGTACAGGATTGCTTTATATTGAATTTTGTATATGGGAATAATGGTAGTTCTTTATTGCTTTATACCAAGTTTATTCAATTCCTGATGTTAGATCTAGGGTTTTCATGCAAATAGTACAAATTGATCGTCCTTTTTTGCAAAAGATAGAAGAAAAAAGAAAAATAAAGAAAAAATTTATTTACTCCAAAGCATTTTTTGTGTCTCTGTTTCAGGTGGCAAGCCTACTTCACGATGATGTACTGGATGACGCTGATAAAAGACGTGGTGTTGAATCCTTGAACTTTTTCATGGGGAATAAGGTATTCACCTCCTATTTTTTCCATCGGTAGCATTAAAATAAAAATAAAAGAAAATTCCACCCATTAATTTCGCAAATTTAGATTTTATACCAGGACCGCTGAATTATGCAGCGGCCGAAACGGTTTGACCGCTGAATTATTCAGTTCTTGAAATCTGAGTTATGAGAGAGCTGGTATTTGTTAAAATGATAAAACAGATTTCAACCGCTGAATAATTCAGCGGTCCTGGTATAAATCAAAATTTGATTGTATGGGTGGAATTCTCTCTCTTTTTTTTATAGATAAAAAAATTGGTATTTACCTTGCTATTTCTACATTTTAGTCTTTTAAAAGCATCACAATATTTTTTTCCTATTATTATGCAGCTTGCAGTTCTGGCAGGTGATTTCCTCCTATCAAAGGCTTGTGTTGCGCTCGCTGATCTGAAAAATACTGAGGTACTCAATTATTTGTATACTTCAATATCTGAGAGATGCTGGTCCAAAACTCGGTTTCAGCTAAGGCTGACACGGGGGTAGAAAGGGAGTACCTAAAGGAGATAGAGCATCACTTCAATTGATATACTTTGAGAGATCAGAAATATGAACAAGTTTCTTCCTCAGATATTGTGTTCTTTTTTTACCATGACGTCTAGATTTATTGTCTTATGTCTTTTAACTATACTTAATTATAGGTTGTAGGGCTACTAGCGAAAGTAGTAGAAAACCTAGTCACTGGCGAAACTATGCAAATGGCAACAACTTCTGAGCAGCGCCGTAGGTAAACTATTGCTGAATCACTTCTCTCTCCTTCCCCTCTTTAAAGAGAAGAAAAAATAAATTCTGAAGTTGAATTTTATTACTTATTATTAATTAAAACAATCTCAAAGTCTCTAGGGTCTAATATCAAAATGGTTCCTGTGTTTGGTAGTATAGTATGGAATACTACATGGAGAAGACGTACTGCAAGACAGCTTCATTGATTTCAAACAGTTGCAAATCAGTTGCAATTCTTGCCGGTCAAACTGCTGAAGTATCTATGCTTGCTTATGAATATGGCCGTAATTTGGTTAGTGTGTCCACTTCTTCTCAATGCAAATATTTGTTGATATGCTTCGGCCCAACCCGAATAATTTGGTTAAGGCCTTATTAGATGAACTTCCCTTTGATGCACCCCATATGGCATATTATATGAATCAAAGAAGTACATGCTTTACTGCCTAAGGATGAAGAGGGCTTATTAAGTCAGCAATATGAAGTGAATGATTGATTTTGTTAAAATAGGGATATAAAGAAAGCATTGCTTCTAAGATGTACTCCATACATATATGTGTGTGTGTGCGCGCATAGTGTTGTCTATCTAATTGGGTTGAAGGCATAACAGGGACTGGCATACCAGTTAACTGACGATATACTAGACTTCACCGGCAACAAGGATGTGCTTGGAAAGGGTGTCTTGTCTGACATACGACATGTAAGCTCACTATTTTAGCTTAAGCATTATTAAGTTTTTAATATTAAAAAGAAAAATAACACTGTTACTCACTTTATAATCAGGGTTGCAAACCTTGCCAATTTTCACCTGTACCATACCAGAGTGAGACATGGTACAATTAAAGGATAACAATGAAGATGAAAAAATAGCAGCACAAAATTTGAACTAGGACCTGTATGCCTTACCATAGAATTAAAATTATACAGAAGCCTCATATTTAATTCCTTGTTGGGTAGAATGGGAGGCTATATCTTGGTATTTATGGAAGCCTGGGCAAATCAGTGAAAGGAAAAAAGAAGCTAAAATGCAAGACAGAAATAGAAAATAGAATAAAAGCTCTCTTAGCGGTGCTGACAAATGCAAAAAGCAGGTAGCATGTACCATTATGTACTGCTGCCTGACCTGACAGTTGGATACCATTATATTGCTATATCAAACTAAAGAACTCCTATAATATTAAGAAACTAACTAAAGAAATTTTGGTAAAGGGAATTGTAACTGCTCCTATACTATATGCAATGGAAGAATTCCCTCAACTTGTTGAAGTTGTTGATCGAGGCTTTGATGATCCTGCTGATGTTGACTTGGTGAGCATTATCACAATTCTCATTTCATCCCAAATTATTGCATATGCACAGCATACAATTTTTTTCCAAAAAATAAGTACTCAAGGATCAGATGATTTGGCTGTGAAAGTTATGTATGTTCTTTCAAACAATAAGACATGCATTTTTTTAAGGTCAGTGGGCGAAATGACCACTAGCAATTTTCATTAAAAATGTTAACTCAAATGATATTAATAGGCAAACCACAGGTATACTGTTTTTGTATAAATTAATACAAGCACTTGTTTAAAATATTTTTTGTAGATATTTTTATTGATGGATATCCTGTATTAGATCCAGCATGCTATGCTAACTCAAAAGATATACTATCACAGTGTATCTTATTTTACATTTTGATTTCTGTGTACCTCATATACCATGTAAATAACAAATGCCTGCCTTCATGTTTGAATCCGTGCCCCCTGGCTTGGTGTTCCTACATATGCTGATCTTATCAGGCTTGTATGTTGCATATGAATTTTGTTCAAGTAACATATCAAACATTGAATAGGCGTTATCTGGCCCTGGTTTGGTGTTCCCACATTTGTTGATCTTATCGAGCTTGTAATGGTTCGTATGAATTTTGTTCAAGTAACATATCAAACATTGAATAGGCCTTAGAATACTTGGGGAAGAGCAGAGGGATAGAGAAAGCTCGACAGCTGGCAGAGGAGCATGCCTATCGTGCCAAGGAAGCCATCGAGGCTCTCCCTGACAGTGATGACGAGGATGTCTTGCGGTCTCGGTCAGCACTCATTGACCTAACTGATCGAGCTATTAGGAGAAAAAAATAACCCCGAAAATGGAGAAATATTACTTTATTTATTATGATTTAGAAATTTCTTTCTTTTTTGGAATTGTGCAAGTTACACGGAAATTGAAAAATCTAGTTTTGTTAGCAACATCAAGTCTAGCTGAAGTTACTAGCTTCTCTTACCAGTCTGTTTTTATTCAAATTGAGATCAAAGATTGTGGCCTTTCTTTCCTGGGGCTGTATGCAATAAAAACTATGAATTGTGAGATATAGGCCTTTATATTTATTTATTTATTTAATTTCGTATGGTTAATTTTGTTTCAAAGTTCTTGGTCCATGAACTCAAATCCTTTACCACGTGTTTGTTCATTTGTTTTGTCAGCTGTTTTGTCAGCGTTGATTCGCTGGGTATTCGCATTTAGCATGTATTTTATACTGAAAAATATAGGATCCAGATCTCCCTGTTTGTTTGATAGGCTTTGTCACATTTTATTTTGGATAGTTAATCCTATGTTTCTGACGGGAGGATTTTAATGCAACTCAAAGGTGCACAGGCATCCTCATAAAATATCTCATGGTTTTAACATTTTTAATTGTATATATTAAATTTTTTTGAATTTTTTCTTTTAAGTTTTTATATACTTTTGTCATCTTCATAAAATGTCATATATGTGCTTGTAGTCTAGTGATTAGAATTCTACATTAATTATGGATGCGAAGACGGTTCAGATTTTACTTACCACATTATTTATTTATTTATTTTATATATTTTATGTTTCTCTCATCTAAATTTTCTAGTTCTGCCTCTCATTTATGATAATTAGGAAGAAAGCTTCATCTTCTGGTTTTAGATTATCATGGTGAAAATTTTGTACTAGTTATATGTTACACGACACAGGACAATTCGCACCTTTTTTTTTTACACAGCTTTCACAAAGAACAAGCTAAGAAAAGAAAGAGTACAGCAAAACAAGCACACAAAATTGTTTTACCATCCAACTCTTATACACACAGCAAGCAAAAGTTCAGTTGCAGCTCCTACCTCTCTTTGCAATCAGCAGAGTATTTTTCTTTTGTTGCATTCCAGTCCTTGAAATTAACAAAATCCTCACTCTTACCCTCAATCGTGTCATCTGGCTTCATGAACCTTTCTTTAGCCCATGCAATGGCTTCATCCAGAGCCGCGCTTACCTCCAATCCGAAGTTTTGTTCTTCCGTTTTCACATTGTCAGTTATCTCTAACACAACCTTCTTCTCGACCTTTTTGACCTTGTAAGGCACCGGCAATGAAATAACCGATGGAGGCGAGTTGTCCTCTGGAGAAGCCGGTTTCTTGAAGCTCATTCGAAAGCTCGGGTCCAGGCTGAGAGTCTCAGGTGGTGTGAAGCAGCAGAAGCTACTGGCAGTGCACCGGCTTTTATTTGTGGTATTAGGATGATTAAAATTGGTAGCAACTCTCCCTGGAATGTGTGACATGGAAGAGGGGCATGCCGGGCCCGCATATCGGAGAGCGTTGTGACTGTCTCCTTCCGAGATGGTTGAAGGAGGTGAGGAGTCATAGCGCTTTGATGGAATTGTGATTGGTCTGTTTTATGAGATAACAGCATATTAGTAATTAATCACAGTGATAGTGCATGGATCTAAACATGTACATCAATATATTTATAAGAAATAGTAAGAAAATAGACAAATTTGTACAAACGTACAAATAACTTGATAAGAATATTTTCACACATCCACAGTTCCACACACCAAGGACTTGATGTAATTAATTATGAAACACTATGCATGTACCAAGCCAATTTTATTATTGGTTTCCTTTTATTATACAAGTGTAAAGTCGCTTTTGTATGTTGGTAGTTGGGACTATCTGTTTAGAAAATAATATGGGGAACTTTTTAGAATCCCTTACCCTACCATGTTATTGCATGTTTTAAAGTATGTTATTTCCGGCTTTTATCATGGAGTACTAATTACTAAAAACCAATTTTATGAAGTTCAATAAAAGCAATTTCTCATATGCTCAAGTAGCACTACCAAAAGAGCTTATTCATCATAATAACCCGCTTTTGAAATCTGACTGGAGAATTTTTTTTAAATATTTGAAGTTGGAACGCTGAAGCCCATTTTAATCTAAAAAAACTTGGTAATCCATCCATCAAAATATATAAAACATTAATTGGAAATACTGTTGGGGCTTTCATAACAACAACAGCAGCAGCACTAGTAGTAGTAATAATTATTATTATCATCATCATTATCATCGTTCTCCTATCAAAATTTCTTCTTCCAATTTGTTGTTATGTTCTGAAATAAATACAAAACAATACAGTATTTTAGACATGTAACTGGCGTGCTTCACAAGAGGTGAAAAGGATGTGAGAGGAGGGAATTGAGTGGAGGGGACATTAATTAGGAAATGATGTTTTCATTCCATTGATTTATTGACTAATAACCTTTTGTTTTAAGTGGGAAAAAAAACTTTTTGTTATCCTTTTTAAATGAAAAACTTGAACTAAATCACATGATAACTTAATAAAATTTTAATACTTCCCACAAACAGAAACATATGTACTGTTTCAAAAGCTTGAACCTTACCTTTTTAAAGCTAGAATGGTTTCACACTCTCACTTGTGTTACTTTTATTTTCATTGATAAAAAAAAGGTCATCTTGAGGATCCTTGACATATCCTTAGTTGTGTTTTATATGTTGGTTGTCTCATCTCATGATTCAGTGGAGAACCTTCATCCAAAAAGGTACAGTCATGCAACTTGGCAAGAACATTTTTCTAAATAAGCCCTCCAATCCCCATCAAATTACATGAGATGCATAACCCTTCGCCTACCTCTAGATAACAAACAGCAAATGACTAAATTTGAATAGTAAAATTTGCATAAAAAGTAATCATTGTAATGTTTCCTTTCCTGTTTGGTCATTTAAGTTTGTAGAACATAGCAATATTATATGATGATTAAGTAAAACTAACCTTAGTTTAGAAGCAAAAGAAGCAAGTGCTGGATCGCCTTCATCACCATATCCAGCATTTGCGGCCAAGAATCCATCCTCGCAGCAGCTGACAGCTGTTGACTCGGATTCGGACTTGGAAATGGATCTCGACCTTGACCTCCTCAAACCCGCATTGCTATCCACACTAACCGACCCAAATATGTCGTCATAGAACCCCTCCTCACTGATCAGTGCCTGAAATTTATTATTACCACTCCAAGTCATTGAATGTTGACCGGATATCGGCCTATAAACAACACCGTCTTCAGAGAACATATCATCAACCTCACTTTTCATGACCCGAAACCCGTTACACGCATAATTTGTTGTTGGAGCATATAAATTTGACTTGGTGTTGTACAATGAATCATGTTCTCTTTCCATGACCCGAAAATCATTATGATCATCACGGACTGTAGATAGGTCGTCCCGCTTGTGAACAACTGGTATGGAAGAACACTCTCTTTTCATGACCTCGGATCTGCCATGCGGTGAACAGGTTGCTGACACGGGATCCAAGTTGTGCGAGACCTTGCCATAAGGCAGGTTTTCCTCTTTCTTCTTGACTTGAAATCCGTCGTTATCACCATAACGGGATGACGTTGCACTTGCAAGGTCAAGCTTATAAAAATCTGTCTTGTTAGCTGTTTCAACCTCTCTTTTAGTGACACGAAACCCGTTACGACCACAGCGGATTGTTGATACAAATTCCGGTTTACAAGTAGTAACTGTGTTGTAAGGTGAATTGTCCTCTCGTGTCATGATCCGGAACCCGCTATTAGCATGCTGAGCAGAAGGGGAGAAGTGGCGAAGAAGGACAGAGCGTGGTGGCCCACCAAACACGTCGCGAAAGTCGTGTGGCGCAAGGTAGTCAGCAACCTGGTGAGGCTGGATTGCGGGCTGCCTCCTGCGCCAGGACTCGTCCATTTCTTAGATATTGATCACTGGAAGATTAAATCCTTGATTATATATAATTTTCTAGTTCTGGCGCTCTCTCCAGCTTCTTTTGTGTGTGTGAGAGTGTGTGGGTGGGTGGGTTTGTGTGCACTGGTATGAGGGTTTGGGAATGTCTTCAAGTTTCGGTCAAGACTCAAAGACAATGGAAAACTTATATACTGTCTATTGGGTAATAAGAAGAAAAACAGGGTTCTCTTGCATATTTGTCATATCAACCTTCCAAATTTCCATATTAATCAATCATATACAAAAATTTGTATTTATATTTTTGCTGTATACGAAAACAGGGGCGGAGCTAAAATTTATAGAGTGGTAAAAAAATTAGGAGACAATTTTATAATTATTTTGAATATTAAGTATAATATTATAATTTTTATGAGAATAACATGGAACTAGAAGTATAATCTGAAAGAAAATTTTAAATGAGGCATTATATTTTTTTTTTGAATTTTTAAGTATTTTTATATAGTATTTTTTTTAGAAGAGCATAAAGTTAGAAATATGTTTTTGAAATTTTTTTTAGCGGAGAGGACCGACAAGTGCCTCATTCTGTCATTGTTTAAATATAATACGTATGTACGTAACGGTAGATCTATGCATAGCTATCTTCATTTTAAATTAGTTAATCATATGTACATATATTGAAATTTAATTGAATTTTCATTTTTTTTTAGTTTTTATACATATCAATACTCTTTATAAATTATCATATGTGCACTTGTAGTCTAGTCTCTAGTAGTTAGAATTTCGATTTTATTTTTAGAAAAAAATAAGAGTCATGTTTTATTTGATTTAAAAAAAAAAATCCAATCTATGAGATTTAAGTTCAAATAAATTTGTGAAATATATATTAGTTTCGAGTAAATTTGCCTCCGTTACCGTATAGAAACATCATCATCATATTAATGTCACACAAGCATATTCAAAAGTTCAATTATAAATTTATAATTTAAACTGTTGCTAAATGATCGATGATTGGCAAATTCGCAAGTAATCATATTCTATATATATGCATGTTCATATGGTCTAATGTGCTCTCTATAGCAAACATATACTGTATTTCCCAACATTATTGATCTAATTAAGGTGTTAAATGTAGTCTAAACATAAAACGATAGTTGACATATAACTTCTTATCCCGATAAGCGTATTAGGGTTGAAATATTTTAAATTTTTTTATTTAAAAAAAATTAAACTTAAATGTCAAAATAAAATTATTAAATATGATCTATACTATTTTATTTATGCACATGTAAGAGATTATGATATTTTAATTTCTGAACATTAAACATTCTAATTTAATTATTGACTCATATAGAAAATAAAATAAAATTGATAGTCTTGTATTAACATGTAGATTACACCATCTAATGATTTTATTTTGATATAAACAAATTTAAAATTTTATTATTAAAAATTAATAAGTAGACACATGTACAAAATATAGACACATTTGAACCCTTTCATCTAAAATAAATGTTTGCAGTTAGGAATTAGACCCATGTCTTACTTCCAAAAATGAAAATGTAGAATTTAGTTTACAAGTACATATTCATCATATAGAGACTATATTGAACGGATTGGATCGATCATTATAATTTTTAAATCAAAAATTTGAATTCATACCGCGGCCCAATATACGCTACCCTTCGTTATAGGAAATAAATCAGCTGAAATTCCGAGATCGGGTACTGTTCACCCTGAAATTCCTGCAATCCGAAATCCAGCCATCAATTTTTTTTTTAGTACGCATCTCAAAACAGCTGGTTTTTCTTGCACGTCTTTCGGAACAGTTTGACGGCTGGATTCGAATTGCAGGGATTTCAGAGTGAACAGTACTGACCTCGAATTTCAGCAGATTCGGATCCTTCGTTATAACCATTGTAATAATCAAGCAACCTGGATGTGTTGTTATGTTTCAAAAAGATGGATTTCTTCTAATCAAATGTCTTTGTCCCTTGATTCTGAAGGGAGCTTAATTATAAAACACTAGTAAACAAGAAGTACACACAACTTGGCATCATGATTTGAAAATAGAAAATTATATTTTTGAGAAAGAAACATGTGAGTGACATGATGGCAGCTAGGGTTGCCATCCTCTTTTTGGACATGGCATGATGTTGGTTGGAATTTACGCCACAATTTTTTATTTATAAAAAATAATTAAAAAAATAATATAGAAAATAGATAGATGGCAATGATATTTTGATATCATATAAATAATCAAATCATTAATTTGATTCTTTTAAGAAATTCTAAAATAACCAAATCAATGATCTCATTTCTTTGACATGATTTATATCACCTAAAGTAACTCAATTTTGAGTTTAGATCCAGACCGTCCGATCTGCTTTGGCACAAATATTAAAGGGACACGCCTTCCGCTTCGGACCGGATTAGTCCAGATTCTAATCAGACAATCAGGATCAAACTTAAAATTTGAAATACTTGAGAGGTCCACCAGACCACCTATACAATTGAAATTTTCAAGTAATTCATCTATTTTTTACGGAAACTTTTATGATATATATATCCCTCTTTTTCTAATCAATAAACAAAATATTTTTCATCATAATTATTAACAAAATATTCTTATGAGCTCAACTTTCCTTTCCCTTCCCCCCTGCCTTTGACTCCTCTCGGTTTACATTATTTTAATGAATTTTTATAACAAAAAATTCTAAATTTACGCAGTATATTTTCTAGTGTTATATATTTTCGTTTGAAATTCTGGTATAATTCACAAATCAATTAGATATCTTGCACAATTTTTTTTTTTTCAGCGTGTATGTACTCCCAGTTAGCTAGCCATAACATCTCTCATGCGTAATAACGCATACACATACCTCAGTACTAGGATTTTTTATTAACAGGATGCTAATAGTTTGCAAGGGTACAAGTAATTTTTGTAATTCAAGTTTCAATTGTGGACTCAGATTAAATTGATGTTGATATCGGTTCAACTATATGATTTTTTTTTTTTTAAATCTTGACAGCGACTGTCAAGTTGGAATTACATAAAGTAATAGAAAATATAGTACATCCTATTACAATCATGGGCAGATCCAAGAAGGGTCAGAGGTAGGCAAATGTCTATTTTTGGATTTGATTTTTTTTTAGACTTAATAGTATTTTATACTTGTGCCTACCACTGGATTTAACTCACGGTTCAGTAGAAGAAAATTACACAGAAAAGAAAGTCAACCTAAACTGATTCGCGTAAAAAAAAAAGAAAAAGAAAAAAGATGTAGTATGATTCGCTACTCCACTTAGAAGAATCGTTGATTTGTTAGGAGAAAAAAAAAGTCTGCTACTAAGGATATAAATATGTATTGTGTCATGATTAGTCACGTCGTAACTTGGATCACATGTCGTGTCGTGATCAAATTTGAAATGATAGTCATAGCATGTGAACGGTCACAACAAATTAATCACGCTGTGACCACACGTGATGTGTCCAAACATGACCAATCACGTTTAACTATTTTTTCATAATTTAGGTTAGTTTATTTAAGATTCACTATTCGATCAAGATCTAACGGTCCTAATTACATGTGACCATGTGTCGTGACCAAATCTTTTGTGTGATGTGCCTTGTCGTGTCAAATTTTTGAAAGATGGTCACGACACGTAACTGGCACACGTGCCGTGACGGAACCATATCGTGCCGTGTCTTTTTTTAGATTCTATCAAGTACTCTGCTCTGATTTGTCAGAAGAAAAAAAATTACACTATTATCAATATTTTATACCTACACCTGATCAAAATTCTGAATTTGTGTCTGATTACAGGAGACTGTTGATGATATTTTGTGATTTATGGGAAAAATACGTACAAGAGTTTATACAAACTTACGCCATTTTTTATGGTTTCTAGTTTTTTTTTTAAAATATCTACTCTATATATAATATATTTAAAAAAAAACACACACGCACTGTTGCCAGAGTTTTGAAAAACTGAGACATTTTCTTTTTTTTTTTTGGTTGAAAGCCCGTAGGCAATTGCATTGATCTAACGATTTACAAGATAGCTATTACATAGATTTTCTTTGTTTAAATAAAACCTATACATTGAGCTACTTGTAAAATCATCTAATTTGCTATGTTTTGAAATAACAAATATGTGAAGCCAGAGAATGTGAATTAGTCTATTCGCGCCCAATTAGCAAGTAGGTGGGCCTTTCGATTTTCTTCTCTGGGAATATAGACACAGCAGTAATTTTTTTGAGTTGCATGATTGGCGGACCATGCCGCATCGCATCCTTCCTTGGACGAAACGTCTTCTTCTTTCCAAAATCGACCCTGTCCAGAGGAATGCACAACCGAGAGGCACTGAATCAAATCGACCGGGACAGTCACCACTCAAAGAGCACCACTCAAAGAGGAGGAAGAAGAGGGCACTGAATCAAACCGAACCGGGACAGTCACCACTGAGCTGAGAAGGCACTGAATCAAACCGGACCGGGAACTAAATCAACCGGACCAGGACAGTCACCCCTCATAGAGAAGATAGAAGAAGGAAAAGAAGAAGGAAGAGAAGAGAAAGGAGACAACTCTTTCCATTCTCGTCATCGGGGTCAACCATAAAAGTGCATACCTTATTCATATATATATAGTAGTAGTAGAGTGAGATGAATTCACAATACCCTCAGCCGAATCCAAAAAATCGAGACAAATGAGCGAGACGACGAGAGACGAACTCTTAAACTGAGTCATCCGCTCAATGAGACGAAGCAAGATTAACTAATTGTGTACTCGATAAAAAAATAATGTTTTGACTTATATTTTTCAATATCCTAACTTATAATTCATGATCCTATAACTTATAATTAATATTATCAATCATAATTCAAGAAATTTATTTTTATTTTAACACTAAATTTTGACCCGAATTACAAATCAAACATCTAGAGAGAGACAAAAAAATTTCCAGGGAGGGGTAACTTCGATCGGTACCAATAAATCACCATTAAAACTCGAAATCCAGGGGGGCGGCTGCCCCTTGTGCTATAGTAGATCCGCCCCTGATGATGAGTGTTTCTATTGAGATTCTAAAATTATGTAGTTTGTCAGTGTTTTCTTATTTGAATTTAGACCTCTATTATGTTTTTAATAGGGTTCTTCTATTGTTTGAATATTTTGATGAGGAGGGTTCAAATGCCTCCATTTTTTGTGCCTCCATCATGCCTCCATTTTTTAAAACTTTAATAACTCAAGATTTAAAACTTAAAAGTCAAAATATAACCGTTGGATATGATCTACATCATTTTATTTATGTGCTCATAAAAAATTATCACATTTTAATTTTGTTTTTATGTGAATCAATAAGTTCAAAAATCAACGTCTAGAAATCATCCAAATTAGTGCATTTTTTACAAGCTCTTGATGACAATCAAAATAAAATTGAAATGTCATAATTTTTTACATGTGCATAGATAAAATGATGTAGATCATATCCGACGGTTTTATTTTGATTTTTAAGTTTTAAATTTTGAATTATTAAAGTTTTACAAAATTGAGGCATGGTAGAGGCACAAAAAATGGAGGCATTTGAACCCTCCTCTATTTTGATTGAGGCATTTTCAAGTTAGGCATATAAAATGTGCTTTTATTGAACGTGCAGAACAAAAAACAAAAACAATGCGTTATAAATTTTAGCTGTGCTTTTTTTTACTAATAGTTGATATCTATGATTGGAAACTATCCCATCTACCACCTCTCAATAAAAAAAAAATAATGCAAGTAATATTTTTGTGAAAGTTAATAATTTTGTGTACCTTTTATTTGAAAATTATATGACAATCATTTCATGTCACGCAAGTTTCACAATTAAAATGTAAATTATAAACCGATTCACACACTATCATACTTTTTGTTAAAACCGATCTATTTCACAAGTAATGCATTTACATATCAATTTTTTAAAATTTTAAATTAATTTAATATAAAGTGAAGTGATCAAAATATGATGAAAAATAAACACATTAAAATTAAATTATAAACCATCTTTTTTTTTACCGCTTGACTTTACACTAAATAATTAGTTTCAAATTTTATAAATTTGATATGTAAACACATCACTTGTGAAGTAGTTCTATTTTAATAATTTAAATTATTTGAAGCCAATCCGATATGAGCTTAAGAACACCCTAATTCTACTCACTAAATGATGTACAAATTGATGCTTAAATTAATCTAACTGTAAACATGTAAACATGATTCAGTGAGGAAAGGAGAAGGGACAGAAAGTGGGGTACACAAGATAAAAAGATCTTAGAAGAATGATATTTTATTTGATGATTCAATTAAAAAGGGTATTTTATAAAAAAATCAATTATTATACTTATACACGTCGATGTATACCTCAGTAATTCCCACTTTTGGCTGTCAGAATCATTTCTCAGGATAAAATATTGGGTTTGAGATATCTTTTTAAATCCTTGACATGCTTTTCCCAAACAAACTTAACTTTTCCCTTTTTCCTTTTCTTTCTCTTTCTATTCCGTAGTCCGTACAAACAAGTAGCATTTGGGAATTTGGTTCAAGTTTCATACAGTTGTGCTTTTCACATTTTTGCTTTAATTTTTTCTTCTTCTTAAATTACACGGTACCTTTTTTTACAAAATAAAAAGAAAAATAAATCAAAATGTTATTCTTTCGAACCCTTAATAAATTTTGTCTTCTTTAATTCCAACTTTTTCCTTGGCAAAGATAAATAATATATCAATAAAATTTCAAACCATTCTTTTTAGTGATAGTATAACACACATACTTAAAAAAGAAATGCTTTTCTCATCATTTTTCTACAAAGTGAAAACAAGCTGTAGATTGAGCGTGTCATATTGATATTTATAGTTGATTTTAATGAAAGATAAATCAATTCTGGTGAAATAAACCTCTTATGGCTTGTTCGGTAACTTCAATTCTCATGAGTTTTAATAGGAAAAATGGCTCTATGAGGCTCTGTTCGGCCGCGTTACTGTTCCCGTCAACTGAAAATTTTTTTCCCACGGAAACAGTACTTTTCAGTTCAATTCCTGTGCCCATACCCATTCCTAATTGGAGGCCGAACAGAGCCTGAGTTCTTTTGCCCTGCATTCGTTCGTAGCATGGTTTTATTCCTCGTTTCAATTCCCTAGAAAGTTTTATTACCCAACCAGCTTCAGTTTTTGCAGGAAAAATAACATTGAGTTAGGGCCTGTTCAGCAACAAAAATTTTTATGAAAATGGGTATTTTTACAAATAGAAATGGGAATTTCAATTTGTGAATACCAAGTCATTTAATCCATGGGAAATTCTTGAATATAGGTATTCGGCAAATGCATAGGAAATTTGGTAGGATGTTGTTTTTATTTTTATTTTATTTTATAGAAGATGTAATACTAAAATTAAACTTTATTAAAAATGTATTGAAATTAGTCACTAATTATGATCAGTATAATTGGACATTATGTTGCTAGTTATATCTATTAAAATTAGCTTAATTTATTAAAATTAAGTGTTGCTAGTTTAATTAATTTCTTATATTATTATTATGTTTTTTTTTAATTAATTTTACTCTTGTGCTTGTTTATATTGTGTTTGTTTAATTATGCTTGTTTAGTAAAATATATACATCACATATAGATATCACATATCACATATCACATAGTTATAACAATTATTGCAAGTAAAATATTAAACTAAATATTAGAGAAGTAAAAGTAAAGAACTTTGTGAACTCCAGCTTTTGAGAAAAAAAACAGAAGTTGGAGGTGGTTTTTATTTTCCCTCAAACAACAACATAACGAATAGGAAACAAGCCCTTGAGATTTTGAAAATAGATATTTTAACCATGTTTCCGAACACTACATTGATAATGTTACCTATATAATCATTTTTTCTAAGAATTCTCAAGAAAAATGTTGTTACCGAACAGGCCCTTACAACTCCGTTTTTTTTTCTCTATCAAATATCAAGTTTCTAAATGTGAAGCTTCAATTACTTTCGAGGCTATTCAAACCTGACAACTCAAAATATTCTTGCTTCTAATGCTCCAAAGACCAAATATGTAGGACAAAAAGGCTTTAAAAATTAACAATTGTAATGCTCCAATTATAAATTTATAATTACAATGACTGAAATCATAATCGTGAAACAAAACAAAATTTAATATCAAATATGAGTGTTTTGTTTTCCAATAATTATGTAATGCACCATCAGTTAATTTTGTTTTGTTTTCAATTAAATTCCTAATAGTTTTTTAATAATTAATATCAAACTGAGTGGTATAAACAAGACAAAAAAGTTTGTAGGTGTTCAAATATGCCTACGGGCATGAATCATGTAAATATAAAATTAATCAAGTAATAATAATTCATCAAAATAAGAATTAATGTAAAAATTGAAACACGTGTCTAAAAATAAGTTTAAATAGAATTTTAATAATATAATAATTGTTAAAATACAAAACTAAACATTATTAAAAAGAACATAATTTTAAAATACAAGAAATTTAATTTGTACAAAAAACAAGATTAGTTTTTAAGTTTCTATTTCGACAACTAATATAATTTTGCCATATAAGTTCAGTAACTTTTTGTGGAATATGATATATGTATAATTGTACTAATCTGAATCAGTGATTAGTATTAACGTATAAGTTCAGTAACTTTTAGCATTATATCTCTACAAGAAAAATGAATTGTAAAAAGAAAAGAAAAAAATATCAATCCTAACAAAATTTCTATGCATTTGTCGAATACCTATATTCTAAAATTTTCCATATGTTAAATGACTTTGGTATTCACAAATTGAAATTTTCAATCCCATTTTCAAAAATTCCTATTCCCATAAAAATTACAATTGCCGAACATGCCCTTAAGGTCTTTAGAGGAATCAGTTATCAAATCAGTATTCGCTGCAGTACTACAAAAAAATGAATAGTCTCAATGGAATCATAAATATCTCGGATATATATATACAGTGTTTTAAAATGCGGTTTTGTTCATGCATGCGGAAGGCCACTGCATACCGCATATGCGGTATGCGGATGCATATGCGGATTTTCATGCGGATTTATATATGCGGATTTTAAAATAAAAAGTCACGTATATATATATATAGAGAGAGAGAGAGAGTGTGTGTGTGTGACTAATGTGCATTCGTATGCATACGGTCCAAATTTAAAATTTTAAAATCCAAAACGTCGATCCGAACCGTTCATCTTGTTCTCCATATTAATATGTTCTTGGAGACCAAATTTTACATTTTTCTGAATTTTTTTACTATTTATTAAGCCACTTTGAAAATTGCTGATCCAACGGTGGCTGCTGATCCGCATGGGAGGACTGCATGGCCGCATATTCGGACCGCATGGCCGCATTTTTAATCCGCATATGCATTTTTTTTTCCGCATGGCCGCATATTCGGACCGCATATGCGGCCGCATGCTCAAAACCGCATGGGATGACTACATGGCCGTTCTGAGCGCGGCCCATGCGGCCGCATTTTAAAACACTGTATATATATATATATATTATAAAAGGTGGAGAGGTCTAGCCTACAAGTTTTCTTCAAACCCTTTTTTATACTATAAAAAATTTATTCACTTTGTGAGTTTCGAATCCATGACTTTATATAACAGCCATGTGATTTAGACACTAGATTAAAATATCAAAAATTCACTTTAAAGTTCATACAAAATTATGGGTATTTAATTTGGGCATGGTACATTGGTTGATAACTTGATAAGAGTACGAGATACCTTACCTGATCCGAATTCTCAGTTATTGGTGAGAGGCATAGGTGACATGCATCTATGCACATATCATTGGTTGGCGAGTCCCCAACTTGAGATTCTTTTTCTGATTCTGCTACTAATCTGTCATCTATCATTCTGAAATTCTAACTGTGATTATATATATGTGTTCGGTTTTTAAAGAAATTACGGGATAAAGATATCGCGTCATGAAGTTCAAGTTGGAACTTTGAATTATGTTTTATTCGAAACAAGTGGTCAAAAAGGAAAATGGGAGGACAATTTGTTTTGAAATTTTAAGGCATAATATCTATGTCTCTCTCGTAGGGCTGTAAACGAGCTGGTTTGGGCCGAGTTGGGCCTTGGCTCAGCTCGTTAATTCTGACTTGAGCTAGACCTAGGTCTCTCGAGTCAAAAGCCTTGGTTCAGCTTGTGACAAGCCAGTTCGAGCTAGCTCGCGAGCTGACGAACTGGCTCACTGGGCTTTATTGGGCTGCTATTATACAAATTCAAAAATATAAAATAAGAAAATTCATTCATACATGCAACAGCTAAGCCCACTAAATATTATAAATACATGCAACAGCCAAGTCAATTCATGCAACAACCCACTAAATATTATAAATTCATGCAACAACCAAGCCAATTCATACAACATATAAATCAACACAAAAATCAGCTAATGGGCCGAGCTGGCTCGGTCTGAGCTGACCTCTGACTCAGCTTGTTTATTTTGGCCCGAACTTGAGCCGAGCTGGCTCGTTAACAGCTCAGTCCACTATCGAACGAGCTGTTAGTGAGCGAGCTAGAAGCGAGCCACGAGCTTTTTTGACAGCCCTGATCTCTCTCGTGACTTTAACTTACACAGTTTCTTATTTAATTCTAAAGATTTAAATTTATCTTATCTACCTTTTAATTCTTGTAACTCTTTTTTATTAATCCCTCATATAATTAATCTCATGTAATTCTAATGAAATTATTAAAAAGATTTTAGTTTATCTCTAATTAAGAATTACAAAGTTAAAATTACGCACTTGATGTTTATAGTGCAATTTTTACTAAAAGTGTTCTGAAATTTGATATAGGATTCAGTGCTCCATGCAGAAATTTTCATTACTATTTATGTTTTCTTTTTAAAGTAGTATTTTGACTTTGTAATCATTAATTAGAGATAAACTAAGGTATGCTAGTGTTTAATTAGAGTTACACATGAGACTAATTACATGATGAGCAAATAAGAAATTGCTGCAAGAGTTAAGAGGTAAATAAGAAATTGCTGCAAGAGTTAAGAGGTAAATAAGAAAGATTTGCAAAAATTGAGAGTCAAATAAGATAAATTTAAATTTTTAGGGATAAGTAAGAAACTAAACAAGTCGCGAAGGGTCCATAAAAATTATCTCAAATTTTAATGATAGTTTTGTTAGCTTCAAATATACTATGGAGAATTATATAAATAGCAAATGTTTGATGAGTGTATGTTTGGTTTTACCCATGTTTTCATTAGCTTTATAGTGTTAATATTGGATTATAGTTGAGAATTAATCCTTGTTTTAGTAACAACGATAATGTTTTTTTATAACCAGAGGTTTATATTTAAAATATGAATAAATAATTTCTTGCGGATTGAATAACTTGAAAAATTAGGTTCTAAATGTGAACTTTTTTCTTGGCTCTGAGCTAAGATTCAAATATATTTCAGCAAAGTTTAGAATCAGAAAGAGCTCAATGCAATTTATTTAACCTATATAACACAAACTCTAAAACCTATCAAATCGACTTCAAACGGTGAATCCAAACCGTTCAAACCGATCTACTTCATTAGTTGTGCGTTTACATGCAAAATTTATAACTTTTTAAAAAAATTTAGTATTAAATTAAGCAGTCAAATGTGTGAGTTTTTAAGTTCATTTTTCAATATTTTTACCGTTTGATTTGATACTAAAATAACTCGAAAATATAAAAAAAAATTGTATGTAAACGCATCACTCATAATGTAAAACGGTTTAAAAGGTTTGAATTAGTTATTCGAAGTCAATTTAATAGATTTTAAAATTAATGTTATATAGACTGAAATGACACTAATGTTATACTAGCCAAACTCTTTATTAAATATAACGGTCGAACCATAAGTTGAGAGGCTTGTCAGACATTTGTCACGGCATGACATGACATGACATATGTACCGGTCATATACAGTGACTCGTTGTACACCGAATCTAAACTGTCATTTTGGAATTGGACAAGACATTTTGGGCTCTATTCTAAGCAATAAATATTGCTATAAACACCATTAAGGCCATTTATATCAGCAAAGAAAGCCCAAATATGGCCAGGAAGACTAATTGTTTGTGTACAGTTTACTCAATGATCATGAATAATAGTCTCATTTGACAGCGAGTGACAGTTAGCAAATTCATATAAAAAAAAATAGATATATTATCCTTGACGTAGATAGATCATGCATTAATTTGGTGCAATTTTTAAATAGATTGATCATCCGATGAAACAATTGAATGTTAGTGATCAGTTTTGCAAGAATTTGACTAGTGAGAAAAAAAATTATAATTGCACATATTTTGATATCCATTCTATGTTATATATAAACATATTTGTTATAGGCAAGCAAAAAGGAATTATTCTGTATGTGAATTTTAAAATCTTCCAAACAAATATTTTAAGATTTTTTTTTTTTGAAAGAAAGACTGAATAGCTCAGTTGTATTACCATTTTTTTTTTTTATTACAAAGACCTTATTTTTTAAATACCTGCTAGTTTATTTTTTGCCTTTTATGCTTCAGCAACTCCACCACACTTGCATGAACTTTTATGTTAATTTTGTAACAACATCCGAATTACACCGTATCTTTATTCAAATCTAATATTATTTAATTTTGTATTTGTATCCGTTTAATATTATTATATGGGGAGTGCTATACTGAGTGCAATTATTCGGATTTTGAGAGCTAACAGAATATTTTTCGACAAATACCGATTTTGCCCTTGACCACTCTCTTTCTCACTCATTCTTCTTCTGTGAGAATAAAACGCACATCCAAAAAATATTTCTCTTGTGGTACTAAATCCCCAAAAATCATTCCCTTCCGCTATTCTAGAACTTTGTTCTTTCTCCTCCAAACTTCTTTTAATTTGAAATCGTTCTTCAGGTGTACCAAAAATGGAAGTTAATTAATCAGTCCGTAGATTCAAAACAGTGTCTTGTTTCTTCAACAAAACAGCCTACTATAAGATGACCGAGTGATTCTTACAAAAAGTAAATTCTTTCTTTCAAGGATTTAAATGTATCACTTTAACTAAAGTAAAGAAAAAAATAATATAGTTTTGTTTTTTAAAATTTGAATAGTATATCATTTTAAATTGTTCTTACCACATTATTCTTATTATCTTTACGTGGATAACGACGATGGTGTTAGAGGCTAATAAAACAACTGCACTAAATTTTGGAGGGCTCTTCCTCATGCCCAAACTGATCTTTCTCCGTATGTGCATTGGATAATTCCAATGGCCATGTTTGTCAGGTTTTTTCTTAGCCGTGGATAATTGGCAGGGAACTTGTCACATACAAGTCAATTACACCAGCTCAAGGTTGCTGATCTTTTCAATTTACAAACAAGGGGGGTTGGTGTAATTATGTAAATTATGGGGGTATATTTGAAATTTCCACTTCAAGTCTGTTACATACTACTGGGTTATCAGACACTACTGCTTGGCATTTCCGATGGTTTTCTGTTCTTTTTGGCTCTTTGGTGGTTGCCAGACACTACTGTGCTGCATCATAGTTCATAGATTCATAGTATTATTGGTCCATCTGAAGGTGCCTTTTGTAAATTTCTTAAGTTAGACTGGTGTTCTGTAAATCTGGTAATCAAGGAGGCAAGGAGGGCTTATGTCATTCTGCTCCTACTGTACTTGGGACTTTATCTGGTTTTTCATGAATTTCTTCTCCTTTCGTATTTGATTTTGGTTCATGCTTTAATCTACAATGGGGCATCATGTCTACCTCATAAATACAAAGGTATCTCTTCTATCATGTTGTAAACTACATGTACAATTATCAACTGTTCTCAGAAATACCAGCAGCGTATACTGAACTGCTTCAAAGATCTATATGCTTCGATTGATGTGTATTTGTTGTTGTGCCTTTTTCTTTTTCTTTTTTCCATTTTCTTGTGCTCTAGATTTCATACACAATTAAGCTAGACTGTGTACTTGGGCATATTAGGCGTATAGTATTAGTTTTTCTCTCTTTCAACCATGGCATGCTAATTGTTGTATTATGTACTTTATATAGGAACGCCTATGGACACATTTCTACCAAAATTATAATTTTTCTTTCTGTCGGAGTAATTTCCTTTGTTAATTTTTTTTTATTAATTTTTGTATTAATTATGACAGATAAGGAAGAGAGAAGAAGGACAAAATTGGTATTTAGAGATAAAAGTTTCTCTTAGCTCTCAAAATTTCAAATGATACTCTCAATATAGCACTCTCCTAATTATATGTATCATTTGTATTGCTTATCTCCCAATATCATGCCAAGAAAGGCATAATAGTAAGAGGAGGGTTCAAATGCCTCCATTTTTTGTGCCTCCACTATGCCTCCATTTTTTAAAACATTAATAACTCAAAATTTAAAACTTAAAAGTTAAAATAAAACCGTTAGATGTGATCTATGTTATTTTCTCTATGTGCTCATAAAAAATTATGACATTTCAATTTTATTTTTATATGAATCAATAAGTTCAAAAATCAACGTCTAGAAATGATCCACATTAGTAAGTTTTTAACAAGCTCTTGATGACAACCCAAATAAAATTAAAATGTCATAATTTTTTACACGTGCATAGATAAAATGATGTAGATCATATCCAACGGTTTTATTTTGACTTTTAAGTTTTAAATTTTGAATTATTAAAGTTTTAAAAAATGAAGGCATGGTGAAGGCACAAAAAATGGAGGCATTTGAACTCTCCTCTAATAGTAATAGTAATAATAATAATAATAATAATAAATAATAAATAATAATGAGCACAAAAAAGTCACCAGGAATAGAAATTGTTTTGGGCCTTCTTTTGCCAATAATTTTTTCCTAAGGTGGATGAAAGTAAACAGTACATTATACGGCCCATTTTCAAAACAAACATGCTAATTACTTTTGGAGGGTTACTTGAATAGTTGAATGTAAACAAAAGAAACAAACAACAAAATCCAGCACATGCATTGCAATTAATTACACAGATAGATATTTAGCACATAAAAAAAAATATATATGTGCAGTATCTTGAAGCTGGATGCTTATTCAACGTTCAAATTTTATAGAATTATTGATCAAAGAGAGCGTGAATCTTAATGCAAAATAAGGTGTCGGTGCAGGAGAACGTTGTAATCTGTATACAGTATACATCTCTGTCAAATGTATTGGATTGGACCACATTTTTCTCAACTAACAGATAAATGTTTTTTTTTTTTTTTTTTATATAATTCATACCTTTTGAGCATAATGTGATTAATGTCTATTTCTTCACCATTGTTATTATGCAATCATAAGGGAGTGCTACTCCTCTGAAACGGAGTGGGGGCGATTCGATGGATATCATATCAAATTTGTCTAATCAGAGTTATATGACCCGTATCAAAATTTATGCGTACTTGACCTACACAAATCTTAAAATTAGTTGTGTAGATTTTAAAATTGATCAAACAACACTGATTGAGTATTGAATCAAATTTGATCTGATGTCTTTCAGACTGCCTCAATTCCCTGTAAGACGCCTTTTTTTCATATCAACATTGTGGATTTGTAGGGAGATTTTTTTTTAGATTTAAGTTTGCACGGATCTTAAAATAAACGGACAGAATAGAACTGCGTAGGAAATTTTTAAGCAGGATTAGATCTTAACTCACCATAAGATAGAAAAAAGAAACAAACAACTTCATTCTTATTCTTGATATGTGCTATAATTGAAATTGTTAAATGAAAAAAATAAAAGGAAAAATTTAATTTTTGGTGCAAAAACTTCTTCAAAGAAAAACACCTCAGTCCTTGGACATTCAGTCAAATTGATCTTTCTTTTTTGTTAAAAACTTGTAGGCTATTTTATTGATACACAGAGTTACAAACTAGTTGTATACATAAGATGAGATAACGAGTGTTTTTGATAGTATGCAGCTATAAGCAAACTAAAAATGCATAGGGAGTATGTGCATCATGTGGACACAAATTTGGTCATTCTTACTTGATTGTAATGATAGGAGTATAATGATTGTTTCCTTTGTGCACAAAGATTGTCTTATTCTTGCTGGCATACTACATCGTAGAGGTACTGAATCAAATCAGACTGGGAACTGAATCAACTGGACCAGAACAGTCACCACTTAGAAGTCCCAATGAAGGCCCTGAATCAAACCGGACCAGGATAGTCACTACTCAGAGGTCTCAATAAAGAGCCACCAGTGTAGAGAGAAAGAGAACAGAGAGGAGGAGGAGGAGAGGCAGAAAGAGAACAGAAGAGGCAGAAGGAGAAGAGCAGCAGCAACAACAAACAAATAAACAACAACAACAACAACAAAAGTACTATACAAATAAAAAAATGATATCTACAGTACGTACCGATGGCTCGTATTTCGCTCCACCATCGCCAGACAACAAAGAGGAGAAGAACTGACGCTCAGAACCGCAAACGACTTTCAAAACAGTAACTTTTTCTTTTCCTTTTGATTTTCGCCTGAATTTTCTCTTGAATTTTCCTAAGGCGGTTCTGTAGGTGTAGTCAAATTGATCTTTGAATTAAAAAAAAATAAAAACAAATTAGGCTTCATGCCATGTAGGAGTGTCAATGGTACCTTTTTAACCATTTACTCAACCCATATCGTATTCGATAAGGAGAGTATGAGTATTTTTTTTGTTAGCTTACTGGGTATTGGTATGGATAAGAATTTTTTTTCGTTAACCAAATAAGGGTACAGGTAATGACTATTTCATACCAGTTACCCTATAGGGTAATTATAAAATCTAAACATATATTCAATTCAATTTCCAACCCACTAAATATATTTTCGTGTTTTTAAATTTTCTTCCTTTATAAAAAATAATTTAATTGAAATTGATTGCACATTTATTTTGATTTCTTATTAGAAATGCAATTACATATGTGTGAAATCAATTAATGAGTTTTTGATGTTTAATTTGTAAAATATAATAAAACTAATTATTATAATAATATTATCCGTTATTCACCTACTACCGTTTTATTACCCAATAATATTAATGGATAAGGATAAGATAGAGTAAGATTAATTTGTAATAGATAGGGATAAGATATAATAAAATTAATTTTAATAGATATGAGCATGAAAATATCTCTATCCAACCCGCACTGTACCCATTAACACCCCTATTAATGCTATGCGTTTGAAGTTTGAACAGGTCCCATGGCAACGGACAAATTGGGCACCTGAGAAGTAGTCTTTAATCCAAGAGAGGAGTGTGTGTTTTTCTATGTGGGTTCTAAGTTCTAAAACAAAAGGAACTGTTCATAAAATGATGTGCAATTTTATAATTGGAATTTGCAGATGTGGACATTGTCTTCGCCATAACTCTTGTCTATATCCACAACAACCATTCATATTTATATACTCTTTTTGGTGCATTGCATATATTTTGCATGAGCCTTACATTTAATATCAGCAGCATTATATGTCTCCACCTTTTGAACCCTTTAAAAGGAGTCCGGCTAGTATGATATCGGTGTCATATGACACTAACTACAAAATTAATTGGATAGACTTCATACGATTAATTCAAACCGTTCAAACCGATTTACTTTATGAGTGATGCGTTTACATGCAATTTTTTTTATATTTTCTAGTTATTTTAGTATCAAATCAAGTGGTCAAAAATATTGAAAAATGAATGCATTAAAATTAACCTAAAAGCTCACACATTTGACCACTTGACTTGATACTAAATAAATTAGAAAAGTTATAAATTTTGCATGTAAACGTACAACTAATGAAATAGATGGGTTTTAACGGTTTGGATTCACCGTTTGAAGTCGATTCGATAGGTTTTGGAGTTGGTGTTATATAGGCTGAAATGACACTAATGTCATACTAGCCAGACTCCTTTAAAAGTTCCTGCCTAGCTATGTTATGACTCATGAATATGTTTCATGTTTCTTTATCAATTTGTAATGATTTTTTGTATTACATGCAGATTGACCAAACTAAAGGATTTTTTTCTTTTAAATGAGTGTAAAGATTTCATTTTGGAAACAAAAATAAAGCACTACACTCATATACATAAAGAGAATTTTTTTTTTTGTAAAAAAATAAGAAATAAAGTAATGTTTAGAATCACCATAAAGAAAGAATTTATAGTATTTTTCTTAAGATTAAAATTATGCATTTCTGAATATATTTCATGAGGTTGTAACTATATTTATATATCATATACTATAATTTATATCCCCGGATATCCATAATAGTAAATTTCATATCAGGTTTCAATTTCCTCATATTTTGTACCAATGCTAAATTGTACTTTTGTATACTTAGATTTTTTTTTTATGATGTTGCACAAACTATTCTTAAAGAATTTATTGCTTCCAGAATAATTGCCAAGAAGCTCAATAACAGAAAAACGAATCACACAATGGATAATTCTTACACATGCACGTAGATCACTACTTTATTTTCCTCCCTGACACACTTCTTATTTTATTTTCACACTTTTCATTGCCTCCTGAATAACTGCTATAAAAATCAAGTGAGAAAAATGAACCGTTTGTGGGTTTTTTAAAAAAAATAATTTTACAAAAGTAAAAAGTATATATTTGTTATTTAACGAAATATGAGTCCATATAATATTTAGACATTTGACATTAGAGAAAATCAAAACAACTCAAAATAGTAATTGCAATACTTTCATGCGATAACATTTAAATTAATGTACCACTTTAAGAAAGCTTTATTAAGCATGTTGTATTTAATATTGCAAAGTATATCTTGAGTCTTTTTTCTTTCATTATATATAACAGCTCTTTCATCAAACCAAACAGTTCATCTCTCTCAGTATAAATGTAGTCCAGTATCTCTTATGCTAGTTGAATATATCAGTATGTAATTTTGTGTGTTATACATTAAATATTAAGTCACAGAAACTTGATTATTTTTATATTTAAAATATTTGTAATATTTGATATGTTGTTAGGATGTAAAATGTTAGGAAAGTACCAAATAATTAAAAAGGTTTAAATGATGTACTATATATCCATGATGTGTTGATGTGTTATAGTATATCTTATATGTAAACTAAATAATTGACTTCAATAAATAATCAGTACCGTATAACAAGGATACAGTTGTGTGTAGTGACAACAATCTTTTAATTTATCAAAGAATGATATCCGAATTTTAAGGCACAAACCATGCTGTGACCGGGCCCGTTTAGGCGTGAGTATATATATAATTATAACCCTGTATGTTTCTCAGTTGATAATTTTAAAATTTGTGATCTAAGTGAGCCACATCATTCTCACTTGCCCATAATACCGGGTCAGAATTGTTTATTATATCAGACGAAAATATCATTTTTAATTGCAAGAAAATAGAGAGAACCACTTTGTATTTGATCAAACCAGCTGGTCATGCATGCATCTCAATTGAATTAGGTATATATAGGTGATTGACGGATTAGTTGTGTTAAAATATATTCATTTGATGTAAATAAATTAAGAAGATTTTTAGATGATAACATCTTATTATTTAGCTTTGAAATTTCATTCTAAATAATTTTATAAAGAAATCAAATTATTGATAAGTTTTATACGAAACTGCTGAAGTGGTCAATTTAATTAATTGTAAAGTTTTATTCGATCACTGCTTAATCCGACCAAGTCATCAGAAATATTTATCCGTCAGTTTTTAAAATAAAATAAGATAGGGTTGTGAATGTATAAAACGTTAAATGATATGTGTTATTTCCTTATTCGTCCACTTTATTTCACATTAATTAAAACATAGTTATCTTCACATTTAATTGACCTTTATTTTTCTCTTTTAAATTTTATATTTATATATAGTTGTCTATATAATTTATAATAAAATATGAGATGGGCTACGGTGAGTTGCGAAGTAAAACTCGTTTCTACTTCACGCCGTATTTTTATTTTGAAAGTCCAAACGACCGATCCGAACCGTTAGATGTTTAATCCATATTGAAATGTGCTTGGAGACCAAATTTTACATTTTTTGGAATTTTTTTACTATTTATTAAGCATTTTTGAAAATTGCTGTTTTGCTGTGAACAGTAAAAAACAGTAAAATTTTCTGGACCATCAGATCAGCGACTTTCAAAATTGCTTAATAAATAGTAAAAAAATTCCAAAAAATGTAAAATTTGGTCTCCAAGCACATTTCAATATAGAGAACAAGATGAACGGTTCGGATCGACGTTTTGAACTTAAAAATCGCAAAATATGAGTGTGAAGTAAAATAGTCGCTTTACTTCGCAACTCACCGTAGCCCATCTCATAAAATATTATAAGTATTATAAATTAATTCTTATTTTCTGCATAAAAATTTCAATAGTTCAAAAGTATGATTTCGCCATGGAATTGACTCATGTTGTGTGTTTGATACCAATAGTTCAAAAGTCTGACTCGTTCTTGATTAAAGGGATTTATATGAAAAATTGTTTCTCATTTTAATTATGGATCCTGATAATTGTCCCTTCACTTCTATTCTTCCATTTATCCTCGCACTTTTTCTATAATTGTTTTGGGAACCACAAAAGTTTCAGTATTGATTTTTTTTTCTAAAATATTAATCTTCATGCACGGAAGTATTGTCTCTCCAACTAAATCTCAAACTTCATGGAGGACTATACACGTTTTTAGTGGTGAGTTTTTTTTATTCATTCAATATCGTCCACATTTCTGACGATCTATAAGGAATTTTGCAAATCTAAAACCACGAACATCTTCTAAACAATTTTCTCTTTCAAATAAGATCCATGATGACATACTTTCGGATTTGTCGTCACAAATTATTTATACCTATACTTGCAAGTATTTTTTATATATGACACTGACTGACATCTGAAAGTATTAATATCGAGTATTACAATTATTTATACTTAAGTACTGGAGTATTTATACCTATGTTGTCAACTATTTTTGTTAGAGAAATTTTAATGCAGTGAAGGAAGGTTGATGCGGGGTCCCCACTACTTTATTTAATGAAGGTTGTTGCGGGACCATTGAGGCCTGAAAAAGGGTGGTCATATCGTTATGCATGCAAGTATTCATATTTTATTTTGCAATGATTAATTTATTATATTTTAGTATTTATACTTATGAAAGTTAATGCAAGATGAGTGTGTCAATTGAAAAGTGGATCTATATAATTAGTGGGGACCATAGAACAATTTTTCTTTAATGTTGTTGAGAGAATAGAGGGGAACAAGAGTGTGAGAATAATTATAATTATTCTTTAATTATTTTCATGGATATCATTATGTTCAAAGAAATGAAGATATGGGCTTTGTTTAAAAAAATGCAAATGCATACCCATACCTTTTATCCCAGATTTACAGCAGTTTGTACTCCTATTTAAACCTTTAATTTCTTTTATGTAGTTTGGACCTAGTCATACCTTGTTAGAAAAATTACTAGCATCAGAAAATATTTAATTGAAAATTTGAAGTCTAAATATAATATTATAATTTTTCTTAATCAAACACATTACTCTCTTTAATTTGAAAATAAGTAAAAATAAAAAATATTAGCCGTCTGACCTTTTATAAATTCATCATGATTTTCTTCTTCTAATATTATCTGTTATTAGTCTAAATATTACACTAGATTGACCAATTCGCAAATTTAAATTGACCGAGTTATAAAAAAAAAAGTTGGTTATGTTCAGCATCAAAAATCATATTTTTAAACACCTTTTTCGCTGAATATAAACTAAAGGAGGGCTAAAATGTCCATTGCTTCATGCTCTAATTGTACCCCCAATATTTTTATTTTCAATTTTAAAATTCAAACAAAAGATCCAATCTCTCAATATGATATCCACGTTAAAATGTGCTTAGAGATTAAATTTTACATTTTTTAAAAAAAAAATACTATTTTTTAAGATAGGCACAAAATCAATGTTTTCAGAAAATTATGGACCATCCAAAAACAGTGATTTTGTACCTATCCTAAAAAATAGTAATTTTTTTTTCAAAAAATATAAAATTTGATCTCGAAGTACATTTCAACGTCGATATCATGTTGAGCGATTCAGATCTTTTGTTTGGAACTTTAAAATTGAAAATAAAGATGTGGAATTACAATTGCAGCACAAAGTAATGAAGCATTTGAGTCCTCTATAAACTGTGGGTATCGCAAAAATTAAATTCCAAATATTTTGATTTCGCATGACTGTAAATTTACAAAAATTGAAGGGTTCAAATGAAATAGTAGCTCCAATTATTCTAGAGAAGTGGGGCCTCCTGAGCACCTACATTCTTTGTTTTATTAGTGGGGTCTCCAATTAAAGTATCAAAACCCAAAATCTCCCAAAGATCTTCCCCATGTTAGTGGAAAATTCAAGTGAAATCGGAAAAGAATAAAAAGTTGTCGCATTTGCATAATCTAATTCAAAATTGCTTCTTCCCACGTTCAAAATTTTCATCCTTGTGCTATAATGGGTTATAATTTTCATCCTTCTTTATTTTTTAATACTTTTTAAGATAAAAATAAGGTCAAAGTCTTCTAATTTTACATATTCACAGGCGAATTTTCAGTTAATTGCGTTTTATATTGTTTATATATACATAAACATTTTTTTAATCGATTTCCAAATATGTAACATTTTATTTTATACGGAGTGTTATCTTAGTTACTAGTTCGAAAGTTAGTTTTTTTATTTTTATTTGTTTTGTTAGAGCAACCTTATTGGTTAATTGTATTTTGTATTGTTTATTGAAATAATAAATTTGTCAGTTCAGAAAATTTAATTTCTGTTGACATGCCAGTTGAGGAACTCATTTTGGCTTCTTTTGAGCAATTTAAAAATAATAGATTTAAATGGTTTTTCTGTTTCTAGAAATTCTTATCTGCATGTATATTATTGCACAATAGATTGTTTCCATCAAAAAAAAAATCTTAAGATTTAAAAATTGGGGAAAATAAAAGTTTATTTATTTTGTTCAAGTCTCATATGTTTTTTCTCCTCTGAGAGAAATCATGACGGTTTATGACCATTTTTTTTGTTGTTGTCAATGTGGAGGTAGTGCATCTGACTGGATCATTATTTTGCTTTATCAAAATTTCAACCCAAAAATTTCTTTTTCTTAAAAGTTTCTGATTTTTTTTCCCTCTCCATATCAAAAAAGTTGATTTGTCCGACCGCCCCATTAATATTTACATTCTTTGCAAATTAAATGGTGAAATAAAAGCTTTATTATAAAGAAGATTTTGGATGAAGATTGTGACAGACTAGTTTTTAATTCATACAACGCACGAGCAATAAAATCAAAATAATATTATATATAACTTTGTGCGCAGCATAAATTAAATGAGGAGGGTTCAAATGCCTCCATGTTTTTGTGCCTCCATCATGCCTCCATTTCCCTCCATCATTTTCAAAGTTCAAACAGTCGATTCGAACCGCTCAACCTAAACTCCATACTAAAATATGTTTGGAGACCAAATTTTTTATTTTTAGAAAATTTTTTACTATTTTTTTAGATGGGTACAAAATCAGTAAATCTGAACCATCTAAAAACAGTATTTTTCTACCTATCTAAAAAAATAGTAAAAACATTCCTAAAAATGTAAAATTTGGTCTCCAAACATATTTTAGTATGGAGTTTAGGTTGAGCGGTTCGGATCGACTATTTGAACTTTGAAAATGATGGAGGGAGATGGAAGCATGATGGAGGCACAAAAACATGGAGGCATTTGAACCCTCCTCAAGTTAAATACTGCTTGGTCAAAATCTTTACCCAAAATATTTTGGTGCAAGTTTGAGATCCTCACTTAATTTGATAGCGAAAATAAATTGTAACTTATCATCTAATTAAATATTTAATCAAACAAAAATAAATTGTGACTTTTTTTTTTCCCTTCCTTCTACTCTCCATTCGAATAACTTGCAACTTTCATGTCCCTCGACTTTCTCAATCTCTCATTCTCTCTTGTCATTTTTTTTTTTTTTTTTGAGAATAGCTCTTAGGCGCGCGCACACACCCCCATACCTCAATCCTGCTCCACTGCAGAATCAAGCCCCTGCTCTCCCGTGGGAGAGCCAATGCCTTAACCAAATGTACTAGACAGTGTTGGCCTCTCTTGTCATTTCTAAAGCTTAGATAGTAGCCCACTCTGTTTCCGAAAGGATATACATTAAGGTACCGTATTATTATATGCAATCTCAATCGCACAATAACTTTTTCGGACCAATCGTAAGTGTAACAGGATCTTTAAAATTCGTATCAGGTTATTTAAAATTTGTAGTTTTACAGGATCTTTTTTGAATATTAGCTTATATATGGCAGTAATTCTTTTGCAAGAGTAGCCTTCCTGCCCGAGAGATTAGCAAGGAAAGCTAATCTCTCGGGCAGGAAGGCTACTCTTGCAAAATTCGTGTTACACTAAGGGGCACCTCTAATTGAACAAAAACTGAAAATAAATTGCAATTGAAAGTAAAAGAGATGAGTTTAGAGAAATTGACACGCGGGATGATAACGGAGTTCGGCAAAACAATGGCCTACGTCTCCGGGGCGTCGCAACCTCTTTCTAGGTGCGCCTTTCTATTACCCAATATGAAAAGATTACAATTGTGAACCGTGAGCCCTTACAAAACGGGAAGTCACGGCCAACGAGAGATGAGCGCCGGCGAGCCCTTACAACCAAGGGAAGTCACACGAGCAACTCGAGAACAAGAGAAACACTCAATAGATCACTCTAACCTAATCTAACTAGAGATTAGTGAAGTGGATTTGAGGTTGTTTGAGATTGATTGAGAGATATTGAAGTTTTAAGCTCAATCAACAATGGTGGAACCAAGCTCTCAGAAAATCGCCTCTTTTGAAGTTTAGGGACGGCTAGGTTAGATTTGAAAGTGATCCCTTCAGTCTATTTATAGTGGCAGCTCAAAAATGAGCTGATTGAGCTAAAACGTTACAACGTTTTCCAGAAACGTTGGTAACGTTTTATGAGCCTTCAAAAGTCCGAGAGCTGCACCAAAACGTTACACAAACGTTTCAAAAACGTTACAACGTTTATAAAACGTTACAACGTTTATAAAACGTTACATAACGTTTTGCACTGTAAAAAACTTGATCAAAATCAGGAATTTCTGAAGTTTGGAAATTAATTAAAACGTTACCAACGTTTTAAAACGTTCAGAAAACGTTATCAACGTTTTAAAACGTTCAGAAAACGTTACCAACGTTTTAAAACGTTCAGAAAACGTTACCAACGTTTTAAAACGTTACAGCACCGTTTTTTGACTTTTTTTTTACTTTTTTTGACTTTGATCGAGTTGTTTCACAGCGTTTTCTTAAGGTATAATCGTTATAACGTTTTACAAACGTTACCAACGTTTTTATCCTGTTGAAACAACATCAAAAACACTTTACCAAGTTTAGATTTTACAATTTACATTCTTGATAAGTCTTCATGATTTCTTCAGTTCAAGTATTCCATATTGCAATTCCATTTGACTTGAACCTGCATAATTCTAAAATAGAAGAAATCGTAAAATTCAATAATTGTATGTTTTTGCAAATTAGTCAAATAGACTAAAATGATTATTGCTAGAACAACAATCTCCCCCTTTTGACGATTTGCAAAAACATACAATGCGAGTAAGTGCATAAATGAGAATTTTTGCACGTTTAGCAATTTCTCCCCCTTTTGGAAATCGACGAAAGGGAGAAAAATTAGCACAAATTAAGAGTGCTCCCCCTCAAAATATGCACTCCCCCTCAATTTAGTAATATGATACCGATAATTCACAAATGAGATAAAATTGAGGAATTACTCTAATACTTCATGTCAAACATTTTACAAATCCATTTAAATGTCGCAATTTTAAAGCAATGATTATCAATCGACAAATCAATTCAATGCATATCAATATATCACACAACTTGTCAAGATTCTAAGATACACAATTCTACTCATTCAACAATTTTGCAATTTAACCCTTGACAAGTTATCAATTCACACAATTCAAATAATTCATACATCTCATACTAACAACAAATACCAAATTAACTAAGATATAGCAATTCAAGCAATTAACATTTTTGCATTCAAACCCTTAACAAGTTCACAATTCATGAGACTCAACAATTCAAGGATTTCGTGAAAATATTGACAATTTGGTTTTTGGTGTCGATATGTATGAGTCATAGCTAACACAAATATTTTTATTTTGCTTAGTTTTATGGCACTAGTGTTGTCACACATAATTGGTATGTAGCGGAAGCGAATTTCATAATTATGCAGAGTTTAGATTGCGCATAATATTTGTGTGTAACAACAACTATCAATGATCCAAACATTTTGTTTATGAGATGCAATCAATCACTCCTACAATAGTATATATTAGTTATTGTTGAGTTAGTAACTAACACATACGTTGTTTAATCTCCCCCTTGATTTTTGGCAAATTGAATAAATTAGGGGAGATTATGTATGAATCTAAGCTAATTTATCTTTAGGAACCCAAACAACATTTGAGTTGTTGTCTCCATTCCTAAACCTACACTCTAAGGAGGTATGGCCAATTTTGCAACAATAATTACAAAATGTAATTGATGGCTTTTGAGCAATAGAACCTTGCTTGAAAGCGGATTGATATTGATGCTTAATTTCATGCATGCTACACCTACGACTATCATGAGACCTATTTGCAACTTTAGATGTGACACTCTTAGTTTTGTTGAAATCAAATCGATTATGATGTTGGGGAACATCTCTAGCTACACCATTTCTTTGAGTTTGGTTTTGTAAAGCATTTTTATTTTTAAGTTCATAAAACCATCCATCGGGTCCTTTGAAATAAGTTTTGTTTGACCCCTTTGGATTAAACATGTTCTTATCACTATTTTGAAAAGTATTTTTGTTCTTGAAATTTCTTTTATTGTACTTATACCTAAATGCATAATTTGGTGACTTTTTATCTTGTTTAGCATTTGAGGCATGAGAAGACTTCAATTTGGATGACTCCTTGTTCAAGGGAGTTAAACCCTTTTTGGTAAAGAATTGATAAGTTGAGTATTGCTCACAATTAAACTTAAGTTTGGCATTTGGAATACTTGAAGTTTGAGAATGTTCCCCTTTTTCTTTTGGGCCTTTTATGTGATTGGATTTAAATGAGGATTTATCCTTCTCAAATCCAAGACCAACTCTATCTATTTTATGATAAGATTGATCATGTATCAAATTACTCACATAATAAGGATCTAGACTAGTGACATTTGAAGATTCACTAGGAGACCTTAATGCCCTATTTTCGGTCTCTAAGGTTTGAACTTTAACCTTTAATATGCCTATTTCACCTATGTGCGATGTTTTTAAATTCCTAACTTCGCATTCTAACATGTCATTTTTAGCAATCAATTTTTGAATAATACATTCCTTTTCAACCAAAATTCTATTGGACTCATCAAGGAGAGATTGTAATTTTGATTCATCATCATAGCATGATATACTCTCATTTTTGAAAATGCTTGACTCATTGATTTCTAACCGATTGGTGTACAAGTTATTTTCGGTCTCATCAATGGTACCATTGTATTCTTCACCACCTTCTTCCTCATCGGTCAATTCATCTTCGGACTCAATACCATCAAGACCCCAATTTAAATGTACCTCATTAGCGGAGCTAGTTGAGGCTTCGATTCCATCATCGCCCTTCTTGATGTTCCTTGATTTCACAAGGTCTATGAGAAATTCAATAGTGGTCTCGTCGGTGATGTTCTTGCTTGCAATAATTGAGTCCACATCAATTGCCGAGGGACCTTCATCTACATTTGCCGTCAACGCAAGATTGAGATCTTGTTCATCCATCTTTGTCTTACTCATTTTAATCTGGGCATTTACTTCAAATCGATTGGTTAGATCCTCCCATATTTCATGGGCACTACACGAATCATTAATTAATGATGAGATAGATTCACTAACCGAATTAATTATATAATTTATTGCAATTAGATTAATTTGCTTTTCAAGTTTGGATGTGGCGGTCACATTATTATTGTCATCAATTTTCGGTACATATCCATTTTCTACAATGTCCCAAACCTCATTGGTTTTAAAAAATTGAATCATAAGATTTTTCCAATGACTAAAATTGTTGGTTGTATTACCGAAAATTGGGGGTTCTCTCACACATCTATAAGGTGTCATTTCCCAAGTTGATCTAACTCAAACTAAGTGTGTCTTAATTTGAGTAACTTGCTCTGATACCACTTTGTTACACTAAGGGGCACCTCTAATTGAACAAAAACTGAAAATAAATTGCAATTGAAAGTAAAAGAGATGAGTTTAGAGAAATTGACACGCGGGATGATAACGGAGTTCGGCAAAACAATGGCCTACGTCTCCGGGGCGTCGCAACCTCTTTCTAGGTGCGCCTTTCTATTACCCAATATGAAAAGATTACAATTGTGAACCGTGAGCCCTTACAAAACGGGAAGTCACGGCCAACGAGAGATGAGCGCCGGCGAGCCCTTACAACCAAGGGAAGTCACACGAGCAACTCGAGAACAAGAGAAACACTCAATAGATCACTCTAACCTAATCTAACTAGAGATTAGTGAAGTGGATTTGAGGTTGTTTGAGATTGATTGAGAGATATTGAAGTTTTAAGCTCAATCAACAATGGTGGAACCAAGCTCTCAGAAAATCGCCTCTTTTGAAGTTTAGGGACGGCTAGGTTAGATTTGAAAGTGATCCCTTCAGTCTATTTATAGTGGCAGCTCAAAAATGAGCTGATTGAGCTAAAACGTTACAACGTTTTCCAGAAACGTTGGTAACGTTTTATGAGCCTTCAAAAGTCCGAGAGCTGCACCAAAACGTTACACAAACGTTTCAAAAACGTTACAACGTTTATAAAACGTTACAACGTTTATAAAACGTTACATAACGTTTTGCACTGTAAAAAACTTGATCAAAATCAGGAATTTCTGAAGTTTGGAAATTAATTAAAACGTTACCAACGTTTTAAAACGTTCAGAAAACGTTATCAACGTTTTAAAACGTTCAGAAAACGTTACCAACGTTTTAAAACGTTCAGAAAACGTTACCAACGTTTTAAAACGTTACAGCACCGTTTTTTGACTTTTTTTTTACTTTTTTTGACTTTGATCGAGTTGTTTCACAGCGTTTTCTTAAGGTATAATCGTTATAACGTTTTACAAACGTTACCAACGTTTTTATCCTGTTGAAACAACATCAAAAACACTTTACCAAGTTTAGATTTTACAATTTACATTCTTGATAAGTCTTCATGATTTCTTCAGTTCAAGTATTCCATATTGCAATTCCATTTGACTTGAACCTGCATAATTCTAAAATAGAAGAAATCGTAAAATTCAATAATTGTATGTTTTTGCAAATTAGTCAAATAGACTAAAATGATTATTGCTAGAACAACAATTCGGTCTTAGCTTCTATCCCTCTTCACTATATGACCTGCTTTGTGCTACCAAAATGGGTAATTAATAGAATCGATTTTGTTCGAAGAAGATTCTTATGGGGTAAGCCAATTGGCAATAAAAGGGGGGTCTCATTGCTAAATTGGGGATTAGTGTGTACCCCAAAGAGTTGTGGAGGTCTAGGAGCTGTTAATCTAGAATTGAGAAATCTCTCTTTAATTCTAAGATGGTGATGGAAAATCCAAACTGAAAAGGAAGGGTTGTGGGCAACAGTGGCTACCACCTTGAGAGTAATTCACACTCAAACTGATGGAGTACATATATGGAGTGTCAAAGGCTCTTTTTTGAGGGGTCAACTTGTTAAATGGAGACACCTTTATCAATGGAGTATACAAATTATCATAGGAAATGAAAATTCAATTTCCTTTTGGTATGATTCTTGGGGAGAGAAACCGTTAAGAAGTTTGAAAGATGGTATGCCTCGACCTCGTCTGCAAAACATTTCATTGTCCGAGGGATGGCCAATTGTTCGGAACCTGGCACCGGAATTATTGGAGCTTGATATTCAAGTCCTTTTCAACAGCTCCCAGGAAGATGGAATAGTTTGGAGATGGAGTGCCAATGGTGTTTATTCAACTGCTTCTATTTATAGAATCATGCAAGTAGCGGGTCGGGTTAGATGGAGGTTCGAGTTCATTTGGAAAATGGCGGTACCACCAAAGGTTAAAGTTTTTACCTTCCTCCTTTTGGAAAGAAGAATTCTCACTCATGATGTCATGATTAGAAGAGGCATGCAGTGCGAAACCCAATGCGTTATGTGCGAGTACAACTAGAGACAGCAGTACACTTGTTTTACCAGTGCCGGTATGCAAAGCAAGTGTGGGAGAAGGTTGCAAAGCGGCTGGGCAGAAGGATCATGGTAAGGGGCATTTCTGTCCAACAAACATGGGACAAGTCGTGGGATAGGATCAGCCATGAAGGTTCAATGCCAAAGAAGAGATGGGCTGTCTTATTCATGTGCGTTTCGTGGCCTCTCTGGAAACAGAGAAACGATAAAAATTTTAGAGGCAAGTTCAAACCACCATTTTTGGTGGCTGACTCAATTTTAGAAGACTCTGCCATGTGGTTCAAGTATTGTAGTGGAGCGGGTAATAAGCAGGGAATTGGCTAGGACTAATTGTGAGATACGGGTAAACAGAAGGGTGTTATGAAACTTTTGTAGGTGGCGGTATATTTATGGATCTGGATGTAAACATTGGTAGCATCTACCAATTATTTCAAAAATAAAGTTAGGAATTAGGATTAACTCAGAACAGACTATTCGACAACAATAAAAGTGATCTCTCAAATCAATCAAAAAATGTAGAAACAAACAGTTATAGATATATTTCTTTTCTTCTTAGCGATTGGCTGTGAATCAATTTTTATGCATTTTAAATAACATTCTGATATTTCATTAAATGCCGTTAAATAGAGATTGTTGAAAATTTTCAAGTCATTTGATGCACAACTACATGTTTTCATTTATACGATGGGTATAGATTACATTTTAATTGTTGGAATTCAAATCATAAGTTATTTATTATGAATGTAAATACCATCAAGTTACTTAATTCTCAAAGAATCACTATCCAGTAATTAAATAAAAAATATGGCTAGAAAATTAACAATATTCCAAAAAAAATATAACCAGTGAAAAAAAATGAAATCAATACAGCTTTGAGGCTGAAAAGCAGTGTTCTAAATAGCGCGCTATAGTATTTTCGGACCTTGAACGCTACACTATAGGAGAAAGTGCGCTATTTCAGCTACGACCACTATAGCGGTCCGCTATCTGCGCAACACGCTATGCTACATAGGTTTTTATATAAATACCCAAACTGAAAATTAATTTTAAAGATCATTTCTTTCAATGTCCAGATTGGTTTTACTTTTAAATAGAAAAATATAGATAGTTTATTCCATGATGTCTATGTTTTTGTTAATAGAAAAAAAAATAGTTTATGTCATGATGCGTAGGTTATTTTGAATGAAAATTAATAAAATATTGATAGTTTATGATATTATTAGGGATATTTTGAATAACAATTTGGATTTTGTACTGGTTTAATATAAATATTATAATTCCTTAATCAATTTTGTGTTACTTAATACTCTATGAGACTTTTGTTAATGTTGATAATTAGTAAAAATATAAAATATATATTTTTAAACAAAAAACGCTATGTATGATAGTTTTCGCTATAGCTACGCTATTTGCAATAGTTTTTTTTTGAAGCCTTGCGGCTATGACGCGATAATTGCTATTTAAAACTTTGCTAAAAAGTTATTTGCTGAATTTTTACTAAAAGGGATGATATCCATTTACTTAAAAAAATTTGAATTTACATTTTACAGTTCTCTATGCAAAAAGTAGAGATGACAGTTGATTCGATTAGGCAGGGTTCTGATTTGCAATGTCAGGTTGGGGTCATCTGAGTTATTTTAAATTTGGATCGATTTGGATTCAGATCGTTTGGTTCAAACTTCAAACTACATGTCACCCCAAATTCCTATTATTTTTAAAATTTTCAGGTTGTTTGATTTCAAGTCCTCTCAACAGTATAGATTTAATTTGACAAAATCAAAATTATGCAATCAATTCAAATTTGATTAAATCTGACAGATCTTTCAAATCAGATCATAATTCTCAAATCCTGTATAAGCTCTAGCAGGAGAAACTATTTTTTTTTTCTCAAATTAATGCCTGATTTTTGTAAGAGTGTTGCCACTTTTTGTGGAGCTTCTTCAAACAAAATTAAATTTAATTGAATACCTGGAGTCAAATATGTGCAGTGAAATGAAAACTAAATTGTAAATTATCATGATTTGGACACAAAATCATGTTTGATTATAAAGTAAGAGTTGGAATAAATCTATTATTCTACAATAAGTTGGTAAAGACAAGAGCGTAGTCAGAATTTTTACCACGGATAAATAAACAAATTTACTAATACAAGTGGCGGGTTATGGACTGCGTGAATTAACCAATTAGGATTGTGGGTTGTCCAGGGATAAGCAAAAGTTCTCCAAAAGTAAACAACCCGATTTTATTTAGCAAATATATCTAGTTTTCAATGTAGCTCTGCTACTGTAAAATAGAAATAACGGAGTTATGACGGAATAACTCATTTTTTCCAGTAAATTAACTTACTTCATATTTACTCTCTATGTAAAATCCGTTATCATAAACAAAAAGTTCATTCTCCAATTTTTTTCATCTTCCGAATAGATTAATTTAAAGCCATAACTGAAATTATCAAACGAGAAATAAAACAAATAAAATAAGATAAAGTATTTTAATCTTCCTTGAATTTAAGTACCAATCAAATATGGTCATATAGCCACTTAGGATACAAATAGGCTGGACTCATAAGAAAATAAGGCCATAAAATCCTAAACAATCAAACGGTACAATTCACAAAATTAAATTGTAATGGGCAGAGAATATTTTTCCCCTTTGCCTCCTTAGATGTGATCAGAGAATGAGAATAGGAAGCATAATTAACATTTGTTCCCTTTCCCCACAAACAATTAGTCAAAAACACATGGCTTGAACTTTGCTTTTAAAGCATGAACTTTGCCCTGTAATAATTGTTAAAAAAAGAAAGGGCTCCAAGGGACATTGATTCATCACTAATCATAATCTCTGTCCCTCTCTAATAGATTTTACTTGGTAGGTTTGCATCTTTAGGTTTAGGTATTAATTTAAGTGCCTTGATGCTTATCATTATGTTAAAGGGTTTGGATCTTCTGTGGCATAGAATTGTGCAATCTACTGAGAAATGTATTTGAATTTTTGTTGTTACTCTGACAACTGTACATACTATTGAAGGAATATACCCCTTTATTTAATTCTAGTCCCAACAAAAGAGGGGAAATATTTAATGCAAAACTACTTTAATAGACATAGACTGATAGTATGTGATGTACACTAGTTGTTCTGACATCTTTTGTAATTCTTAAAAAATATGTTATGGTTTTCTACTGCACTTTAATATGACTAAGCAATAAAGTACGAATATTAATAAATATTTTCAACTAAAAAACTATGTAACAAAATTTATAATTACTATGCATCATTTAAGCTTGTGCTGTTCTGGAAGCACCTTTTTTCATATTACAAGTTAACAATACTTTTATCTGAATATTGTTCTCTAAGCAATAGGTTTCTTTATATTAGAACATGTCTATTGTAATTAGTATTAATTAAAAAAAAATCAAAATTGTACATAAAATGTATTATGACACATAAAATGCCACAAAATAAATATTGCAAAAGGCTAAAGTTGGAGATTGCATCTATCAAACCTACCTTATATTTTTGGTATTTATCCAGTTGTGTTCATGCCAATCCTTTTCATTAATTGTGGTCCCAAGAATAACCCAAGATTAGACTCATATCTCATTATACAAAAACAAAGACAAGATTTGGAATGGAATGAGATTGTTACTGGATTCTAATACTAAGCATTCTTTTGTCTTATGCTGCATGATTAGTCATAAATAACCTTGATTAGTATCTGATACTGCTAAATTTAATTTCAAGGTTACCACATTTATCATACACTGTTAACCTTAGCAAAATGTTGCTATCCATACTATTTATAAGTTTGGATGTAGCGAGAATAGTGTTGTTCCGATCCATTCAGACATACTCAAGAACAGGGAGAATAGCAATGTTCTCGCTATTCCTACAAAAAGTTGGAATAGCAAGCATACTCTCTCAAATGTTCAATCGTTGTTCTCACTATTCTAAATGTTCAATCCAAAGAACATTCCAAATAGCGCTATTCTTAATCTACTATTCTCAACAGTAGTTATTCTCTAGTGCATCCAAACGTACTAGGGACTTCAAACCACGTAGAACAATATCAATTGTATTTCCTGTTTCTTGTAAAAAATATTGCAGCTGCTCTCCATTAATACTATAAAATATTGATATTCTTTTCTTGGCTTCCTGTGAAATAAATGACTTAAAATTCATGGAGTTAATTAATTGCTTCGAGAAAGAAGAAGTAATACAGTTGGTTAGAAAAAAATCGTAGAATTATTATACCAAAATGTTGAGAATTTGATTTCCCATCACCACTATGAATTTAAAAAAAAATAATTGCTTTGACTTCTGCCTCTGACAGCTTGACGTGATCATAAAGATGGGTAAAATTATTGACATAGCTATAGGCTTTAGGTAGCACACCAATTATATATGCATATTTTTTTTATCTTGTTTCTATTAATTGTGTGCCACGTGAAGTTAAAATAGCACCGTTAATAGATTAAATCATATGTTGAATTATTTATTTATTAAATAGGTATGAAAATGTAGTGTGCAAACGGATCGGATACAGATCGGACAGTGGTAAAACCATATCCGTATCCGTTTTTATTTTCCGGATACGGATACAGATCGGATATTAGACGGATACGGATTGGATATTAACCGGATACGGATACGGATATCCGCTTTTTATAATAGTGAATAACATAATTTTTTCATAATTCATATTAAATTATATAATATATATCTACTATTCGGATACGGATAATTAAAATTCAAAACTATATTCGTATCCGCACGGATATTCAGATATCGGATATCCGTATTAAATTTTCGGATACGAAATTGGATACTGTCAGATAATATCCAACGCGTTTGCACCCCTATGAAAATGAGAGTTTTTTTTAACGGTAACTAGTATAATTTTTATTAACAAACTAAAAAGACATTTATGTATTTTTTTAATCAAGTGGTAAGGACTATAGTAAAATTTATAATCTGTTTATTAAAAAAGGACTGAATTTTTATCTATTTTTTTGCAAAGGTTTAAATAGCGTTTATCGCGTCATAGCAGACTGGTTAAAAAAACAACGCTATGCTCAAATAGCACCGCTATAGTGCGGAATAGCGCGCTATAGCGCTGATAGCGCCATAACTTTTATGATGTGAAAACGCTATAATGCGCTGTTTAGAACCTTAGATTTTTTTGTGAATAATAGTTGTAAACTTGTGCAAGGACATAAATTCTTAATTCACACGTGTGAGTACTATTTTGTCATGTTCCAAGAAAGAAACTACCAAAATTAAAAACTTTTTGTAACGATTCCGCATCAATGCGTCATGAGAGATTTGAATTACACGTGGTTTCAACTTCACAAGTATTTTCAAGTCAAATTTTTTGACAATGAAATTATTCAACAGTTTTTACAGTATCTTTGGAGAAGAGGAATTCAAATACACAACGGTGATACATCTTAACACTATGTATTTATAAGTTATTTTAAAATTCAAATAGTTGATTCGAATTATTAAACATGATGTCTATATTAAAATGTGTTTGGAGACCAAATTTTACATTCTTTAAAATTTGTGTACTATTTTATAATTTTTGAAAATTATTGTTTTCTAATTGTCAAGATTTGTTCGAAAACAACAATTTTGTACAACAATGGTCAAGAATTGTCCAAATTTTTCGATGCGCCAGCTAGAGATGTGCACCAAATTATTATTTTTATTTTCTATTTTTGGTGCGCATCCTGAGAGTGCGCGCTATTTTTTTTAGTTTAGTTATGTTTGAAATTTTTGGACTAATTTTTTTTTCTATTATATTCTATTATGTTATGTGATGTTTAGAAATATATGTACAAATCAAATTTGATGGTTAAATTGTAGAAAATAAAATGCACTTGTTTAACAAATAAAATTTTGTATTAAATTTGAACTAAAAATTACTACAACAAATTATACGCACAATCTGAGCAGCGTTTTGTACTGAGTTGGTGCGCAAATTAATACAAATTATATGCACAATCTGATCAATATTTTATACTACAAATTATATGCAGAACAAAATAGAACTAAAATATATATATATATTTGGTGCGCACCCTCAGGATGCGCACCAAAAAATAAAAACCAAAAAGATAATAATTTAGAGGGTGCGCACCAGAAACTAAAAAACCAAAAAAATAGTATTTTGGTGTGTATATTAGTTGGTGCATCAAAAAAATTGGTACGCTTCTTGAGGGTGTGTGGATGGTAAGAATTGAAATTTGGAGATATGGATGGTAGCTGTTTAATTTTGATTTATTGGATTGTAACTAAAAAAATCTCAGATAGATAACCTATTTGTCAAAATTTGTATAATTTGAGTTTCGTTTAATCATACATCAAGGGAAGACCATTAATTAAAATTAAAATTTCAAAAGTTTCAATGAATGGTAAAGTATGTCTTAAAACTTATTATTTTTTATAGGCAATATATATGATAGATAGTGCTTACATAATTGGGTTAATTCGAGTTAGGAGTGCTAAAAAAATATAGTAAGATTTTTTTTCAAAGATTTATCATGTAAAAGTGTCGATAACAAAAAAAATATATCATTTATTTATCGGTTTAGGTACCAAATACTTTACAGGATAATTAATGAGTCCAGCTAGTATAATATCGGTGTCATATGACACTAACTTCAAAATCAATTGAATAAACTTCAAACGATTAATCCAAACCGTTCAAATCGATTTACTTTATGAGTGATGCGTTTAGATACATTTTTTTTATATTTTCGAGTTATTTTAGAATCAGATCAAGCGTTATAAAAATGAATGTATTAAAATTAACTTAAAAATTCACACATTTGACCGCATAACTTGCTACTAAATAAATTCGAAAAATTATAAATTTTGTAAACACACAACTAATGAAGTACATCGGTTTGAACAATTTGGATTAACCGTTTGAAGTCGATTTGATAGGTTTTGGAGTTGGTGTTATATATGCTGAAATTACACTGATATTATACTAGTCAAACTCATAATTAATAATTATAAAATTATATGCAATAGTTTTCTATTCGTTTATATAACTAGATAATATTTATTGTGATGTTGAGATAAATTTATACAACATTTAATATATTTTCAAGTAATAATTTATATTATTTAAATAATAAATTAATTATAATTATTATATTTTTTATATTTTACGTGTGCAATTTAGACACTCTCTCTTATTTCCCGTTTTTCATATTATCATATTAAAAAAAAAATTGAAGTAACGAAGCTTCATTGATTCTTTTTACATTCGTTTTTCTCTTCCTTTTTCAAGTTTCAACTTTCAACTACTTTTGACGCATCACATGAAAATATGAAATCCCTTTTTGCGCTTTTTTACCTTCAAAATTCTAATTGAAATTGCTGTCACGTCAATGCATATATAGCCTCCACATGCATTTTTCCTTTGGTGTGACCACCTATGCTCTCATTGCCAAGGACGTCAATTAGGGGCCATACCTAATTCCTCTCCATTTCAAAATCACTGGACACATCCATTCCGTTCCAAATCCTCAGCATAATGTGCAGAGCTAAGTTGTTATCTGTAAAATTAATTTAGTAAATGGAACTCACAATTTTTTCATGTTTACAAATTCTAAAGTGATTGGAGGCAAAATATATATATACCTATTTATGAATTTATTTATGAATTTCTCCATTTGTATTAAAATTGGAGAGGTTGATTTGTTGATGGAAGGAGTGGGGCAGGGATTAGGTCAAGAGTTTCCCTCATGGTCACTATATTTGATTATTCTTTGCATGTGTGAGATTAATTTTTCCTTTTGTAACTGGATTTGATGAGGTTGCAAGGAGCTAGATCCCTCTCTACTAATCATAGATCATAGAATAATGAGGTGCCATATGGACTTTTATTATTTAGATAATTTTATCTGTTATCGCCTTATCGGATCGGGTACCGGCGGGTCGATTCGAACCGGCTTGGGTTTTTTTTTTTTTTTTTTTTTTGAGTGACTAAAAGGCTGACAGTGAGTCCTTTATTAAAATTATCTCAACACGTCATATTATTCTCTAAATGTATTAACATATTAGATTAATTCAAAATAGATATTCATTTATATACTTTTATATGTTCTGTATTTCAAGAACTAGTCTTTAATACAACATGTATAAAATTATTAAAATCAATGTTTTTTGTATCACGAGAGAGATTGCGAGTTTGAAATCTGAATGAATATTTTGTATGAATATTAGAAAATAAGAAATATTATTTTCTTTAAAAAAATAATTAGATGGTTATGCACGAATCTCTAAATACTAACTATTCGATCAGACAAACAGTTTTGCAAAGGAATTAAAATGCTTTAAATATCTTATCTAGACTTGCTTTGTTAACCTGCCATTTTTATTCACATAGATACAAACAAGTCGGATCATTGAATCGAATTGGTCAATAATTAATTACCACGCCTAGAGTTTGGCTATAGATATATATAATTGGCTATAGAGTTTGGTTTTCACAAAAAAATAATTGATGATAATATATATTAGTGTAGGCCTAGTATACTTTATAAACATCTCATATCAATTCTACTGCTTTCGGTAAGGACCAAAACTTGTGCATCATTTATTGCCATCATTACAAAAATGGGTTCAATCAACCTATTTCCCTAGCTAGGGGCCAAAAATTCAAAATTAAAAATAGAATTAAAGATTTGAATTTACTGTTTTTATTTGTAAGAAATTGAGAGAAAATTGATGAATTCAACAAATGGTTAAGACATAACCCTTTCTTCTTTTACAGTTGGCAAACTTGTTCTTATATAAATTAAACATTTGTGTGGAAACTCGGACTCAACTCAAGTTAGTTTCAACTCAAGCTGTTGGTGAGTTGAACTCAAGTTGACCCTCAACAAGATACGAGTTACGAACATTTTGTGTAGCTCTAACTAAGTCTAGGTCATATTCGATTTAGTAACAAAAGACAATATCATGAATAACGGGTTCAAAATCCAAAATAGGAATATTATTAAAATTGAAATTCATAACGTTAGATCATCATTTCTCTCGAAAAAAGAAAGAAAAAGAAATGCCTGGTGGTTTATATCGGTACTTGTAAAATGATATCTTAGCCCCTAAAGAGATGCACCGAGATGCTAATTCATTGCCTATATATATATAAATTTTGCTTTCTCCTTTTGAGTTCTAGCTCTCTTTCCTTTCGTTACCATCACATCAACCTTTCCTTAGGCGTGCCAAATTGAATAAAAAACTTTACTTATTTAGGTTTGTAGATCCAATTAATAGCCCATTAAGTCATTAACCACATCCTGCCATATCCAATCTTTGCTTGCTTGTAATATAAATTAGTCGTTAATTATTATCAGGATATCATCTCATTCACCATATGAGTCACAAAATATAGCAAGGCTTTTGAAATACCTAAATAAACTGGGTATATATGCAAAATATCATCTCCCCCCAAGGAGGTAACTATAATATCAGGACAGTTTGTATACTATGTTAATTAGTAAGTACAAAATGTTTAATTTGTTGCTGTAAGGTGAGACCCTCTAATACGCATCTATGAGACTATGACAACCAATGGACCTCCTTATAAACCTCCAAAAAAATGCAGTCCATGTCATCAAGCATCCATTTCTTGACTTCTTAATTCCTTCACTTGTCCTGAAAGGGAAGCGTATCCTCTGCAGAGTTTTTCCGTGCGGAGCTTTTAATTTAGTCTGTTCGTTTCGGATCGTACAGATCAGATCAGATCTTACCCGAATTGAAAAAAAATCTCAAAATTTGTGGAACTTTTAATCTGGTCCGTCCGATCCGAAACGAACGGACCAGATTAAAAATTCTGCACAGCTTTGCACGGAAAAACTCCGCAAAGGATACGCTTTCGTCCTGAAAGAGCATGCACCCGTCTAGTATGTACAGTAGAATGTACAAGTAAAACCATATTTCTATTTGACTTGATAGTTGTTGTTCTAAGAAAGCTTAGTTGATTCATATGATTCCAAATATACTCCAACAAAGTGCACTCATCATGATAAAAAGACTTGGTAATTAATGAAAAAATAAACTACTGACAGAATTAGCATATTCTGTCCAAAATACTAACGAAATGAGCATATTCCGTTAGTATTTTGAACGGAAAAATATAGAATGACTTGATTGAGACAAATGATAAAGTTAAGTAATTAAAAAGGACAAATAAAACTTAAATGACTTATTCGTAACAAATGACAAAGTTTAGTGACCTCTAGCAAAATTTACCCTTTTAATTAACTAAGTGGCATTCAAGACAATAGATAATTAATAGTTTCAGGTAAGACACATAATTGATAATTGACAACTAGAAGGCCCAATCCCCCCTCTCCTAATTAAGTTGACTTTAGTCAAAAGTTTATTTTTGCTAACTAATTACGTGAAAATTCTAATTTTGTTAGGCACTGACAAAGACCACAAGACATTGAGGTGTGACTGTTTGATTCCTCTAAAATTCACAAATTTGTATGTCTTTCTAAAAATGTATAATTCCCATTTGAAACCCATCTAAATTGCATCATGTCTGGTCCCCCCCGGTCTAAGTTGTGTTATGAATAATGTGTAAAATCTCTGCCCATTCATTGAACAACACCTCCATTTGATTAATTGACTGAATTATAATTGAATTGTACCTCAATACCCTACCCGAATTCTCAACACTTTCAATTTATATGGATTAATTATAGATTAATTAAGGGATTGCATTACAAAATCCAATTGTTTACTTGGGGGTAAAAAATTATGAACTACGTACCCAAGACCCAAGTACATCAAACAAAACACCAAATAATATATGGCCTTAAAAACAAATTCGAAGTTCGAACCAAATACTCTATGTCTACATTACAATATTACATTGGTCTTATCACAATTAAAAAAAGGCACCAAAAATTTGCGTGCCCCTTTGTGAGTTTTCCGCAAAGGGGTGCCCCTTTTCCCAAAGTGGTGCAGATTGAGAGGGACATCTAATACAATATTACAACTTGGGTCATAAAGTGGTCCTTCCAAATTTATTTATTTATTTTGAAGAGAGCTTGTAAACATGTACACCAGCCGGAAAGTTTACATGATTTCTCTCCAAGTCTGAAACATTTTTTTTTTTAGGTTGAGTCTTTAAAATTCTAATGTCACAGATATTTTCATTTGGTTTTTTCAGATTTCTTTTAAAATCAGATCACGATAAAAGAAGATCAAAAGTTTGCTCTTACCCATATTGGCAAGCAAATTGATTTAACAGAGAGCCATCGGAATTTTTATTCTTCTACCAATAAATTAAAATATGGAATAAAATATTTTTTAACAAGTCAAAAAACATATTTAATATTTAAATTTGTATAAGTTGAACTTGGTGTATAATGTGGTTTTCAATATGCATGAGATTAGTCACTGCATAACGCATAATATGTATGCGTATGTATATATGCGGATGTGCATTCTAATAAAAATTCAAAAGTTGGGAATTAAATATAGTTCTTTAAAAAAAATCGCCAAAAATAAAAATACAATACAATAATAATGTCATCTTAGCTCGATTTGTAAATTTATAGTCATATTTGAAAAATACAACATAATAATGTCATCTTAGCTGCAATACAATAATGGAAGCAGCTAACAGTCCTCCAACTCCAGTCCCTCAAAAATCCCCGGATATTTTCAATTAATTATGTAAACACCAATACTAAATCCTGTAAGCTAATTCAACAAATCCGATCAACATAAAAACGCGTGAAAACTGTTAAAAACGCGTGACAGCTGTTGGGGACCACCTTCTGTGAACGTACACATAGTATCCTGTAAACATACACATATTATCCTATAAACATACACATATTATCCTGTAAACATACATATTGTACTTGAAATTATGGCAGTTGTGGCAGTTGAAAGCGCGTCAGAACTAAGCTAAAAAGGGAAGGTTTTTATACACGGAAATTTTCGGAGGACTGTAGCCCGGAGTACGTTACCTTTTCTCTACAATAATAGAGTCATGAGATCATGCGATCCGATTAATCAAAACATGATCTCTATCTAATAATATAAAATTCAATTTCTTGTGTTTCAAATCAATATATATAGATGAAATTAATCAGATTAATCAAATTCTCTTGCATCTCCAAACTCCAATATCCGCTTTACTTCTTGTTTTGGTCTAACACCTTGAATTACTGTGTTTACTGGTAAAGTTACAGTGTACAATGTAGGAACACCCATGACAAAGCAATAATTCTCCTCAAAAAAGAAAATAAAATGACATAACAATAAGCCAATAAGAGATTCAAATATAGTGGCTAATCGTACATCTCGCTATGGCACATTATTGTTATATAATAATGACGTGTGTATTTTAGGAGTGGTCCAAACCAGTGGAAGCAAATCTGCTTGAGAAAAGGAGGATCCTCCTATTCTCCAATCCGAGCCGTTCAAAATTGATCAAACGGCTTCAATTATATTTTTGTTTTATATCAATATAATATATTAAAACGTATCATATTTAATTGAAACTGTTTGATCAATTTTGAACTGCTCGGATTGGAGAATAGGAGGATCCTCCTTTTCTCAAGAAAATGAGCATATTTCATTCCCAAGCTAGTGGAATGAAATCTTGAGAAAAGGAGGACCCTCCTATTTTTCAATCCGAACTGTTTAAAATCGATCAAATGACTTCAATTACATCTGATTTATTTGTCCTTTGAGATTCGTGCCATGTTAAAAAGAAATTGAAGCCGTTTGATCGATGTTGAACGGTTCATATTGGAGAATAGGAGGGTCCTCCTTTTCTCAAGAAAATGAGCAGATTGGCTTCCCAAACCAGTGTTGTATTGTAAATAACGCTCATGTAACAGAAGGTAATGTAATTCAAAGGCGGCTAAGCCACTCTCAACATTTTCAGTGTGTTTTATTAAGTATATAAAAATTGAATTGAAAACTTGTATTTATGTGTATTAGCCCCTTCTATAATAATACAAAAAATTTAGAGGACGTTAATGTAAGATGACATGTCTTTTTATTGGTCTAAATTTATAAAAAATTAATATGAATATGAATATATTTTTTATTTTGATAAATATGTTATTTTATTAGCGTTAGTTTTTTGTTGTGTTTATTTTTTATATGAAATTAAATAGTGAATATTTTGTGTTATATAAATTTTGATTTTTATTAAAAATATTTTTTAAATATAATGTTTATTCAGTTAGCCATCGCCCATCATTATACTCAAAGTTGAATTCCGCTCTGATAACGGTATGCCTTTGTCATATAGACATGGTACCGTTAAGTGATTAATCATAAATAATCGACTATAATTGAAAATAATCGGCCGATTAGTCGGAAAAATTGGTGACAGTTTAATCACTGCCAATAACTAATCGGCCGATTAATCGGTCAATATGCTCTTTTTTACAAACTGGTCCAAACAATCAAAATGAAATTTCAAAACAGTTTAAATGCATTTTAGAAAAGTTCAAATTAGTTGTTCAACGCTAAAAACTACTTTTATATTGGACAAAATAAGTAATAACTGCCAACAATTTTGCTAAGGTGAAATAGACAATATAACAATCTGCAGTGATTGAATATGTACTCTAATTTTTGTGAAAAAGTTCATGGAGATACTTTTAGTTTTTAGTTAATGAAATATGAGGGTTCAAATATTTTATATTTTTCATACTTCATCGCATCTCATTTTTTTATCTTTATTTTTTAAATTTAAAATCCGAACCTCTCAACATGCCTTAAATATAAATATATTTTGAGACAAACTTTTATATTTTTTAGAACTTTTTTTACTAATTGTTTAGATAGATACAAAATCAATGTTTTTGAATGGTAATGATTACTTATCTAAAAAATAAAATTCAAAATTCAAAAATAAAAAATTTAGTCTCCAAGTACATTTTAGTATGTAGATCATATTGAATGGTTCAGATCGACTGTTAATTTGAATTTTAAAAATAAAAAATAAATAATACGAGACAACATAAAAGATACAAAACATTTCAACTCTCCTCGTAGAATATATATTTAAGCCGTAATTTGGTTACTGAAGTCAAATTCAAACCTCAAGAGAATATATAGATCTGAGAGTCGTGGAAAATAATTAATTTTGAATTATATTTAGATTATATAGTATGTTATCTAGAAGTTATAAGAAAAACATGTAGCGAGATAGCTGACTATATAGATAATTTAAATTAATATGAATTCATTTTTAATATAAACTTGTCAAAACAGATCGATTCTGCATTAATGCCAACTGTGGTTTATTTTTATGCATAAATAGAGTAAAGTTAGCGTGTATTATGTTTATTAAGAAGGTTTGGTGTGTATTCTCTAAAATTTATCGAATTAGCTTCAAACAATGAATCTAACCCGTTGGAATCTATCTATTTTACGAGTAATGTGTGTGTATGCAAAATGTTCAAATTTTCAAATTCATTTAGTACAAAGTTAAGCGGTAACAAAAATAAAGGTTTATAAGTTATTTCATTGCATTAAATTTTCATTATTTTTTTTACCATTTGACTTTGTACTGAATGAATTCGAAAATTTGATAATTTTATATGTATATTCAGTACTTGTAAAATAGATTGGTTTTAACAGTTTGAATTTGTCATTTGAAATTAGTGAAATTAATTTACCGATACATTTTTGAAGTTACGCTCAATAAGATTTCTTGATTATAATGCATGGTAATTTATTCTTAATATAATATTAGTGGATGGATATTTAATTATATCTGTATAATTTAAAAGAAAATAAAATGTTGCTAGTAAATAGATTTCTTTGGTGCAATATGAACTGCTTCAAATAATGTTACAAATAAAATCATTACAATTACGCTTACCAAAACAATCGATAAATTATATAAATCGCTGGATTGATTTAAAATAACAAATTTAATTCATTAATCAGAGCCTGCACCACAAATCAATTAAACATTTGCACTTTAAAATTTTAAAATTTTAAACTTCTATTATAAAAAAAAATTAAAAACGTCGAATAACATTTTATTTTTTACTTTCAATCTCCTCGTATATAAATTAAAACGTTAAATAATAAATTATTTTAGTAAGTTTAAATTCATACTAAAAAAGCTATGGTACATTTTTATTCGTTTATCTGACCCGAATCATATGATAAGATTTTTTTTCTTTATCTTATTAGGTACTGGTAAGAATAAAAACATCATTAATTTAAAGGTATGAAAATTCTTTCAGCCCACCCAAAATAAAATTCTGGTGCATTTTTTAAATTTGTAGGCATCTAGATAAAATAATTGAAAACAAAATACCAACAAAATTCCAATTGGTAACATTTATGTGCACACAACCTAATTGACTAATTAATAATGATAGGAGAATTATTTCTCACATTCCAAATTACTCAGATAATTAAAGAGGGCCATGTATTGAAAAGCTACAGATGTAGACATGTACGAGAAACGATGTATTTTTTTTTTCGTAGAAAGAGACGTAGAGAAGGTCTAGAAAGGAATAATACGTATTTTTTATTTAGTTTATTTGGAAAACACCTGAGAAATATTAATAAATAATTGATGTATCTTAATTTATTCGCCAGTGTTTATTTATTAATATCGGGGTTTAGTCAATCACAATCAATCTTAATCTTTGAATGAGAAGGTTTGTGTCTATATGCACCTTACCTTGCATATAAAAATATGAAAATTTTGACTTAATTTTTTTTCTAGATTTTTCAATCTTGTTATATTTAGATAAGAGTGCGGTTTTTATTTTATTTTCCTCAAAAATTTATTATTATTATTTTTTTAAAATGTCTGTCCTACTTTTATATATAAATATCGTTACTCTTAAAGAAAATTACATTTTCAAATTCAATATTCACATTTGGGAAGTGGAAGAAAAAAAAAACATTTCTTTAGAAATTTCTGGTACTTTCAACTTTATAATTGTATTCCGGATTATAAAATAAATGTCTTCCTAAATATTTATTAAGACGGAAAAAATAATTTATGGTAAAAAGAGAAGGAACAAATTGAAAGACAACAGGAGAGGGCATTTTTGTCAATTTTTTTTTTGTTAAATCTACAACTAACAATGGTTTCTACAAGATATAAAACATTAGTAACCTCATGTGGTCAGTTTGAAGGGTAAATAATTAAGAAAATGTGAGAAACCTAATTTTTAGTATCGTGATAAAAGTAATGCTTTATGTATGAAAGATTACAGGTTCGAAATTCGAAACAGACAATTCTTTATAAATATTAAATAATTAGATGGATTGATCTCTGATATTTACTAAAAAAAAATTAAAAAACGTACAATATGTAATGACTTTCTGCATGCATGAACAATACCGTATTTTAATAACTTTCTGCATGCATAAACAATACAATATTTTTAAAGGAAACAGATCACCTGCCCCCCTGGGGTACAGGAAAATCCTGCCCCATCAGTCACTGCGGGTAGGACCGATTACTGTTACTTTTTAAAATGGGGGTCCACCAACAGTGACTCTGGAAGCAGGAATTTCCTGCCCCCGAAGGGCAGACGATTCAATCTCATTTTTAAAACACTGCTCGTGTTGATGCTATATTGTGACCATGTCCCATGAAATGGACACGTGGAAATGTATATTAGCGTAAATTTCTAAACATAATCAAAAGTTGTGTCCCTAATCTCCTGTGCATATCTAATCTAAAGCTATTCAGTTTTCTCCTTTCTTTCACTGAACTTTCTTGAATGATTTAGCCACTGATGGAAAGCAACCAGCTTGTATTTCTCATGCAATTAAACCGTATAAAAAATTGTCAAAATAAGTTATGAATTTGAAATTACCGATCTGATTACAGTGTAGAATCACTAGCTCCGGCTTTACACGTAGCAAGCCAAAAACCACCAATTCTAACAGAACAATTTTGACTTTATACAACACCCAAATTTTAGAATCAGAACAATATTGCATATATAATTCGTATGCTACATGAAGTCAAAACCAATAAATCGGCCGATTAGTCATTGGCTGTGATCAAATCATTATAGATTTTTTCGACCAATCAACTGATTATTCCTGATTAATTATTTGGCGGTACCCTATCAGTCCGACGATCGTATACCGTTATTTACAACACTGATCAAAACTGCTAATACTTAACTGCACGTGCTAGGTATTTATACATTCGCTACTAGTGTTACTTATAAAAATCTCGTATTCTACATTATCATTTGATAATGCAAATTTAAATAAGGATGTGGCCCTTGATTTGCTTTTAATACATGTTTCTAATAGTCGATATAAATTTAATTTGATCTGTGTATATCTTTTTGTGATTGTGCTTTTCAATTTTGCAATGTCATGTCTTGCCTGTAGCATGTTTATCTTATCTTTTCCAAATCACACACTTGCTGATTATCCTTGAAAGTTATGTTCCACTTTTTTTTTATCACAATTAATTAAGCTCATATAAAAGCATGACATGACTTAAATAAGAGCCCACTTGAAATAATTAATTAATGCCTAAATCCGGTATGATAATACTAATCAGAAGCAAATAGATTAGTGGCGGAGCCACATGAATTCAGAGTTGGCTCAATTTTTATTTTTATTTTCAAATTATGCTTCTTTTTGTCATGTTTATATTTATGTTGAAAAATAATTTTGACATGAAAAGTCTTATATAAGGGAATAAAATCACCATTTGAGATTTCATTTTGTTGTTTCCATGCTCAAAAGATGATATTGTTTGGTAGAGCGTATCTAATTGTTCGTAGAGAAAGTGAGAGGTGCATTTGAAACCGGATTTTGTTTACAAGTGAACCAAAGATATTTAATTTAAATGCTTAGAGAAAATTAGAAAAAGGTTGCATGGGACCATTGTTCGCCGACTCTGAGTCAATGTGGTCCTTGCTGTTTTTTCAATGATAGTGGAGGAAAAAAAATATGTTGCCTTTTGTTATTTCTTGTGGAGGAACTTTTTTTTTATTTTTTATTTATAGTTGGAGGAGCCGTTTGAGGGTTTTTGGTCAACATATAAACTAGTGTTTGTCTAATTATACCAAATCTCTCTTTTTGTTTTTTGTTTTCAAGTGTAGAGGAGCGAGTTTCTAGGGGAATTCAGATCCAGTGCAATACCTTACCTACCGTGTAGAAGGAGATCTGAATCATCTGTTCAAATGCATCGTGATTTTGTGCTCCAGTATACTTTATATTTTTTTATCTGCGTTTTCAAAGTCTGAACAGTCAATCTGAACCGCTCAACATGATCTTCATAGTAAAATATGATTGGAGATCAAATTTTATATTTTTCAGAATTTATTTACTATTTTTTACATAGGTACAATATCATTTTTCAAAATCACTAATTTAAGAATATTATGAACCATCCGAAAAGTGATATTGTACATATGTAAAAAATAGTTAAAAAAATATAAAAAATATAAAGTTTGGCCTCCAAGAATATTTTATTATGAAAATCATGTTGAGCGGTTTTAATCGATTGTTTGAATTTTGAAAACGGATATAAAAGATGTGGAGCATATTGAATCACAAAATCATAATGCATTTGAATCCTCGTCCTATTAATAGGAGTATTGTACTCCATCTGAGGGGATGTGGACTTGTTTAAAGGAGGGGTTTTGAGAGCATCTACATCCCTGAAACTATTAGAGTTTCTAATATGACGTGGCAGTTTCTAATTCAGTTTCAGTGATGTGGGAGAGTTTATTATTTAGAAACTATGCAGGAAAGTTTCTTATTAATAATCTGTTTATAAACTCTATGTTGGTCAAATGATTGGCTCAAATTGTTTCTCCTTTTTAATTTGTTGCTGACGTGGCTTAATAGAAACTCTAAAATGAGTTTCAGGGATGTGAGAGTTAGAAATTTTAGAGACCATAATTTCTAAAAAGTAGTTAATAGTTATTTAGAAATCCTGTTGAGTTTTAGGGATGTAGATGCTCTGATACAGAGGACGATGAAGATAAAGTTTTATTTAAAGTCAGATCTAAACTGTTTGATCAGTATTAAAATTTACGTAGATTGTTTAGATTTACTAAGTTCTAAATCATTTGCGTGAAATTTAATACAAATTGGACAATTTGAATCCAAATTCTGATAAAATTTGTCAAATATCCTTTAACCAAAAACCCAATTTCTTGGATTAATATGTCTATGTTCTAAAATAATTTAGCAAATTATGTCTGGAATTTTGGTAATTTACAATTATAGCTGGAATTCAGATCCAATGCAATACATGACCGTGTAGAATGAAATTTGAGTTGTCGGTTTTAATCTAGCACGAATCTCAAAATAGTTTCTCGTTATAACTTGTCATAATAGCAAACTATATTTATATGTAAATGTTACAATCAAATTTAAAATGACGGGTAAATAGACACACGTCTAAAAATGACCGTATTGCTTTCTTTTTAGATAGATATGTGTTTAATTAAGTTCTGAATATGTGATTTTTCATTAAAAAAAATATTATCTTAATTACTAAGGGCCTGTTCGGCCTCCAAATGGGCATAATAATTGAATTGAAAAATACTGTTTCCGTGAAAAAAAAAAATTCTGAATTTTTTTTTTTTTAAGGGAACAGTAACGTAGCCGAACAAGACCTAAATAAAAAGTTGATGCTATATATTAAAATTTAATTAAGATGGTTACATTATTGCAGAGGGGAATGCAAAATTTTCTATAACCGGGTGGAATAAAACCAATTCTCAAACGCTGTCCATATCATGGGGCGTGAATTTAAAATAATTGATGGATCCATTCAATCTTATTAGATCACATAAAAGGAGCAACCTCAGCATAAGATCCAACGGTTGTGGTTAGATGAGATCAACCGGACACCTTGATTTTAATAACATCACAGAACTGCGCCATCATTATAAAATACGGAACTCAAACTTAAAGCAGAAGCAATCAGAGTTTCGTACTAGCTTTATATAAAAAATAACAAATAATTTAAATTTCGAATTCATAATTTTCTACGTAAAGATTATATGTCTTTGTTACTAGATTAAACACTAATTTTTGATCTAGATTGATTCCCCGAAATACTAATCTATATTATTTTAATGCTTTATATACAGTATAGCTTGTTTGACCCGAAATTTTTAAAAATACCATTTTATTAAAATTAATAAACCAAAACACCAAATTGGACTGGAATTATTAAATTTCGCATGACCGTTGCGAGGGGAAGCGGGCACTTATTTGAGCCGCTTTGGGGGCCAGCAGCCACATTGATTTTGCCTCTTTTTTTTTTTTTAAAATATTAGAAATGTTGAATATATTTCTTTGAAAATAGATGAAATATAATATAATTTGATTTATTAGAAAGACTGCAACAAATAACCCGGATCAATATTTTTCAGATCGGATTTTTCGCGGCTGTAAGAAAAATTAATATATTTCTTTATGTGTTATTGGAAAAAAAATAAAAATAATTAGATTCTGAGTTATTGATCCCGGTTCAAAATTCACTTCTAGGTAATCCAGAAAATATTGTGACCTTTCTAGTACATTTAATTTATAAAAAGTTGTATCTATTTTGATAATTCTTTTTGAAAAACAATAATTAAATAAATTAAAGATTTTGATTTTTTTCAAAAATAGATACAACGTTTTATAAATTAAATGTACTAGAAAGGTCACAATATTTTCTGGATTACCTAGAAGTGACTTTTGAACCGGGATCAATAACTCATAATCTAATTATTTTTATTTTTTTTCAATAACACATAAATAAATATATTAATTTTTCTTACAGCCGCGAAAAATCCGGCCTGAAAAATATTGATCCGGGTTATTTGTTGCAGTCTTTCTAATAAATCAAATTATATTGTATTTCATCTATTTTCAAAGAAATATATTCAACATTTCTAATATTTTAATACCAAAAAAAAATTCTGTTTTCCAAAACAACAAAAAAAAAGAAAAAAAAAGAAAAAAAAAGAAAAAAAAAAAGCAAAATTAATGTGGCCGCTGGCCTCCAAAGCGGCCCAAATAAGTGCCCGCTTCCCCTCGAAGCGGCCCGGTTCCAAGTGCCCGCTTTCCCGGGAAGCGGCCATGCGAAAAATATAATTTCCAGACGAAATTGGTGTTTTGGTTTAATAATTTTAAAAAAATGGTATTTATAAAAATTTCGGTTGTTTGACTAGTGTAACTTTCTTTATATATATATATAGTTATTTAGTTTTTGTTCGCTTAACGGTGAACAAATTTGTTTTTTCTACGTGCGCTCCTTAGCAGCCCTGTTCCATTTTTCTTTTAAAAAAAATATAATAATATACTCGTTAAAAGAATTAAAAAAAAATAAGAAACAGAGAGACCGAGTGAGAGAGAGAGAGAGAGAGCACCGCTCGTACGCTCGTGCGGTTAAAACCCCGAGACTAAACCTTCTCTCTCCTCTCTCTCTCTCTAACCAGACCTATCTCATTTCAATTTTAGTTCTACATCCGATATCTATGCTCACCATTTACAAGCACTGTAGCTAAAGATGCCTCAGCCTCTGTTCTTCTCCCTTTCTTCTCTTCTGTCTCTTTGCTTCGCTTCGCTTCGTTAGCTGCACACACACAGACTTGTTAAGAATTCGTGAGTTGCTTTCAGCTGAAAGAACCACTGAACAGTTGCTTTCTTTGCTGAAGCTGAGGCTAGAAATCAAAAGAGGAGAACTGTCACTACCACTTCTGAGTTGAGATCTGAATGATATATACTATTTTTGGGTCCTTGAGCTCTGATCGTGCTACTTTGAAGTATATATTTTGTGGGTTTTCTGTATTTTTTTTTGGTACTCCTATGAACTAAGCCTCGTGATTGTTTGAAGTGCTCTATTGCGCTGGTAAAGAGAAAAAAGATCCTAGGACAAAGGTTGAACCAATAATCTATCAATTTTGGAAGAACTGTGATCAAAGCCACAGGAATTGCTTGAAAAATTGGACGTAAAATCAGACTTCAGCTTTTGCGTATGTGAAGTTCGTTTTTTAGTGGTAAAATATGAAGCTATCTCCATCAGGTCTTTTGAATCAGACCCAAGAAGGTGAGGTTTTTGTCATTTGCTTGAAACTTTGCATTTTGAGTCTATTTCAAGAGAAAACTAAAGCAAGTTTTTCTTTTACCTCTTTTCTTTGGGGCTTGCTTTTGTCCGTAATTCTTATTATATTTTCTCTTTCCAAATAATTTTTGCTGTCAATCACTGTCGACTGGGGAAAAAAATTATTAGGAAAAACAAGAGAAATTGAATGATTCTTTTTGCTCGCAGAGATAAATCCATAAAAATGTTACGCGCCTTTTTTGTAGTTCAGATTTGGTTTCTTTACCGACCATGGCCATTATAGGTACACACCAGTGTTGTTGAACGGTACTGTTTGGTGCTTTTGTGCAAATCCTTCATTCATTCCTCATCATTTTTATAGTTTAACTTCATTATTTGTCTTTAGTACGCTTGGTTGGTGCATATTTGGGATTTCTTATGAAGGAGAATTTGATAGTGGAATAAACACAGATAACACCTGTTTAGTTCGTGGAAGAAAGGAGAATTTGATAGTTTCTAGTCAAACTTTCTGTGTAGATTAAGAATTAGCTTTATTCTAGATGAAGAAAGAACACCAAAAATCATTACTTTTTTTTATTCCAAGTACCAACCAAAATTATAGCTCGGAATAAATAATCTACTTTGGGAAATTAAGGCCTTTATTCCCAACTTTCTTCCTCCCCATTGAACATCAAAATAAGCATATTGGAATGCCATGTACTACCCTTAATACTTTCATTCATGTTAATCTTGCGGTGTGTTGTTTAATTAATCACTGGTTAATGCCATGTGTGGGCCTAGTCTTTGGAGATATAAAGAACTATCCTCCTCCCTCCTCAGATCCACCATTTCAATTAAAAGATACCCAAACTACCCTTTCTTTTTGTATGCCTTTTCTCTACAGACATAACAAGACTCAGAACCTCAGTTCTTTCTCTGTTTTTATTTTTTTGTGGCTTGGGTTTGGTGGGGTTGAAAAAATTGGGAAATGAGGCTCACAAGGGATAGCAGGTTATAATGATGACTGAAGAATTTTCTGTGTTAAACACGAAGTTCTGTATAATGAGTAAAGATTTTCTTCAGGTTAAGACATTATTTTTGTTTGTTTGTTTGTTTGCTTATTTGACTATTTCCTAATATGATTTTTTTTTTATGAATAATTTTAGGAGAGCAAGAGGCAAAGTGTCTGAATTCAGAACTATGGCATGCATGTGCTGGGCCCCTTGTGTCTCTCCCTGTCATCGGGACCCGTGTTGTATATTTTCCACAAGGACACAGTGAACAGGTACATTTTAACTTCTCTTTTTTTGTGAAACAACTTAATGCCACAAATAGCCAGGTCTAATTGAGCACAGTAATTGCTAGAGATAATATAGGTAGGGCTGGTAACCACCTCCAACTGTGAATTGCAATCTTTTCATTCGTTTATCATTGTGCCTCCTACGAGTGTTTAAGATTTATTGAAAATTATCTTAAAGCTTTGCAATGTGCACCTGATACCATGCCATGCCTGCATTAAACATGCATATTTATAGGTTTTAATCACCAACCTGCAATTTGGTTTATTAGGCAAAACAAAAATGATAGGACACATGCACATCAGAATGATTTCAGATTTTGTTCATACTATTTTGATACTTTTGTCATATTGTATTGGTTTTCGTATGGATGCAAGGAATAAAAGACGTTAACTTAAAATCTCAAATATGTTTGTTTGTTATTTGAAGGTATCTGCTTCTACAAATAAGGAAATTGATGCACAAATCCCGAATTATCCTAGCTTGCCACCTCAGCTCATATGCCAATTGCATAATCTCACTATGCACGTAAGTGATTTGATGTTGACGTCTACTAAACTTGATTCTCTCAATTTTTGCATCCTAATCATTGTAATATTGATGATACGTGACTCTTTGTAGGCTGATGTAGAGACTGATGAGGTCTATGCACAAATGACATTGCAACCTCTTAACCCGGTAACATTTTGTCAGCATTTTGATATTTGTTATGTTTGACTAATAATAAGTTGGGGTTTAGTTGAGCTTACTGGAAAGGATTATTAGGGTGTAGCAAATATTAATCATTACTGTAGGGTGAATTGTAAATTATAGGCCTAGCACAAATGGTAACGGGCCTCGCCTCTCTTCTGAGAGACACATGTTCAATTCCTGCAAGAGGCATCTAAAAAGAAATAAATGTCTGGGATAATGGGAACCTTGTTTTTAAAAAAAAAAATAGGGTCAATTGTGATCTTGCTCATATTTGGAGAAGCCTACATTTACTTGGTTGCATGTTTAAGTGTAATCTATTTTTCTTGTTTCATATCAGCAAGAACTCAAGGATCCATACCTACCGACTGAATTAGGCACGCTGAGCAAACAACCAACAAATTATTTTTGTAAAACGTTGACGGCCAGTGACACAAGCACACATGGTGGTTTCTCAGTACCAAGACGAGCAGCCGAAAAGGTCTTTCCTCCATTGGTATGTTTAATTTAGTTCCATATTCTACAATTATTGTTTCTTTGGGATGTCAACATATTTATATCCCTAGATCACTAGCAAATGTGTTGAACTTTTGTTTGTCTCTATAAAACAGCAGCTAACAAACATGTGGATTAAATCTCCACTCTTTTTATCTGTTGTCCTTCTTTTATTTTACACAACTTTTCTTATGAACTGAGGAGGTGGGCAATTTGTGCATTTGCTTATTGTTATGTTAGTTTCATTTACATGTTTGTAAGCACACGTAAAAATATTTGGAGACCTGGTTCATACAACAAGGATTTTTTTCTCTTTTTAAGTTTCTTTTAGCTAATTAGATTTTGTTTTGGTTTTATAGGATTTTTCTCAACAGCCACCAGCACAAGAGCTTGTTGCGAAGGACTTGCATGGGAATGAGTGGAAGTTTCGCCACATCTTTCGTGGTTAGATTTAATTTACCTTCTGATTGCCTGGTTGTTGCTGCTGGCTAAACTCAATACTACATTGTATTGAAAAATACAGAACTACATTTCTGACGTCTTAAATTTGATTGTTTGAGGCAGGTCAGCCAAAGAGGCACCTGTTGACAACTGGTTGGAGTGTGTTTGTGAGTGCAAAAAGACTTGTTGCTGGAGATTCTGTGCTTTTTATCTGGTAGTACTTCAATGAGTTTTTTTTTTTTGGTGTGTTGAACCTAAAAAAAGATTCCATGGATCCTGGGGGTCTAGGTGGAGTTCTGTTATTTACATATGGGGGGGGGGAGTAATTTTTGGAATGGAAGGGGTGGGGAAGATATATGATTTTTCTCGTGGGAGCAATAGTAAGTCTGTGAAGTTTTGTATAATTTAGTGTGGAATATTTTGTTTCCCCACAAAGGGCTGTCGATGATGATGAGAATTTAGTTTCTGTTAGCTGATGTATATGTTTTTCTTTATTTGCATAGGAATGACAATAATCAGCTTCTACTGGGGATTAGGCGTGCAAATCGGCCACAGACTGTGATGCCTTCTTCTGTTTTGTCAAGTGACAGTATGCACATTGGACTACTTGCTGCTGCAGCTCATGCCGCTGCTACAAATAGTCGGTTCACCATCTTCTACAACCCTAGGTTGGTACCACATTCTAATCAAGGATATCACTGTTTTTTATGTCTTTTGTCCGCATATTATGCCAAGACACCATATTATTTACAAAGAATCGATATTTTTCATATTTTGCAACAATTGTCAACCATTAGAACAAATGCCCTATTATCCTAAATCTTTGGTTACTATATTATTAAAAAAAGGCTTTAACCTAAACAAGTTCGTCAAAACCGCGAAACCAATTCCCAACTTCACTTCATATTTGTTTTCCAAAAGAAGAGCTTGCTAGGCTGATGCACAAACTTGTCAACAGTAAAGGAACATACCTTTATCTCACACTATCTAAGGAGTGTACACGAATATGAACTCTGATGTATGTTGGTGTTCGGGAGATGTCAAGTATGATTAAGTTGAGTTTAATGCCACAGAAATGTTCCCCTGGTTCATTTCCAATATTTTTTATTTTCTGAGCAATGCCTCGACTATTGGTGAACATTCTATTTTTATTGATGCTAAAGTTATTACCAACAGGGCTAGCCCGTGTGAGTTTGTGATACCTCTTGCAAAGTATGTCAAGGCAGTATACCATACCCGTATCTCTGTTGGAATGCGGTTTCGGATGCTTTTTGAGACTGAGGAGTCCAGTGTTCGCCGGTATGTCTTTAAAGTTTCTTCATCTTTATTTATACATTCACAGTTGATGTCATTTTCTAAAATATCTATACTTTTACATGTTATTAAATTTTTGTAGATACATGGGCACAATTACAGGGATAAGCGACCTTGACGCTGTCCGTTGGCCCAACTCACATTGGCGTTCCGTTAAGGTACTTACTCTCTTGTAGTCCATAATGATTATAGATAAGATTATGATACTTGTATAATTAGAATAAATAGTTTATTGTTTCTTATCAAATTATGTTAAATTTCTTGATTGTGCATTCCTGGATATATACTCAATAACATACTTCTATTTTATTTATTCTTCAATATAGGTTGGATGGGATGAATCAACGGCTGGTGAGAGGCAACCGAGAGTGTCCCTTTGGGAAATTGAACCTCTGACAACATTCCCAATGTACCCTTCACCTTTTTCCCTTCGTCTGAAACGCCCCTGGCCCCCTGGATTGCCTTCTTTCCTTGGTATCCTATAATATTCTTTATTAGTATGTTTCTGTACTTAATTGGTGGTATTTCAAAGACAACAGAAGTGAATGAGCATTTGTTCTCTCTCTTGCCAGCTCGCTCTATGTTTTGTTCTGCATTTCTAGCTGCTTAGCTTTCTTATTTTTATTATGTAGGTGGAAAAGACGAAAGTGCCCTTGGTTTCACGTCTCCACTAATGTGGCTTCGAGATTGTGGTAACCCTGGTTTCCAGTCACTTAATTTTCAAGGGATAAACATACCTTCATATAACATCCAGCCACGGCTTGACAGCTCAATGCTTGGCCTCCAACCAGACCGTTACCAACCAATTAACACAGCAGCACTTGCAGCAACTCCAGGTCATGCAAAACATCTCTCTCCTTCAATGCTTCAGTTCCAGTCACATTCTCTGGACCTAATTAATAATAACCAGGGCCCATTTTTGTCGAGCCATATGGTGTCCCAAGTGCAACCACCACAAGCGTACTTACAAAACCAAATTCAGTTCATGCAATCTCAAATCTCACGAGAGCAAGAGCTTGACCAGAAACCTCCCATTTCAGGCATTCTACCAACATTTGCTGAGACTCAAAGTTATTCAGACCCAAATTTGAATGCTCTACCGGTATTCTCTCAAGAGATGCCAAAGGCAACACCCATACCCATTTCAAGCCCTTGGTCATTGAAACGGGTCGCGTTGGAGTCTGGATATCCGTCCATGAACCCGATAGAACAATTGGATACCACTTTGGAATCAGTGCTTCCATCCATGGACCAACAAAACAACAGTTCTTTCAGGACTAACATAAACTCATCTTCTCTATTGGGAGAAAGTGGTCTGACAAGTCTGAGAAATGGTATAAACCACAATGATAGTATTGACCCGAACCATGTGCCATTCTCAACTTGTGACTTCTTGAGTTCCACACACGATGACTTCACTTTGAACCAAGCTTTGGCCGGCACGGGTTGCTTGGAGGACTCAGGGTTCTTATCCACTCACGAGAATATGGATCAAGTCAACCCAGTGGATGGAACATTTGTGAAGGTTTGTTTTACTTTTTTTTTTTTTTAAGAAGAATGAAAAGAACAAGATACTTTTCTAGACCAAGCACAAAATAACATGTTATGATTTCATGAATTGATGGTAGGTGTACAAGTCGGGAACGTATGGGAGATCGTTAGACATAACTCGGTTTAGTGATTATGTTGAATTGAAGAGGGAGTTGGGGAGAATGTTTGGTCTAGAAGACGGGGTGTTGGAGAACCCGATGAGATCAGGCTGGCAGCTTGTATTTGTCGACCGCGAGGAGGATGTCCTCCTCCTCGGCGACGACCCCTGGCAGTAAGTACATTCCCTTTTCTCTCTCTAGATTTCTCTCTTCTGGTTCTCTGTTGATTCATTTTGTTTGTTACTTCGGTTTTTGTGTGTGTGTGTGTTGATACCACTGAGAATTTGGGTTGTATTGGTTTATTTCTGTTTTGCTGAACTCTTAGCTGTTCTGGGTCTTTTCATCAATGATCAAAATGTTCTCCTTGAGACTGTTGACGAATGAGTACTCAACGTGTTAGCTAAATAATTATCTATCTGGATTTTATATAAGACCTTAATTAATTTGGGTAACCTTTGGTTTTTGCTGTTCAATTTTATTGCAGGGAGTTTGTTAACAGTGTGTCGTGCATAAAGATATTGTCGCCACAAGAGGTTCAGCAGATGAACCGACAAGGCCTCGACCTCTTACAAGCAGGACCCACAAAAAGACTAGCAACCTGCGACAGTTATAACAGCCGGCATGACACACAAAACTTGAGTAGTGGGATTGCTTCTGTTGGGACACTAGATTTCTAGGAATAGGGGCACAAAAAGAACACGGTGTAATATGGAGTCCCTCAGTGATGGGCACTCGGGCAGATATTTTAGGTAGGTAGGCAAGTTTGAACCTAAGTTGATGCTCTATGCCTAATAATCATGTCAAATATAGTAATTACCTAAGGTTTATATTTCTTGGTTGTAATACGTTAGCACTTATCTCTACTAATCCTGTGAATGTAGAACGTGCAATTAATCTTTCCCTATTTCCAAAATCAACCTTGCTTTTTGTTTTGTTTTTGTTTTGTTTTTCTATATATTTTGTTGTTTTTCTATCCATAGCTTCTGCATTGTTTTTCTGCTCATCATGTCCTGCTAAGATCGTCAGATGCATGTGGCTGAGAAAAAAAATATACTTCTAACTTCCTGTTGGTATTGCATAGAGTGCACCGATTAGTTTGTGGTACGGTAGGGATCTAAATGCGTGTTGTGTCGTGTCATGACTTGGGTCATATGTTGTGGCCAAGTAAGATTTTTTATCTATCGTGTTGTGATCAAATTTGAAGGGATGGTTACGGCATGTTAGTTATAATTTGATTACACGTGTGGTGTCTATGCATTTGTCACAGCAGTTTACATTTAATATTTTTTAATTTAAATTAATTTATTCAAAATTCACTATTCAATTTAACGTCTTGATAATGATGTGTCATGCTATATCACGCATAGACTTTGCGTCTCGTCTCGTGCTGTGACATTGACAAATCTAATTATAACAAAACTTTTTTACCTTCCTTCTCGGTAGGTAGTCGTCATCGTAATTTGCATGGGTTTTAAATGATTTGGTAAAACCCTAAAAAGGTAAAATAGTATTGTTTTGTAACATTGTTCCGGGTTAGAACTAATGTCGTATTGATGGATTGTAATTTTCTTTTGAAGTGGCTCTGTTAATTTCAAATAGTTGAAAGTCTTAACATATTCAACTAGAGTTCTCAGTATGTAACGCGTCGTATTTACGCTGTGATTTAAGTCACGTGTCGTGTCATAATCAAGTTAGATTTATACGTTCAATGTCGTAGCGTGGTCAAATTTGAAAAGATGGCCACGAAACGTTGTGACTAAGACATGTCGTGACTACACGTGACGTGTTCAAATGTGACTAGTTACGTCACATTTAACTATTTTTTCATAATTTTAGTTTATTTAATATTCACTTTTTGATCAACATCTAACGGTCTTAATTACATGTGACTTGTGCGATCAAGTACCTTCGTGTGTCATGTCATGTTAAATTTTCAAAAGATGGTCACGTCATGCGAATGATCACAGCACGTAACCGGCACACGTACCATGCTATGCTGTGACAGAATCATACCATGCCGTGACGTATCCGTGCACATTGTGATTTTTTAAATCACTAAATTCAACCAGGTGTAAATGGTTCTAAAGTATATTTGCTCGAATTCGAAAGAAATTAGGCAGCAGGGAGGGACCTCTGACCCCCCTCTTTCTAGCTAAGATCCAAGAATGAACTGATCCTTTCAGAGGAAAGGATAATTTGTGTCAGCTTTGCCACACAGCCCCACACATTTTTAGAAATTTGTTTGATGCATTCACACTCGGATCCCCCACCCATGTGATATCTGTTCCCATTTAAATATATATTCAACCTTTGTAAAAACTAGACTTTCAATAAAGACCACACCCTTTTCCTCAGGCAATTATTGGGTTGTGAATTTGTGATGCTTCTCTCACATGCACACTTTACTTTTCTAGTCCCATCTTGCGTAATACACTAATAATAATACTAGTGTTTTCTTTTTGGCTTCAACAAAATAATTCCCATTTAGGAAGCAGATCAGACAGAACATGAAAAATATCAAAGCCCCCAACTTTTTCCCAGGTAGAGGTATCATACTATCAAAGCACCATATTGCCAAATTGACAGTATGGGCACCATATAGCTAGTTCTAGTCATTCCTCTATTTATGTCATATCTTTGGCTGATCCCACCAAAAGCTTTGCATTTAGCCCCACCGATTGACTGCCATGAAGTCTCTCTCTCTCTCTCTCTTCATAAGATATGAATTCACACTAGTAGATTGGAAATTAGATCCAATATTTAATTGTATTTGAGCATCTCACCCTCACATTTTCTCATATCTACCGGCACATTCGAATTTGGCAATAACATCTTTGTGTTTTGTTATTTGGAGAGAAAAATGCATAAGGATTTTCAGAGAACCAAAGAAAGGGTTTAGATATACTGCAATAGAAATTAGGCAGAAGTATGAAAGCTGGTCTAACCAAGGATAGGAGAAGTTTTTATAGGATAAACGGTCTAAAGTGTAAATAGGTGATCTTCTAGTTTTCTTTTATCTTTTCTTTTTAATTTTCCTTTTATAAAAAACTTTGTAAAATTGACATCTTAGATATCCTGATTAATGAAAACTGGATGTTAGATCTCCACATTTTTTCTTCAAAAAGAAAATAATCAGACCCTTCATAATATGCTTGTAACGTGTGCTAGATCTCCACATTTTTTCTTCAAAAAAAGAAATAATCAGATCCTTCATAATATGCTTGTAACGTGTGTTAATTATGCACCAGTAATTATCAGTCTGGCGAGCATGCATCAGCCAAAATTACTAATATACTGAAAATTTGGGTACGTTTGGATGACACAGAAATAGCTGCTATTCTTGACGAACTATTATCAACACAACACGTTTGGATGAAAAAAAACGCTATTCTCAACAAAGGAATAACTCGGGTTAGCTGCTATTCCGCTATTCCTATGAAATGTTGGGTTAGCGGCTATTCCAAGCTATTCCTTGATTCATCCAAACACACTAGTGTTTATTATAAAAAACCAAGGTTCTAAATAACGGCGCTATAGTGTTTTCGGACCATAAAAGGTATGGTGCTATCGGTGCTATAGCACCCTATAGTAGCGTAATATGGCAATAGCGTCGTTTTTTTTACTGTTCCGCTATGACGCGATAAACACTAATTTAATCTTTGTAAAAAATGAATAGATCACCTGCATCCTATGCCTATCATTGAACGTGCTTGCATAGTAACAAGACTCGCGAATTATTCACATTTAATTTGTTTTTTTGACGTTTCCGAACCAAACTCCGTCTAAAACGCAAAAAAACGTATAATACATTTTATTCGTGAATAAAATGCGTATAAAACACAAGTCACGTATTATTCGCGAGAAAAACGCAAAAAAAGCGCCATTTTTTTTTTGAATTTTTTTTTGCTTACTTATTGTACCAAATCATTCCTGAATTATATCCGAATCACAAATTTTTGAAATCGCCAAACCGAACTTTTAATTTGTCACTATGCGTGCTTGTTCTTTGATGCGAAATAAAAAAATACAAAAAAGAAAAACAAAATTAAGGATGTAGATCTTAAACCATGTGCAGCTATGGATGACTATCAACCATGACAACGACGCCTGTACCACTAAAATTGGGCCAAGGCCCAAGATGTCCATTGAATGCCCCGGCGGTGAAAGATTCCCAAATTCCTGTCTGGTCCTTTATTTTCCAATATTTTGAATATTTAGTCCCTACAACAATTAATTTGGGCCAAATTGTTATAACCCAATTAAGATAAGCAGATAGAGCCTGGCCCAATTAAACTATTGACTAGGTAAACCTAGCTCATCTCGGTTCTCAAAACATATCCTGCTCTAAAACACCATGGGCTTCTTCCCACGTCATTATAAATTTCACAATACACCTGTTCCATTAGACCATCATAGTGGGGTCCAATGCTCAGTGATTTGAATCGACTCCCAACTGTTCTATATAACTGGTTTTGGTTCACAGCCCTCTCTCTAATTCTCCAGAGCCGAGAAACCCTTCCCTCTCTACATTTTCCAGTGCTTCCCTCCATCTGTCTCCGTTGTATCTCCTCGCAGAGTGAGTTAGGGTTTCGTTTCTTCGAGAGAGAAGGCGCAAAGATGAGCGTCTGGAACTACGTGGTCACGGCGCATAAGCCCACAAACGTGACGCACTCCTGCGTCGGTAACTTCACCGCCCCCAACCAGCTTAACCTCATCATCGCGTATGTATTTCAAATAAAGCTGTTTTCTTTTACTAATTTACGTTTAGGGTTTGTGGATCTGGATAACACTGTTCCTTCGGGCTGTAAGTGGGAATAAATGTATATCTGGATTTGCAATTGCACTCCTGATTTCCAGTGAATTGGGGGAAGCTCTTTTTTTTTTTTTTTTCTAACATTGCATGTATCTTGAAAACTTGCATCTACTGGAACCGTGTAGGATACCAGTTGAGTGTTTTTTTTATTATTTCTATGTTTTTGCATTACCAATTGATGTTCTTGCTATGAGCTGGCTTTCTCTTGTATAATCCTTTTGTCTCTGTATGTATGTTCTTAGACTATTGCTTTCTCAGTTTTTTTTTTTTTTTTCCTAATTAGACTAGTGATGAAATCTGTGGCTCTCCGGCATTGCAATTTAAGTTTCTTTTAATACATGTTTAATTGGTCAAAAGCTCTTACCTATCTTTTTTCATTGGCTTTGGATGTATGCTTTTGATGTATTAAGATGGGCTTTTGAGATAATGCTGTTTGCACTAGAGAGCTCATTTTATGTACCTACTTGAAAGCATTGATGATAATAAGAACAAATTTGGTTAACTTAATATAAATTGACTGTCTGAACATATGCAAAGATGAAATGGAAGTTCAGGTGTTATGTATTACATGTTCCCTTTTTACTTGATACAACTTTACTTTATAACATTGGAAAAGAGGTCTGTTTTTTGTTACCACACTTCTTCTTAATGTTTTCTTGTCTGAACTTTTGTTATTTCTTTCAGCAAATGCACTCGCATCGAGATCCATTTGCTTACACCTCATGGCCTTCAGGTCTGTACTTTTCTCCTGACAAGTTGGGATTTTTTAATCCTTGATCAAGTCTCACCATACACAAAACTTTATTTAAGCACTAAACCAGGATGTGCTTGGTATCTATGCAGCTTTCATAATATGATTTCGTAGTATGAAAATACTGTGATGGTGATAATGGGGGATAATTGGGAAGGTTCTTGTGTCTCAAGTCCGTATTAGACTCAAAGCCCTTAGTTTGACTATTAGATGTAGCTTTTGTCAGTTTTATTGATCAACTTATAATCATTGGAGGAAATGTATTGATTATGTACCTATTGTTGATAATATTTCTTTTGTCCATTCGTAAATATTGTATTTGATTTCAGCCCATGTTGGATGTGCCAATTTATGGAAGGATCGCAACATTGGAGCTCTTTCGTCCTCATGTGCGCTCTCTCATCTTTCAGCAAATGTCAACAATTATTCAAAACTGATTGTCGTATTTTATCCTCCCCTAATCTCTCTCTCTCTCTCTCTCTCTCTCTCTCTCTCTCTCTTTTACTCTCTAGAATGAAGCTCAAGACTTTCTTTTCATTGCTACACAAAGGTACAAGTTTTGTGTGCTTCAGTGGGATGCAGAATCGTCAGATCTTATCACAAGGTCAGAGAAATTTTCTTTTTCATGATTGCATTCTATATTTAGCATGTTATTCCTAATGTATCAGCACTTGATTGGAGTATTTACTAAAATACAGAGCCATGGGTGATGTTTCTGATCGAATAGGTCGGCCCACAGATAATGGCCAGGTAGTATGAATCCTTATATATTCTCTTTCTGGTTTTGTCTAGAATTTTGAATATTTAAAAAAAATTATGATTGGTATTTTTTTATTGAATCACAGTTTTATATTTGTCTTATAGATTGGGATTATTGATCCCGACTGTCGGCTCATCGGACTCCATTTGTATGATGGCTTGTTCAAGGTAATTACGAAATTACTATTTCAACTCAAGTTCATTATATTTTATTTTTTTGTTATTAACTAATTTGCTTTGGTGCTGAATTCTAAATCTTTCTGTTATTGTTTTTCAGGTTATTCCATTTGACAATAAGGGACAACTTAAGGAAGCATTTAACATCAGGTACCGCAACACCTAAACTGATTCAAGCTTTGTTATGAGAAATGCTTTTGTAATTACAAATTTTTGTCTACATGTCTTTTCTACTTTTTAGGCTTGAGGAGCTCCAAGTTTTGGACATAAAATTTCTTTATGGTTGCTCTAAACCTACCATTGGGGTTCTTTACCAGGTACCGATACTTTCATGGCTAATTTTATACAGGTTTTAATCTCAAGAGATTGATGTATGTCAACTACTACAATATGCCAGCAACTTTGTTGACTTTAAAATTTTCATGTGTACCATCACTAAATTAGAAATATGTTAATCGTGCATTCAACACAAGTTAATCACATTGTATTGGTTCTTCTTTAACTGTGCTCAAAAGAAAATGCCCAAACTATTACCTTTTGTTCTATTTTCTAGCAATGGAGAGTTAAGTGTGAAGGAGTTTGGACATTTTTTTTTGTTGAGACTTAGTATGAACTACATATAGGGGCATGCATGGCATGTGTTTGTTTTACAGGGTTATGCTTGGTGTCTTCCTTTTAAAAGGGCATTTAAGGCAATTGTGAGTTTCGAATGGGTACAAAATCAAATTCCCAATGCATTTGATACGTCGAAAAATTAAAATGCTTCCTAAGTTAATGCAGGTGTTCCTTTCTTCCTTGAATCTAACACTCTTTTTTTTGCCATTTTAGGACAACAAAGATGCCCGCCATGTGAAGACATACGAGGTGTCCTTGAAGGATAAAGATTTTGGGGAGGGGCCATGGTCTCAAAGCAACCTTGATAATGGGGCTGGTTTGCTTATACCTGTACCTCTGCCTTTGGGAGGTGTGATCATCATCGGGGAGGAGACAATTGTTTATTGTAGTGCTTCTGCTTTTAAAGCTATACCAATAAGAACGGTACGTACTCTTATTTGTACCCTCTCATTTAGATATATGTTTAGTTGGGTAATTATCTGATCTTAAGGCCTAGACTTGGATTTATTTATATCAAACAAACATTATGCTTTGTGGATGGATTAGGATAAAATGAACCCAAGTTATAATGGATTCTTAAGAAAGTAGGGCTTTCATTTAATGTGAATTCCAAATCTGACTTGAGCTAGCTAATTTGTATTTGATACTTGGCTAAGTTCTGATATTTGCTCTTTCATTTTGGTTCTGTGCAGTCAATTATAAGAGCATATGGGAGAGTTGATACAGATGGTTCTAGGTACTTGCTCAGTGACCATACTGGACTTCTCCATTTGCTTGTAATCATCTATGAGAAAGAAAGGTATACATTATAATGAGATTAACTGACTTCATTACTAGTTTAGAATGATATCTTATAGATAAGGTTCCTCATCTTTTTGTATTTTCTTACTTATAAAAGGGTGACTGGACTTAAAATCGAGAATCTTGGGGAGACATCAGTAGCATCAACTATTTCCTATCTTGACAATGCTGTTGTTTATGTTGGTTCAAGCTATGGTGATTCTCAGGTTTTTACTTTTTTAAAGTGATACATTTTCTTTGCCTGTCATCCATTGGTCAAATATCATTTGCAGTAATATACCTAGCTTGATGGTTATTGCTTTACCAAAAGTATACGTTCTGAGGATTACTGTGCCGGCTTGTTAGTACTGGTAACTGCACCTAGTGGTATAGGACACTTTGTAGTTTCTGCATTAGCAATTTGAATAAATGTAAAAAACTACGAAATTGGAAAAAGAAGCAAAAAAAGAAGTTTGGTTACATATGAATATAGTGGGAAAAATGGCACGGTGGAGCTGGTTCCGTCACGGAACGGTACAGAATGGCACGGCACGCGTGTCAGTTACTTGCCGTGACTCGCGTGTCCCGTGCCGTGACCATCTTTTGAAACTTTGACACGTTACCTGAAAGATCTAGTCACGGCACGGCACGTGGTCACGCGAGTCACGTGTAATTAGGACCATTAGATATTGATTAAATGGTGAATCTTGAATAAACTTACTTAAATTATGATCAAATGGGCACGCGAGTCACGTGTAATTAGGACCGTTAGATATTGATTAAATGGTGAATCTTGAATAAACTTACTTAAATTATGATCAAATGGTCACGCGAGTCACGTTTGGTCACGACACATTCAGGCACGGCGTGACCACCCCTTGACATTTTGGTCACAGGACGGCACGTGAAAAATTAACTTGGTCACGACACAGCGCGGCACGAGACCAAAGTCACAGCGTGTTAGTCACGGCACGACACGACATGTTTTTTCCACTCTACATATGAACATACATTAAGCGAAAAACCTTGTGTAAAACAACATTTATCATGTAAAAGCCATATCCTGTATAATCACTATTATTTTCCATGTTCTTTGTTTGTGTTTTAAACTGGGCAGCCAGGAACTGAGACATTTCTCTCTTTCTCTGTACCGTTTTCTCTCATGACAGTTAATAAAATTGAATCTCCAACCGGATGCAAAAGGTTCTTATGTCGAGGTGCTAGAAAGGTATGTCAATCTGGGCCCCATCACTGATTTCTGTGTTGTCGATCTTGAGAGACAAGGACAAGGACAAGTCGTCACTTGCTCTGGAGCTTACAAGGATGGCTCTCTTCGTGTTGTGCGGAATGGTATAGGGATCAATGAACAGGTACTGCTCAAGCCTTTCTTTAATTATATATCCGTATCCCTCAGTGACTTGCAGCCTCAGTATCCCGCTAATGGTTTTAGAAAGAGGTAATTTGGTGGCTTCTCATAAAAACTGAAATTATCTTTACTTCTGCTAAACAAAGTCAAAAAGAGCAAGCATAAAAAACCTTTGCCCCTACCTCCTGCCAAAACTCTGGAAGTATATTTACATTAAGAGTGTGAAGAAAAAAGCGTAGTTGGTCATTGTCATCAATGGGCATGATATTTGGATATATTTGTAAGTTTAGAAAGCTTATGAAGTTTAGTGACTAGTATATCATTCTAAAAAAAATATTTCACGTACAATGAAAAACCAGGCAGCTGTAGAGCTTGAAGGGATAAAGGGGTTGTGGTCTCTAAAGTCATCTACTCATGACCCATATGACACTTTCTTGGTCGTGAGCTTCATTACTGAGACACGCTTTCTCGCAATGAATATGGAAGATGAGCTGGAGGAGACTGAGATCGAAGGGTTCGATGCACAGACTCAGACTCTCTACTGCCAGAATGCCATCAATGACCAACTTGTCCAGGTTTGAAGCGACTTGGCTCTTTTCTTTTTCGTGTTGTTTTGTCAAAGCAGGTTGTAAAATTGATAAATTTTCAGATCAGGATTCGACTATTTTTCTTAGCCATTTTATAACAAGATCATTTACCAGTATCTTTAATTTGGTATTATTTTTCTAGCAGAAACATAAATAGAACATTAAAAATAGGAAATGGAAGAACTGGTAATGGTATTGTCAATATGGAGAAATTATGAAATCTGCAGTAGATTTTAACTTATTTGAGGCTCTCATCCAAAATATATTAAGAAACACAAGTGAGAAATCACTGCTGTACTCAAGTAGAGAAACCAGAAACTACAGGAACATAGTGGTGTAGGTTGGTAAACTCTCTGGTAGCATAGTGTGAGATTGATTATCAGTTGTGCTAGGCGATATTTATGTTAATCATTCTATTTTTATTATGAATAGGTTACTAGCAATGCAGTACGATTAGTGAGCTCTACTTCCCGTGAGTTGCTTGATCAGTGGAATGCACCAGCTGGTTTCTCTGTAAATGTTGCAACAGCTAATTCTTCTCAGGTAAATAATATTTCATGGCGAATAGAAAAAGATGATTTTTGTTGTATAATGTATAAGTATCTTATGTCCTGTCATTGGAGCTGACTAATGCATTAGACTTGATCAAGTCATAATACCAAAACTAAGCATCTCGCTTAGAAGTACCTAACACTACAGAACGCTTGATGTCTGTGATGATTTTCCTTCCCAAGTATTAGCATAGCACCTAGTTCAAGTTGGTACTGATTGGCATGGTCCTGCTCACTTTAGTTTGCAGTCTGTTCCCAAATCATTTGGCTGTTGATATTTTCTAATCCTTTTAATTTGACAGATGTTAATGTGACAATTCAAAATTCAAATCTATGATATCTAATTCAAAAGTCCATTTAACTTTTTATCTGTAATTTCTTATTCTCCTGCAAACTTGTAGGTTTTACTAGCAACTGGTGGGGGTAATCTTGTATACATTGAAGTCAGGCAATCAAAATTAGTTGAAGTGAAGCACATCCAGCTTGAGTACGAGATATCCTGCCTTGATATAAACCCGATTGGTGAAAAGTCAATTCATAGCTCTATAGCAGCAGTGGGCATGTGGACTGATATAAGTGTCAGAATTTTCTCTCTCCCTGGGCTTGAGTTATTGAAAAAAGAGAATTTAGGTGGAGAGATCATCCCTCGTTCTGTTCTTCTGTGTGCCTTTGAAAGGGTATGTTTTTCTATCCCCTCTCTCCTTCCCTGATGAATGTCATTACTGTCCCCTGCTTTGTTGTGTTGTCTGCTTTGTTGTATTGTGTGCTTATTGGTTCTTGTAAATGGTTGTAGAGACTGGGTTTACTGAACGCCCTTGGTGTCTTGGGTCTTATAAAAAAAAATACATGGAAACAAAGTAATATAAACACCTGCATTCAATTTCCTGAAACAAAGCAAACCAAGTACATACAAGTTTGTTACTGAAGGTACACTATCAACAAATCAGTATCAGTCAGGGCTGGTATGTTCTAGTAATATGGGCCTTCTGCTTTGGTGGGATATCTCTCTTGTTCTCAATTCGTAATGAGGTATTATCCTCTTAGCAAGTAATGAAGTTACCTGGATTTTCCTCCCAATTCTTAAAGCAAGAAATCATTTTTATATGAATTATGGGCTTATCCTTATTTGTTGTTTGGGTATAATATCTTGTAATGTAATCGCATGTGTACTAACATACTTGCATTCCTTCTGGATCCAGATACCATATTTGCTGTGTGCACTTGGAGATGGTCACCTGTTTAGCTTTCAACTGAACACCAGCACTGGTGCATTGGCTGATAGAAAGAAGGTTTCTCTTGGTACACAGCCTATCAGCCTCCGTACCTTCTCCTCGAAAGATACAACACATGTTTTTGCCGCATCAGATCGTCCAACCGTCATTTATAGCAGCAACAAGAAAATACTTTATAGCAATGTCAATCTCAAGGAGGTCAGCCACATGTGCCCTTTTAACACGGCTGCTTTCCCTGACAGGTATAATATAACACAGTACCAACATGTCCAGAAAGCCCCCAAGTTAACAAGAAATCTGCAGAAAGCCGCTGCACTTTTGTTACTTGCAAAGTCCTTGCACTGATTTTAAGTGCATTACATTAGCTGGTATTTAATTCAGTTAGTACTTCGAGATAAATGGAAGGATTTTTGTGGAAAAGTATGACTAAAATTGTTGCTAAATATACCGACTCTGTATTTTGCACGTATCAATAGAGCACTATATTACCTTTTTATATTCTCATGGTGTCAGTTGTGTTATTTAGTTGGAAAAGTAGTGCCGGGGATCGAGTTGTAAGAAGGCTTAAATTTTGTAATTTCAAATTGTCAAGCGTTTCAAGAAATACTTGATATTTTAAGGACTTGCAAATTTCACCAAGTTCTAATTAATTTCTTATTTGGTTCAACAACATCAGCTTGGCAATAGCAAAAGAAGGAGAGCTGTCGATTGGCACCATAGACGACATTCAAAAGCTCCATATACGCACAATTCCGCTTGGGGAGCATGCACGGCGAATCTGCCACCAGGAAAAATCTCGCACCTTTGCGATCTGCTCGTTGCGGCCCGCAAGCAATGAAGATACGGAGATGCATTTTGTTCGGTTGTTAGATGATCAGTCATTTGACATAATCTCAACCTATGGGCTTGATGCATATGAATATGCTTGCTCTGTTCTTAGCTGCTCTTTCGCTGAAGACAGCAACGTATACTACTGTATCGGCACGGCATATGTACTCCCAGAAGAAAATGAACCAACCAAGGTGATTAGTTTTGATGTGATATCCATATTTATTGTGCTAGTTCAATTTACTACAGGGAAGAAGGCACACGTCGTACACTATGAAAACATTATCTGGGTACTTCGCTTCCATTTTTTTTCTTTAACAGGTGCCAGTTTGTTATATCAGTGGGATTCTGAGGGGTGTATAAAAAAAATGTTGTTGGAGATGTAGTGTATAGAAAATGAACTTTGCTACAAAGGCATGTAAGGCTTATACTTTATGGTTGGTGTATAGGTGAAACCTTTAAGATATCCATTATTGTTTAGTAGATTGTCCGCTATACCCTGGATGTTGTACTGGCCAAAATCTGTCTTATGTGACAGCTTACAAAAGAAGGCAAATGTTAACAATGAATTTCCAAATTGGGTACAAGCAATGAAGGTCTGGACTACCAACTGACCATTTTGCTAAATGACTTGGAATGGATACGGGCAAATTATCTTACATGCAATCAACTTGTGTAGGGACGCATTTTGATATTTTCTGTAGAAGATGGAAAGCTACAACTGCTTGCTGAAAAAGAAACAAAAGGTGCTGTCTACTCTCTGAATTCATTCAATGGGAAATTGCTCGCAGCCATAAACCAGAAAATCCAGCTGTATAAGTGGGCTCCCAGAGAAGATGGGTCGCACGAGCTGCAGTCTGAATGTGGACACCATGGCCACATATTAGCATTGTATGTTCAGACCCGTGGCGATTTCATTGTTGTTGGAGATTTGATGAAGTCTATTTCATTGTTGGTTTATAAGGTATGCGGCTGTATTTATAGAAGTTCATTCCAAATCTAAACCCATTTACATCTTGGTCGGTAATTTTAGTACCATTTGGGTGTCTGCAGTCTCTCTTTTGAATACCAACACATATTGAAACAACTGAAAGCACCTGAAATGTAGTATATGGTGTTATTTGTCCTGACACCTCGCTTTGGAATTGGTATGGCATTAACAAATATAATGTACGTGGTGCTATTTCCTGTGGAATTTGTTTCTTTTTGCGACGCTCAGTGTTCTGGCTATACTGTTATCTAGTAATTAATTGTGCATACTGGTGTTTTTCTGTCTTGAGTAAATATTATTCTTAATGCTAAATGCTGGTTTTCTTGTTTCAAAATGTTATGCTAAATAGCATGAGGAAGGTGCAATAGAGGAGCTGGCTCGTGACTACAATGCGAACTGGATGACTGCTGTTGAAATTCTTGACGATGACGTGTACCTAGGCGCTGAGAACAACTTCAACCTCTTTACAGTTCGCAAAAACAGTGATGCTGCTACTGACGAGGAGAGGGGCCGGCTTGAGGTCCTTGGTGAGTTCCACTTGGGTGAATTTGTTAACCGTTTCCGGCATGGTTCTCTTGTCATGCGCCTTCCTGATTCTGACACCGGCGCCATCATCCCCACAGTCATTTTTGGCACTGTCAATGGTGTCATTGGCATCGTAGCGTCTCTACCTCATGACCAGTATCTGTTTCTTGAGAAGTTGCAGGGGAATCTGGTCAAGGTGATCAAAGGAGTTGGTGGGTTGAGTCATGAGCAGTGGAGGAGTTTCTACAATGAGAAAAAGACAGCTGATGCAAGAAATTTTCTGGATGGGGATTTGATTGAGTCATTCTTGGATTTAAATCGGGAGAAGATGGAGGAGGTGTCAAAGGCTGTGGGGGTCCAAGTCGAGGAGCTCTGTAAGAGAGTTGAGGAACTGACAAGGCTTCACTGAGTGGGATTTTTGCCCTGGCATGATGAGGAGGTAGATCTTTGATAAATGATGTTTCAAAAAGCTCGTGAAATTATGCATTGTATAAATAGTCTTAGAATTAAGGTTGCGAGTTTGTTTTGATTTTTTGGATAGATGCTTTAGGTATACTTTGTAATGCCTGTATAACCTTAAAACTGTTGCAAGTACTTTGTTGAGAACATTTCCATATGTTGATGAGGGAGCGATGCACTTCACATAGTGATTCATGATATTTTTTGTCAAAAAAAATGATTCATGATATTACGGGCTTTCAACTTTTTGATGCCTACCAACTCCAGAAAGTAAAAATAATCGAGCAAAATACAAGTATAGATTGGAATGTTAAACTTATTACTTTTGACTGGATTTTTAATCTTATATTACTTTGATTGTCATAGTAGGGGTGTAAAGTGCAAACGTATGATTGGATAGTTGTAAAATTATATATGTATCTATTATTCAGATACATATAATTAAAATTTAAAATTATATCTGTATCTGTTCGTGTTTGCTATTTTTTTTTTTTTTTTGGGAGTAAAAGCCCTTGGGCCTTAGGCGTTCGTGCTGAATAGCACCATTTTTTTTTGTGGAAATCGACGAAAGCACATCTTTCGATAGACGAAAATATTGTTACATGCTTGTTTTATCGAGGACGTCCGTAATTAACGGATCTGCGAAAAAAATTGGGTGTGCATAGTCACAGATTGAAAAGGTGCTCGTGCAAAAATTATGAACACTAAGGGTGTGTTCGAGAGAGGGGGAGAAACTCTTCATTAAATAGGAAGAAGGTAACACGCGCTCAGATTGGAGCTGTACGTTCACCTGTTTCAGAAATGAGGAGATCGGAGGAAAGAAAGAAAGAAAAATGATACTATGTCAAGGAAAACTCGACTACAAAAGCTTGATCTGTGCCCTCCCAGCACGTATTCCTTCCTTCGCCTCCTGTTCCCTTCCTCTGCGTGAGTGATTTCTAAAGCACAACTTAAATCTTCATAAGAGCGCGCTCGTGCTCAATCTCGATCTTGATGCTGATGATCTGTGTACCAATTGATCTCACTGGACTTTTTAAAGAACCTTTAGACTCGTTTGTCAGGGGATTGTACGGGATGTAATTTGACGGGTTTGAGAATTCATTTTTTTTATTTGCGGGAATCCATACTCATAAGTATGCACGAGAATAATTATGAGAATGTATTAAATGAGTGTTCAGTTGTACCATGAAAATAGTTGTTGAAAATCCAATTTTTATCTAAAATACTTGATATTGATAAAATAATTATTAATTAAATTAAATTAAATCAATTAAACAATAACATAACAATATTTCCATTTTTCTTAATTAAATCACCGAAAATTATAGATCATTATGGTGATTAATACATATTTCCATTTTGCTTAATTTTTTTTAAATTATACAATTATATTTATTAATAAAATTATAATTATGCAATTAAATAAAATTGATTAAATAATAATATTATATAGATGAAACAGTTCTAATAAATAAACATTACTAAAAGTAAACATTTAAAAATATGTAATTAAAAAAAAAGAAAACAAACAAACATTTAAAATATGTAATTAAAAAAAATAGTAATAATATTTAAAATCAGTAACAACAATTAACATTTCAAATAAATCAGTTGTGCTGGGTGCGGTTCATAAAGTCAAAAATAACATTGCCTCTGCCTAGTTTTAGAAAAAAAAAAAAATTATATTATATACTGGTTAAATTACAAAATATTAGAGGTGCCGTGCATACTCTTCTTTTAATTTAGTCATAACAAGCAAATAGATATATTGTTAACAAGCAAACAAAATCCGGTGCTGTGCTGGGTGGGGTTAAAAAAACACTATAGACAATAAACTATTTATATATACACCTCCTATTGTTCCGACTTCCGAGAGATAAAATTGAGGAAGAGAGGGAGCGACGAAATAATTAAAAAAAAAATCTGGATTTAGTGAAAAGAGAGAGGAGAGAGAACGTGGGAACAGAAATAATGAGATATGAGTGAAGGTTTTTGATCCCGAAAATTTTACACTAAATTGGAATTGAATGGATTATTTTCACGAGAAAATCTGGCCCAAAATTTTGCTGCCGAACGCCAAACGGGATCAAAAAATCATTTGGTCCCAACCCATCAAATTTCCAATTAATAAGGACTTCGCTGCAAAAAAAAAAAAATTAAAAGTTTTTCCTTTAGGGGCACTAATCAAATTAAAAAAAATTGACTCCATCACTGATCAAATTAAAAGGTGCTGTGTAAAATTTATCTGATACTCGTATTATATACATATTTCTTTTTTCAATAGTACACAATTTATATTCATATTATCCGTGAAATTAGTAGTTTTAGATTTTCTTTTCTAAACATTTACTGTTTTTATATATTACTATACGAGTAAGGCTTGCGTGATATGGATAGTATAAGGACATCCGTGCTACGGTATGTTTATAAACTTCAAACTTCGATTTAAGTAGCTTAATAAATTGGTTATATAATAATCTTGTAGAATACTAATTTTCACTATTTTTTATGATTTATGATTTATGTAAGATAACAGAAAATAGCCTAAAATATTAACAATTTTCTTTTATTTTTAGACTATCTTTCATAAATCATAAAAAATAGTAAAAATTAATATTCTACAAACTTATTATATAACCAATTTATTGAGCTACTTAAATCGAAGTTCAAAGTTTATACGATATGTTTTTGAAACCGTAGCACGAATGTCCTTATGCTATATATAGCATCTTAGCCTTACTCTTACTGTATATAGAAAAATATATTTTTTCCGAATTATATCCAAAAAAGGGGAAGACTGGAAGAGAGATTCAGTTCGGACTCACATGAAGAATTACTGGAGGTGTCCAGTCTTTTTTTTAATTTCTAATTTTTTACAGAGTTGTTGGGACTGAAATACTAATCACCTAGTTAATTATGAAACCGGTTACTCCAAAATTGTAAGAGAGAAGGCAAATATATCATGTAGGTAAAAACTTTTGACAGTAAATTAACCATTTACAAATCAAGTCCAAAGAAGAATCACCAATTACACCAGCCAAGATTCAACTTATTACACATGGGATGAATGCTTCATGATGGGGTAGCAATGGCAGCACCACCCGACCCGTTAATACCTTCAAATGCTTGCACACAAACACTGGCAAAACCTGTTAAGCCCTGAAACACATTTGGCAAACCTGTTTGCAAGTTGTTTACAGTCATTGCTCTGCTCACCTGGATCGAATTCAGATACTTCACTTTCTCTTCTTCGACCCGTTTCTTGAGAGACTCAAGCTTTGCCTCCTTGAATAATGGATCCTGACCCTCTATGACTGTACCCGGACCTTCTTTGTCACTTTGCCCGAGGGAGGCAAGCTTTTTCTCTAGCTTGGCCTCATACAGGTCAGATCTCTTCTTGAGTCGTCTTTCTTCGGCTTGTTGTAATACTACTGAATGTATTACAGATAAAAAGTTCTTGATGGAGTCTGCTGCTGCCTGATTAGATAAAAGATAAGAAGTATGAATTAGGAAAAATACAAAACCCAAAACCAAAGAAACATATATATTTTTTAACATATTCTGTGCTTTCAACATGTTTTGTTTATTTCAAAATTTTAGTTAGCACTTGATTTCTTTTGGTACCATTTTGGGCAAATTCAGTAATATTGAACCGGTATCACCAATTATTACTGTTACAATGAGTGGGTTTTTGAGTGTGCTTGTGTGATAGTCAGTGGGAAGGTGAGAAAAATGGTGTTTGGTCACCAAAACTGCTGTGAATCACTGGGAACAGGTACAGCACAACTATTCATTAATTCTTGGAATCAGTACCTTCTCTGGTAGCTGATCAAACACACGATTCAGATCCTCGCAGAGAGCACGGAACCCAATGCCAGGACTCATGAACCCAACCGGGTCTGGCAAACCATCATTGAGTTGTACCCACTTGTAGAGTGTTTCAATGTATGCTCTCTGAGAAGAAACAAGGTTGGAGAAGGAGACATGCCAGTTGGCAACCTCCGTTTCAAGCTGACGTGCAGCCTCGCGATGCGGGTCAGTTGTCGGGTCACTTCCTGGACGGTTTTCAAGGAGAAGTGCTTTTTGGGCCACATGGGTCTGGACCTGGTGGCACTCGTACATCTCTCTCCACATGTGCGCAAGACTTGGGTATGAAAAAGAAACAATGAGTTGAGGCCAAGTTGGCTATGTAATATGATCTATCAAAAAATGAGGCCACATTGGGCTAGATTAAGGATAAATTGCACAATTCAAATTAGTTAAGGCTAACTTGGATTTAGTCCGTATCTGTTGCAAAATTAGGGTTACAATTTGGGCCTAATTGGGGCCTAATTGGACAATTGCAAATAAGTGAAACTGGCACAATGTATTCTTCACGATGATAAAATTTACAGAGAAATATCTTCAATAAACTCAATTATACCCAGCAGAGAGCTCGATCAACTGAGGAAACAATTCTTCATCTCTTAGCACCACAATTGACATAGAGGTCGCGTTCACCGCCTCTTGCAAAGAAACTTTACGGATCTGTAGTTCGTCGATTTTCTCTCTCATTTTTTCAGCTTGGACCAAATCATGATTTCCTACCTCAAGCTTCTGCAGATCTGAGAAAAACTTTTGGTACGAAAATTTGGTCTGCTCTTCATCCTACAACACATTGCACATTTGATTGGTCAAGGGGCACTTTGGGTACTTGAGAAATAATTAACTATAGGCTAATTTTTTTCCTAACATTCCAATGTTGTTGAGAGAGAGATTTATGATTTGTTCGCATTGGGTAAATGGAGGTTAATTTGGGCTAGGATGGGTATGGTAGTTGATCAATTAAGGTCTTTTTGCACAATTAATTCTTTATTGAGCTAAAGTTTCAGATAAAAGGAAAATGATATGCTTCGATAACTGTGAAATGTTATGGTTTACCATGACTAGTTTGTATAGTCTTTGCTCCTCTTCAAGGATCTTGTATAAAGTATTTCCATGGCTGTAACTATTAGAGTTTGAATTCCGGAAAGATTTGTCGATGCCATTAGCTGGTGCAAATTTGAAAGAACGGTTAAAAGATAGCGTACTAAACACTTTTGCAGACTTCAATTTTTTCCCTGCAAGATCAAAATTTGTCTTTGTTAAAAACAATAATGTGCATATAACCTTAAAATTATAAAGCATGCAGCTGATATGACATACATTGTGTAAAAACTATCATTTATTTTCATAATCCATCAGGAGGTGAGAATACAGATGAATAACATTTGTGATACCAATACACGAGATAATTCAATTGCCTTTAAATTTAACAGGTTTATATTGTTTGCAATTTGTTTGGTTACATTACTAATCAAGATTACTGCAAGTACTAGAAAGCAGCTAAACAGCACCGTTTCAGTAGATACTTCTATATACCAGCATAAACTGCAGACCTTTATCCAACACTCCATGCAAAGCGAAGTGTTAAATAATGTTGCATGTCATGGCAAGATAAAATTTTCTTCTCCTATGAATTTAAGCTGGATATTTTTTTCTCTTAAATAAACATACCTTTCTTCCCATCAATTTCCCGATGCTGAAGTCGGCCACTATCCATCTCCAAAAAAGACACCACATCATGGCCACTTGCTGCAGCCTTTAGAAAATGCTCATCAATCTCCCTCACAATCTCTATCAAACTCTTTTTATTCCTCCACAACACCATTGGTTCCACGTCAGACTCCTTTGTCTGCCAGCTGGCCTGGGAAATGTTATCCTCCCTCGATTCTGTCCCTAAAACCTTCCCCTTTATCTCGCTTGCAAATTTATCCAACTTTTCATCCTCTTCAAAATCTATGTTTGTCTCATCCCAATATTCATCATCCAAATCCTTTGTACTACAATTAATCAAAGTACTACTTTGCAACAAAACAGAAGAGGAATTTAGGGTTACGGGAGGGTCAAATGGGTCGCATAGTTTCCAATCCACTCCAGGAGGTGGTGGCGGCGGCCGGGGCGTGACGCAACTCTCTGTCTCACTATCAATCTCACTGTAATTATCTCGGGTGCAATTCTCCGGCAGCTGTCGATTGTATTTGAGTGCAATTGGGCTAAATTGTGGGGGAGGCGGCGGCGAAGGGGGTAAAGAGGGTGGCGAGCGTGGTGCCAGGAGGTGTGAAGGTGGGGTTTTTGTGGGGTCCACAGGTGATTCCACCTCAGCAAATTGTCGAAGAGCCGAACCTGTGTCCCGCAAGGATCTCAGGTATGCAAAATGGGCAGCTGCCAGGTGGGCCCTGCATGTCAGAAGCTGCTTGATTAGCTTCTTTCTCTGCTTGCACCTCCTCACTGCCTCTTCGTCTTCTACTTTAGAGGCAACACACCCCATGCTACCTGTGAGAAGCAAAATAGATATGTTATTTTTTTCAGAAAAAAGTAAAAGGAATAGTCAAAATTCCACAATAGATCATAGATGCATGCAACTTCACGAGTCAAAGGGAGAGAATCTGGAAATTCATTAAAATAACACTTTGAAAAAAGCCTTCCTTTCTCTCGCCATGGACTAAAAATTTTGCATCGAACAAAAGCAATTGAGAATAAATTCCAGCATTTATTCCTGATTGGGTTTTCTCTTTTTGAGAACAATGTGGTATACCTCGAATTGGGTTTTCCTTTTCTGATACCAAAATTACCAACAAATATACCACTTACAGTTAAGAAAGAAGAAAAGGAAAGGTAGAGAGAAAATAGACACATACAGACAATTCGTTAGCTTAAAAGCAAAGCGGAAAGAAGAATCGAAAGGGGAAAGGGTTAGAGCCTTTTCAAATAGTAGAAGCAAGGTCTGAAAAGAGGACAGGAGAGAATGAGAGCAGAAATAGTGCAAAAATTACATTTCTATTTCTCTCCTTTTCATGTGTAAAGAGTATACAAAATTACAAATGGATTGAAGGACAGGAAGAAGAAGGTGAGGTGAGGAGAAAAAGAAGCCTGACAGTGATGCTGCTGTTACTGCTCTCTTCTTTCGATAGAGACTAGAGAGAGAGGCCTCGTAATTGTATTGTTTATTACTAAAGAGAAAGAGCGAACGACTTTTAAAAAAAAAAAAAAAAATCGAAAAAGAGCAAACGAGCAAGTCCTCTGTTTTTTCTCGCGTACAATAATCATCCAATTTATGCAATATATTTCGACTTCATATCACATGAGATAACAGAAATTCTGAGAAAACATAATTCCCATTACATAATGATATTCATTTAATTTTTGTCAAAAACTATAGTTAAAAAGTAGTTACTTTCTTATGCTCTTTTTAAATAAATAAGAAAAATATATTTTCTGAATATTTAGTGAAGATGCATATCTTTGATCTTTGTCATCAGCAACATAGTACAGTGTTTTAAAATACATATTTTATGCAGCATGCAGAAGGTCACCGCATACCGCATATACGGTTTTTAATGCGGACGTGTATATGCGGATTTTAAAATAAAAACATGCTACACTAACAGCACACTTAACAAATTATGCGGCCTTATATAAATATTTAATAAGGAAGCATGCATATTAAAAAATTTAGTATAGAAGCCCAACGGCTATTCACGTGAAACTCATGTTAAACCTCCTACCTTCTAAAATAAAACCTTATTTCTATTATTTGTTACTAATGGACCATAATAGCACGTGAATTCTAGAGCTATTGAAGCCCGATTGCTTTAAATTATAATAAACTAATGTAAAAGCTGAAATCACGTGAATCTCTTGGAGTCCGTCCGGTTCTGTGCTAGTCTTTAGTTCCAACGCTTAAAATCAAAAGAAAGAATATTTTTCAGAGCCTATAAAAGAAGTCGCACGGACTAGAGAAAATTTCACTTGACTGGACATACGTCCGGATGAGTATATTGGGGCTCCAGATGTTCCTGCATATCGGATCCTTTTCATATTTTGAATTTTTAATTAGTAAATATTAACATTTGAATGGTTGTATGCAAAACTGCATATATGACGGCATATTAATTTTCTATGCGGAAATCAATCGCAAACGTATATGCGGCCGCATAGATTGCATTTTATTGCATTGGAGTAGTGTGATAACACCAAAATATAAAGTTCTCTTTATATTTCAAAGAGAATGACAATTGCTAAAAAAATAGAAAACATAAATAAAAAATAAATTTCATTTTGATTTATTTATGTTATTTCATTTCTCTGCAATTGGGAAACTAATTGGCTAAATAAAGGATATTGGAAACCTACAAAAGGGAGTTCATTTGGAAAGTTGTGAGGCCCATTTAAAGATGGTTTGTTTATCTCTTATGGTCTAATTCTGTTGCTAAGAACTGACATGCGGTCCCACTTCCAAACAAAGCCCCAAATTTCAGTGAATGTATAACAAATATTTCCACAGAGAAATGTAACAGAGAATACTGAGTTGGTAGAAAGGAGAATGGAAGACAGGTAAGAAAAGAAAGAGCAGCCGAGGATGTGGAACCCATTTTAATTATTTATGGATTAGTTCATACTTAAAATAAAATTTACTGAGAAAACGGAGAATCTTGTAAGATTGATTTCTGCTTTTTTTTTTGTTGTTGTTTTTTTTTTCAGATCAGAAATAGAGCAATTTTCATTGAAAAGCAATTAAGGAAACATGTCATTTGTTGGGGAAAAAAAATGTGATGATACTTTTTGGTTTTTAATTTATCAAGGTCTAATAGTTGATGAAATTTTCACAAACGGAATTTGTACATAATTTAGACTTGTGTATTCATCAATGAATGGAGTCCGAAGCAAAAAAAATTTTGAAATAAAGACAATGGTGAAGACTTCAAATTCTATACTTTTATTATTATAATAAAAAAATATCCGGAGTTCTAACTTATGACATCTCACATAAAAATCATCTGACCATGTTTTTTTTGTACTAAATCAAATTCTAGTTCTTCAGTCGGAAATAAAATTATTTCAATGTTAAAATCATTTTTAGAGAATATTTAATCCGGCCAAAATAATATACACACAATGTATTAAGAAATGGGAATCTGATAGTCGGTCAGAGTCGTTTGATCAGCATTAAAATTTACACAAAAGACTTTAATATTAATGCGTACAGATTTTGATACGGATCCAATAATTTCAACCGGATATCCATCGGGCCATCATTTATTTCATCCATTTATTAAGAGTACTTCACTACTTTGGTGAAAAAAAAACGAAGTTCTTTCTAACTTTTATTTAAATGAGGGTTCAAATGCCTTCATTTTTTTGTGTCTTCGTCATGTTTCTATTTTTTAAAAATTAAATAATTCAAAGTTTAAAACTTAAACGTTAAAATAAAACCGTTAGATGTGATTTATGTGAAAAAATTATCACATTTTGATTGTGTTTTTATGTGAATCAATAAGTTAAAAAATCAACGTTTAGAAATTATCCACATTAGTATATATTTTTACAAACTTAAAATGACAACCAAAATAAATTTTTTACACGTGCACAGATAAAATGATTTAGTTCATATCCAACAGTTTTATTTTAAATTTAAAATTTAAAATTTTGAATTAGTAAAGTTTTTAAAAATAAAGGAGCTTTTGAACCCTCTTATTTTTAAATACTAGATGGCAGAAGTAGGAAATAACAACCTTTCATAAGGATTTTGGGAAAAGAGAACAAAAAATGTTTTTGGTCCCTGATCAGTGTACAGAGGACTTGAAATGAGAAAACTAATGGAAGCATAGAATAATGGCACAAGACACGAATAATTAATTTCGAGATGGTGCGTGTTGCCTGTACATAATTTGGTGTCAGACTGTCAGTCTTTGCTTGCTTTCTTTTTATTATTTCAGATACGACAAACCCATACCTTCTAATAAATTCTTTAAGCCTGCTTAATGCCCATAAGGTCTTGAAAAAAAAAACGAAAAAACAAAAAGCACTGCAACATTCAATTAAATTAAAAATTAGTTAATCGCAAACTGTATCAATAATTTTGATTGCGGATTAAATGTGGCCGCAGTGACCATAAATATGACAGCGAACAGTTACTGTACACCTCTCGCTGCAAACGATCAAGATATAATCATTTTTCCTTTTTCTTTGAAAAAAGAACCATAGTGGTCCCGATTTTTTTTAAAATATCCCAAAATAAAAACAAATTATTTAAAATAACCAGATTGGTGAAAATTTTTTAAAAAAACCCAAACCGTCAATAGTTTTGGCGGTCCAGAATTTTTATTTCGAACCGCCAAATTTCCTGGCGGTCCGAGATTTTTTTTTTCCGAACAGCCAATATTTCTGGCGGTCCGAGAATTTTTTTTTTTTTTTTTGTAAATTTTTTTAGGCACCGCCAGGAAATTTGGCGGTTTGGGCATTTTTAAATTTTTTTTCAGATTGTTGGTTATTTTTAATAATTTGTTTTTATTTTAGGGTATTTTTTAAAAAATCGGATAGTGGTCCATCGACGCTTGAAAGTTAAATTATTTTACAGGTTAGAACTTTTTAAATTATTTTTAAAAGACCTTGAATTATAATACTAAATTTTAAATATGCGACTATTTAAAAAAAAACTAATATTTTGATAAACAATAATATGTGCGGTCATTTTTTTTAATACCCAAAAAAAAAGAAATTTACAAAACTGCCTACTGTATCGATTTTTTTTTAAATCTACTCAGACCGCCTGGCCTATGGGCAGTCCAGATCTCTAGTGAATCGCCTGGGGCTGGGGTGGTCCACTAGGGACCTGACCGCCCACTGCCCGGGTGGTCCTCTATTTTTTTTTTTTTTTTAGAGAGACACCTTAATATTTATGAGTGAGATGTTGTAACTTTTTATAACTTTGATTTGATTTGTCAGCTGGATATCACAAGTTTAAAGATAACACTAATTAAGGACTTGACCTTGATTCAAAAAATTTCAAGTTCTGATAGCTTGTTGATATTTTAAAAATTTTGATTAAATGATATCTTGGAGCTTTGATCTTTTTCTCTTTATTTCTGGTATTAAAACAGTAGTTTAGAGTTACTAAAATATGTTCAAATCTCAAATTAGATCTTTGCCCATGCAAAAAGCAACCTAAACTGGCCTCTAGTATGGTACCAAGTCCAAACTCAGCAGCCAAGCACTAAGCAAAGGCCACTGGTATAGTGCAATGCACTAAAAATATCAAATTTGACCTCTACCGGTAAATCAGCAAGTATTGACTGATACAAGAACCAAACTGTAAAAGTGATTATACCATCATGTAGAGCATTAAAAAATACACAGAATTGATACAAATTTCAATTTATTTGGATTTTTCTATAGTTAGTTATGAATTTCCAAAGTTCAGCTTTCGAAAAAACTTTAAACATCCATAACTTTGGCTAGGAAAGTCGGATTTGAGCGTATGACAACTTTTCGGAAAGGGGGGGGGGGCGAGATGATCCGATTTTGCCTAGGTAGTACATTGGGTATCGTTACATCGAAAGCATCAGAATTTCAAAAAAACGTCGTTTAGTGCCTCAAAAACTCAGTTTAAGTTTTCGTTCGACGGTAGACGTACAATGATCGGTGTTTTGTTTAGTCATAACTCATAAGCCTAAGATATTATTCAAGAATTATTCATATAATTATTTTAAAATGAATTTATTATTTATTGTGTTCGTTTGCCTATCTCCAAGCAAATGGTATATATTGACAATAATCAAATAATTTAATTATTCTCTCTCTCGCTCTCCAATTATTCTCTAAAAAAAAAAAAGTTGACATCATTGATACACCCTAAACAAGAAAACATGAAAATATTAAGGTCTCTCTCTAAAAAAAAAAAAATAGAGGGCCGCGTGGGCAGTGGGCGATCAGGTCTCTAGTGGACCGCCCCAGCCCCAGGCGGTCTGCGTAGATTTAAAAAAAAAAACGATACAGTGGGCAGTTTTGTAATTTTTTTTTTGGGTATTACAAAAATGGCTGTAATATGTATATTTTTTAAATTGTATAATTACTTGAAAGAAATTACTCAGATATAGTTAATACAAAGTAGTACACAGTGTTATTTTTCTCAAATCCATGCAGTCAAACTGTATGCCTGAATATCATTATACAGTTTATAAATACAAATAATTTCATATTATAAACATAGGCCTAATTAATTTAATTTGGTGCAAATTTTGATAGGCTATGTAACGTGTAGCCTCTCTTTTGCATCACGCGTGTGGTTAAGAGCTCAATTACTGTTTTTAGAATCTGTACCTGCTTTCATAAAAATATTGACAGCAAGTGTACCAATTAGGATTTAAATTAATAATCAAAGATATTTATTTAGAAAAAAAATATATTTATTCAAATCTGTTCTTACAATTTGATTATATGGCTGATAATGATATCAATAATGATTCATCGATCCGCTCTCATCATTTTTATCGTTGCATATGTAGAGTGTAATACCAAAATTCATTTATATGTTTTTATTTATCATAATTACATTCTATTCGATTTGATCTCTTACATGCTCGATATCTATTTTACTCGATCGATTTCATTCGCTTCCAACACTACGACCACAATCGGTCTAAGTTGACTAGCAGAGGCGAAAGTAGATGGAGAAAACGAAGTATCAAACACTCCATAAAAAAAAAATCAAATCAAATCAAATCAGTTTTAAACTTTTACAAAAAAAAAAGTATATATATATAGAGTAAGGCTACGGTGAGTTGTGAAGTAAAACACATTTTTACTTCACGCAATATCTTCATTTTCAAAGTTCAAATAGCCGATCCAAACCGTTAGATGTTTAATCTATATTAAAATATGCTTGGAAACTAAATTTTATATTTTTTGGAATTTTTTTTACTGTTTATTAAGCCACTTTGAAAATCCGGGTGAACAATAAAAAACACTAAAAATTTCTAGACTGCTGGATTGATGATTTTCAAAGTGGCTTAATAAATAGTAAAAAAAAAATTCAAAAAATGTAAAATTTGGTCTCCAAGCACATTTCAATATGGAGATCATGTTGAGCGATTCGAATCGACATTTTGAACTTTAAAATCACAAAATATGAGCGTGAAGTAAAATAGTCGCTTTACTTCGCAACTCACCATAGCCCAACTCTATATATATATAATATTAATCTTCTCATAGAATAAAATTACGTAATACTTATTTATCCACCTTTTTCTATCTTAATTTGGTGGTTTCATCTCTGTCGGCTAGTCACCTCTGGTTGTGCAGTTGCTCAACAAAATTTGTCAACATAAAATAGGAGCTATTTGGGAAGTTACTGACTGAAATGGCAAACACAAAATTAGAAAGTGTGGGGCTTAAGAGTGGTTAATATTAGTTGTGAGTTGTGAGCCTACTTGTCTAGGAGGAATATTTTGGTGGTAACTGGTAACCATAGTAGCAGTAGAACTGTAGAAGAGTATAAAGTTAAGTTGGTTCAAGTCTTTCAAGGGGTCCATGAGGGGAGAGGGGGGCGTCCGACGTTTATCGGACCACTTTTGTGTTCGATGAGTTCTCTTCACCGTCAGATCTGCTTTAAGATTCACGCTTGCAATTTCGCGTCTGCTTTAAAATCCGTACACACGAATCCTAAAGCAGATCTGACAGTGAGAGAACTCATCGAACACAAAAGTGGTCCGATGGCCATCGGACAGCCCCCTCTTCCGTCCATGAGAGGAGTTGAATATACAAGCTAAATTGCAATAGAAGAGTTGGGTTTTCTTTAAAAAATATCATAGTAAACAAAAACTAAATAAATATTCTCTCAAAAAAATTATCATAGTTTTTTTTTTTTTTGGGTACTAATTCACTATTGTTTTGACAAAGACGGAGCTGAAATCGTTAGTAGAATGACTGATGATACATAATTTTATAATTATATTTAATCTCCAGTGTATTTTTATATTTTTCTGAAACTTCTAAAAGAAATTACAGCTACGGGCCATGGGGGCAAGTGCCACACATGGTAAAATTGTACTTTTATAATTAACTCTTTATTTATAATTATAGTTTCTAATTAATGATCTCAATTTTAAAAAAATTCTCTTTAGACTTTGTGTAAAATTGAGTAACATTTCTCCAATTTCTACTAGTGGGTTGTAATTTGTAAATATACCGTTAATAAACTCTTTATTTTAAAATATTTTTTTGTGCCCCAAAAAATAAAAAATGGATGAAACTGGTACATCTCAGAGAAATACATCACAATCGAACGGTCTGAATTGGATCTGAACTGCATCACAATCGAATGAACGGTCTGAATTGAATAACAGAGAAAGAGAGAGAGAAGTTCAAATGAAGAAAGGCTGTCACCTTGGCCTGGCAGCTTTAATTTTGAATGGAGAAAAAGAGGAAGCGTTTCGAATGGAGAAAATAAAGAGAGGGAACATCGTAACGTACAAACAGACAACAGGTAATATGAGGTGGAGACACGCGGCGAATAAACAGACGTTCTCTTCTATTTTTGGCGTCTTTTCTCTCTCTTTCTCTCTCTCCTTCTCTCCTGTCCTGTCCTGTCCTGTCCTCTCCCCCAAGCTCTGTCTGACATTTATCGGGGGTCTCTTTGGAGGAGCAACCATGGCGTCTGTAAGCTCTCTCTCTCTCTCTCTCTCTCTCTCTCTCTCTAATTTGGTATATAGGAAATTCATTTCGTATGATTACGGTATTAATTATTGTGATATCTTAAAGGCCAACTTTTTTGTTGCGGAGGTGTAACTTGGATTTTTATAAGTTCAAATCAAGTTTTTAAGTTTCTGTCTTATTGGTTTCTGTGCGAGTTCGGTTTTGATCATATAAATATTTGTCTCTTTATTAAATTTTTTGTAATGCAATGAAAAAAGATATCGAATTTCCTTCTCTGTTACCCGACACATTGGTTAAACATAGTTGTATAACTTCTCGTATGATATGATTGATGCAACATATATAGTAGTTCTTCAGTTAGTTCTAAATTTTAAGGTAACGAGATACAATTGAATCATAGTTATTTGCGTATATGCGTGATTTCTTCCTTCCTAAGGAAATGTTAGTTTCATATATAAATGATTCATTTTAGAGATATTCTGAGAAAGCATACATAGACACTAGCATGCAAGTTGTTTAATTGTATGAAACTTGTTTGGGAATTTTATTTTGATAAATTAGTAAACTATTTCAAGTTTTAATTGTGTTGATTTAATTTTCTTTCTGTAAGCTAATAATCTACTTTAAGAGGCAATTTCTGTATTAAAGAGGATTTCTTATTTGACTTTGTTATAACTTATAACTAAAAACATCAGCACCAACACAGCTGATAAAGTTTCCAAATTTAAGTAGTTTTGATGCATTAAAGATTCAAAATTCAAAACTTAGCCACTAGGTACTGATCTGGTACCATTCCAGCATCCAGTACTATGATACCTTATACTTGGTTGTATCTCAAGAAATTAGTATATTATTTTTACCAGCATTCTTTGGAAGTAACAAATAATACCAATTGTCTGTGATATTTATAATATTTTATTCTATATTTATTTCAATACTTATTGTAGCAAGACAAAGGCCGGCCCCTACCAAAGTTCGGGGAATGGGATGTGAACAACCCTGCTTCAGCCGAGGGCTTTACAGTAATTTTCCAAAAAGCACGCGATGAAAAGAAACCAGCAACTAATACAGTGGGGCCCGCAACACAGACCATCGGTGGTAACAACAATGGTGGTGCTGTAAAACGTGATGACAGCTACGACTATTCTCCTAAGGCTGTATGATCTCTGATTCCCACCCCCCAATTCTATCTTTCTAGTGATTATAATAATTATGATATCATGGTTCATGATGATATAGATGATGATGATGGAATCTGGGGTTTAATTTAAGTATTACAAGCTTAGAACTAATATATAGCTCATACCAAACAGGGAAACCTTGGAACACTTGTATTCTCTTTTTGGATTTAATTTTCCATTTAGTTGGACCTCTATGTGTGAATTACTGCTTTATTATAGCTTCATTGATCACGCCATGCCGAGACAGGTATAAGTGTATACCAGTCTGGCGCCAGTACCAACAATTTCAGCTAATATTTTTTTTTTATATGACACGAAGGATCAGGGATAACATTTTTTGCATGATATATAAGAATAATGTTGTTCTATCTCTCATCATTTCTTTTCTTTTGCTTTTATGGTGCAGAGATGGTTTTGTTGCGTTTAAAAGAGCAATGCTGATCAAACCATAATTTGGTCGCAATAGGTTTTGATGCAAACAGGAGGAAAAGAAGAAAAGGGGCGAGCTCGCAGGAATTATTTGTTGAAACTTTTTTTCACTTTTAAATATGAAACTTTGTATGGCGTGCCTAAGAGAAAAAGGAAAAACGAAATCTTGTAAATTAGGTCTTCGAATTGTTACTGTTATGTAAAAATAACTCGAGAGTAAATTATCATAGCTTCTATCATATAATCATTGCTAACAAAATTAAATAGGATTACTTTCTGTGCCTCGTGTTATTTTATCATCTTCAAATTTTATAGGGTTATGTGACACCAGCCTTGATCATAAAACCAGACAAAGCAAAACCCATCATACTAGATTTTCTTTCTTCATTTCATTCGCTATAATTTGCCAAAAAAAAAATTCAGTCATGTAAATCGATGATTCTTCTCAAATTGTATAATCAACAAAACTTAACTCTTCTCTATACATTTCTGTGAGTAACAATATTACAAACATATGAAGTAGAAAATTGTAGGTTGAAAGGTTCCTATTTACCGATACAAAATTTATCTCCTACAGCAGACAAGTAACCTTTAAGAAATGAAAATAAGTTTAAGAAAAGAAACAAGAAAACAGCTTTACATACAGTATGCTGTACAATATACTGCACCTAGATTGCTCGATTAAATATTGTTATTAGATTTGTAGCCTTACGTTTACCTATTTTTCAATAAAAACATCTCAGAACTTACACGTATTAAATAAACGTCAGAGAATGTCACACGACCAAAAACAACTAAACTAAAACCATCCTAACAGACATGCCATCATAATCAATCCATTACAAAGTAAATATTCCAAAAATAGACTATATCAAACAGCACTAGATTAGTTGCGGTGGTCTCATGAGGGTGAGTCTCTATCAGATCCACGTCGCCTTCTCTTGCCCTCCCTTTGCCGTCTAGGTCCCACTTCCTCTTCGCTCTCACTCCCTTCATCTCTTGACTCATTCCTCCCTACATGCTGATACTCTGTCTCATGATCTGTGCCGGCATCTGGTTCACGCCTCTCTGGTCCACTCTCCTGCCGGTCTCCTGCTGGTTTCCGTTGATCTCTCTTCCCTGCTCGGATAGCCCCACTAGGTGGGGGGAGGGCCTGAGGAGGCATACCCATTGGCCGGTTTGGTCGACCAAGTGGGCCCCCCATGGGCATCCCACCAGGAGGGCCCATGAATGGGCCCCCTCGGCCACCTGGCCCCATCATCATCCCCCCCATTCCACCCATGGGGAACATAGGCGGCCCCGGTTGGCCTGGCCGCATGCCAGGAAAAAAATTGGGTCCAGGCCTGGGGCCACCAAAAGGTGGGAACCTTGGCATGCCAAACATGTCGGGCATACCAAACCCGTTGGTAGGACCAAACCCGAACCCATCAGAAGGGCCCATCATGGCTGGTGGAAAGCCGCGGAGGCCCATGGCAGCTGGGCCCCGTGGCGGCATGTGGGGCTGCCACGGCAGCATGTTGGCACCTGCACGGCCACGGCCCAGGGACGCTAACTGATCATCATCCTCGTCGGACTCTTCCTCTTCATCCTCTTCGTCATTATCATCAAATAAGACGATATCTTGATTATTATTATTATCTGCAGAGGATTTAGCCTCGCCATTAGTGGGCCCACCTTTCGATTTCTCTTCTTCTCGCTTCAATTCAGCCTCCGCAAGCATCGCCTGAAACACCGTGCAATGCCTTTAGATAATGACAACAATGGCAATAATATAGTACTAGTGCTAATAATGATATATAACAATATTAATAAAGATTAAAAGTGAGGTGCATCGACTGAAACGCCATTCAATGCCTTTATAATGACAACAATGCCAATAATACAGTAATAGTACTAATAATGATGATATAACAATATTAATAAAGATTAAAAGTGAAGTGTGCTTGAAGCAAACCCAAAGCTAAGAAAACAAAATTTGCACAAGAAAGGCAGTTGGGTATATTTGCAAATTGCACTCAACAGTTCTCAGTTTGAAACTAACCTAACCCAGTGACGGCTTTCTACATATTTGCAAATGTTAGTGTACTGGAAAATATTCCTTTTTATAAGTTTCAATAAATCTGCCATGCCTCTAGATAGGTCAATTGTTTGCTAAACCCAAGTTGAACTGCAAGTAGGCTAAGGACATTGGGTACTGAAATTTCAAGTCCTTTGAAATTGTTAACAAAGCACCTTGTTTAAGTTATGCCAAAAAAAGAAATGAAAACTCAGCACTATTTTACTTAACTAAGTTTCTCACTATTTGCATACAGTCTAACAAAAGAAACATTCAGTTCAGTTCCAAGTTGATAATTGTTGGGTGCTCTTTACCAATGTTGTAAACATGCCAAAAAAAAATGTCACACAGTACGATGCAAAAAACCCTTGTAAAACTATTGCCAACGCCAAATAATAATCAAAAGAAATTGACAAGTACCATGAGCTCACTGTCAGCCTCCATATATAGAAGGGAAGCGAGCTGTTCACCAATAGAAGGTTCCAACTCTTGGCAGTCCCTGCTTATCTGCAAGAATGTTAAAAAGGAGAAAAAGGAACAGGTTGGCTTAGGAAAAGGTATCGATCTTGCAAAAAAATCACCATTGTTTTACAATGTTTAAACAAAAACGATACTTTCAAACCAGATCAAAGCATAAATGTCAGATTGAAAGCAAGAATGCCTTTTTTCTACAAAGAGCTGTTGCAACCCTTCAGGCGTGGGATCCCAAATTCAATTGACAAGAAACGATGGGCACAAGAACATAAAGACATGTGCAGAAGGGAGTGTTCAGAAACAGTCGGTCAAGAAAAACAGCCCCCAACCCCCCCCCCCCAAAAAAAAAAACAAATAAAAGGGGTTCAGGCAAAGAAAAGTTGTGTGAACAATTCTTGAGAATTTCACTGAGGTAAATATGTATGTATTCCATGGGTTTGTGGGCATATCAGCTCCCTAGTTTGGGTAAACAGGGCTAACGGGGAGGAAGGAAAAGGGGAGAAAGAGGTATATTCACCTTGCTCCCAAGTTTAAATATCAAGAGGTGAATGGAGGAAAATGAGGATAATTCATCTATCCATTTTTTCAATATTAGTTCCCTCCCAATTTGGAGGGTACCAAACTTAACCTCCTCATGTTCTTCCCTTCCCTTTTCTTTCAAACTTGGGAGCAGACCCTAAGGTCAAGCTTCTGAATTTTTTATCAATACAGATTCACTGACCCTAAGGTCAAGTTTCAGTTGCCAACCTTGCCAACTGAAACCATAATTAATCAAAAATAAAAATGTACTATTAAACACGTGTTCTCAATCATTTCGACAGACTGTATATCAACTTTGGAGCAACTTGAACACTGTTTGGTCATTCATCAAGCTATTTTAAAAATTTAGTGATTCAAAATTATCAGATCTTGAGCAATTAATTTTAGCTACATGATGAAAAACACATCCATTTTAGTTTTTCAACCTCGAAAAATTACGATGATGTGATGGTCATCAAATAAGGTGTCAGTATACCCCACCTGATCTATATATTGATTGGGCCTTAGACACAAATCTGAGAATTGGTTCTAATTTGCACACTATCGAAATATTGAGTGTCAGTTGCAAAGGAACAACAAACTATGATGATGTCATGGTCGTCAAATAAGGTGTCAGTACACCCCACCCGATTAATATTGATTGGGCCTTAGATACAAATCAGAAAATTGGTTCTAATTTGCACGCTATCGAGATATTGAGGGTCAGTTGCAAAGGCACAACAAAGTATGGATGCAAAGTGTTCACTCTGTCTCTATAAAGGTTTAAAAAATAAAATATGCAACATGAGGATATATTATCATTGCACAGGTACATGTTAGATTTTCAGTTAAAAATGTGACATACCTTCACAGGTAAATTATCATTGTATGGATTCCTCAGGTGGTGCGTTTTGTTGAAAGACAATTCACATAACTACAGAAAAACATAGTTAATGAAATCAAAATGTTATGAGAAGAAATGTTAATGCTTTAAGGTGCTCTAAGATGGAATGAAATCTGCTCCTTTTCTTGAGAAAAGGAGGACCCTCCTATTCTCCAATCCGAACCGTTTAAAATCGATCAAACGGTTTCAATTACATCTGATTTATTTGTGCTTTGAGATTTGTGCCATGTTAAAAAGAAATTCAAGCCGTTTGATCGATGTTGAACGGTTCGGATTGGAGAATAGGTGGGTCCTCCTTTTCTCAAGAAAAGGAGCAGATTGGCTTCCCTCTAAGATAATATACTAACAAACATAATTTTGCAAAAGGCTGAGTTCGAACTTTCTTCATTACCATAATTTTGAGAAAATAAAATTTAAGTGGTGAGATAAAAAAGAAACTAAGTTTTACTCTTTAGTACCCAACACACCATCAATTTCCCATTAGCAACTAGCCTGTTAGAGTTACAAGTCCACCTTTATCAACAGGACACCATTTAAGTACAAAAGCAAATCGCATGAGACAAAAAAATTGAACAATATAGAAGGTACTCACCGTAAATAGAATTATACCAAAATTAAAATATAAGTCTAATTACAAATTACCTTAAGCCATTTCACAGAGAAGTTACGACCATAATGAGCAGTACCATGTGCATACTTCCAATTTCCTCCTCCAACATATCCTCCTATCCGTGATGTCATTTTGCCGCAACCCTATTAATCGTAAAACACAAAATTATATCAATTGTTTCAGCAATACTAACTTCGCTACTAATACCCAAAGATAGCACCAGCTTGCTTCTTATCCCATTTTACAAGGCTGGCATTTATGACATATACCCATGAATAATCTCAGTCAAGGCAAATTGATAATATTGTGTATGCTCAATAGTAGGGACGTCACAAAACAAGATAGAATATCAATACAATTAAAAATTTAATCCTCACAAAGGAGCGATTGTTCGGTAAGATGTAAGGATTAAGAAAGTTTAAGCAATACAATTAAAAAAATATCTCACTATGAGAAAGAATGTAAAAGACCAATAAATTTGCATGTTTAACAATAATGAATCATCGTAAAAAAATAAAAAGATATTTCAGCAAAAAAAGATTCTAAGGCCCTAATTCATACAATAATTAATAATTAGAACAATTCATCCTAACTAAGTTAAATGTTGACACTACTACCAGTACCAGAATAAGATATATAAATCTGTTCCAAATTTAAATATTGCTTGGAGCGAACTTAACAGTAAAGAGCATTATAACAAAATTATAACATCTTATCTCATCTCATATTGATTCCAAAAGCATTTACAACAAAGCATGCTAATGCAGCTGGGGTACCATACCAATAATCCAATTACACCCTCAAGTGAAAATAAGATAAAACCAAACATTCAAAGTGGATGTTGATGTAGAGGTCATCTCAAGGAGAAGCTGTCTGTGGCGTCAGATTTGCGATTTGGTTGCCAGAGAATCGGAAAACAAAGCTGGAAAGAGGAGGCATTTTTTTTCTCCCATACCTAGGGACATGTATGTAAAAAGAAGCTAAGGAGCTGACCCTTATAAGGGTATTATCGCCCTTGAAAAGAAGCTAAGGAGCTCTAAAGGAGGCAGATCAACTAAGGAGGGGCAGACTTGGCTTAAGAATTTAAGGTAAGGAGAAGCTTTAATCCAGTCTAAGGAATCTATGTTCGGCTGGATTAAGAAAGATTAAGGCTAAAGGAAGTAACACCAAACCGCTACTCAATTACTGAATTAATTTACAGGATGATGGACTAGCCCCAATATTCACTATTTATCCCTGGAATGAAAAGTAAGAAAATAGCCACTACAAAGAATACACAAAAAGTGGGAAGGTTAAACATTATTTTCCAGGTCTTTATGACAGTGTGAATATCTCCATTTTAGATCAAGAAATGAAAAGAATTACGAAAGAAATAAGAACAGGTGATTTAAAAGGGTCACCGGTCCACTTTCTATGCAAGGTTACTGGTATACACCTATAGGCAGTAAAATGCTCTTTTAGGTCCAATAACTAGCGAAACATAACATTCAAATCACAAAACCCACAAAAGAAAATGAGCAAAAAAAAACGAATTTACACATCAAGCTCCTATGTAGAAAAAAAAAAAATCTCACTGTCCATTCTTTATTTGTAGAAGATACCCATGCTTTTTGATAAATTTGAGAAACAACCATTTTGACTATTAAGGAATGATCTACTGGAGTGTTTTATTGACATTATTATGTCTTTTTCTTGGACAAATTTGGTCCTATCACATTGGTCTATGTATAATCCTTTTTGTTTATCACAGCTCTCTTCTCATTAATAAAATGATTGGGTGAGGATCTAGAAACCATGCGAACTATGAAAGAGAAGATGTAAAAAGGAAAAAAGTTCACTTTAGAGGAAAAGAACTATTATAGTCAGTCCAACATGAGCTCACAAAGTAAAAACAAGTCAAATTATTAACAAAGGGGAAGTATCACTTCTAATATTCTCTTAATAGATGATTATTGGTTCTCTTATGTTTGTGATGAATCATGGATGGCCTTTGCAATTAAAAGCAGTGAAGACTCACTCACCTGAAAATGTCGTGTACGGTTGATAGAAAAAATCAAGATGACATTATCTGTGGATTCAAAAGCCTCATTTAGCTTCGCCTCATTGCTCCGTTGAGTGGCCCACACTCCTTGTTGAACAGATATTTCTAGGTTTTCTCGATTACAACTCTTTACTATGAAATACCTGGTTTTAAATTTCAACAAAAAATAATAAGATTAATATTTTGAATCCCCAAGGTTATTTTGGAAAAAAGTCTATCAAGCTAGTACAATTAAGCTACAAATATAAATTGCTTAATTAAAAATGCCACCATGTATGCTGAAATTCTGATCACACATATTGGTATCAGAACTGACCAGTACAGGACTAGTTCAACAAAATTAAACTGGTACCAGGATCAAACCACAACCAACCAGTCATGTTGGCATCACCAGGTACATACCAGTGCTATACTGGTACAAGACCCACATGTACAAACTTGAAATTATGGATGATGGTAGAAATGCCCCAATCCCACATGTACCAACATAGACAGGGAATGATACCAACTTGTGCTCAGTATAAGATTCATTCATTAAAAATACTATCAGATGATTTTAGTTGTCAGAACAGAAGTTACAAATGCACTGTGCCTGTCAGTTGGTACAAACCAAACACCAATGAACAGAATGATAATACAATACGTTTTATAATATGGGTAAGATAAATTGCAAACTAGAACATATTTTTTAAAATTTGAACCCCGCATTAGAAATAAATATCATACTGCTATCAGTACAGACCACAGTTGACATACTGGTACATTCTGCTAAAGTTTTTGAGCATTTTTCAGAAACTTTGAACTAATATTGCTTAAATGCAGACACACTAACAAAGGGGAAAAATAATTAAGCTGTTAACCATACCTTAATGAAAAAAATATTTAAAGCCAACCCAAAATTACTTAAAACTCAAAACTAACAAATTCACAAGTATTTCCCATTTCACATTTTTAATTAACAACGAGGTTCACTTGCACCCAATACAACGAGGCTAGTTTTAATTTTCCATGACAGAGATCGATAAAGGTATCGGAACATACAATTGGTCCCACCAATTCAGCCAAAAAAAGTTCAAAAAATTATAGCATTGTTCCTGCATATCTTACAAAAAAAAAAAAAGTATAAAAAAAGAAAAACAAGGTAAAAGAAGGATAAAATGCTATAATAGACTTAACTAAAGAATTTATTTAATAATTAATCCGGACTGAGATATATAAACTCCACAACAGCTAAATAAATTAAAAAAAAAAAAAGAATAGTCAAGTGTTCAACTTCAATACAATAAAAGTACTATATGTTTCCTTATTTTTTTTTCCACTGTACAGAACCCAACAAGTTCTAAAAACTCCGCACACACCTAGAGGGACCTTGAGGAAGTGGTGATGCAGTTCTGACTGATGGGCCCGGGACTCCATTCTGAGCACCCTGCTGCAGCGGTGTCTGCTGATTTGTCTGATTCGCTGTTTGCTGTTGCTGGCCCACAGGCATAGCATTTTGGGAGCCCTGTGTTGGTTGCTGCTTATCTCCATTCGGGAAATTTGTGTTATTGTTGTTATGGTGGTTATTGGTACTGCCAGTGTTATTGTTGAAATTAGAGTTTTTGTTTGGAAAGAAGCGGGATTGTGGACCATAGTTGTAAGAGAACATTTGTTGAATCTTTTGAAACACTTCTTCAACAGGTGGTGGAGGGCCTGGTAGCTTTGCATGCCGGTAACGACAGTCAGGGCCATTTGGACAGAATCCCATTTTATACCTGAAATAAAAAGAAAACATTTCAATCAAACAAAAGTTTCAAAATTTGTGCTTTTGTATGTCAATGATTGCAAGGAATTAATAAAAAGGTGATTGGTAAAGAGTTCTTTTCTTCAAAAAATGATGCTAGAACGAGAACTCTTTAAAAGAAACAGATGTCTACCCTTCAATGTTGTCAAGTTACAAACAGAAAAAAAAGGCATAAAACGAGTAATTTCAGATAAAAACAAGAAATTCCATTCACGAGAAAAATTATATCCCATTAACGGGAAGTGCAAGTATAGGGTTTGGTCCAACACTCTTCAGAACTTGATCCATCCAAAAATCTTGAAATTTCCAAAGATATTCAAACAATTCGTCATGATCAGATCATACAGTTCAAAGAAAAAAAAAACATACATGTTGCATTCCTTAAAATCTTCTTCGGAATGCTTGTAGACGCAATCCTGCTCGCGGCATTCGCCATAGAGTCTAAAAAACCGACAGACGGGCATGCGCGCCTTGTCGTACTGATGTAGAAAGCCGCATAGATCCCCTTTCATGCACAGCCCTCTAAGCCAGTGTCGACACACGGTTTGTCTAAAACTACCCCTCCGACCTCCTCCTCCCGGAGCAGCGATTGTAGTAGGATCTGCGCCGGAGGAAGGCGCTAGAGCGGCTGTAGAGGGGGCTAACGAGAGGTTCGCGGTGGAGGGGGCGGCAGAAGGAAGGGCGGAGGCGTCGAGATTTCCTTCGAAATCAAAACAGAGGCCTCCGTCTTCGTCCATGGCGTCGACTAGGGTTTTGATTAGAGGCAAAGAAAAGGTATCTATGAACTATGATCTATGATCTATCTATTGATATTGAATCATGGCTAAGGCTAACGTGCTGTGGGTTACACAGAGGATTACATTAATATGGTTTAATATTTAAGTTTTTAAAATTTATATGCTTTGATATTTGAGTTTTTAAAATTTAAATAGTCAATTTGAAATATTTATTTTTTTCGTATTTGAAAATTAAATTTTATATTAAAAAAAAAATTATTTTTTTAGATAGGTAGAAAATTAAATATTTAAATGGTATAAAATTCTTTAGATCAACTGATTTATTACTTATCTAAATAGTAAAAAAAATTTCAAAAAATATAAAATTTAGTCTTCAAACACATATTAATATGGATAACAAAATAAACGGTTCGAATCGACCGTTTAAATTTTGAAAACTCGAATATTGAGCCGTAGCACTGTAGTCCTCTATGCAACCTATATCACCTTAGCCTTACCCTTGAATCATTTATCAATTTACTAAAAAAAAAAAAAAAATCATTTATCAATATAATAACCTTCCGAATATTTTATTAATAAAATTGTATATTGCACTAATCTTGACGTGAATCGGACAGATATGACTGACCATCGGACAGATTTTGATTCAATGCCCATCGGAGGCCCCGTCTCCCTTCTGATCTTACGAAAAAGATGAGAAAGCGTTATAAAAGAAACAAAAAACCGAACGCCGTAATTTAGGACGTCCGGATGGATATAGACCTGATCACCTGACATGTCAATATATTTTTTTTTTATTGAAAGTCTTTAGGCATGCATCGATTATAGTAGGAAAAAAAAAATCTTAAATTACATGCTACCCAACAAATGAATTATTCAGATTTGGTTCGACGAGATCAAAAATTCGTGATTCGAGAATAATTTAGATATAATTCGGAAATAATTCGGAATTATCCAGATCAGAGATCTCAATCCTGCAAGAGAGAAGAAAAAAAAAAAACCAAAAAAATATATATTATAGGAAAAATTCGTGAATAATTCGGAAAATTCGGAAAAAATTCATAAAATTAGTGTATTATTCGGGTTTAATTCGATCAAAGTTTAGTCAACCAGATAATTTGGTATTCGGTTCGGCATCACCAAAAATATAAATTATTCGGATATAATACGCGAATCTTGTCACTGCGATGATACCAGCTGCCAACAATAGGCTAAAAGATGAGAACAATAATTAGAAAAACTAAAACAGCAAATAAAATAAAATAAAAAACTAGAGTGCCCGGTACGGTACCAGTATCAGTCCTTAATTCCTCAGAGATAAAATAGCAGTGCCTAAGGTTGTGCTCAACAAAGAGGGGTGAAATGTCATTAATGAAAGGGGAAGTGAGGAAGACGAGGGTTTGGTTCACCTCTACACAGTAATCTTACACTCTGATTTGGAGGTGAATGCTTTCGTCAAAAATCAACACAGCGATAACCTTGACCCTCCTCCATACAGTGGTCGTTCACCTTTGTTCCCTCTCCGTTTTTTCTCTTCTGGACCAGATGAAATCGTCAATCAGATCCGATCTGAGGTGAGGCTCCCCTCCGCGTACCTCCAACTAAAGCAGAGCCTAAGGGCTTCCACTAAAATAAAAACAGAGATAAAACAGCAGCTACAATTAACTTTGTTTTTATTTTTATGCGTAGCTAAACTATACAGATTAATACTTTAAACTGAGTTAAACTGAGTAGAACTAAGGTATTCCTACATTTATCAAGTATATTTGTGAACTCAACTCTAAAATCTATTGAATTGATTTCAAATAATGAATATGAACCGTTAAAACTTGTTTATTTTACAAGTAATGTGTCTACATATAAAAATTTATATTTTCAAATTAATTTTATATAAAGTCAAGTGGTAAAAAAAACATTCATTAAAGTATTTATAAATCTTCTAATTTTGACCGCTTAACTTTAATTGGAAATTTAAAATTTTTACTTGTAGACGCATTACTTGTAAGGTAGATGAATTTTAACGATTTGAATTCATCATTTAAAATCAGTCCGATAGATTTTATAATTGAATTCACAAATTTCAATATTGTTGTTCCCCGACTTTATTCAGAAAAAAAAAAAAAAAAAAAAAAAACCATTGAGGATTGGTACATGGCACAGCTTGCGTTTACGGTTTACCTGCATGTACAGTGTAAAATAATAGAGTAATATCGTTCAGCTTACAATAATTGTGGTTTAATCTGTTTCGATAATTGTATTACTAATATCAACGATATTTTACAATATGTAGCTACATGTAGGATACTGGTCATAAATTCGATATTATTAGGTGTGAGATTTTTATTTTTATTTTTCAATAATGATACTTCTATGTATCGTAAAATTTTGTGTATTTAATTTTCACATCGTCGATGTGACTTCATTAGCCATTAGCCATAGGCATAGCGATATTTAAATGATGTGTGTTTTTGAATTGAACGGGTTATGTTGTAGGGGTGAAAACGGAGCGGTTCGTAGTAAAATTATATTTACATTTAAAAAAAAAAATTCAGATATAGATCGGATATCAGATGGTTATAGATACGGATCAAATTAAATATTTATTCAAATAATATAAAAATATTATTAAAAATACTAAAATTTATAATATTTATCTAATAATAATGGTGAATACCATAATTTTTTATAATATATATTAAAATATATGATATATATCTAATATTTGAATACGGATAATTGAAATGTAAAATCATATCATTATCCGTATTCACACGGATATTCAGACATCCACATCTAGTTTTTCAAATACGAATCAGATATTATATGTGCTATTTTCACCTCTATTTATGTGCGAAATAAATATAATTAAAAATACTATTATTAATAAATAGATACCTAAAAACTAATTGTAAGTGCAATTGTTGATTTAGTATTAAACTATTAATGGATGTTAGAAAGCTGACACTATATAAGCATTAAACGTGTATTTTTGTACGATGACTGAATGAAAAAGTATTATACAAGACGTACTGTATAATTTGATGGCTTAACATGTCTTCGTGTTCTTGAAGCTCAAATCGCTTTTATAGTTTTATATATGTGACGAGAACAAATCAAACTCATCTAAAAATGCATGCGTGTGGATTAAATATGTTCACTTACGCTTGCGTGTGATTAAAAAATTAATTGAATGTAAATGAATATGATATTAGAGTTGCACATTCGTAAAATAAATATTATCTTCTTCGTTATTTTGCACACAGTGTCATCATTCAAGATGCATGTTTTTATCACATTTTTGTCATTTTATAGATAGAAATAGTGTGAGAAAAATTAAAAACATGAGTATAATATATGATCAAACTTGATTGAAAAATTTATATAATAACAATTTTGGATCCATATTTTAAACCAAGTAAACAAAAATTTCCCTCAATAAAGATATTTATGTCTGTCTTATCAAACATAAAAAAAAGACAAAATTAAGACTAGATAAAAGTCTTTAAATATAGTTAAAATACTATTTAATAGCAAATAAAATTTTCTTTTATTTTCTTTTTGAGGTATTGGAGAAAACTAACATAGTGAAAAAAACTAAAACAAAGAATATTGTAGTGGGATCACCGATTGAAGAAAGACGTTTGATCTGTTTTATGCCGAGGGCTGGTTAGAAGTTCACGGCAAATGAAATAATAGAGTTGTTGTTCTTGAGACTTCAGTCAAAATCAATACTTAGACTTCTGTCTTGATTGCTAATGATGTGCGACTAGATATATCAAATCAAAATTCAATTTTAATTTTTCATTAGCTAACTTATTTATTCAATATTAAATATGATTTTTGAGATACTTGCAATTAGTTCATCATATCATATCTCGCAAGATATAATATTTTTCTCCAACTTTTTTGTAGAATTTGCTGAAATTTGTTTATAATCGGAGATCACTTACAATTCACAAAAGAGATCACTTAAAAACTATTATTTTGAAAATTATCAAAATATAATTTAATTTAAAATTAACATTATATACATGATCTATACAATATATATTATCCAACATGATTTGGTACATATTTTTTTTATCAATAATCAAGTGGTTAAAATAATTCAAACAATTTGAAAGTAACAGCTCTTAATGCATCACCAAACAATAATTAAATTGATACTCTTATCTATGTATCTAATAACACGAATATAAATTAACTTCCTTTTTTAGCCTCATATTAATTAATTTGAAAATATTATCAAAATTATTTAAGTATGCTAACTAATTCCTTCTCAGATATAAATTTATATCTTTAATACTCTCTAGCACATAACCCTATTAGATAAAATAAATAAATAGAAAGATAAATAGTAATAGCTGGCCCACTGTATATTCTAAAATGAGCATGGCTCAAGTAAATCTTTATCTTTATTTTCAAAGATGAAACAGTTAGAGATGTAAATGGAATGAATTCGGAGCGGATAATACCAATATCAAATGCATATTCACTTTTTAGTGAGCAGATACATATAATAAACAGATGTTAAAATGTAAAATCAAATTCATCTTAAACAGATATGGATACATAGTGGATAATCTACGAATACGAATTCGAAACAAATAATTATTGGATAATTGAGTTATATGAACTTTAAGATCCAAATATTAATCAACAAAATTCAAATTGAATATGGAATCTTAATGTAAGAGTTTTGTTTCACTTCACGTTTATATTTTCTACTTTTGAAAGTTCAAAAAATCGATCCAAGCCGCTCAACATGATCTATATATTTAAATATGCTAGGAGATCAAATTTTACACTTTTTTTTGAAAATTTATTACTATTCATTTTAGAATTTTTTTTTTAAATATTTTTTTTTGATGGTTCATAAATATAATCCATCCAATAACATCGATTTTCTACCCATCTAAAAAAAAGTAAAAAAGTTCAAAAAATATAAAATTTGATCTTGAAGCACCTTTAAATATGGAGAACATGTTGAGTGATTCAAATCGACTGTTTAGACTTTGAAATTGCAAAAACTAACTCGTTATGACTTAGACTAAAGTTATAATGCTATGACATTAGCTAGACTCTCTCGCTCTCTCTCTACACACACACACACACGTAGAGAGAGGGAGTATTGGAGTACACTAACGCGTAGCATATTAGCATTTTTCTATATATATAGAGAGAGAGAGAGAGCAAGGTTACCATACATTATAATGCATAGATATTTTTGTACATTAGACTATAAATCACCGGATTTAAGATCCAAACCATTCATCTTGCTCTCTATGTTAATATCTGTTTGAAGACCAAATTTTTATATTTTTTTTTTGAAATTTTTTACTATTATTTTAAATTTATTGAAAATCGTTATTTTTTATGATCCAGATCCATGTATGTTAATACAAGTTTTTATTTTATATACAAACTCTTCCTCTAGACAACCCAATTTAGTTGACCGACTAAAAGAAAAGAAAGAAAATGTTTAGTTGTAGCCTAGTGGTTAAAACCCTAGTTTTGAGAAAGGGGAGGTAGCACAATTGGCTAGGAAAATGTCATAGAGTTGTTACACCCAAAGGTCGAGAGTTCGATTCCCCCTCACGAACCTTGGTAGCTACTACCAAGTTTTCAAAAAAAAAAGACTAAAAGAAAAGAAAGATGAAGACTGTAAGTAGAGAGCTGCGGTTCTCTAGATATTTTACACTTGATTTTTTGAAAATTTTCAAGATTTAAATGGTTTTTTTTTTCTTCTACTGCCTTATTTCGGTTCAACCGAATAAACCAAAATTTAGTTCAGTTTGATCGGTTCGGTTTGATTCTATTTTTTAAAAACCAAAAATTTATTTAATTTAGTTATTTTACTTCGGTTTCAATCGAACCGACCGATTGAACACTGATGTGAAACATCTAACCTACTTATTCTATGTATCAGTGTTGTAAATGCGGCCGCATGACCCGTATATGCTTATGCAGTGATCTTCTGCATATAAAATCTCATACAATCAAGTTCGTGCAGTTTTGAATATACATGCACATATACAGTTCATGTGGACTTAAAAAAAGTCTAAAAAATATTTTGCGTTGGAGGAGACTAAAATCTATAACCTTTATAATATAATAAAGAGCACAAACTACTAGACTAAATAAGTCTTTAAATATAAATTAGTTTATTTTATCTATATTTCTTTAACAAAGCAGAGTAAAACTGCATATGTACTTCCATATAGTGTATTGAAAAAATCCTCACGGGCCAGACTCGATCCGGTCAAATCGGGGACCGGACCCAACCCGGATCGACCCTTGCTAGACCCCCGGACAGGACCGAACTAACCCTATGGTCGGGTCTAGCAAGGGTTCGGTCTGGTTTTTTCCACTGGACCCTCCAAATGCGACCCACCTAAACCCGAGACTCGCCTAGCCCCGACCCGAACCTAACTCGGACCCGGACCGAATCAAACCCGGACCTAACCAAAACAGCCTAAAATGTGTAGTTTCGGCCTATGTTCCTGAACAAAACAGGCTGTTTATGGCCGAAACAGTTGTTTCAGCCAGGAACAAAGGCCGAAACTGCACATTTTACTGCTATCTTTAAAAAAAAAAAACAGACCCAGACCCAACCCGCATCCGGCCTGTATCGACCTATGTCAATTTTGGACCAAGGGTCTAGCACGAATTTGGTCCAACTACCCCAAATAGGACCCGCCAGACTCGACTCGGACTAACCCGTAGACCCATCGGACTTGAGAACCGTGGGAACTGTGACTCGACCGGATCCGAACCAACCCTACCTAACCAAACCCGTTTTCAAATGACTTTTTCCACATACAATTTCATATATGCAGCCACATACCACATATGCAGTATGCAGTGGCCTTCCGCATACACGCATGAACAATACCGCATTTTATGTAAAGGAGGGATCCAGTTACACCCTTTTTTTGTGACACCGAATTACACTCTCCATTTTCAAAGTTTTCAAAGTCTAAACAGTCGATCCAAACCGTTCAACTTGTTGGATATGTTAAAATATGTTTGCATATCAAATTTTACATTTTTTGAAATTTTTTTACTATTTATTAAGTATTTAACAAAATCGCTATATTCAGACTGTTGAATTTTTGTACCCATCTTAATAAATAGTAAAAAAATTCAGAAAAATATAAAATTTGATCTGCAATCACATTTTAACATATTCAGTAAGTTGAACGGTTTGAATCGACTATTTGAACTTTATAAACACAGGTTATAATTCGCTTTCACCAAAAAAAATTGTAATCGGATCCAAATAATATTTCTTTCCGTCAAGAGCTTGCTTATAAACGATCGGGCCCCACTGACAGAACTTCTCCTCGTTTTAATTAACGAAACATACTTAGCGCTACTCCAAATCTCTCTTCCGATTATCAAGCAATCACATTCACCATCGCAGCTTTGCCTTCAAAGAAAGAATCGGTAAAAGAATTAAAATCTGAAGAATCAGCGTCAGTCGGGAGGTGAGTCTCTTTCGATTCAAGCGTTTTTTCGCCCAAAACGCGGCTAGTCGTTTTGGAAGATAGCGCAATAGATAGGTTTTTCAAACCATGATAGTAACAATGGATTATATCTTGCTTGCTTTTGTAGTAATTGTAATTTTTAAGATAGGTACATCTAAAACAAACAATAGGGGTGGCCTAGGGCATTGCCGGCCATCCCCTCGCTCCATCTCTGATCTCTGGTAGTAGCTCTTAACAGTCTAGTTTGTTCTCGTGGCAGTATCAAACTGGTATGGTAGATTAAATCAACACCATTAACCCTACAAAACCACAAATTAATGTTTAACATAGTCACATGAACATTCATTTCTCCTAATTTTGTTAAAAGACCCAAACCCATTTTATTCCATGATATGCATAGCTATAAACCATGAGGTGAGGATGTACTGATATCGGGAATAGTTATTTTTCTTGTGTTTTGTAGGGATATAGTCACATTATACTTGTCTTTTTTTGTAAGGAAATAAGCTCTATTTTGAGAATATTGAGGGGTATAAATGAATCCTCCCCTTGTAATTATGAGAAAGCTTTGCTCACCTGATTGTTTTATCCTCAGGAGCCGTTTAAAGCAGGGTATAAGCACTATTTTGAGAATTTTGAGGGGTATAAATGAATTAGCCCCTTATAAGTATGAGAAAGCTTAGCTCACCTGATTGTTTTCTCCTCAGGAGTCCTTTAAAACAGGTAGAAATGGAAGAAGCACAAGTTTCACAAATTGATGAATTACACACCCAACTGTCGACTAACAACAGCTCGCCACTCGTCAGCAAGCTGAAGAAGCTCCTCTATAGGCGTATGCTGATTGGCGTGAATGATGGCCGGTACTTCCTCGGGTTGTTTCATTGTATAGACAAGCAGGGTAATATAATACTGCAAGAGGCAGTGGAGTATAGAATCACATCAAAATCTGCTCCGGGCCCGGCAGATCAAAGATGCCTCGGACTTATTCTCATACCGTCTGCATGCCGGTCTTCATGCCATGTTGACTGCTCGATTGAAGAGAAGATGTCTCTCATGTCTCTTAGCTAGTTAGCTTGAAGGTAACACATAAGTTGTTTCAAATGCTCCGTTTTTTGGAGTTGTGTATTTTCCTTCTTTCCTCCCAATTATTTCTTATTGAGGCTAGATAATAGAGGTTGGACTCTTTGAAATAAGGTGTTGTATTTTCAATTTTCCTTTTTTTTCCTAAATGCAAACTACTAGAAAACCTAGCATGTTCTCTGTATGATTCTAGGTACAAGGCAGATAGTTTTTCATTTCATTTAATATTCCCAAACTTAGTAATCATCCATGTGTTAAATTGGCAGTTCAAATCAGGGTCAGTTCAGATCCATTGATTTCAGGACATTGGATCAAACTTTGATCTTAGGATATTCAGCTCGTTTCAGGTCGTGTTGTATGTGGCCAATTTATTGTTTTAGTGCAGGTCAAATTAAGGTTTCTGTCCCAGTTTAGGTCATTTTGGGTAACTGTATCAGTGAAATTAAGTAGGAGTTGTGATTGAGTGTCATCCTTTTTTCAAGGTCAGATGAGGCTATTTTGTTGGCCAGGCAATTCCGGTTTCAGGTCAGATCAGGTGCAGTCTTCCAGTCATGGATTGGTTAGTTTTGTGTTGCTCAGAGTTTGTGTGAGCTCAGCTTGTCATTTGATGCTTGCTTAATTCAACCCCATCCATTAGTTGTAAGTTCAAAAATCAAAATATAATGCTAGTACAGCAATGAGCAATAACCAGTTCAGAAGTACCAAGTCATCGACTGATTTGTATTTGGTTTTGTTAAGTTTGCGCAAAATACTTCAGACTGCTCCATCAAAGTAAATATTATCTTATTGTTAATTAGTATTCACAGGAACAGTTCATTTTTGATCTGACAGACCAGATATTGGAAGCACAGAGTTTCTGTTTCCTTTTCTTCTTTTATTTGTTAGTCTAAAGATTGGCAAGTTGACATGTACTCTTTCTTTTCCCCATCCATTAGTTTAATTTTTAAAAAAGAAGCGAAATATACTGCCAGTACAGCAATGAACAACAATCAGTTCAGAAGTTCAAGTCACTGACTGATTTGTAATGTTTTTGTTAAGTTTGCTCAAATTCACCAAACTGCTCCTATCAAAGTAAATATTGTCTGATTGTTAATTAGTATTCACAGAAGCAGTTCTTTGCTGATCTGACAGACCAGATATTCAAAGCACTGAGTTTCTGTTTCTTTTTCATATATGTTTTTAGGTTAGATGGTTAAGTGCCAACTAACATATTGCATGAAAGAGAAAATAAAGGTTTCAAATGCCAATGTAAGAGAATTATATTACATGGGTGGCAATAACATCCCAAAAGCACAATTTCTGTACCCTCCTAGATACTGGTATATATCCTGTTAGCAATCCTGTCGCCACTCAGTAACCTCCACGGCAGTTTCATCTACCAGCACACACCTTCCTTTTGTTAGTTGTGAGAAGATGCGACTATTCCTCTCTCGCCATATTGCTGAACATCCTGACATGATGGAGAATGTTTTTTACATTGGGAATTGGAGCTTTACTGTAGGCTAAAGATTGGCAATTTGGCATGTACTCTTTCTTTTCCCCGTCTTGATTGAGTGGCTGTTGTAAAATTTGAACTGAGATCTCAGCTGTTGAGTTTATTTTCATTACTTGACATCCTTCACATCAAGATGGGTCAGAATTCTGTGCAAGGAAAACTTATTCCAATGTTTTATGCGTGGTTCTCGTAAGATACAATGCCTAAAATTGTGCAACCGAAGCTCCTCTTTTAAGCATGCTATCAAGGAACTTTTTCTTGTAAAAGATGGAGATCACCTTTTAACTTTAATATCCATAAGAAATATTTTAACCGAATTTCGAACCAGCAATTTTCAACACAGGCCATTATCTTAATCTTAGCCAATAGACCAAGGTGGTTTCTCATCGTATCAAAGAACTTATTAGCGAATTCAAGCATGACTTTTTTTTATGATAAGATCAAAAGATGTTCTGACTTGAACCATGTAATTTTGCCTTTTCTATTAGTCTATTAGTAAACTAGCATAATGGGAATCACGATCCACTAAAGTTTGAAGTTCGTTCAAGTCTTTTTCATCTCCTTGCATATTCATTTTTCCTAATATTCAGAGAAGTAGAACCAAATCCGAGCTATTGAAAGTTTGAAACGATACAAGGTTTTGAATAATTAGATGTACTATCTAGATACATGTGTTTGCTCGCATATGTTTAGTAAGATATTAAAGAAAACCTAAACGAAATCGTCTCAGGATCCGTATCCTCCCAGGTACCTGACTCAACACAATTGAAACGGATGGCCCAGATTTACTCTCAGCTGGTACTTTCTCGGAATGACACTGGGGGCAGGGGCAGTATTATTTGTGCTTTGAGAGTCGTGCCATGTTAAAAAGAACAATTTTAGGCCGTCCAATTCAATTGTACTAGGTCCGGTAACCTGAGGGGATGTGAATCCAACGCACCCCTCGTGGAATCTTGAATACTTTTTAACCATGCCTTTGAACTCAACCATTTTAAACAATAACACTTCCAAATGAAATCAAACATTTAGAAAATTAAGCTTTACACGTCAAAGCAAAATCATTTCTACAGAAAAATAACTAACATTCCCGACAACTATTTTGCTATTTTGAACCGAGGAATGCTGTTTGTGCTTCACTAGATATGTATCGTAGCAATTAATTCTAACAATGATTTTGTTTTCAATTGAACTTATTGTAGTCTATTGTTTCTCGTAGCATTAATCCGGTTAAATTGACTTTATTTGCGATAAAAACATATACTGCAAACCACAAAATCTAGTATGAATTTTTTTCTGACGATATTTATCAGGTGTAAACTAAAATGAACCCTTAGTACATTATTGCATCATATGCCAGATGAACTTACAAAATTAAATTTCAAAACCGTCATGGAAAAAGCACCAGCTAGTACATCTCTACCATGTTCCATACTAGACAACAAAATTACAATACCAACAAACATAATCAACAAAAAATTCCAAGAACTAATACAGTTCTGTAAAAAGGATTCAAATATCAAAGTCCTGAGAACTTAAATGATAGAGGCCCTAAATTTATGTTCCATCCACAGTTATTATCCAATGCATCAGCTGTTTTCACAAGACGAACACTACAATAGACTGTCCCACTAGTAAGACTGGCACCAATTAATTTCAAATAAAAAAAAAAAAAAAAGACGAATCCAAAAGAACAAATATCAAAAATTAAAAATTGGTCAAGAAAGTTACCGACGAAAATGAAAAAGAAAAAAAGAAAACTACATAAAGACGCCGTGATGACAAGGTTAGGAGAGAGGCTTTTGTACAAGTTCTAATCCAAAAGACAGCCAAAATTACTAAATTTCGCCTTTTTCCTTCCGAAGGCACAAAATGGATTACCACAACTTGAGTTGGGGACCCAAAACCTAAAAGGTTCAAGCTGAAACTTCATTCCCCACCTGCGGCTCCATCTTTGGAGATGCTTCCTTTTCTATATCAGCTACTTCATTTTTCTTGTTAGATCCAGGATCAGGTGAGGCTTCCGCCACATCCTCTTTCATGGTTTCATTTTCAAGAACTCCGTTCGGGACAATCAATTTGTCTTCCGGTTCGACGGAAGACGATTCAGGCATCACAGAGTCATCTTCATTGGTTTCTTTGGTGGGGCCATTACCCAAAACAATGGTCTCCATGTCATCATCTAAGAGGGGAGTAACTTTGTCATTATGGTCAAGAACGACCTCATCAGAAGTATCTTCTTCCTCTTCGTCGTCTTCTTCTTTATCTTGTTCTTCCTTTTCAATCTGTGTGGGGGCATCATCAGCTGTGTTGTCAGAAGGGGAAGTGAGGGAGCTTGCCCCCCGGTCATCCTCAAATGCAAACCAGTTTGAGTTTGTGAATAAAGAACCACTGTTGCCATTCAAAATGAAAAGAAGAAAACCATCAACATTGAGAAATATATAATATTTTATAGTTAAAGAAAGAACCAAACGGGAATGTCAAGCAACAATTTTTCCATTTTTATTTCACTTTCATGATCTCTTTTTCTTAAGCTCATTTTGCAGCAGAGTTAATATGGTTATTTCGCAGTACAAAATAATTTCTATTTGAAAAAATTTCACACGCAACCCTGCAAAAACTATTGAGATATCTACATTACATAAAATTGTCTAATTGCCCCTCAATTCTGGCTCACTTAATGCAAAGAAATATTAAAATGAGTTGGACAACAATGGGGCCATCAGGCATCTTTTGCAGGGATGTACCATTTGTGTTTTGCTGTGGTATGCATGATACTAATGAACTTGCAGGGGCATAAATGAAAAACTGAAAGCAGGAACAAAAAAAGAGCCCCGATTAATTTTGTTTATCATTATTTTTCTTCACAATTGACAGGGTTAATTTAAGAAAGGATAATAGACCTGTCATTATCATCACTCAGACGGAGTGAGGATATCACCACCTCTGCTGATTCATCATCAAAATATACATCCTGATAAAAATTAAAAAAATAAAATTGATAATAAGATGCGAAATTTTATACTGCCTACAAAGCCCAAGCCAAAATTGATACTAAACCAGTACCATCCTTCCCACAACAGTAATGAGTACTTCAATAAATGCCAGATATAAGTTATGTGTTGCGGGAATGGCTTATACTGGTACTTCTATTGGCATCGGATTATGTACAAGTTCCAATTGTAACCTTGATACTAGTCAACCAAACATGGTTAATACTCACACATTGGAATTGGTCAGGGCATCTTCAACTGTAACATTCATGTTAGAACCAACCTACTTGAGCCAATATTATTTTGATCGATTTTAGTTTGCATTGAGAAACATGCCAAAGAGAACAAAAACTAATATCTTATCCCAAAAACAAAACAAATTTGATACACTTGCAATCTTGTGTCATTCGGTCAAATGTCAGAAACTTCCTCAAGAGAACACAACTCAACCTATTGCCACCTCCACAATTCGCCATTTTAAAAAAAAAAAGTAGAAGAAAGTGAAGGAGAATTAATAGAAAAGAAGAACAAAGAAACAAACCTCGTCATCTCTATCAAGTGACCCCTGTCCCTGGAAGAATCAACCAAACCACATGTTACACAGGCATAAACTTAACCCGATGACACTAAAAACAAATGATAATTCTAAACAAAAAATGCAGATATTGGTTCCGACAAAAGCCTTGATTAAAAGCAAGTTCAACGCTCCTTTGGGTACAAATGGCTTCATGCTTGGGTTCCATTAGTAGAGAAGTTAAAGCAAAATAAGGTAACACAAGAAAGTAAAATAGGATGAAAAGAAGAGACCTCTTCAATGTCATCATTGGAATAGATGCCATAGCGGAAGGCCTGGCTGAGGTTGTTAGCAAGAGCCGCTACATCATAGTCACGATCCCGCATGTCCTCCTCATCGCTATCTCTCCCAGCATTATGCAATGATGTTGGTCGTCTGACAAAAGGAATATTAAAAACTAAGAAAGGTACTAGGTTGAACTTGAATCGTCACATGACAAGATATTGCATGTATCTTAATAGCGTGTAAACTTTACTTCCCCAATTTCTTAAGAAAGTAAAGGGCAAAAACCACTTCAAAGAATCTGTGCATGATACGGAGAAATTCTATCAATAGGATAGCTCTTGCTTTGCCAACACATACCACACATTGAGTTCCCATGTCAGTATTTTGGGAAAAGGTCAAGGGTCTTTTGTTGGGAATATAACAGTCATTTGACAAATCAAGTACATAAAGATAAATAACTCTTCATGTTTTTTAAAACTAAATGCATAAAATAAGCTTCATGCCTCGTCAATGTTTAAAGAGTCTTTTGAGGTTTCTAGGATTCAGTTGCTAACTTCAAATACAAACAATTATAAGGTGCAATAAGATTTCAGGGAAGACTATATTGTAAGTGTCCTCAAGTTATACAAAACAAAACCATAATATATTGGAAAAGAAGAAACTCACCCACAAGCCCACTGATAAACATTTTCTAGTTCATTCTTCTTTAACAAAACATTAGTCAGCCATTCTGACCACTCACTGTTCTCCTGTTCAGCCAAAATCAGAACAAATAAGCACTCTAAATAGTCTCACTTGAGCTCTTTTAAATAAAAAGGGAAAAGAGAAGGCAAACCTGTAAATGGTTCTGAATAGTACTGTTGCTATTGAATAACTGGACAAGCTTGTTTGCAATTCTTGTCATGTGACCAGTATTACCTATCTTTGGAAGTACTTTTCCCTCCGTCGGTATTGTAGGCTACACAAATAATCATTTTAAATTTTAAAAAAGAAAAATATATTTAATTGTAATATGATATTTAGAAATTTAGGAGAAAGATCAGACGTGGTTTCCTATAAAATGTTAACAGCAAAAATTTTATGAACCTATTGAACTGCAGGCACAAAGCTTTCAATTATTTTTTCTTTTCAAATATGAGAAAAATCACCCATAAACTCAGTTCTCCTGTAGTTGTGCAGCAAATAGAAAATGAGGATAGTTCAGGTATCAAAGTAGGAATAATTGCACATGGCATACAAATTTTGCATGCTTCATTGTTAAGTTCCGTAAAGACAATATGGTGTGCACCTTTTGGGCAACTGCTTTTTACAGAAAAATACATCAAACCAGTCCTGTATATAAACGTTTGCATTTAAGAGCCAGAAAAAAATCTATAACCTTTGAAGGGTCAGTTGAGAGAGTAGGATTCTTCTCTGAATTAAGAATTTTGTCAACAAGTTTACAGTCAACTAAGACATGGTCAATGAGTAGGCTCTTGTTGCTCTCTAAGCATGACACCAGGATGTTCTCTACATGGTGGTGTAGGAAATTGTTGAACGGGTACCTGCATTTTTAACAGCTAATCAGTAAATGAACAAATTAATGATAAACAAACAAGTAAACTAGTGTTTGACTTATTTAATGAAAAGGATTCATAAAGTGGAGAGAGGTGGTGGTGGTAGAAGTAGATGGAACAAAACCAATCAATATTTCTTACTCAAAAAATAAATCGATGACCCGTTTAATTGCTCCCTGATGAACAAGTTCCTTTTCAGCTGATTCACTACCGATTGTCAACAAAACCGATATGAACTCAACAACCTGATAAAGAAACATTTCATTTAAACCAAATAGGAAGCAAACATTGAAAACAACAAAAGAACATTTCATATGGTCCTGAAAAGACATCAATAGCATCTCATACATAATCCCCTGCCATACCCAGTATTATCATGAATATACACTAGTGCACATTAAGATTTTTTTCTCATTAGGGAAGATACAAAATTTTTGAGGTTTGTGAAGGAACATAAAATTTCTTCAGAAACAACTAGTTCAAAACTTGTATGCTTACTTTCAAACGGTGTTTTCCGAAGGGTGGTTGGAGGTGGCCATATGTTGTAGGCAAGGTGCTTTCATTCGAAGAGATCTCCAGTAACTTCAACAAGTCTCCTGAAAATCCAGAAAGCATTTAAAAGTATCAAGTAGCAGCAGAGCCAACTGGTAATTTTCTAGCCATTTCAGTTGAATGCAAAAAAAAAATTGTTGCACTCATCTTTTTCTGTTTTCATATTAAAAAAATATTGATATCTTTTATTTTATGATAACCTTCAAGTACACGGTTGACTTTGTCAGTTCAGTGCCACTCTGCTGGCTCTTTACCCGAAAATATTTAATGTTCAGATACTAATTGCAAACAAAATAGAAGCTCGAGTTAATTTGCAAATTAAGAGGCCAATTACAAAATAAAATATACCTAGACTACTGAGCATCCCATCAACAGTCTCAGGGCTTGCAGTAACAACTGTACCATGAGAAAGGTTGCTTCTATATGCCTGGTAAGAGGCCGAGGCGAGCCTCTTAGGATCTAGCAATGATATGCAAACCGACAGTGAGTGTACCAGAACCGATTTAGGTCTGGACTCTTCAAGAGCGTGGTGAAACAATCTCCCCACAAAACTGAAAAAAAGTTAGCATATGAAAAATCAGACACAGAACTCAAAAAAGTACAAACAGGAAGATATTATCATCGAAAACAATAGATTTGATCTGAAAAATCTTTTAAGATTAAAAAAATCTCAATCAAGCATCCTCCCTAGAAATATACCTTGGACTGGAAATACCGACATTAGAGTAGCTGCTAAAATTTGGTTTATCTTTTGGTTGCAAATAAAATTCTTGCACATATCAAAAGTAAAAGAAATATACCTTGGACTGGAAATCTTGGATGCAAGAGCTGGAGGCGCATAGCGGGTTATTGCACAGAGTATCTCTGCTGCATTAGCATGCACTTCAGGAGATTCCTATTTATTAGATGCATTTAAAAAAAATAAGAATTGATTGGAGAACAGCAGAAGCATTCATCTCTGTACAGGTACCGGGCAACAAAGTCCTTGGGAAAGAATCAGGTAAAAAATATGTATACTGACCAGCATCAAATAGGCATTCCTGGGCCTTACAGTCCAGTACAAGGCAATTACAATGGATGCTGTACCCTTACCTGATCCATGACGGAATTGAGATACCAACATACAAGTAGGCATCGGGACCTATATAATAGCAACCTAAGAGGGAATCCATACATATGAAATGGATTTGTGGGCTTTTTAAGGAGCAAATATCAAGTACTCGACGTTTTAATAAGGATCTACTTGCCCAAAAGAACTCACAACCATGAGCACTTGGTGTTAGAAAAACATGACGATCTTTACCTTAATTCAGTCACCCGAACATACTAAATCACCTTCAATATTGGGTCCAGGAACATAGTTCTCTCTTAAACGAGATGAAGCCGAGACAATCAATTTTACAATCAAATTTATACAATATTGAGAGACTAAAACAATGTTCCCTTCAGTCAGATATTAAAAAAAACAACCCCTCTTAAGCAGATAACACAAAAATTAGACAAAATTGAATAATATGTAAACGGAGCATTATGTTTTTAATAAAGAGATAGAGAGAGAGATAAGACCATACCGAAGAGCTGAACTTTTCAACAATCAAGTCAAGCACGTTGGTATCTTCTAACCATATCATTGTTTCAGAAGAGCCAGTGTACATAGTCTCATCAGCACCAATTAATCTAAGCAATACCTGTTTCCAAAAAATGTCAGAAATCACATGAAATATAAGAAAAAAGTATAAAAACCTATACATTGTCCATAAATTGGAGAAAAGGCTTTATATTGTTAACATTTGCAAAAGGCCCCACACTTGGAGAAAACAACGAGGCAAGGACAATGCAAGTAGAAGGATACATGTCCCTACAATGTTGCCATCAGAACCAAAAAATTCCTAAAAGACAAACCTAAATTTATTTATAATGCTTTTAGATAAGAAAAAAAAAGATTCAGATTCATTTTACAAAAATCTATGTCATTAATCCTATATCATTGTGATACTAAAGCAAAAAGCCTTGCTTCGGCATACAGGAAAGGACTATTTTAAATTTGTTCAAACTATATTGGAATTTCAAGACAACACAAAATTCTTTAATAATTCCTTAATGAGGTCTCTGATGCAAACTTGCAATACCTTTGCTTGCCTTGAAATTACACCCTCCAACATATTTTACAACTACCACTAAAATTCATGTGTCATCTGCAAATCACACTCAACAATAGAACCTAAGTCACTGGTCAAGTCAAATCTGCTATGTCTGTAGACATTTTATGATCCTTAGCAGCTAAACTAAATTACTTTGAATAGGATCGATTATATTTGAATATGCACTTAGATATAATTTTTCCATTACAACGAGTCTAAAAGCTGAGTTTAGTTTGCAGTTTGAAAATTTGATGGAAATTTAGCTGCAAGCATTACAGGTGATGGGTGTTATTTTGCATAGCACAGTACAATATTAACTAAAAGATTCTAAAAAGCTTACCTCCATCATGGATGTAATACCAATGAGGTCAACAAGCTGTGTTATTATCTCTTGATGTCCCTAAACAAAGGAAGAATGTAATTAGCTTCACATCAAGATTGTGTGTTCAAGTACAAACTAATATTAATTCACATATTCACTTCAGAAAATGCTTTCACTGTGAGTGATATATTTTGGTTAAATGTGTTATTATTTCAGATGAATACCTGAACATAGTTCATAAGAGGGGTTGCCTTGCGGATCATCAAGCATATGACCACCTGGCACCAGAAGAAAGGAAGACTGAAGTAAAAACTATGACCTAAACATCACGAGGCCAATCAAATAAGAATCACGAGGCCAATCAAATAAGATATGTATTACCTTACTGAAATAACCAGACAATAGAGCGCTGTGTGTATGGTCAGGCTTCAAAAAGGAGAATAACAAATCCATCAGCTGCAAACAGATCCACGAAAGGAGGGTTAGCCAGAATTATTTCAATCCCGTGAATGAAGAGTTAGAATTTAATGAAATAAAAGTAACAATTTCATGATGAACCTGCAAACAATCCATTACAGAAAGAGATATACTTCATTTGCCCTCTTAAAACATAAAACATGCCCCACCCCTCACCTGTCTTTCTAATAATATGAAAATCATTCTGTAAGGGATTGTTTTGAGAGGTATGAAGCATTTTTCTTTACTTGTGTAAATATTTATGCAAACTCCGTGTTTTGCATAGTTGTATCTCATATTTTGACATTTGCGTTGGCATACAGGAAGTCAGCCCTAAAGACAATGATGATCAATACAAAAAATTTAACCTCTTCATCCTCTACTAAGGTTCTCAGAATGATATCAATCTCGCAGGTGAATATCTCACAAGCTATGAAAGGGAACCTGCATGACAGAGGAAAAAATTATGCATATTATACCTCAACGGGAACTGTAAAATCTAATTAAATCAAATTAAATGGCCAGCTGGCGGAGAGTACTTGAAAGATTGCTTCTTCTCAGCATCTTCAGGTGATTCTTCTACAATGTATCTAAGTAGCTTCTCTACTTGTGCTCTATCTCTCAAACTGCATGATAAAAAAATATAACATGACAAAAAAGATCAACCAGCATGATTTGCATAATGCCTGTTAATGTAGCTATTTTCGATAGAGTTATACAGTGTTGTGTCTTAACAAGCTTCTTTTTGTATTCCCTAAAGATATGTCAATAGTTAGCACGAAGGAAGCCATGCTGTATAAATTGTACATGATCCAATCAGATAGCCTGGGTAAAGAATATTCAAATGCTGACAATTTATCAATAATGATAATTAAACTTTTTTTTAAGTAAAAAACTACCATAAGCTAAATGGAACATAAGGATTAAGCGCAAACTTTCAAACTAGCAGTTACAAAAGGATCATATACACAAAAACATAAAGTTAAGGGTACAAAGGTCACAGGCAGTTTATCATTTTTGTACAGTAACTCGTACAGTACTCGTTACTCACGACCTAAGAAAATGTGCTGTGCTCTTTTTCAAATGAAGCAAATAAAACCACGTGAATTTGGCTAATTAAGTTTTGTATTGTACACAAACACAGACACAACCACAGGGGTGGGGATGAGAGAGACGGAGAGAGAGGCAGTACAAGTTGATAAGACGGGTGTTCAGAGCTTTGCATTCTTGAATAACGTCATCTTCATCAAGAAGTTCTTCGAGTGTAAAGCTTTCCTTGTCTAATATACTATCCACCTGTAACACATGACAATAAACCCACTGTTTCAATGTGCAAAAAGCAAAGAGTAGGTTTTATGATCAAATCTCCTTTGACTATGATAACCAACTGCCAGCCCCCTTGGAAGAAACTCTGTTATGGATTATGGAGAGGACATTTAAGCCATCATTTTTCATTATGGGGATAAAATCTTGCAATTCATCTGAAGTAGCAAGCAAAAGCAATGGTAATAATCAGATTTCTCTTGTCAGTGAGCTCGCATGCTACCATGCTTATATATGAAGGAAAACAATTCTTCTCTAGTGGTCAAATGAGTAAGAGATTTCTCATATTGACCCTTTCTCAACATAAAACATCTAGCTTTTAGCCCCGGGCCAAAGTTTATGGCTGTAAAATAGGTTCCATATGTTTGATCAAAACAAGTTAAAGATCACATATAAGGCTTTCTGATTTTATTTACATGGGAACAGATACACCAAGCCAGATAGAAAAAATAACTCGAATGGAAGCACAGTAGCCTGGTGTCTCTCTCAATTCACTTTCAACCCACAAACAGGTAACTATTCAATATGTTGTAATAGGGCGGTGCTATAAGTTTTAACACCGATGACATCAACTAAAGATGAAACCCCCCCCAAAAAAAACAACTAGTTACTTCAGAAAAAAATTAAGATTACTAATATTCACAGCGAAGTACATGCTTATGCTAGTCAAGCGTATCAAAAAAAATTAAACATCTAGCCTGACAGAGAAAAAAAAATCAAAAGTTGCTAGAGTGTAATAGCTCGAGAACTTACTGGCGAGGCCGTCGATAACCCAGTCATACGCCAGAACATCTTGCCAGAAATCGCAAATCAAGCGAGCAAAATCCCCAAATTTTAGAACTTCAACCTAAAATCCGCTCCTACACGGATCTAGGGTTCGACTGTTGCACGACTGTGACAAGGCACCAGCTCTAAGCAAAACCCTAGAACGAGCTTTCTCTTCAGAGATCCAACGCGGCCTCGAATGGATCAGAGAGAGGGTGGAGGCGGGGTTGGGTTGGAGTACACGAGTCGAGAAAAAGGAGGTTTTTTCCCTTTTATTTTATTTTCTTTTTTTGGTTTTGGTGGTCGGGGCAATTTAATAGAGCTAAAGATTACTATAGGGCTATGAATTAATCACCTCCGTTTGTTATTTTTACAGGAGAGGATTATTATCGTCTCCAGTGGTGGACCTCTTCCATCGCACCAAATCGAACCGTTCGTTTGATTTGACGGTCCACGATGAAATTTCATGAAAATCGACTCTTCTACCAATTTCATGCCTGGCCGACATCCCCTCTTTTGTCTTTTTCTTTCATACGAAATTCTTCCAATTTTATTAATTAAAACAAAATTCGTTCAAAATTTATTTTCTTTTTAGCTCACTCTACAGTATAAATTTCAAACTCTTTTCTCTTCCAACTTCATCGAATACACCATCATAAAAGTTTAGACTTTAAAATTGAATTCAGTAAAATAAGGAGATAGTCACAATAAAAGTTTTTAAGAATTAAAGAAAAAATTTATTTAAAAAAAAAATAAAAATAAGAGGAAAGAGAACTCGGACTCTTTGAACCGGGTGTCACGTGTGAGGTCCAGCACTCGAAACGATAATTGTACGGCCGAGGAATTTGAATAGAGTTAATCCTAGCCTTTCAATTAAATGAACGGACCGATTTGGTTGGCTGGGATCCAGTGCCGTAAAGGATAATTATCTTACTGGAGATTTTCTCGGGAGAAACCTTTTTATAAACAACTGGCCACCAAATTATCTACAATTCAACACTAATAAAATATGGTTTAACTAATTTTTATTTTATATTTATAGATATATTGCGTAGGCATAACTAGAGATTTATATATTGTCTACGGGCCTAAATGCAAAAGGGCCCGACAAAGACAAAAAATAGTATTTTCGTAAGGTCTAATGATGAACTCAATTCTAATTAGTTTTAAATGAGAAATTCAAATAATTAAATGTTTCTGTACATAAATTTTTGAAAATTTTAAAATAATTTAGTATAAAGTCAAGCGGTCAAAATTAAAAACTTTATAAATTAATTTTAATACATTTATTTTTCAACGTTTTTTACCACTTGACTCCATACAAAATTAGTTCAAAAAATTTAAATTTGTATATATATGCATCGCTCATAAGGTAGAGTTTTAACAGTTTGAATTCGTTGTTTAAAACCAATCCGATAGCTTTTAGAGTTAAAATCACAGAGAAAATTAGTGAATTCAAGAACACCCTAGTTTTACTTGTTCTCGTATCTACTTCATCTTTTTTGTGCAAAGTCCTATACAGTTGACTGACATCATATGTTACAAGGCTATTTAAAAGGATATGATTATTATCACATGTGTATATATATATAGAGTGCGGCTAAATTGTTGCCGGTAACATTTCAGTCAAGTGCTGCCGGGGTTATATTTAATTATGTGATATTCAAACAACAAATTCAAACCGTTAGATGTTTAATCTATATTAAAATCTACTTGGAGACCAAATTTTACATTTTTTGAAATTTTTTTTACAATTTATTAAGCTGGTTTGAAAACCGCTATTTTCAGTAAATTTCTGCAGCATTGAAAACAGCGGTTTTCAAACCAACTCAATAAATAGTAAAAAAATTCCAAAAAATGTAAAACTCGGTCTCCAAGTAGATTTTAATATAGATTGAACATCTAACTGTTTGAATTTGTTATTTGAACATTACATAATAAAATATAGCTCCGGTAGCACTTGACTGAAATGCTGCCAGTAGCAATTTAGCTACAGTCTAAAAAAAAAACTGAGCTTCAGCCTCGCAGTCTAGGAAGAAAGAAGCTACCTACCAATCCGTCAAACGAGAACCTCACAACCATGCTTTACCGGTTAAGTAGACTACATATATATTACCTTTGAAATTAAGACTGGTAATAAAAGGTACAATCAACCAACGGCCACTTAGTTAAGTAGATTATGTTTTCTTCTCCAATTTTTACAATTTGTAGTAACACTTGAGCTTGCCAAATCTGATGATATGAAAAGAAACCATGCTAAACAGTAGGAATCTGAGGTCGGTTTATTTGTGGTGCTTTCAATGTGGTCATGCTTGTATAAATTAATTTTTTTTTTATGTGGTGCTTGCAATGTGATTGTGCTTGCATGAATCATGTTCTCTTACGTTGGGGATTAAGATCTGCTTTGTCTATTCATACAGGGGCGGACCCACTGTAGCACAGGGGGGTTAGCTGCCTCCCGCTGGATTTTCAAAAATAGTGCTAAAAATCTGTTTTTCGGACCTCTGCCTCTCTCTGGAATTCAAATTGCCCCCTATAGTCCATTCTGGAATTCTAATAGACGGAACGGAGCCAAAATAAACTATGAGCGAAACAAATTAGCGGAGCCCAAATAGCGAAAATCAGTTGAACCAAAATTCCCTATAAATGTTGAATTGTTGATTTTTTTCAATTAATTTAGGATTTTTATTATATTAATTGGTATTTTTTTTTGTTATGTTGAATTGTACCTGATAAGCTATTTGCATCCGATTATTGCCCCGCCTTGACAAAAATCCTACGTCCGCCCCTGTATTCATATCAATGCTTTATTTGAAATTTCTGAAATCATGTTGAGCGGTAGTTGAAACGAAATTTTTACATCTATAACCGATAAATTATTATAGACACCGCTGGTATAAAAGACTGGATTCGGCATTCATAATTAACCCATCATAATAATCCATAGTATGAATTCCATAGCATACCTTCCTTCAAACCCCCACTCCCCTCCAACAACATCTCCTTCATCCCTCGTAACAATTTTTTCCCTTTTTTTATATTATATATATACGAGGAGGGTTCAAATGCACCATCATTTTGGTGCTCCAATATCCTCCGCATGGACTACATCATTTATCTCTATTTTCAAAGTCCGAACCGTTCAACACGGTCTTCATAATAAAATATGCTTGGAAACCAAATTTTATATTTTTTAAAATTTTTTTACTATTTTTTAAGATAGACACAAATCATTTTTTTAAGGAGATTCTAGACTATCTGATAAAGTCATATTGTACCTATCTAAAAAAACAGTAAAAAAATTCTAAAAAATATAAAATTTGGTCTCCAAGCATATTTTATTATGAAGATCATGTTGAACGGTTCGGATCGACTGTTTGGACTTTGAAAATAAAGATAAAATACATGAAGTATATTGAAGCACCAAAATAATGATGCATTTGAACCCTCCACTCTCTCTCTATATATATAGATATATATACATATATATTATTTTTTTGTGAAGAATTATTTGTCCCCTATGTTCAGGTCAGCAAAGGTTTGATCCGAGCGAAAGCTTTTGTGCCAGACTTCCTACGATGACCAAAAGAAGGTGATTTTCTTCCGTAATTTACCGTCACTAATTGATGCATGTAAATTCTCACTTAGAATATTATCCATGTTACTTGCCCTACATTTCTGTTACTGATGATGAAAATAAATAAATCCTCCCAAAGTGAAAGATTTACTACCAGTTTTACACCAACCATGCATCTTTATCTTCCCCCTTCTACCTTTGACATACCACCGTCTGATATTTATATATAGATATTATTCCACAGTTGCCTATATACCACTTGCACAATGTTCTTATCCACAGCTGTCATGATGTTCAAAATAATTATTTACCTTGCTACTTGCTAAAATTATATTTCCCAAACTACAACACTGTCTACTTCCAACTTATTTGTGTTTTCCATAAAAAAGAAGATGGTGCCCAGTATTCACATATTCATAATATACTTACCAGTTACCATCTCAATCCCCGGGCATGAATTTACAGAAACGAAGAGATACATAGGGAACATACTTGTTGAAATCCTCTGTTTTTCTTCAGTCTAATGTATCAAATTTACACAGAGAAAAAATATTGAAGGATACATAGCAAACATACTTATTGAAATCTCTACTACTGACATGGCCTCCTGTAATTTGTATCACCGATTAATAGCCTCCTAATACAACTACCTGAATTGAAAATTACATGATTTGTCAATCGCACTCCAAAACCTAAGAAGGCTCCGGCAAACTTAAAACTCCCCTACTTCCTTTGTATCTTACACTGCATAGCATTTAGATGTTACTGAACCACATCCAAACATACTTGTAAGAGTCAGGACTTACATGGTTGATTGATATCAGTATTGAAATTCTAACCTCTACACGGTTCATTCGCCTTGGTTGGGTGCACAGACCTGAACTTCTTAAAAGCAGCTGGAGAAGATAGTTTAGAAGGATTGTAGAATGCTTGTGTAGAACTATTATCTGATACATACAACACAAGAGAGATCAAGCAGGCAATGTACTATCAACTATTGAAAAACTGAACAGAGGCTTCAGTTGGCTGGAATTGTACAGAGCCTATCCCAAATAGTCAGGCACTAGTAGTAAGAATCAGCAAGCATTTCACAGTCAAGTAAAAAAGGATTGATGCCCTCATGCCATCACAAGGCAACACAGAAATTACTCAAAGAAAAATAGAGATTCGCCAATTTACCGAAAATTTGTTTCCAATCACAACTAGGGTGAGTGTTGGTCGATACCCGAGTCCTCCCACCTCGCTTTCAGCCAGTCCCCCTGTCCTAAAGCACAAACACCTAGAGAGAGAGCGTTGAGCAGTGCTCGATAGAGAGAGAATGGGAGTGCGGGC